>NC_090303.1:73464207-74089207 GCF_039906515.1 Pseudorca crassidens | reverse complement strand
GCTGATTTTATATTTAAACTATCTCATCTGTGATTCCACTTGTTCATTTCCTCTTCCATGTTTCTGGTTTATATCCTCATTACTTCCTACCTAGACCACTGCAGATCTTTTCCTTCCCTGAGCCTTTACTGTATCTTCATCCTGTGCAATGCTGGCTCATTACCCCACCCCAAGCTATGCTTCCCAATACACCTTCTACAGATACCAGTCCCATGAAATGCCCACCAGAGTGTAAGCTCCAGGCACGGAAGAAAGGAGGCTGTTTGGTCCACCACTGCATGCCTAATGGGGCAGTGTGTACCTCAGAAAATAATGAGCACACACATCAGAACATTTCTGGCAGAAAACTGAGAGCATCATAAAAATAAAAAAGCATGGTATTTTTTGCTTCAGGTTCCAAGAGTCAGAATAGACTCAGAACAGATGTGAGATGTAAGTGGAATGACCATACATCCCATTTTAGGCTCTCTTTTTGACTTTAAGTCGTCTTGATTGAGACGATAATTTTAAGTTGGTGGGTGGTAGGTAAGGTGCTAGTGCATGAGAATACTAGATCAGATAACCAGGCAGTTTTCATAATTCAAGCTTCCAGTACATACTTCCCTTTTAAATGTAAGTGAATTGGGAAGAAATTTAGAAACTTATGAAGTTGAATATTCTTGATTTTTTATTGTTAAACCACTGCAGTTTGCCAAGTCCTTTCACCCTGATTGTAAATCTCAGAGGGAATCCAGTCCCATGTGTTTCTGATTAGTCTGCAGTTGAATTATCTAAAAGTTTTGTAAGAACCATTTGAAGTACAAAAGGCTTTGTAAAATTTTTTTTAATTTAAGTTTTTATTCATTTATTATTTTGCTCACCGTTTTGGGGAAAGGGAGTTAGTGGCATACCAAAAAAGAGTAGTGAGAAGGAATATTTTGAGTTAGAATCAGGATCATGAGGAAATCTCCTTAAAATGGTGAAATTCACAAAATAATCAAATTGAGTCTTAAAACATAAAATCTATGTTCATATCAATATTGAGTGTGGCACAGTAAAACTGCTTCATTTTTGGAAATTAACCTCTGTCTATAATTAACATCCACATATTTTAGTAAATATAGCATTAATATTGTATTAGATTTCAAGATGTCTTCTGTTTTCTTTCCAGATTAGAGATTACTTTAAATGCTTGGTTGTATATCACTGAATATTAATGTAATCTTTTCTCCATTAAGTGAGTCATGAGAATGTCCAAAAGCAGAGAAAGCAAGGAAGTATTAAACAGGATAGAGATTACCAAGGTTATCAATCTGTCTAAAGGACTGAAAGTTTATATGTCAAATTCTGATATGTGTACAGTAATATCATCTACTGAGTAAATTTGAAATTGAATGACTGTGTATAAAAATAAAATAAAAGTTTGTAGAATTGTTACATTTTAAGAAGCATTGCAAATGTATTATACCATACAGAAAGCATACAGACTAATGAATTGTTCTCAAAAACTCCTTTTGTCCCATTTTTTGCTAAATTTCAGCATCTCAGATCCCTGACTGAGAGTACTTAGTATGTCAATGTGCCTGAAACTCAGGGAGTGGTTTTCTCACCCCATTGGCTCTGTCAGTTAAAGAATATATTTGGTCCAAATTTACTCCATTGGATATTGTGTTTAAGTATAATGGCAGATTTCATGTATAATGAGAACAATAACTTAAAATTATGAAATGAAGTTGTCTTGTGCAATATTATTTCTTAATGTTCTGAAATCTGATGCCAGGAAACATGCAGGATTGGAGCATACCTCTTAGTGCACAACTTTCTGTTCCTATTTTGAACCATCACCTACTACATTCAACACCTCTTAATCTGGCAAAAAGGATCTCAGCACCATCATTAACTTGTAATGAAATTCATGCTTACCATATTCTATGAACAGAACAGGATTTTGTAGTACATATTTGATTCCTTTGGGAAACGTGTTTATTTTTGGGTGTCTGAGCAGATGCATTTCTGCAGTTGAATAGCAGCTTGCCAAGAAGTTTCCGAAATCTAGCTGTTTTAATTTTAAAAAAGCCAAAAGAGGTGGTATAAGTTATTGACCATCTGTTAATGTTCTTACACCTTGGGTGGAGTGAAGTAGACAATGAATTCTTAGATGCCATCTGGTTCTAGTATTCTATTATTCAAGCATCTCAGATTCATTTATTATTTCATGAAATTTGTAGAAGTTTATTTTGGGACTAGCTATGCATAGATTTGTGTCATTTGGGATGCATAAATAGTCTTCTCAAGGCTTCTTCTCTACTTTCACTAATATTTCTTCTTAATATCTGACGTTCAAATGTTTTTTCAAGAGTGGGGAGATGATACTTCCCATGTCATGTTAGGCTTAAAATATAAATCCTTTAAGGAGAGAATATACAGCAATTTAAATTTTCACTGAGATAATAATGACTGAGCCTGTTCAGTGAGCAAATTGTGATAGCAGTCGCCAGACACTCTTGAAGGTGTGAAGAAGGATAGACACCTCACAGGGGAAGAGGAGCCGCAGTGAATAGAGGGTGGGGAGGTTTTGTTTTTAGTGTTGGCCTGTCTAGTTTTATGCCTCCTACAGACAGAAAAGTATTACATTCAATCCACAACTTTATTCCTTTTTTTTTTTTTAAGATTTTTTGATGTCGACCATTTTTAAAGTCTTTATTGAATTTATTACAATATTGCTTCTGTTTTATGTTTTTTGGCCCTGAGGCATGTGGGATCTTAGCTCCTGACCAGGGATCAAACACGCACCCCCTGCATTGGAAGGCGAAGTCTTAACCACTGGACCACCAGGGAAGTCCCAATCCACAACTTTAGACTTGATACTTAAGTACCCCAAAGTGTAGGAGAGTACAATTAAGTGGTTAGAATGCAATATTATTTCTCTCTACAAATGTTGTAATTCTTTCATTATTTTCTTTAGGTGAAAAAGGGCAATCAACCTACAAATATTTAAGTTTAGCAATGAATTACATGCTACAAGAAATGTAAAGAAGTACAAAAGGCAACAACCACTTAAAATAGTACATAAGGAAAGGGAAAGCTAATCTTAGAAATAAATTGCCATTCTAATGAATTAAGACCAAAAATGTATTTTTGCATCATTAATTAAAGTGTAAGTCTTATCAAAATTACTTTGTCACAACATCTACATTTATTGACCCAAAGTAGGCTATTGGGTATTTTTTGGGTTTTTGGGGTTTTTTTTGCGGTACGCGGGCCTCTCACTGTTGTGGCCTCTCCCGTTGCGGAGCACAGGCTCCGGAGGCACAGGCTCAGCGGCCATGGCTCACGGGCCCAGGCGCTCCGCGGCATGTGGGATCTTCCCGGACCAGGGCACAAGCCCGTGTCCCCTGCATCAGCAGGCGGACTCCCAACCACTGCGCCACCAGGGAAGCCCAGGCTATTGTTTAATCGGAAAAAAAAAAAAAAAAAAAAAGCAATAACTACTGACTTTTCATGTACAGTAATAATATTACAAGCATAGGGGCAAATTGGTTTCTGTTCATTTCAACAGGCCACTTATGACCCTATTAGGAGATGTTTTAAGGGTGTTTCTTAGCATTTTGTACAAAGTATTTGTACTCCCTACTGAAAATAGCTTAATATGAAGTCCCAAAGGAATCCTGTCTGCCTCATAAAGTTGCTTTTAAAGTTTTGAGTTTCTTGCCTCCTCCTTCCAAATGCACAGTGGATATACATTCTAATTCCAAATTCAAATTTTGGATAAATAATATATTTCTCTTCTGAAATAGTGGACTTTTGCCCAATTCTTTCAATAGGGGGCAATTTGCTACATTGAAATACTTAATCTCTTAATCCATAATTTTTAAGTGGGGGAATATAAAAGAATTCCCTACCCTATTATTCCTAATTCAGTCAACACAACTTCCCTTTTTGTACATAAAGACACACGTACACTCTCTTACCACCATCTATATACCGACCTGAGAGGCCATGGACTATGACTGTTGAAAGTATGGCATCAAACTCCTGCTCTACCACTTACCAGCTGTAAACCTTTTAGCAAATTACTTACCCACTGGAACAATTCCACTTCCTGATCTGTAAAATTGTATCACAGTAGCAACCACCAGATACAGTCTCTGTGAGAAGTAAATGAGATAGTGAGAGGTAAAGTTTGCAGCGTTGCACCCTGCATGTAGAATGTTCTCCATAACTTTTAGCATTTTTTTCCTTAATAATTCATCCCTTTCCAGGAGTTTGTTAACTACATCTTATTTTGCTAAAATGGACACTCTGTTTACTTAATAAAACAATCTTGGGCAATTAAGAATTACAGACTGAATGTCAATTCATGACCAAGTACAGGATATACTGAGGCCATTATCTGGTGAATGCAGGGAATGTAGATAGACAATCTAAACAATTTGGAATCTAATGTGGATGTTAAAATTAATTATTTTTAATTTCTTAAAATAGAACTGGTTGTTACATGATATAATAACAAATTTGACCCTCCAAATCTTTGAATAAATGCATGCCGATGGCTCATGGTGGATGTAAGCACTCATTTCAATATGTTAACAATTTATTGAGATAAGTAAGTATAAATATAAAATGAACCCTGTGGGAAAGTGTGCTTGATATTTTTTTTAAAAAATCTCAAACTATCTAATTCAAGTACATCATCATGCATCAAATTCTGAAAGGGCAAACCAAACAAGATTGAAGAAAGAGGGATCATCAACTTTTTAATTTGTAGGTCATCTTCTAATTTATTAGCATGTTATACATGGCATATCTTTTTATTATATATGTCCTCTTTAATTCCTATAAAAAAGTTTTACATACACCTTTTGTTAAATTTATCCCTTAGGATCTACCTGGTTTATATTTTCAGTGATATGTTTTTTTTTCTTTTTTAATAAATTTATTTATCTTTTTTTTTTATTTTGGCTGCATTGGGTCTTCGTTGCTGCTCATGGGCTTTCTCTAGTTGCGGCGAGCCAGGGCTACTCTTTTTTTTTTTTTTTGCGGTACTTGGGCCTCTCACTGTTGTGGCCTGGCCTCTCCCGTTGCGGAGCACAGGCTCCGGACACGCAGGCTCAGCGGCCATGGGTCACGGGCCTAGCCGCTCTGCAGCATGTGGGAGCTTCCCGGACCGGGGCACGAACCTGTGTCCCCTGCATCGGCAGGCGGACTCTCAACCACTGCACCACCAGGGAAGCCCCGGGGGCTACTCTTTGTTGCGGTGCACGGGCTTCTCATTGCGGTGGCTTCTCTTGTTGTGGAACACGGGCTCTAGGCACGCGGGCTTCAGTAGTTGTGGCTCATGGGCTCTAGAGCGCAAGCTCAGTAGTTGTGGCTCATGGGCTTAGTTGCTCCGCGGCATGTGGGATCTTCCCGGACCAGGGCTCGAACACGTGTCCCTTGCATTGGCAGGCGGACTCTTAACCACTGTGCCACCAGGGAAGTCCCCCAGTGATACGTTTTAAATTTAATTTCTAAATGTTTGTTGCTGGTATATAAAAATGGAGTTAAATTTTTATATTGATTTTGCATCCAGTAAACTTTGTTAAAAGATTTTTGTTTTGCTTAATAATGAATGAACAATAAATTTCATCAAATGATTTTTCTGCATTTATTGACACAATTATAAGGTTAATCTATTTATATGATGAATTATATGAACTGATATTCTATTGTAAATCAACTTTGTAAGGCTGGGATAAACCAACTTTGTCATGATATTATAGTCTTCGTAATACTTTGCAGGATTCATTTGGCTAATATTTGGCTTAGGATTTTTGCGTGTAGGTTCATGAGTGAGTTGGCCTGTCATTTTCTTTTCCATGCTGTCCTCAGATTTTGACATCAAAGTTATGCTGGTATCACATAGAAAGTATTTCTTGTTTTTATATTCTTTGAAGAATTTATATAATATTGCAAATATTTGTTCTTTCAGTGTTTGACTAGAATTCAGTGGTGAACCGTCTTTGGTGTTTTCATTTTGGGAGAAATTTTTCAAAATGATGCAATTTCTTTAACCATTCTAGAAAACTTCAGGTTTTCTGATTTTTCTTTCAGTTAGTTTTAAGGTATATTGTCTTAGGAATTTGTCAATTTTATCTAAACTTTCAAATTCATTGGAATAAAGTTTTCTTTTATATCTTCTTATCATCTTTTAAATATCTGCAACAAAGAAGCTATACCTTCTTTTTCATTCCTAATATTGACTACAGTTGCCTTTGCTCTTCTTTATCGATCTTATGAGAGGTTTATCAATTTTATTAATGTTCACAAAGAATCATAATTTGGCTCTTTTTTTAAAAAATAAATTTATTTATTTTATTTATTTACTTTTGGCTGCACTGGGTCTTCATTGCTGCTCACGGGCTTCCTCTAGTTGCAGCAAGCGGGGGTTACTCTTAATTGTGGTTCATGGGCTTCTCATTGCTGTGGCTTCTCTTGTTGTAGAACACAGGCTCTAGGCGCGCAGGGTTTCCATAGTTGTGGCACGTGGGCTCAGTAGTTGTGTCTCGCGGGCTCCAGAGTGCAGGCTCAGCAGCTGTGGTGCACAGGCCCAGCTGCTCTGCGGCATGTGGGATCTTCCCCGACCAGGACTCGAACCCACGTCCCCTGCATTAGCAGGCAGGCTCTCAACCACTGTGCCACCAGGGAAGCCCCTAATTTGGCTCTTTTGATTCTCTCTTTTATATATGTCTTTCTCTATTCTTAAAAATACAACTTGTACTGTTTTTATGCTTTATTTTTATTTCTTTTTGGATGGTCACTTAGCATTCATTCTGAACTTTTGTTCTTTTCTAATGTTACAGAAGTTCAGACTTAAGGACTTGTCACACGAGTTTTGATGCGTAGCACTTTTATTATCTTTCATTTCTAAATATTTTATAATATTTATAATGATTTCATTTTTTGACCCATAGGTTATTTAGAGGTGATTTCCTTCCAAACATAGTTTTTCTAATTATCTTTTTGTTTTGATTTTTAACAAAATTTCATTGTAGACAGAGAACATGACCTGCATGCCTCAGTTCTTTGAACTTGAGACTACTTTTGGAGCAGAATATGGTCACTTTTACAACATGTTTTGTGTATGTTTCAAAGCTTTTGTAACTGGGAGTTGGCGGATATAGTGTTCAATAAATGTCCATTAACTAAATTTTGCTAATTATGTTTTTCAAATCATCAATATCATGTTAATTTTATTTCATCAGCTGTTTCTTTAGCTTTGAGATATATATATATATATATATATATTAAACTCCCCCATTATTATTGTATGCTTATCTTTTCCTGTTTTTCTCTCAATTTTTTATTACCATATTTTGAGGCTCTGTTGGTAGGTTCATACAGGTTTAAAACTATTAATCTTCTTGAGTTATTGAATCTATTAACATTATCTAATTACCACTTTATTCTCTCTTAATTATTTTGCTATTAAATCTATCTAGAGTGATGCTAGTACCTTACCACCTTCCTTTCTGCTTAGATTTTGACTAGTACATATTGTTAGTTTTTAAATCATTTTACTTCCGAATTTTCTGAATCTTTAGGTTTTAACTGTGTCTCTTATAAACAGCTCTGGGCTTTTTGTTTTTTTGTTTCTTTTACCCCCTGAGGCTCAAGCATTTTATTTTTATTTTATATTGGAGCATAGTTGATTAACGATGTTGTGTTAGTTTCAGGTGTTACAGCAAAGTGATTCAGTTATACATATACATGAATCTATTCTTTTTCAAATTATTTTCCCATTAAGTTATTACAGAATATTGAGCAATGTTCCCTGTGCTATACAGTAGATCCTTGTTGGTTATTTTAAATATAGCAGTGTATACCTGTCAATCCCAAACTCCCAATCTATCCCTCCCCGCTACCCATCCCTCCTGGTAAACATAAGTCCATTCTCTAAGTCTGAGTCTGTTTCTGTTTTGTAAATAAGTTCATTTGTATCATTTATTTTTAGATTCCACATATAAGTGATGTCAAATGATATTTGTCTTTCTCTGTCTGACTTACTTCACTTAGTATGATAATCTCCAGATCCATCCATGTTGCTGCAAATGGCATTATTTCATTCTTTTTAATGGCTGAGTAATATTCAATTGTATATATGTACCACATCTTCTTTATCCATTCATCTGTCAATGGGCGTTTAGGTGGCTTCCATGTCTTGACTATTGTAAACAGCACTGCAATGAACATTGGGGTGCATGTATTCTTTTAAACAGAAATATAGATCAATGGAACAGAATAGAAAGTCCAGAAATAAATCCACTCACCTATGGTCAATTAATCTACAACAAAGGAGGCAAGACTACACAATGAAGGAAAGACAGTCTCTTCAATAAATGGTGCTGGAAAAACTGGACAGCCACATGTAAAAAAATGAAATTAGACCATTCTTTAACACCATAAACAAAAATAAACTCAAAATGGATTGAAGACCTAAATGTAAGACTGGATACTATAAAACTCTTAGAGGAAAACATAGGCAGGTTCACTCTTTGACATAAATTGCAGCAATATCTTTTCTGAGGAGTCTCCTAGAGTAACGGAAATAAAAACAAAAATAAACAAATGGGACCTAATGAAACTCAAAAGCTTTTGCACAGTAAAGGAAACCATAAACAAAACGAAAAGACAACCCGTAGAATGGGAGAAAATATTTGCAAACGATGCGACTGATAAGGGATTAGTCTCCAAAATTTACAAACAGTTCTTGTGGCTCAATATCAAAAAAACAACCCAATCAAAAGATGAGCAGAAGACCTAAATAGACATTTCTCCAAAGAAGACATACAGATGGCCAAATGCCACATGAAAAGATGCTCAACATCGCTGATCATTAGAGAAATGCAAGTCAAAACTACAGTGAGATCACCTCACACAAATCAGTATGGTCATCATCAAAAAATCTACATACAATAAATGCTGGAGAGGCTGTGGAGGAAAGGGAACCCTCGTACACTGTTGATGGGAATGTAAATTGGTACAGCCACTGTGGAGAACAGTATGGCACCTTGGCGACGTGGGCCATCTGTTGGCATTTTGTGGGTTGGAGGAAGTGGAAGGTCAAAATATAGGAGTAGAGAGAGGATGTGGCTTTTCAAAAGTGTGATACTAAACTTTCTGATTAGAGTGATTGAGGTTATTAAACTAGAAAAGTAAAATAGACATGACTATATTTGTCTCTATATAGGACTTATATGAGATGTTTATCTTAAGTTTTTTTTTTTTTTTTTTTGCGGTACGCGGGCCTCTCACTGCTGTGGCCTTTCCCGTTGTGGAGCACAGGCTCCAGACGCGCAGGCCCAGCGGCCATGGCTCACGGGCCCAGCCGCTCCGCGGCATGTGGGATCTTCCCGGACCGGGGCGCGAACCCGCGTTCCCTGCATTGGCAGGCGGACTCCCAACCACTGCGCCACCAGGGAAGCCCTATCTTAAGTTTTTATGAGAAAAATATAACCATGCTGTGAGTGCAGTTTTTAACTTGTTATTTTTAGTAATAAAATATACATTTCCTCACACAATTAATTTTCTATAACATGGTTTTCTATGGATCCATAATTGTCTATTGTATGACTATACCGTGATATATAGAACAATTTCTCTTTGATGGAAATCTAAGGCATTTTTTTCTATTTAACAAAAAATCTCTGCTATATATATGTATACATACATAAAAAAATAATATATAAGTGTAATATACAATATAAATATACATTTATGTAATATAAATATATACAAATATATGCACACATATATCCATATGTATGAATTATATATATCTAACATATGTTGATCATATCTTTTGTATGCATTCAGGATTATTTCTTTAGGATAACTTTCTAGACATAAAGCTTGAAGCTTCTGAAATATATATTGAATACAGGTTAATTTTATCTGAATGTGAGAAATCAGAAGAAATTAAATAAATTTAGTATAAGAACTGTAGAAGGTAGATCTTAGAAGTTATTTAGGCTTGGATCTTTGATTTGCCTGATATTAGATAAATTTTTCTTTTTCAAAATATATGATTCTAGGCTCACAACTCTCTGTCTTCTTTTTTTTAGGTTCTCTTTATCGTAGATGAGTTTCTTTTTTCTTCTAATCAGCATTTAAACCTTGATGATCACCAGACTTTAAAGCTTGTCTCACTGTTCTTACTTTATACACTCAACTTGGATGATCTCTTTCACACTCACTGACATATATGTACGTGAAGAATCCTGAGGATTCCCAAGTCTAGCTATCTAGACATTTCCACATGTGTATCTTATAGACAAACTGAGCTTATTATTTTCTCATATCTTGTATTTTGTAGTTAATAAATGACACACTATTCAATCAAATAACTATGCCAGAATTTCAGTCATCTTTGAATCTGTACCCTGCTTCATCATTGGCACCCAATCAGAACCTAAATTCTGAATTTCCCTTCTAAGTATTTGGTCTAATTATCCCTACTATTCATTTGGTTAATGCTTCTCTGATTCAGGCTCTCACAGTCTCTTGCCCAGGCTTCTGAAATAGCTTCTTGATTGGTCTCTTTGCCTACATTTTTATCCCCTCCAGAGTAGCCAAAGTAATACATTTCAAAATGTGAAGACTCTTTATGTCCTTGCCCTCCTTTAAAACTCTTCTGTGTTTTTAACATGATCTTAAGAGAATGTCTAACGATAGCCTTTATTTTCCTTATTTGTAAAATACAACAGGAATAAACTTAAGCCAGCAGGGAAAAAGGGTATTCTTTATCATCCCCATTACTTATTATTGCCCAGGAAGCTTTAGTCATTTTAATAAAGCAGAAAAAATAAAAATGAGATATTTATCAGTCAGGGTTCTCCAGAGAAACAGAACCAATAGATTTTATATATAATTATTTTAAGGAGTTGCTCACACAATTGTGGAGGTGGCAAGTCCAAAAATCTATAGAGCAGTTTAGCAGACTGGAAACTCGTAAAGGATTGATGTCCTAGTTTTGAGGTAGAATTTCTTCTCCATGAAAACTTAATTTTTGTTCTTAAAGTCTTTCAACTGATTAGATGAGGCTCATCCACTTCGTAAGGGTGTTCCTTATTTAAAGTTAACTGATTGAACATGTTAACCACATCTACAAAATACCTTCATAGCAGCACCTACATTAGTGTTTGATTAAATAACTGGGTACTCTAGCCTATATTTGTGTATGTGTGTGTGTGTGTGTATTCTTTTTCTTCTCCCCTCAGAAGAGTTAATAATAGTTAACTCTATATCTTGGTATTTAAGACAGATTTATCAAGGAAAGAATATAACTAAAAAGGAGTAAACATCACTCAGAGATGGGTAAGTTGAAGGTTTTGTCTTCATTTTTAGTGAGAGTGAGCATATCTTTGGTTAGGTGGAAGTATAATGTTATTGTTATCTTTAGTCAGAAATTAACATAGGTAAAATGTGAAATGGAAGCTGAACTGACAGTGGTGTGGATGCAGCTAGATTGTTAGCTGTCAACTTTGCATTATTCCCATTTCTAAGGAACCGAATGTCCCAGAATCCCCTTCTCTAGTTTGCTGATCTCGTGTGAGGAACTCCTGTAAGATTTGGAAGGCAGGGTGGAGAGGCCATTATTCTAGGGAGGTGTGGTGGCCAGATGTAGTGGCTTTGCAGATATTTCCATGAGCTTCTCTTTGAGGTCATCGTGACCTGATGTGGCAACTTCATAGAATTTACTATCAGCTCACGTTTCATAGTTACATGGTGTCATAGTGACACTGAGTCATAGTGACAGCCAGATGTAGCTTCTTAGACTTCTCTGCAACCTCTAATTTCTCCAGTCTGTTCTAGGTCTTTGAGCAGAAGTCATTAGTAACTGATCCTCCAATCCTTTGTTTGCTGTCTCCAGACTACCTTCCACATTTATGCAAGCCCTAATTCCTATATTAAATTCCTTTTATTCTGGTAATGTTGTAGTGTATCTGTGCTTACTGATTTTATCTAGACTGCTGCATATGCTGAAAGTCAACAATTATTCAGTGGATTATTTATACAAAAATGGGCAGATTAAAGCTATAGAATAAACAATTCATAAACAACTCTTAATAGGTAAAAGAATTTAGTATACAGTAAAGCTAGCAATTCAAATTAGAAAATAAAGGCAATATTATTTAATGAATGGTAATAGGATATTTGGTTAAATATTTGGAAAAAATAATGATAGACATTTTATAGTTTGATTCAAAAATTTTTCAGTACATTAAAGAATTAAATTAAAAAATTGAGCTAGCAGAAATTAGGAATCAATATTTATTTTTTGAGGGAAAGAAATGTTTTTATGGCATTCAAGCAAAGGAAAATACATGTAGGAAAAGTTTAACATAAGTTTAACAATATGAAATTTTAAAAAATTAAAGGTAAAAATATACTAATAAAGATAAAAGGAAATTTAAAAACTTCTGAAGAATTTTAAACATGTATAGCAAGAATTATAGCTTTACAGATTAACAACTAAATGTGTGAATAGTATTAATTTTCAATTTAGAAAGAAAAATACATGGTTAAACAAATTCTTTAACATCATTAGGTATACAAGAAATAAAAAATAAAAATAGTAAAATCTTATTTTCTTGCTCCTCAAGTTAAGCAGGGCTTTTATAAAGATAATATATATTGCTAACAAGGGTGTGGGTAAGTACTGGTAGTAGAATTTTAAACTTACACAAACTTTCTGAAGGGGTATTTGGTGACTAGTAAAAGGAACTTAAAAATTATTGATATAATTTGATCCTTTAATTATTCTTGTAAGATCTTATATCAATGAAATAATCTCAAATATGCAAAAATATTTAGGCACTAGGAAAATAATCAAAATAGTATTTAAAATGGGAAAAAGTGGAAACATGATCAGCATTAAGACATTGATTAAACACACATGAATATTTACATGGTAAAATCCTATGCAACAATTATATATAGTACTTTCAAATAATAAATGACATCATAAAATATTCAAGGCATAATTTTTAAAACTAGGATACAAAAAATGTATACATTAGGGTAAAAATTTATAAAAGTGTAGGAGTGAGTGTGTGATTATTCATAGAGAAGAAAAAGATTGAAGAAAATACTGAAAATCTTAATACTACTATATTTTATAATAACTTCAAATTGAATATAATCTATAAAAATTTTGAATCACTATGTTGTACATCTGAAACTAATATAGTCTTGTAAATCAACTGTACCTCTATAAATAAATAAATAAATAAAATTCTTTTAGGGAAAAAAAATGAAGCTTAACTACATAAAGCATAGGCTCTGGGTTCAGGCAGATATACATTGAATCCTGCATTTATTCACTTATTATTTATATACCACTCCATCTAAATTTTTGCCATGCTCTGGTTATTATTTTGTACTCTACCTAAGGATCAGCAAAATCTTTCTGAAAAAGGCAAGATGATAAATATTTTAGGTTTTGTGGGACAAGGGGAAAATCACAGATATTATTTGGTAAATATGTGACAAGGGAGAAAATTTTCCACAAATTTTTTACTGACAAAATTAAAAATATAATGACAGTAATTGAGTATAATAATTTTTTGTACTACTAATCCACTGAGAATAATGGCATTCTTTTTCCTCTGAATAACATTTTGTTTAATTGAAGCTCAAAGTTAGTATTCTCTATCATCAAAATTGATCACGAATGTACGTCTGTTAATGTTGGTGTGTAATGAGACTTCATGTACTTCACTTTGGAAATGCCTTTTTACATAGACAGGTATTACCAAATGCTGATATCTATCCATGAGCATACAATTTTAATTAAGCATAATTATTATTTAGAAAGCATTTATAGATTTGTATTCTTCTCCATATTTGTTTTTTAATATATCACTGCATTGCAGATTAAGTGCTTCCAATTGAAGAAGGTTAGGTGGAAGCTATTTAATTGAACAGATAAATGGATTTTGAAATAGTATGGAAATTTCCTTCTTATTTGTACTTAATTCTGAAAAATTCTTCTGGAACTGTAGTTTGAGGTCAGGATATATATCTGTTGTAAAGTTGTATTGGACTGGATCTCACTTCTTGTTTTAACTTTTGAAAGAATAGAAGTATATAAAGCAGCTTAACATTTTTTGTGATTCAAGAACATTAGTTGTCATTGACATTACTGAATATAAGTTTCACATATAAAGCACTGGTTTGCCTTGTAATTTAAGATTAAATTAATTAAGAAACATATTCAATTCTTCAGCAAAAGCTAATTTCTAAAATATTCTATTTCAATAATAGTGGCTGAGAGTGGCTCTTTTTCATTCAGAAAAATTTCAGTCTTAGCCCTGAGCTCAAAAAATTTCAGTAAAAGTTCATTACTGCTAAGCCATTGCACTTCTGTATGGTAAGGCAAGTCAGGTTTTTTAGCTTCTATTTCTGACAAAAATTCACAGAAATGATGATTAAATCCATGAAAGTGAATACAGTGCACCATTGATACTTCTAGGTCAATGACAAATGATAGATTCAACTATTTTATGCAGAATATTTGCTAATTAGTATTACAATGAATAAACACTTTACAGTTTCACAAATTTTATAAATGTGTCCCATTTTATGCTTCATACATATATTTACCACTGTCAGTTGTATCACATCTTAGCGGATTCCACTTCAGGTTGTATTGAATTAGTATTCTCTCAACTTCTATGAAAATATTCTCATCTGTAGTTGTTCCAATGCAGACTTTCTTGGAACTGTGAAGCTAATTCTTTAGTCAGTTCAAACTCAGTGATAACTCTTAAGTCATCAAAAGCCAAGAAAAATCACTTGAAATTATTTGCCTTATTTCTCAATTGACTATTGATGTTGCTTCTAATGTCCTCAACTCTTCAAGCAACTGTTCTCATAGAAAGGCTAGTAATTTTAAACAAGTTTATTTTCTCTGGACACGTTCTTCAGTTGCTACAATCAGATATGATTTGACCAAGTCACCATTGATAAATGACCTTCCTTGTATGGCCAACAAATGAGTTGCTCAGAAGCTTAATTTGGTTGCGACTTCATTCTTGATTTTTAAATTTTGTGTAGAAATTCTGCTGTGATGAGATATTCCATTTTAAGTTTTCTAATTTTTCTGACTGTTAATTTCCTGTGAGTTGAGAATATTGCAACAAGTTCTTAATCTGGAAATATTAACACATATTGTATTCTATTAGTAAAGCTATAGTGTCATTGCATTGCAAATGCAGTGCTTTGCCATATAACTCAGTTAAAAAAAAAT
Organism: Pseudorca crassidens; assembly: GCF_039906515.1. Classification (NCBI taxonomy): domain Eukaryota; kingdom Metazoa; phylum Chordata; class Mammalia; order Artiodactyla; family Delphinidae; genus Pseudorca; species Pseudorca crassidens. The sequence continues at coordinate 74,073,936 of NC_090303.1, read as the reverse complement.
CCACATTTCATTGTGCCTTTAAAATTGTGTCTTATACCCCAGAGCTGACCCTACCCACCAGCAAGCCAGAAGCCACCACAGCCAGCTGGGTCAGGGGACAGCCCCATGTACCAGCAGGCTCCACATTAGTCAGCCCCACCACAACAGAAGGGCCCATGCAGCCCACATAGGGAGCACCCCTGCAGCATAGCTCTGGTGACCAGAAGGGAGTGTGCTGCTGGGCCCCATAGGACATCTCCTACATTAGGCCACTTCTCCAAGATCAGGGAACATAACTGACATACCTAATACATAGAAATAAACACAGAGAATCAGGTAAAATGAATAGACAGACAAGTATGTTCCAAATGAAGGAACAAGACAAAACCCCAGAAGAACTAAGTGAAATGGAGATAAGCAATCTACCTGATAAAGAGTTCAAGGTAGTGATTATAAAGATGCTCAACAAACTCAGGAGAAGAATCGATGAACACAGTGAGAAATTTAACAAAGAGCTAGAAAATGTAAAAAAAAGAACCAAACTGAGCTGAAGAATACAATAACTTAAATAAAAAATACACTAGAAGAAATTTAAAAATTAGGTGATACAGAGGAACAGATCAGCAAACTAGAAGACAGAGTAATGGAAATAATCTAAGCTAAACAGAAAAGAGAAAAAAGAATTTTAAAAACTGAGGATAGTTTAAGACACCTCTGGGATATCAAGCATACTGACATTTGCATTATAGGGGTCCCAAAAGGAGAAGAGAGAGAGAAAAAGGGGAAGAGAAATTATGTGAAGAAATAATAGCTGAAAATTTCCCTAACCTGGGGAAAGAAACAAGCATCCAGGTCCAGGAAGAGCAGAGAGTCCCAAACAAGGGCCCAAAGAGGTCCACACCAGGACACATTATAATTAAAATGTCAAAAATGGAAGATAGAGAATCTTAAAAGAAGCAAGAGAAAAGCAACTAGTTATATACAAGGGAACTCCCATAAGACTGTCAGCTGACTTTTCAGCAGAACCTTTGCAGGCCAGAAGTGGCACCATATATTCAAAGTAATGAAAAGGGAAAGCCTACAACCAAGAACACTCTTCTAGGCAAGGCTACCATTCAGCTTTGAAGGAAAGACAAAGAGTTTTAAAGATAAGCAAAAGCTAAAACTGTTCAGAACCACTAAACCAGTTTTATAAGAAATGTTCAGAGGGACCTCCCTAAGTGGAAAAGAAAAGACCACACAAAAAAGAGAAAGGAATCCAAACATAACAAAATGGAAACAGACTCATAGATACAGAGGAGATATTGGAGGTTGCCAGAGAGGAGGGATGTGGTGTATGAGGGAAATGAGTGAGGGAGATTAAGAAGTACAAACTTCCAGTTATAGAATAAATAAGTCACAGGGATATAATGTACAGCATAGGGAATATAGTCAATTATAATGTAATAACTTTGTATGGTGACTGATGGTAACTAGACTTATTGTGGTGATCATTTTGTAACGCATAAAAATATCAAATTACTATGTTGTACACCTGAACCTAATATAATATTGTAAGTCAATTATACTTAAAAAAAATATGGTCTTCTATTTGAAGTCCACGTTTCTATTCCTGTTTTAACATGGTAAGTATGCATTGGTAATAATAATAAAATAACGTTGCAATGTGGTGATATGCAAGGCACTCAAACACTGTCAAGTTCTAAGTGCTTCTTTGTGATTTGTAGTACACCAGACAGCACTGCAATGCAAGGGGAGTACCACCTTCGGTCCTTGTCCTGACTATTCAACTGCATTGTAGCAGGAGAGCAGCTATATAGGCAACATCTAAAAGAATGAGTATGTTTCTGTTCCAGTAAAACTTTATTTATGAACAATGAAATTTAAATTTCATATAGTTCTAATGCAAAATATATAAAATAGTATTTTTGTTTTGATTTTTTTAAAACCACTTAAAAATGCAAAAAGCATTCTTAGATCATAGGCCATATAGGAACAGATGGTAGGCCGGAGACCTCGCAGACCTTAGTTTGCCTCCCCCTACTCTACCTGAGTCAAAGTGCTTTTGTTCCCTATGCATCTCATGCAGTTTCTTTCCTGTTGCCTTTTTGATTTATGCTGTCTCCCCTTCCTGGAATTCCCTTCACTCATGGTCCATCCCTCCCTCCACCTTTATAAGATTAACTGCTAAAAATCCTTTAAGATCAGCTTACTTCTCCCTTTCCCAAACCTTTTCTTGATATGCTCCCCTCCATTAAGATTTCCTCCCTTGTTTCCATAATAACTGGTGAAGAACTGTTAATGATCTTTTCTCACTATATTAGAATTTTCTGTTTATGTATTTTCTTCCCCAACAGACTATATAATTGAGGACAAAAACCATGTCTTTTTTAAAATTACTGTATCGTTAGTACCTCTACAAAGAAAACATGGGACATATATGTACATATGTTAGATATACATAATCATATATATGTATATATGTGCATATATTTATATATATTTGTATTACATAAATGTATATTTGCATTATATTTATATTATATATTACATTTATATATGTATGTATATACATATATGTAAAAATTAGTCTGTTTTTATCATTTCCATAAAACAAAAATATTCAACATCATAATTTATTAAGGTCACTGCCCATGCCTAACCTTATGAAATTTAGAAAACATTTGGAAAAAATTTTTGAGCTCATGAAGCTGACTTATAAGGAAAGCCAGGTTGAGAGCAGCAATGTTAATTCCATATTTTCTAGGACTTAATTGAAAGCCTATATGTAGATATTTATCAAGACAATTGTGATGAGTGGGCCATTTATATATTCATGCAAAATTTTCTAGTTTTCTTCCATATTTATTTGTGTCTCTATTAGTATTTTCCTCTCTAAAAAACAGGCTATATTACTGGGTACATTTTAATACCACAATTAGTCATGGATGTGGTGATTCATCAGGTTGGCTTAAAAAGCGAAAGCAGCCTTGCCCTTCCTAAGCATTGACTGTTGGCAACTCTCTTTTTCCCCCTCTGAATCAGACGTGTATTTGTTTGAGTAATCAAGAAAGAACTGTCTGTCTTGTGACCTTAGACGCTGGTGAAAGGGAGCAACTGAATGTTTTTGGCATAGGAAAGTTAGCAGAACAGTGCAAATCTGTAGAGCGGAGAGTGCTCTGCTTGGCTGCTCACCCTGGGCAGACTTGAATGTCACACAATCCTCTAATTGCCGGCAGGATTTTTACCCTCTGCAGAAAACTATTTCAATATAAGCAAAATGGATTTCAAGTCTTATAAAAGACAATTCTTAAACTCTGTGTGCATTTTACTGAATTTTCTACCATCTATTAAGACTTGCAGTCTTTCCAAAGTGAGCATCCTGAATCCTACTGTGATGAAAGCCAGTAAGAGACAGCTTTACACCATGGATGCCATTGGTGAAAAAGCACATCAAATAACCCTGCTGGGGAATGAATGAATCAGCCTAATGAAAATTTAGGTGAGGCAATTGGATCACACAGAGGAAACCTATGTCCTATGTCTTGAAATCTTTAAGCCATCTACAGTATTCTTTTGCTTGCTATTTCAGTAGCAGAGCTGTTTATACACCTTCTTTGACTCATGTTCCCAAGTGATCTTATTCCAGATATGATTTGGGGACAGTTATGTTTGCTGTTCTGATATCTTCCTAAAAGGAAATTATTTTGGAAGTAAAGTCACTGATAAAATCAATTCAGGAATGCACTTTGTAAATATGAAGATATGAGCATTACTAAAGCCCATGCTATAAAAATACCAATTATTATTTCTACGGGATAGCAGTTACAATGGAACAGTGACGTAGCTTTAAAGGAAGGGTGAAAGGGCCTCAATTTGAGAAATATGAGGCATAATAAATTTTAAGTAAATATATTTGAGTATTACCCATATTGTAAAAGACAATTCTCTGTATAAAATGAAACACAAAAGGCTAATATGAAGGGAACAGTAGTTAATGTTATCCAAGGAGGCAAAGCTAAATAAGGTTTCTTTCCCAACATGGAAGAATCTCCTTTTTTCCTGGCCTCCTGTTTCTATGTGGAGAAACTTCCTTGAACATGTCAGTCCCTGCTCTGGCTGCTCTGACTCACTTTTCCCTAGAGGGATGAGCAATTCAGGCCAGTCTCTGACCCTGTGGGGATGGCCTAGGAAAAGCCTGTGATTCCCCAGCTCTGCTTTGGACTCACTGGGTCCAACTTTCTCATTCGGGGACTAAGCGATGGAGACCAGTTATGGCTACAGATCTAAAGCTAAGTTCTAAATCACCTTCTATGAGCCCACTGGTATGACTCTGCCTCTCTCTCACAGTTGCTTATGAATTCAGTTCTTCAGAAAGGGAAGAGTTGGTTTTGGATCTTAATAAAGCTCCAGTAGTTGATTAAGAAACAGTTATGTGAGATGCAAGATGTGTATCTAAGTATCAGTCAGAAAAATTAAATAGAATTTATCTTTCTGAAAAGAAGCAAAAATGAGAAGAAAAGAATACAAACCAAATCTCTTCATGTTTATTTGTTTATACTGTTGTGTGACATCAGACAGGCAGATGTATAAAAGAGAATCAGCATAGAGAGAGCATAAGGCTCCACTTTGATGAGTATTAATTGACCACAGAAGAACCGGAACATCAAAAATCCTGAAAGAAGAAAAGAATTATGAATTTTACTCCTTCCTCTCCCTTCTAAAAGAAAGTAACTGCAAATGTTTAAGAGGGAAGCATGGCCATAGACATTGTCGGATCATGCAGTAATATCAGATCCCAGACTAAGGGTAATTTATTTCAGGATTGCAATAAGGATCAATCGCAATAGGGTATGTGAGATGTCATGGGGCTGTGCTTGAAACATTGCCCAGTAGGACAGGGGAGGGAGTGTCCTCTAAGGGAAGGAGAGCGCTTCCCTTCAGAGAGAAAGAGGAGGAACTAAAAGGGTAGTTACAAGGAAGCTAGAGGCTAGAGGGAAAGAAGGGAGTGGCAAATGGCTTGACCAAAAACAGGCAGAGCAACTGAAATGCAGATGTCCAATGGAATACTATCTGTACTTAGACTAAGGAAGACAATGACAGCCCCTTAACCCTTGTCATAAGTTGAGCACTACTCATCGAAAACCCTGCTTTCAACACCAAAGAACCCAGTGAGGACTTTAGAATGACAAAGTCTTTAACTAAATAACAAGTGACTGAGATTCATTCCTTCCACAGCTGGTTTCTCACAAGACTGTCTTTCTCTCCATCTCACACCCCTTCACCTCACACCTCTCCACCATCCACACCTCCACTTCCTAACCTTCCACCTCCCATTCTTCTTCCTCACCCTTCTACATTTCATCCCTCCTCCACCCACCTCTCCACCTCCCACCCCTCCACCACTACCTCTTTGGAGGTGGCCAATTCCTACTCATTAAATATTCAGTTTTTTTTTTTTAACTGAAGTATAGATAGCTTACAATGTTGTGTTAGTTTCAAGTGTACAACAGTAATTCAGATATATATATATTTTTCCAGCTTCTTTTCCATTATAAGTTATTACAAGATATTGAGTATAATTCCCTGTGCTATACAGTAGGTCCTTGTTGTTTACCTATTTTATATATAGTAGAGTGTATATGTTAATCCCAAACTCCTAATTTATCTCTCCCCACGGCCCCATATCTCCTTTGGTAAGCATGTTTGTTTTCTATATCTGTGAGGAAGAGAGAGAAAGACAAATATCATATGATATCAGTTATAGGTGGAATCTAAAAAAATTATACAAATGAACTTATTTACAAAACAGAAATAGTCAATACTTAGTTTTATGGCTTCTCCTGCTAAAGGCTTTCCTCAGGCTCTTCAATTCCCACTCACCCAGCACCACCTCCTCTCAGATTTAGGTTGTCTGGCCCAGTGTTTAAGAATTTCAGCTCTACTGCCAGAGACCTGTGTTTGAAAACAATCTCTGCAGTTTGCTGTCTGCGTGATCTTGGGCAAGTTATTTAATCTCTTCTAGCCTTAGTTTCTTCATTGATAAAATCTGGCAAATGATAGTATATATTCCATAGGGTTGCTGTGAGCACTAAACAAAATAATATACATAGAGCACTTGACATAGTGCCTAGTACACTGAAAGAACCCAGTAGAGGGTGGTCATGATTACTGGACTGATTCTTCCCATTTTCTAGCATACACTTATGTTGCATTTCAGTTGTCTGCATGTCTATCTGCATGTCTGTTTGCATACAGAATGTGAACTGGAAGTTGACCTCCCAGTGTCTGGTACAATGTAAAGCCCCGTAGGTGTCCGTTGAATGAATTCAAAGAGTAAGCTTACCCCATATGCTGCCATAAATGATGCTGATGTTGGTGGTTGTATTTTAGAAAGGGCATGCAAGGCAAGAATCTTCCCAAGTCAAACTATATCATTGCCTAGGCTTTCAAAATATCTAAAAAAGGAGATTCTACAATCCCCTTTGGTAACATTCTCCTGTCAACATTTTCTCTAAGTCAAACATACACCTACACTTTAAAATGAATGTCTATCATTTAATTTTTATATCAGTGGAAAAAGAAAACAACTGCCTTCATTCCCTATAAAATAACCTCTCCTACATGTAAACATTCACGTTGGCTTTCTTTCTCACTCTCCTCTTAGTAAAATAAACCTTTTTTTCTAACCTTTTTAAATAGTCTTTTTTTCTTCAAGCCCTTTAATAATTGTGGCTCTGAAAAGTACTGAGTTACAAAGCATAAAAACAGTGAAAAATTTTATGAAGTCTCTGACGTGGGACATTTAACACCTGAAGAAAGGACACCCATTTTAAAATAGAAGAGTTACATTTATTTGGAAACAGTAGTCTTCAAAACATTATTATACTGGTGATTGAAGTCTTAGTAGTTTCAACCAGTTGTACTAGGTAATTCTTCTTAACTTTTATAAAGTATATATGCAAAGGGTTGACATATTAAGTGGCTATATAAAGAATCTTAAAATGTTTAGACATATTAACTACATTTCTAAAGATCTAACCAAAAATATAAATTTGTACAGTCACCATGGAAAAGAGTATGGAGGGTCCTCAGAAATTAAAAATGGAACTATCATGTGATCCAGCATTCCCACTTCTGGGTATATATCCAAAGGAAATGAAAAAGGGATCTCAAAGTAATATCTACACTCCCATGTTCATTGCAGCACTATTCACAATAGCCAAGATATGGAAACAGCCTAAGTGTACATCAGTGGATGAATGGATAAAGTAGATGTTTGTATGCAAACATACACATACTCACACACACAGAGGAATATTATTCATCCATAAGAAAGAAGGAAATCCTGCCATTTGTGGCATCAGTGAACCTTGAGGGCATTATGCTAAGTGAAGTAAGTCAGACAGAGAAAGACAAATATTATATAATATCACTTATATGTGGAATCTAACAAAGCTGAACTCACAGAAACAGATAGTAGAGTGGGGATTATCAGGGACTGAGAGCTGGGGGAAATGGGGAGATGCTGGTCCAAGGGTATAAACTTTCAGTTATAACATGAGTAAGTTCTGGGGATCTAATGTACAGCATGGTGATTATAGTTAATAATACTGTATTATATACTTGAAAGTTACTAAGAGAGTAGACCTTAAATGTTCTCACCACAAAAAAGAAATAGTACTTATGTGATGTGATGGAGGTGTTGGTTAACCTGTGTGGTAATCACTTTGCAATATGTAAGTGTATCAAATCAACATATCGTACACCTTAAACTTATACAATGTTATATGTCAATTATATCTCAATAAAACTATTTTAAAAATATTTTTTAAAATAATAAAGACCTGGCCTAAGAAGAATTATCAGCAGTTTCATCATAACATGATTCAAAATAATGAAAAGTTAGAAACAATGTATATTCTAACATTAGGGAAACGGTTACATAGGATAAGAAATGATTTTTCAGAAAAATTCTTAGCACAGCATTTCCTAAATAACAGACATTACTTTAAAAAAATTATTATGTGTACATTTAGAATAATATTTTAAACACTATTTTTGACACTTGAAAATGTTTATTATATAATGTAAAATTTTAAAGCAGGCTATTAAATTGTATATTCAATATAAAAATTTGTTTTAAACATTTTTTTTCAATTTTTAAAATAAATATACTATGGTAGGCATTTGTCATATATGTGATATAAGTGGTATAAGGCTTAAAATTAAGACTCAGTATTAATGTGCTAACTTGACATCTAGTAAAATCAGGGGGACCTCCAACGGCCTAACTGCAAGTTCCCCTCCTCACTGTTTTCCCATGGATAAGGTCCCCCAGCCAACCTTGTCCCAGGTTAGCAGCCCTCCTTATCACAGGGACTAAGCACAGTTCCTGCTTATCCCTCAGTGTTGGGCTTCAGTTCTTCACTAGCTCGTGGATTATTCAAACAAGCCAATCACATCCTTCTGCAGCAACTAAGGGTCACTCCACCCTCTTGATTTTACAAAGCTGGCCAACCATAGTCCCTACTTGTTCATTCTGTCCCTGAATGCAACCCTCGCATGGCTTTGTGTGGCGTGTAGTGTCCCCCTCCTCCAGACTGTGAGTATATGTAACTAATAAATTGCTGTTGGTATCATCTATCCAGTGTTGGGGAGCATGTATTCAGCCATTCCCATAACTATAGAGCAAAAATTTCTCCATCATCAGCAGGGTAAACAGGAGGTGATCAAAACACCATCCAACAATTGTTTATTAAATATCCTTTTTATAGTTGGTGAAATTCTCACTACAATATAAGGTGTCAGAGTCAGAAGCCATTTTCCCAGCCTTCCTTGTTGGACACCTGTATATGACAAGGTTTCCACCCATGCAACTGCATGAGACTTTTTGACCTGGAACATGTGTGATTAGGCTCTCATGATGAGAGCAACAGTGCTGGTAACTGACAGTTCCTGTGCAATAGTTGTGAGGTTCTCTTATTTAGTCCCAAACGTCATCACAGAAAGTCGCAGTATTTGTGAAGGATGCAGTGATACAGTCAAGATGTGGCAAGAATTGCATGATTAGACATGGTTCCTGGCTGAGTGGCTTCTTACATCGGGTCTCTGACTCTCACAGGTTCTGTGAGGACCCAATATCTTTTAATATATTTCTTTACGATTTAAAGTAGCTCAAGTTGATTCAGCTATTCACAACTTAGTTCCCTGACCAAAATAATAAATGGTATCAAAAAAAGTTGTAAGCATCCAGATCCTTATGGAAATGGAGATCTGAAATTATATGACCTGCTTATGTCTGAAGGCCTTAGAGTAAAACTGTTAGCAGATAATGGGACCCTGCCATCCATGACAAGCAATGGAAAAACAGTTCTTCACCTGTGATTACCTGGAATGGCAGGCTTTAGGAACCAAATGTCCACTGATCTGGAATAGTAGGATATGTGTGAGAAATGCAAGGATTGTGGAGTAGGCCGGTTGTTTTTAAGTGTGCTGGAGAATTTATAGAAATTAAACAATATGCTCCGCATGCAAAATTCTTGTTTTGATGCATCCAAGAGTAGATAATTTCCTTGACTGTTTGAAATTATCTTTAAATTTTTTCAGTAATGGAACAATCATAGTTGAAAATAAAATGCAAAATTTTATACTGAGGGTCACCAGATTACAGTCAGTTTAATTTGTAGCCTTGTTCTCAAGTAAAAGGGCATTTCTTGGTTTCGATGGAAATCTGTGAGTTACCCTAGGGCTAAATGAGAGGAGTCAGATCATGAGACATAAACCCACAAGTTCCATGGAATTGCCTCTACAAGCAGAAGCAGCTCCTTCTCCCCTTTGTCAAGAGCCTTTCCCTGGTTTGCTTCAAGATCTGTGACAACCTTGCCTGGGACAATAGCCTTGCAGAGGGAAGCTGCTTTCCCTCATGCCTGCCTATACCACCTTTCACTGCTGTCAGTATAACTAGAGTCAGATACCAGCCGCTTTCACATAAAAGGAGGAGGAAGTTTATATACCAGCTGATTAAAAATACTTTATTAATTTGCAATGGCAAAAATCTTGGGAATATATGTGGGAATTAATTCTGAGTGGGCTAGACTAGGAAAGTGCTAGTTTCATGTGTATTTGTTTTGCAAAAATTCATTGAGCTGTTCATTTATTATATATGCCCCTTCCTTTATGCATATTTTATTTCAATCAAGTTTTTAAACATCAATAAAACTGCATGTTCATTCAAATCTGAACATGATGCCTGACCCAACTAAAGCTTTGTCTTCTTTTCTTTCTGCAAATTGCTCCCCAGTAACTTTTGAGTTTACCTTTTATACCTATCTGAATCCCTTCTGACAAACGTTCATTAAATTCATCTCCTTTTGTAAGTGCTGGCTTCCATAATTAAAACAAAGCAGTTCCTTCCAAGATTTGAACAGAAAAGGGTTCACAAGTGTTCTGGTTATAAGCCAACTCTGATTCTCTCTCCAGGTCTCTTTCCCTCTTGGGAGTCTGGTACATTGATGGCTGCTGCCACAATTACCTCCCAACTTTTTAACACCCTGGCTCCAGCCCACAAAAGCCCTTTCAATTGTTTCCGCTTAGAAAAGCTAAGACTAGCTGATATTTTCAAAATAAATTCTACTAAATAGAAATAAAGAAATGCAAATAGGGCTTCCCTGGTGGCGCAGTGGTTGAGAGTCCGCCTGCCGATGCAGGGGACATGGGTTCGTGCCCTGGTCAGGGAAGATCCCACATGCCGCGGAGCGGCTGGGCCCGTGAGCCATGGCCGCTGAGCCTGCGCGTCCGGAGCCTGTGCTCCGCGACGGGAGAGGCCACAACAGTGAGAGGCCCGCGTACTGCAAAAAAAAAAAAAAAAGAAAAAGAAAAAGAAAAAAGAAGTGCAAATAGAAATCCAGGAAAAAAATTAATCCTGCTTAGAAATAATTGGGTTTCCAATACAGATCTCTCATCCTGTCGTAACTATCCTATTTCCACCTTCATCACTCCAATTTTCCTGCTCTTTTGTATGCGGACGGGTTGGTAGTAGGCAATCTTAGTATTTAGTCCACAGCTCACAAAATATAAAGACAAGATCATGATGGAATAGAGGGGAAATACTATTTCTGAGAGATCCTAACTGGAAATGAGTTATAGTGACTAATGAAATTTGGATTGTCTCATTTAACAAAGAATGAGAGTGTTTTATTCATATGATAAATAGTGGTATAATGTTGGATGAGAAAATAGTGTTGTTTGGAATTTTAAATACAGAAGGGCAAGTGCTGACATTGGGCAGCAAAGGATTGTTAATTAACACACCTTATATTTGTGGCTGACCTATATATTTTTTGAATACCCTTTCTATACTTTGGGAAGCCATAACTATATTTCCCAGTCTTCTTTGCAGCTAGAATTTAGGCATGTGATTCAGTCAGATGCATCCATAAAAGTAATTAGGTGAATTAAAAGCATCACTTTGAGGCACTTTTGGTTCTTATCTGAGAGTGTGGTCTCAACCTGGGACATTTATAAACCATAAGATAGGTATGGAGCTTGGATGAAAGGAAACTAGATTTTATCCATTTCTGAAGTTGGACCATCTTATGAGAAAATTCATATGGGCACAAATTTGGCTTTATATGTCTCTGTATCCCCTATAACACATTGATTTACAGATAGTAGAGGTTCAGTGAGGATTGTTTATATTATTATTTTAAAAATCACCCAAGTATTTTTGCAGTTACTCCATGTCAATGTTAGTTTGACAAGATATATGTTAATATATGTTATACCAACATATACTGAGGGATTTAGTAGCATTTGTCATTTTAATTCCATAATAGTGGGGTAGGGAGAGGGAAAAAGAAAACATCCCACTCTGGAGCTGGGAAATATTTTGAATCTGACATCACAATTAATACGAGGGGAAAATGAAATTTTCCTAAAGCGTGAATTCAAAATTCCACATGTTCTTGCCAGGCAGGGGCAGGCCTTGGTCCAGCTGCAATAGTTGTATTAGAGCCAAATCCTAAGATAGAAGAGATAAGACTAACACAGGAGCCAAATATGTAATTTAGAAAAAGGAGAGACTTTTTAAAGGAAAAGTGTGAGGTGCCCAAGAAGTCGTATCCGTTGTTAGAATGAAATTTAGCACTCTGATAAATTGAAATCTTACCTGACTCCATGTAATGAAAGGTCACAAGTTATTCCAAAGCCTGTGCCCTTCATATTAAGTCATTAATCAAAATCTGCAAAGGGACACTCAGAAAGTCAGATACCTTTTTATTTCAATTAAACTTTATGCTTATATACTTTTGAGTATCAGACATAAAAAATGTTTATTCATTACCCATACTTTTGTGAAGGACAGTTTTTCCTTGTCAGCATAGAGATGGAGAAGAAATGGTAGTTCTTGAAATCATGTTAAGAGGACTATTAGATAAATTTAAGTTAATGTAAAATACACGAAGACTGAAACTGATTGACTTAGCTATGGTCTCCCTTGTTGGCCCACTTCCTTTTCATACATTTTCAATGAGATTAGTTAGCCAGTAAGATTTTGAAAAGAAAACTCTATCTTTACCATTCATTTTGACTTTTCCATAGATCAAAGAGCAACATTTGCCTCAAGGTTACTGGGGGTTGGAGGAAAAGCTTTCCATAAAATGGTATATTTTATTGGATTCAACAAACGTGGTGAAAAATATCATTTATCTCTAGTTGGTCCATGCAGTCTCTTTAGTATATTGTTTGGTTACTTGGCAAGAGTTTTAGGAAAGAAACCTATAGCTACCCACTTGTTCATCACTCATCAAAGAGGTTTCTTAGATGCTCAGTGGTGGGAACAACAGAGGGTGAGGTGTGAGCCAATTGCCTAAATGAAAAGAGTACACTGTGTCATCATCAGTCATACTCCCAGGCTTTTCTAGAAAGTTTTAAAACACCACAAAGCCCTTTGAGTTCTGAGCTGTTTTGGTAGTATTGGGATAAACAATTTTGCTCTATTAGTCGCTTACGGTTAGACTCAAGCATAGTTGTCTATCTAGTCCCAGTTCAGGGCTTGCTATTATGTGTTCAGAAATACTAAGGTATGTTTGCAGTTGAATTTTATCCTTCTGAAATTTTTTCTCACTGCCTGCTGCCTGAAATATTTTCTCATTGCCCAATCGCCTCTGCCCTTGATCTGGTCTGTTTCTGCTAACATGACACCTGGCTGCCCAGGGTGGTCTGCTCCAGGTCTGAATCATTCAACAAATATTTAATGAGCAACCGCAAGAAGCGAGATCCTGTGCTGGTTGCTAAGGATGCAGAGTTAAATAACACTGTCCCTCCTCCTGAGTTACCCACAGTCTAGTGGTGTGGAAACAGTTATCTATTCCTCTTTCTTGACAAATTCCTTGACCCCCTAGAAGGCTTAAAATGATAGCTTTAGCAGTGAACTGAAATAAACAAATAAAAAGAAGACATGTCCTAAAAATAACAAATAAGATGAGATGGCATTACAAGTGACATGTGAATGTCTCCAAGTTGGTCTAGAAAACTTGAAAAAGACAAAATCTTAGCTTAAGTTAGATTTGGGTCAATAGTTTCTAAGAACCTATAGGATTCTCAGTTTTACCCAAGATCTGAGGCTAGTTTTATCAGTTGGTGCAGATTTCCCACCTGGTCCTAGTGATATTAGATTTTCATACTCTATGGCTCTTGCCTAGTCCCAGCATAAGAAAAGCATCATTCTCTTTTATCTCCAAGTATTTCTCCTTTGAGTTTTATTCTACATTGAAATGACCTTGTGATGTTTTCTCTCCCCTTCCAATACGTTCCCCACCACTCACAGCTCCTTGCTTTTCTGGCTTATTCTCACAGATTGTCTTCTACTTTCTTAAGCCCACCTCCCCTTGTAATAAAGTTTGGCTTTTCTACCCACTGCTTCAAACCCATAGTGTTAAAGACTCCAGTTTTTTCTTCCTCGTTCATATTCTTCTCTTAGAAAAAAACCGTCCAATTACAAGCCTCCAGTGGAGGGAGCTCCATTATCACATGGACCATGACAATAACTAATTGCACGAAGAGTGGAAAACTGACTCAAACTGGGCCAAAGTGTGCAAGCTTAAGAACTTACATTGAGGCACACCTGTGTCAGGTAACAGTGAAGCACTGACAGCAAGGTCATGGAGAGTCCATGTTGGAATCAAGGCTGCAGTGAGCCAGAACCACGTGAAAACTAAGATTATAAGGCCAGAGGAGCCATGAAGAAGGCCATTATGGAGAATATTAATCTTCAGACAAGGAAGAGAGAGAAAGAGAGAGAGAAAAAGAGAGAGAGAGACTTTCATATGAAATGTAAGGTAATAGGAAGGCATTTGAGTAGGAATCATGGTTTCAATTGTCAGATTTTTCTTGACCTTCACAGATCATTTGTTCCTTTTCTGCTCTGAATACTTTGGGGAATTTAGAATAAAATAACATTTAACCTAACTATAGGATTCTCTTTTTAAAAAATTTTTATTTATTTATTTTTATTTTTGACTATGTTGGGTCTTCGTTGCTGTGCACGGGCTTTCTCTAGTTGCGGCGAACAGGGGCTACTCCTCATTGCGGTGTGCATACTTCTCATTGTGGTGGCTTCTCTTGCTGCGGAGCATGAGCTCTAGGCACACGGGCTTCAGCAGTTGTAGCATGTGGGCTCAGTAGTTGTGGCACACAGGCTCAGTAGTTGTGGCTCGCGGGATCTAGGGTGCAGCCTCAGTCGTTGTGGTGCCTGGGCTTAGTTGCTCTGTGGCATGTGGGATCTTCCCGGGCCAGGGCTCGAACCCGTGTCTCCTGCGTTGGCAGACGGATTCTTAACCACTGTGCCACCAGGGAAGCCCTAACCTAACTATACGTTTCTTTTTTTTTTTTTTTGCGGTACACGGGCCTCTCACTGTTGTGGCCTCTCCCGTTGCGGAGCACAGGCTCCGGACGCGCAGGCTCAGCGGCCATGGCTCACAGGCCCAGCCGCTCCGTGGTATGTGGGATTTTCCCGGACTGGGGCACGAACCCGTGTCCCCTGCATCGGCAGGCGGACTCTCAACCACTGCGCCACCAGGGAAGCCCTCTATTTATATTTTTAAGCACTAAAATGAATAGCATATTTCATAGAATTAACTTGGAGAATTTCCCCAATGTATATGAAATCTGATCCTAGAAATACTAAAAATCACTCCAGCTGGCTCTGTTTACTCCAGTTGGCTCTGTTTATTTACTAACACGTAAACTGGGCAAGTTGCTCAATGTTCCTAAGCCTCCATTTCCTCATCTGTAGAATGGGAATAAAAATATCTGTATTGTAAGGCTTTTGTGAGGGGTAAATGAGATAACATGTAAATGAGATCATACATAAAAAGGCTTATCAGTGCCTAGCTCTTGGTTAAACACACCAGAAATGCTATTCATTTTTGGTTAGTGGCATTATCAACATTATTTTTATAATCAATTCCACTTCCACTGCCATTTCTTCACATCTTTCCAGACACACCCTGTGTGATGATGGACACCCAGGTCAGCTCTCTTCCACAGTGTCTATACTCTAAAATGACCTCTTTTCTCATTTCCCTTTCTCTCATTCCTTCATCCACCAACCCTACTCCCCATCCACAATACCATTGTTTGAGATCTCACTTAGAGTTTAAGGTGGAAGCAATTTGATTAAAGTAATTCACATCAAAGGTAGAATTTCTAAACAACTCAGGAGGATTGCCTCTTAAAAATAATGCTTGTTAAAGAGACTTCAACCCGGAAAAAATTCAGAGAATATGAAGAAAGAATGAAATGTTTTTGGAAGATTTTAAAGAAACAGGAGAAGGCCAGAAAAGACTGATTAAAATTGTTTTCAAAATGCGTTGAAATACGTGTTATGGCCCATTTTATAGTAATATTGTATTTATAACATCTATGAGCAATGCAGTGTTCTGGACCAGTGAATTGAAGAGTTTCTGAAACTTGCTATTTCAGTTCTAAAACTGAAAAATAAAGGGGAGAGGACATGCAAGCTTTTCTAAATTACCAGATAGGTAGAGAGGAGGTGTTGTGATAGAGTGGAAAGAATTGAAATACATAGCCCCACTAGGCCCAGAATCAAATTCTGATTCTGAGACTTATTTATAATATGGCCTTGGGCACTTATAGCTTTTTACCCTCAGTTCCTTATGTTGAAAATAGTGACAGTATTGTTTATTCAATGTGGTATTTTTATTAATATTTTCCGATTGTATTATTAATCTGAAGACTGGTAAATACCATAGCAGTTAACTGTTATTATTCAAGTAGTCAGTTATCATAATATTGAAGGTACACATATTGGATAACCAGAAGCTATGTGGGTTAATTTTTTCAAATCTCTATGACTAGTCCAAATATAATATCACTACATTTTACATTTTGAAGTTCCAGGATGCTTGGTGATATTTATGTCTAACATAGCATGAGAAGTATAACCTATATTTAATAAATGCTTGCTGATTTATGGATGTTGACCTGATGACTTCTTCATTTGCCAGTAGTATCTATAATCTGGCACCTTTGTTAATGGTAAGGAGAGTTTACTCAAAATTTTTAGTGGCAATGAAAGAGAATAAATTTTTAGTATTATATAATAAAAAGGAAATGAAAAATTTTAAAGCCTTATAATCCATATGGCATTCAATTTCATTTTCTGGCTCTGTGGGTTATAAAACCCCAAACTTTCAAGTTATAAAAGGGTGGATTTTTATCACAACCTTTTATACAACACATAAGAATATTCTCATTGTAAAGTTTAATCAGTTGAGAAGTATATCTAGAGCATCCCTTCAGCACTGCCTCCCCAGTCGCACTTGGTTTCCCAAAGTATATTATTAATAGTTTGTTGTACACACTTCCAAAGTGCTTTCTAGGCATTTATGCAAAATCACACACACTTTCACCAATGGAATCAGACTTTCTATATTGTTTTGCAACTTCATATAAAAACTTAACAGCATCTATGGATCTGGCATGTCAGCATGTAAATTTTACTTATAATTATTGCACAGTATTTTATGGTATTGATATATCATAATTTAGTTAACCCTCAGTTGATTAGCATTTGGATAATTGCCTATATTTTGCTTTTAAAACAATGTTCCATGAATGTTCCTATTCTTTTTTTGGAACCTGTTTTGGCATTTATTTAATTTTTATGTACCAGACGTATCAAAAAAGGGAAGTGGACCTGAATATTTTTTAAATGTTTCTGACAATTTTACTGAAGTATAATTGATGTACAAAGAACTGCATCTATTTAATGTGTAATTATTCAATGAGTTTGAATATGTGTTAACACCCATGATACCATCACCACAATCAAGGTAGTGGACATATGCATTACCTCCTAGAGTTTCCTTGTGTCCTTTTGGGATTTCGGTTGTAAGAACACCTAATATGAGATTTATTCTCAACAAACTTTGAAGAGCACAATACCATATACATTTTTTAAATTTATTTATTTGGTTGTGCCGGGTCTTAGTTGCAGCAGGTAGGCTCCTTAGTTGCAGCTCATGGGATCCTTAGTTGCGGCATGCATGTGGGATCTAGTTCCCTGACCAGGGCTTGAACCCGGGCCCCCCTGTATTGGGACTGCAGAGTCTTATCCACTGTGCCACCAGGGAAGTCCCACAATACCGTATTTTTTGATGCACATGTGCAAATGTTTTTCTAGGATTGATATTTATAAGTGGAACTGCTGGCCCAAAGAGTATAAATATTTTTAATTTGCATAAATCTTGCCAATTTGGGAACCCCTTTTTTGCACTCCCACTTCTAGTTCTCATATATTTGAAATAATGTCTGACCTCTCTCCAAAATCGTTGACTGCCTTGCAGACAACATTCCTAGAATAATATGGGTTTAGCAAAGGTGCCAGGGCTCTGGGGAGGGCATCTAGGGTCATCACATTGAACAACTCTGCCATCTCCATCCTTTTTTGTATACATAGATGGGTTCATAAGAACATGAAAAAATCAGATGTGCTGTTTCCATTGCTAAATGTAAAGAATTTCACACTGTCTCTTCTACTCCTCTTGGAGCTTGCTATGGATTTCAAATATAAAGAAGGTACTTTCTCTTCTCTGATGAATAATTTTGGGGAAAAAATCATTTTATTTTCTATTTAGCTTACAGACATGAATACAGATATGTCAAAAAGCTTACCTTCTTTAAACATAGAATATAGATTTCTTTCAAATACCATGGAATATTTATTTTTAAAAATGCCTAAAATCATTTTTAAGGTAACAAAGAAAATTCGAAATATTTCGAAGGGTAGGAATTACTCAGGCTATATCCTCTTCTCTGAAAGCTCAGTTTAGTTAGGTAAATACTAAAATTAAAAGAAAACAGTGGGCATGATTTATATTGACATGTTCGTTTATCTTAAAGATAGTAAACTTTTATATGCTGTGTAACATAGCCTTGAAAAGCAATTTGTAAAAATTTGTTAAAAATGGAAAAGAAGCTTTAGAGGAAAAAACAGGCATGCTTTCACATAAATTACTGTCCCCAGTAGATTAAGAAGGCTAAAGGAAAATGTATATAGCTTTTCTTGAATAAGTTTGGCTCATTAGGGTTTGATATAAAGCAATTTTATTTTTTTCCCATAGTTCCCTCAAGCTCAAGCTCGATTAAGTTTTTCCCCACCGATGAATGACAGCTCAGGTTGGTCACTCAGCCACAAGGAAAATCACAATTTGATAATTAAAATGCCCAGTCCAAGGCAGTAATCAGAACTCCAGATTTCATTTAAGCTGAAGCTTTCTCCCTTTCCCCAGACATGGGGAGAGGGAGGTGGAGGGTGGAGGTTGGTCTGGGTGGGATGGTCCACCCCCCACAGACTTCCTCTGTTGGGGTCTCTTTGCATCTCCAGGCATTTCTCTTGAGTGGGGGCCTTTTAAAGCTTCCCAAGTGGTAGCTCCCTCCCAGGCAACTACTTGCCTCTTGAGAAACTCAGGTACCCTTTCCCTGTTCCTTGGAAAGTATGGCTTGTGCCCAGTCCTCTGACAAAAAAGACAGCTCCAGACACTAAAAATCTCTAGGGAAGCCTCAGACACCACTTCCTCTAAAGGACATGCCAACTAGGGCCTTGGGATGATTCCCTCAGAGCCCTTCTCACCTGACTGAGGTGATGGGAAAGCTCTTCTTCATAGGTAGGGTAAGGGGTGGGGGAGTGTTGTAGGGACACAGTGATGTAACCGCATCTCCAGCTTCTTGATTCATCACGCTTGTGTTTATTTGGTGTAAGGTGGGGGGATACAAGTGAATCTTCTCTTTAATTAAACCCTTTGACACTTCATTCTTGAGTCACTGAAGGTGTATGATCACCAGGGAATAATTCACCTTTTGTGGGGTCTGAAGCTGGTACAGTTTTGTGGGGAGGTTAAGAAAAAGAATACAAAAGAACAAATGCAAAATTAAGAATTAATGTGAATGTTTAGTAAAGTGAAAAGAAATCAGAACTTATTATCAATTTTAAAAAGCTTACAAACACCCTCAACCTCACAAAATAAAAAATAACCTTTTTATTGATGGACTGCCTGACATGTCTCTAAAATACCTTTTTCTCTAACATCTTTCACTGCATATTCTTTGATCTCCTCTTCATATGCCAATCATTTGGAAATAGATCTGTTTTCAATAGATATATTAGGAAGGTATTTCAATTTTCTCTTGCCATGGTTAACTAAAATTTGTTTTTTTATTATAATTTTAAAAGTTTCTTCCACCTTTACACTTCTTTTTTGGAGCAGCATGTAAATTTTTGAAATTCTTGAAAAATTTCGGAAAACCACTATTAAATTTCTTTCATACATGAGCTGTAAGATTTCAGGGTGTTTCCAGAGTTCTGGTAGAGCACTTAATATTAAATACTTTTTTAATAGACATTATTCATTATCTGAGGAGAGGCCTGTGCATGTGAAGGGGCCCAGAAGCTTAATCTTCATTAACTCGCAGTAAATCCACTGTAACCTGGTAAACTTGGAAGAACTGGTTTGGCTTGTATCAACTAGGTCATCCAATCCCTTAATTTAGGATACAAGAACTCTCAGCACCTAATCTATTGTTCTTAGCTTTTAGGACCTCAACTGAAACAGAGACTTTAAATGGTATTACATAAAAATGTATGACATAATAATGTATAGGATCTGAATAAGAGGATTAATGTAGTTTAAAAGACTAAATCAATCTCTGTACTCTGTAGACAGAGAATAAATATCTCACCTTTCAAACATGGGACTTATAAGACATTGTGAGGGTCACAGCCTCTGCCAATAATGCAATGAACTTAGAAATTCATTATATAGGGATATTAGAAAAGGTCAACCACTCGTACACTGAAAACTATTTTTCTCAGTAAGTCTAGGGCCATAAAGGAAATAAAAATTTATAATTACTCAGGAAATAGTATTAATGAAATAACTGCATATAAAGGTGTACTGTAACTAAAAGAAAATTGAAAGTATTATATTTGTTATTAAATAAGAAGGATCAAAATAAATAAACTATACATTAATTAATGAATTAATCAGTAGTGACTACCTCTCACAAGGATTTGCTTTGTTTTCTACATACACATAAGTTTGATGTCTAGGCACTTAAAGGAATAATGTAATCAAGCATGCATTAGCCTATTTATGTGGCAATGCTGGTTTAGACAAGAAGACTAAGCAGAAAGTTAGGAGAAACTATCAGGAGAAATGTTTGTATTTTGAACTTATTTTATTGGACATCTCTTGTTCACTACAGTTAGAGAAGGAAATGTGTGGGCCCTAGGAAACATGACATAAAACTTTCCATGAAAATGTTTACAATACTTTTTGATAAAAACTTCAAGTAATATTGTTATAAGAATATTGATTTCCTGTGGTTATGATGCTTTTTCTCTCTGGGTTTTAATTTAAACCAGAGATAAGATAGAAGCAGACATATTTTGTTTTTCTATTTTTCCTTTGCATGTATTTTTATAATGCTTTCTTATTGTTTTATAATCTTATACAGAGGTCTTGGATGGGTTTGCTTGCTCAGAGAAAAAAGTATATCAAATGTAGATCTCTCAAGAGTATGATTTATTTTATTTGGGGGGACTTTGTTAGCTCATCACAAAAATGTTTTCAATAATAATGACACTTTCGGGCTTCCCTGGTGGCGCAGTGGTTGAGAGTCCACCTGCCGATGCAGGGGACACAGGTTCGTGCCCCGGTCCGGGAAGATCCCACATGTCAGAGCGGCTGGGCTCGTGAGCCATGGCCGCTGAGCCTGCGTGTCCAGAACCTGTGTTCCACAATGGGAGAGGCCACAACAGTGAGAGGCCTGCGTACCGCAAAATATAAAAAAAAAAATAATTACACTTTCTTTTAAATTTAGAAACATTGTGAAAACACTGAAATAATTGTGTTCAGAAAAAGTGTTACACAAAAATTAGATTATTTAACAATACCCCCCTAACTTCATCCAAACCAGAAGATAGTGATTCATCGGTTTTGAAAAGTTCTCATACAGAGTTGGTGGAAGTGGAAATTGGTACAACCTTTTTATAGTTGCCAGGATTTCTCCACCAAAATATGGAACACATTTGATAAGAATTATTTGAGGGGCACTGATGCACTCGTGCAGAAGGCTGCAGTGTGGTCCCGAAGCCCCGGGTGCAGGCAGGCTTTTCTGCAGGGCGAGAGGTCAGTCGGAACTGTCCCTTCCTATGCTACTTCGCAATGCTTTGCTTTTCTTTGTTCCACATTGTCTGGGGTGTTTTGTCATCTCCCTCTTCCGGACTCAAGTTGTAACCACAATCACACGACTTAGTAGCTCCCTCGTCCGCTCCTCATCTAGCCCCATTGGGGTCCCAATTGTATTCCAGCAGTTCATAAATTCTTTAAATAATCCGTGGACAACTCTGCAAAAGGAAAAAAAGGATCTGTACCAAAATACTGGCTTCTCATAGTTGGCAGGATACGAACCTGCGTGGGGAGACCCCAATGGATTTCTACTCCATTGCCTTAACCACCTGGCCACAACTACTGCTGATATTAACTCTGGAAATGGGATCTATGTAGAGTCTATATACAAGTATCTACTCCAGTAACAGCTATGCGGCTGACAGGGTCTTGGTGCTCTGGTCGGGTGTCAGTTCTGTGCCTCTGAGGTGGGAGATCCGAGTTCAGGACATTGGTCCACCAGAGACCTGCAAGCTCCACGTAATATCAAATGGCGAAAACTCTCCCAGAGATCTCCATCTCAACGATAAGACCCAGCTCCACTCAGCGACCAGCAAGCTACAGTGCTGGATACCCTATGCCAAACAACAAGCAAGACAGGAACACAGCCCTACCCATTAGCACAGAGGCTGCCTAAAATTATAATAAGGTCACAGACACCCCAAAACACACCACTGGATATGGTTTTGCCGGCCAGAAAGACAAGATCCAGCCTCATACACCAGGACACAGGCACTAGTCCCTTCCACCAGGAGGCCTACACAACCCACTGAACCAACCTTACCCACTGGGGGCAGACACCAAAAACAACTGGAACTATGAATGTGCAACCTGCAAAGAGGAGACCCCAAAACAAGTAAGTTAAGCAAAATGAGAAGACAGAGAAATATGCAGCAGATGAGGAGCAAGGTAAAAACCCACCAGACCTAACAAATGAAGAGGAAATAGGCAGTCTACCTGAAAAAGAATTCAGAGTAATGATACTAAAGTTGATCCAAAATCTTGGAAACAGAATGGAGAAAATACAAGAAACGTTTAACAAGGACCTAGAAGAACTAAAGAGCAAACAAACAATGATGAAAAACACAACAAATGAAATTACAAATTCTCTAGAAGGAATCAACAGCAGAATAACTGAGGCAGAAGAACAGATAAGTGACATGGAAGATAAAATAGTGGAAAAAACTACTGCAGAGCAGAATAAAGAAAAAAGAATGAAAAGAATTGAGAACAGTCTCAGAGACATCTGGGACAATATTAAACACACCAACATTCGATTATAGGGATTCCAGAAGAAGAAAAGAAAAAGAAAGGGGCTCAGAAAATATTTGAAGCAATTATAGTGGAAAACTTCCCTAATATGGGAAAGGAAATAGTTAATCAAGCCCAGAAGGCATAGAGAGTCCCATACAGGATAAATCCAAGGAGAAACATGCCATGATACATATTAATCAAACAATCAAAAATTAAATACAAAGAAAAAATGTTAATAAGCAGCAAGGTTAAAATAACAAATAACATATAAGGGAATCCTCATATGGTTAACAGCTGATCTTTCAGTAGAAACTCTGCAAGCCAAAACGGAGTGGCAGGACATATTTAAAGTGATGAAAGGGAAAAACCTACCACCAAGATTACTCAACCCAGCAAGGATCTCATTCAGATTCGACAGAGAAATTAAAACCTTTAGAGACAAGCAAAGGTTAAGAGAATTCATCACCACCAAACCAGCTTTACAACAAATGCTAAAGGAACTTCTCTAGGCAGGAAACACAAGAGAAGGAAAAGACCTACAATAACAAACCCAAAACAATTAAGAAAATGGTAATAGGAACATGCATATTGATAATTACCTTACATGTAAATGGATTAAATGCTCCAACCAAAAGACGTAGACTGGCTGAATGGATACAAAAACAAAACTCGTATATACGCTGTCTACACGAGACCCAGTTCAGACCTAGGGACACATACAGACTGAAAATCAGAGGATGAAAAAAGATATTCTGTGCAAATGGAAATCAAAAGAAAGCTGCAGTAGCAATTCTCATATTTGACAAAATAGACTTTAAAGTAAAGACTATTACAAGAGACAAAGATTGACACTACATAATGATCAAGGAATCAATCCAAGAAGAAGATATAACAATTGTAAATATTTATGCAGCCAGCATAGGAGCGCCTCAGTACATATGACAAATGCTAAAAGCCATAAAAGGGGAAATCGACAGTAGCACAATCATAGTAGGGGAATTTAACACCCCACTTTCACCAATAGACAGATCATCCAAAATGAAAATAAATAAGGAAATCAGACCAATATCACTGATGAATATAGATGCAAAAATCCTCAACAAAATACTAGCAAAGAGAATCCAACAGCACATTAACAGGATCATACACCATAACCAAGTTGGGTTTATCCCAGGAATGCAAGGATTCTTCAATATATGCAAATCAATCAATGTGATACACCTTATTAACAAATTGAAGGATAAAAACCATATAATCATCTCAATAGATGAAGAAAAAGCTTTTGACAAAATTCAACACCCATTTATGATAAAAAACCCTCCAGAAAGTAGGCATAGAGGCAACTTACCTCAACATAATAAAGGCCATATATGGCAAACCCACAGCCAACATCATCCTTAATGGTGAAAACCTGAAACTATTTCCAGTAAGATCAGGAACAAGACAAGGTTGCCCACTCTCACCACAGTTATTCAACATAGTTTTGGAAGTTTTAACCACAGCAATCAGAGAAGAAAAAGAAATAAAATGAATCCAAATCAGAAAAGAAGAAGTAGAGCTGTCACTGCTTGCAGATAACATGATATTATACATAGAGAATCCTAAAGATGCTACCAGAAAACTACTAGAGCTAATCAATGAATTTGATAAAGTAGCAGCATACAAAATTAATGCACAGAAATCTCTCACATTCCTATACACTAATGATGAAAAATCTGAAAGAAAAATTAAGGACACACTCCCATTTACCATTGCAACAAAAAGATTTAAATACCTGGGAATAAACCTACCTAAGGAGACAAAAGACCTGTATGCAGAAACCATAAGACACTGATGAAAGAAATTAAAGATGATACAAACAGATGGAGGGATATACCATGTTCTTGGATTGGAAGAATCTACATTGTGAAAATGACTATACTACCCAAAGCAATCGACAGATTCAATGCAATCCCTGTCAAACTACCAATGACATTTTCCACAGAACTAGAACAAAAAATTTCCCACTTTTTATGGAAACACAAAAGACCCCGAATAGCCAAAACAATCTTGAGAAAGAAAAACTGAGCTGGAGGAATCAGACTCCCAGACTTCAGATTATACTACAAAGCTACAGTCATCAAGACAGTATGGTACTGGCACAAAAACAGAAATATAAATCAATGGAACAGTATAGCAACCCCAGAGATAAACCCATGCACATATGGTCACCTTATCTTTGATAAAGAAGGCAAGAGTATACAATGGAGAAAAGACAGCCTCTTCAATAAGTGGTGCTGGGAAAAGTGGACAGCTACATGTAAAAGAATGAAATTAGAACACTCCCTAACACCATACACAAAAGTAAACTCAAAATGGATTAAAAACCTAAATGTAAGGCCAGACACTATAAAACTCTTAGAGGAAAACATAGGTAGAAAACTCTATGACATAAATCCCAGCAAGATCCTTTTTGACGCAGCTCCTAGAGAAATGGAAATAAAAACAAAAATAAACAAATGGCACCTAATCAAACTTAAAAGCTTTTGCACAGCAAAGGAAACCATAAAGAAGACGAAAAGACAACCCTCAGAGTGGGAGAAAATATTTGCAAATGAAGCAACTGACAAAGGATTAATCTCCAAAATTTACAAGCAGCTTATGCAGCTCAATATCAAAAAAAAAAAAAAAAAAACAACTCAAACCAGAATTGAGCAGAAGACCTAAATAGATGTTTCTCCAAAGAAAATATGCCAATTGCCAACAAACACATGAAAGAATGCTCAATATCACTAATCATTAGAGAAATTCAAATCAAAACTACAATGAGGTATCACCTCACACCAGTCAGAATGGACATCATCAAAAAATCTACAAACAATAAATGCTGGAGAGGGTGTGGAGAAAGGGAACCCTCTTGCACTGTTGGTGGGAATGTAAATTGATGCAGCCACTATGGAGAATAGTATGGAGGTTCCTTAACAAACTAAAAATAGAACTACTATATGACCCAGCAATCCCAGTACTGGACATATACCCTGAGAAAACTATAATTCAAAAAGAGTCATGTACCACAATATTCATTGCAGCTCTACTTACAATAGCCAGGACATGGAAGTAACCTAAGTGTCCATCGACAGATGAATGGATAAAGAAGATGTGGCACATATATACAATGGAATATTACTCAGCCATAAGAAGAAATGAAATTGAGTTATTTGTCATGAGGTGGATGGACCTATAGTCTGTCATACAGAGTGGAGTAAGTCAGAAAGAGAAAAACAAATACAGTATGCTAACACATAGATATGGAATGTAAAAAAAAAACAATGGTTCTGAGGATCCTAGGGGCAGGACAGGAATAAAGACGCAGACGTAGAGAATGGACTTGAGGACACTGGGAGGGGAAGGGTAAGCTGAGACGAAGTGAGGGAGTGGCATGGACTTATATATACTACCAAATGTAAAAGAGATAGCTAGTGGGAAGCAGCCGCATAGCACAGGGAGAGCAGCTCAGTGCTTTGTGACCACCTAGAGGGGTGGGATAGGGAGGGTGGGAGGGATAAGCAACAGGGAGGAGATATGGGGATATAGGTATAGCTGATTCACTTTGTTATAAAGCAGAAACTCACACACCATTTTAAAGCAGTTATACTCCAATAAAGATGTTTTAAAAAAAAAAGAATTCTTTTAGAAAAATAACCACAAGAACAATACACGATATATGACATGATAAGCTTATTGACATGGTACCCAATATACCTTACATATAACCTTAAGTTTAGGCTTTTTCTATGTTTATCCTTCAGAAATTTAGGTTACCCTTACCATAGTCAAAAGATTTATTTCAAATATCTATAAATTCAAGGTTCATTTCTTATTCCCTTAATACTTCATTAGTTTTGTCCCCTAGTCTATAAATAATTCATAAAAATACATGTTCTTTACATTTTAAACCAGATTTTAATAAATCTAGTGCCATTGTTTCTACTGTGCTCAAATAATTATTTACACTTATGTCACAGGAAGTAAACATGAGACCCAAGACCTGGACTTTTGCATGAAGAACATTTGGAGCCCCTTTCACACAACAAAATTTGAAGTAGTCCAGTAAAAAAAAGCAGAGTATGTTAGATTTTTATCTGAAATCCTGTTTTTCAGATATTCAAGAACTTTTCTATATACATTTAGTATCAGAGATAATTTATTATTTTAATGTGTTGCTAGTCCTTTCTTAATGCAAATATAACATTTTTTTTTTGTAAATTTAGCATCCTCTTATAAGAAAAATACAATTGGGGGCATACTTATGTTTTTAAAAATTCTTGATTTAATGGTAGCAATCTTGAAAAATAAATCTACAACTATTTCTTATAAACACTTCAAACTCTGAGAAAGATAAACAAAGAACAATATTCTTTTGAGTCATATATTTATAAAAAAGGAACCGTAAAGCACTACTGCACAAGCACACACTGCCTGGATTGAAGGTGAGGCTGATTTGAGGCTGGGGTGGTGAATGTACTCACTGTGCTGTTCCCAGAGAGCCTCAGGGCACAGCCCTCCTGACCTGGCCTGGAGGGTGAGTGTGAGTGGACCTTGCCTACAAGCCACCAGACCACAGTGGGAATGAAACTTCCTCCTTCTGGATGGCAGAGGTAGAGATGGCTCAGTGAAGAGGGTTCACAGGCTATATTTCTCCTAACTAACTTGAAAGAAACAACAACAACAACAACACAAAAACAATGGTAAGAAAGTTAGCAGCAGCCTAAGCAGAAAAAGGCAATCTTCTCTTCATAAATTTGGAAAGTGTCAAGCTGAGAGAGAGAGGGGGGAATCCTTTCAAAATATGTCATTCCTTTATGCAAAACCCTCCAATGGCTTCCCATCTTCCTCAAAGTAAAAGCCCAAGTGTCTTCTGGGGCTCCCACAACCTATCTGACCTCACAGCCAATCAGTCACCTTGGCCTCCTCACTGTGCCTCAGTTATGCCGATCACCTTCCCAGTGCGGGGCTTTTGCATTTAGATATTCTCTGCCTGGAGAGTTCTTCCCCTCAGAGCTACCTGGCTCACTTACCACCCACTTTCTTCTGGTTTATGCTCTGTCACCATATCAGAAGTCCTTTTAGACCACCCTATCTAAAACAGCAAGCCCTGTAACTCTCTATTATGCTTCATTTTTCTTCATCACATTTATACACCCGACTTACGTATGTTTTGTTATTTATTCATTGTTATCTCATTCCCACTAGAAGGTAATCTTCATGAGGCAGAAACTTTGTTAATTTTTTTCTTCACTGATGTAAACCTAAGATGGAGCTCGCCACAGAATTGACACAAAAAAATATGTGTTGAATAAATGAGTAAATTCTGATGTGGCACAGAGTTCTAACCCTGTTTCCATTCTGCAGAAACAATACTCAGTTAATATTGTGAATCCACAACATTGTGACATTCTCACCAACTTCTTTCACAGGGAGGGAGGTGGATTGAGGAGGCATCCTTGGAAAGTCAAGAGATAAATACAGGAAACATTTTGAGTGCATAAGCTCTCACTGCAAGATCTCAGCAAAGGCAAGAAGTTGGGCATTTCCAGGAATGTGTACTAAGTGGAGAGAGCAGAAGAAAGTTGCAGGAGTGAATGCATCCCTGGCTGGGTGCAGGGGCCCTGCTAAAGTATCTTTAGTAACAGTATTTCAGGAGGGAAACAAAGTATGCGACTTCATTTAAGCATTTCTTCCTTGGTACCTTCAGTATACAGAAAATAGAAAGAGAGATTCAGATCTCAAAATTCAGATCTTTAAGTGTCATACCAAGAGATAAGGAAAGTGGCTATCAAATAGATTTTACTATACAATATCCACATTGTCATGTTACAAAAGAACAAGATGTAGAAGTGTGATCCATCAAACAATATCTGGATAAATCTACATATAGATGAGGAACAAGGTATGCAATAGATAAACTGATGAGCTCAGTCTGGAGAAGAAAACCAGAGAATGGAAGACAATTTATGTGAGTGCCTTGAGTTTATTAAAAAAAAAAAAAAAAAAAAAAAAAAAACTTGTAAAATTATGAATTCAAAAATAATTATGTAAGATGACATTAAAATAATAAAACAGTAAGATGACATTAAGGGGGAGATTACTACACTAAGCAAGCAAACTGTTAACCACAACACTACTGGACAATTAATAAAATGGAAAAAGCAATATATACAGCAGGAAATCTAAATTCTGGTACAGTGAAAATTTTTATTTAATTAAGTATTTATTTTCAGTAGCTCAGTTTAATGATGAAATATTGAAAACTCATGACTTGCACTCACTGGAAGAAGAATAGCAACATAAACCTAAAAAACTTTTAATAATAAAACAAAGGGCTATAATGAAGTAGAAAACAAAAACTTATAGGGAAGATAAGTAATTTTGCAAAGGTCCTCATAATGAATATTTATGGAACTCCTATTATGTTCCAGAAACCTCGTTAGGTGCTCAACATGTCATACATCATTTTTACAACCATTTAATTTCCTTCTTGGGGCAGAATGGACTTGGACCTGATGGTGGAATCATTGGGAAGTCATTTTTAAATGTGTTTTTTCATGGTGTTTAAAAGTTCCCAGCTGACAGAAGGTGCTGTTACACTAGGGACATGTATAAGGTTTTAGTCCAGAGTGGGTTTGTCAGTGAATGTTGAGGTTCCCTTTGTGGCTTAAAGCTTTCTCAAAGTCTTCACATTGGTACGGCTTCTCCTTTGTGTGGATCTTCTTGTGAGCAGGCAGGGTGGAGTAGTGGGTGAACTCCTTGGTGCAGAGTTCACAACAGTATGGCTTCTCACCTGTGTGGATTCACTGGTGAACTTGGAGATCTGAAAGCTGCATGAAACCTTTGGGGCAGATATTGCATTTAAAGGGTCTCTCTCTCCTGTGTGTGTCCTCTGGTGAGTGACAAACTGAGGCTTATAATGAAATTTTTTTTTGCATACCCTACATTCATGTGGTGTCTGTGGCTTCTTTTCCAATATGATGACCGGTTGGTCCCACGGTGCTTGGTGAAAGAACTGAATTTGACCCAAGTTGTCCTGAGAATTTTCCTTTCTCCAAATATGTGGCTCCTTCTTGAGGCACTTCTTGGGAAATGGAACTGTTGTCCTGTTTTCTTTTGGAACTTCTTAGACTCTTCTGAGAGTCTCTTTTGTGTCCACTCTGAGTCAAAACTTCCCTCTCAGGACCCTTCAGAAGCTGAGGCTCCTGAGATTTAAGTATTCTTGTCTCTCCCCTGTCTTCCATCAGACCCTTCTCCAATTTCTGTTTGAGTTGTAGAACCTCCAGTTTACCTTTTTCAGGAATGGTCTCTGGCAGGAGAATATTCTGTTCCTTCTGTCATCTGAATGTATCTCACTCATAGAAGGTTCAGACTTCCTGAATAGGTTTCTCCCATTGCCCATGTCATTGATCTCAGCTTCCACCATCTGAACATTTGAATTTTGCAGAAGAAACTTCTCTCCTTGTAAGCTGACTATGGTCTATTTTGGGGTTTCTTGTTATTTCTTAGCATGTCCTCCAGTTCTTTGCGACTCTCCACACCACTTTCCTTGACTAAGACCTGGAAATCCTGCAACAAGAACATCATAAACTGCTCCATCACCAGCTTATCCATAATCTGCTCATTGGTGTGAAGATCTGGCCTCAGCCACAGATGGCAGAGCGCACAGTCTCCTCAAATCCTTGAAGGGTCAGATTCCATCAAGCTGGTAAAAGCTCTGAATCTAATGTGCCAAGTCTCAGAGTTGTAGTCTTGCTTTTCAGTGTGTTCCTTGGGATGCTACAGACACTGGTGGCTCTGATCCAGGGCTGTCTTGGGGTTTTCTGTGACCCCATGAAAATGTCTGTTCTGTGGCTTTACTTATTGGAGAATTTTCCAGTATGACTCTTAGCAAAATGTTCTATAACTGGTGCTTAATTGAGACCTATCAAAAGGGATTTACCCTGGTTTTCCTTAGTAGCATAATAGATTCACTGTTTATTCAGAAGTCTCCTTTGAATCCTCTTGCCTTCAGCCTCTTTGAGTCTGGGACTGGATCTTAAATTGTTTCTTGAGCTGAAATGTCTCTATTTATATAGAGTGGTCGAAACTCCTAGCCTCTCTTCCCATTACCTCATCAGCCCAATGACTAGTTTAAGGCCATGGAAGGAACCATTTTAGATGATCTGAGTGGATTAAATTTCCCATTGAAACTCCACCAAAAGAAAAAATAATTTATTAAATAAATCTATATATTGGTTTTATTGTAGGCCATTTATTATATTATTTATTGTAGACTTTTATTTATTGTATTTAGTGGCTACAAGATTGGTTTTTCTAGTCTAGTGAATTTTTTGTCATATGCCTGCAGTGTTTGAAGGAGGTAAGGGATATAACTCCAAAAGTTTTAACCAAATTGGGTCACCTACTCTTTTTTTCCTTTTTACAAATGTAAATGGGTCTTAAAAGATTTTATCTAAAATCAGTTGACAAGGCAAAGTGTGAGAAGAACATATTTTCTGAGTAGGCATTTAGAAAAACAGAGGTTGTACACAATAGAGAAAAAGAATAATGTCATATAATTTAGAAATCCTTACTTTTCCTAAATGCCTAAGGCAGCAATAGCTTAACAAGAATGTATGAAGAGTTGGTGGGCTGTTATCAAATCAGTGATTTAATCTAGCTCAAACAAAGCTTTAACATGGTGATTCTAAGATGCTGAAAAATAGCAAAGAAAGTTTAAAACATCATTAATATTCCTCATGCATCAAAAATTACTTTGCATTTTTCAGTGAAAATGTATGTATAAACACATTTTCTTTATCCACTTCTCTGTCAATGAACATTTTGTTTGTTTTTGTCTTTTGCTAACTTTATTTGGGTAACTCTTTATTGTTTTATGTTTTTCTATTGAGGTATATTTGAGTTATAATATTATATTAGTTTCAGATGTATAACAAAGTGATTCAAAATTTTTATAGAGTATACTTCATTTAAAGTAATTATAAGATATTTGCTGTATTCCCTGTACCATACAATGTATCCTTGTAGCTTATTTATTTTGTACATAGTAGTTTGTATCTCTTACTCCCCTACCCCTGTCTTGCCCCTCCCTCCCCGCTTCCCTATCCCCACTGGTAACCATTAGTTTGTTCTTTATGTGAGTCTGTTTCTGTTTTGTTATATTCACTCATTTATTTTATTTTTTAGATTCCACATATAAGTGATAACATACAATATTTGTCTTATTCTGTCTGACTTACTTCACTAAGCATAATACCCTCCAGGTCCATCCATGTTTATACAAATGGCAGAATTTCATTCTTTTTTATGGTTGAGTAGTATTCCAGTGTGTGTGTGTGTGTGTGTATACCATATCTTCTTTGTCCATTCATCTATTGATTGACACTTAGGTTGCTTCCATATCTTGGCTACTATATATAATGCTGCTATGAACATTGCGGTGCATGTATATTTTCAAATTAATGTTTTTGTTTTCTTCAGATATATACCTAGGAGTGGAATTGCTGGATCATATGGTAGCTCTATTTTTAGTTTTTTTGAGAAACCTCCATATTGTTTTCTACAGTGGCTGCACTAACTTACATTCCCACCAACAGTGTACAAGGATTCTCTTTTCTGCATATCCTTGCCAACATTTGTTATTTGTGGTCCTTTTGGTAAGTCATTCTGACGTGTGAGGTAATATCTCCTTGTGGTTTTGATTTGCATTTCTCTGATGATTAGCAATGTTGAACATCTTTTCATGTGCCTGTTGGCCATCTGTATATCTTCCTTGGAAGATGTCTATTCAGGTCTTTTGCCCATATTTTTTATCAGGTAATTTGTTTTTTTGATATTGAGTTGTATGAGCTGTTTATATATTTTGGCTATTAACCCCTGGTCATATCATTTGCAAATAGTTTCTCCCATTCAGTAGGCTGTCTAAAAGCTTTTAAGTTTAATTAGGTCCCATTTGTTTATTTTTGCTTTTGTTTCCTTTGCCTTAGGAGACAGATCCAAAAAAATATTACTGCGATTTATGTCAGAGTATTCTGCCTGTTTCTTCTGGGAGTTTTATGGTTTCAGGTCTCACATTTAGGTCTTTAATCCATTTTGAGTTAACTTTTGTAAATTTCATCTTTTTTTTTTTAAATATGCATATAGCTGTCCAGTTTTCCCAGCACCACTTATTGGAGAGACTGTCTTTTTCTCATTGTATATTCTTGCCTTCTTTAATTGACCATAAGTGTGTGGGTTTATTCTCTTCCATTGATTCTATTCTGTTCCATTGATCTATGTGTCTGTTTTTGTGCCAGTACCATACTATTTTGATGACTGTAGCTTTGTAGTATAGCCTGAAGTCAGGGAGCATGATACCTCCAGCTCTGTTCTTCTTTCTCAAAATTGTTTTGGCTATTTGGGGTCTTCTGTGTTTCCATGTAATTTTAAAATTACTTTTTCTAGTTCTGTGAAAAATGTCTTTGGTATTTTGATAGGGATTGCGTTGAATCTGCAGATTGCTTTGGATAGTATTGTTATTTTAAGAGTATTAATTATTCTAATCCAGGAACATGGTATATCTTTCCATCTGTTTGTTTTGTCTTCAGTTTCTTTTATCAGTGTCTTATAGTTTTCTGAGTACAGATCTTTTACCTCCGTAGTTAGATTTATTCCTAGGTATTTTATTCTTTTTGATGCGATTGTAAATGGAATTGTTTCCTTAATTTTTCTTCCTGATAGTTCATTGTTACAGTATAAGAATGCAACAGATTTCTGTATATTAATTTTGTATTCTGAAACTTTGCTGAATTCATTGATGGGCTCTAGTAGTTTTTTGGTGGCATCTTAACTGAGTAAGCAAATTGTTAACTACAACACTACTGTACAATAAATAAAATGGAAAAGGCCATATATATACAGCTTGAAATCTAAATTCTGGCACAGTGAAAAAATTTTAGGTAACCACAGTGCCCACAGGGATTAAAATAATTAGAGAAATAATGATAGATATAGAGGGTGAACAAATAAAATTCAATATAAGAATTCTAGGTGTCCCTAAAATAGAAATGCCAACAAAAGACATAGAAAGTTATTTAAAATACATAATAGAGGAAATTTCCTCTGAAATGAAGCATAAAGTCTGCAGATCATGAAAAAATAATAAAGAACAATTAATACTTAGATAAATGGTATTGAAATAATTGAACTTTAAGAAAGAAGAAAATAAGTCTTCACACACTTAGAAAACAAAGGAAGTTACTCATGAGAGCAGGAATTAAGACAGCTTTTGTCTTGTCTCTAGTAGTATTCAATGTCAGGAGACAGAGGAATAATGTCTGCAGAATTTTGAAGTCAGAGATTTTAACCAGAAATATTATACCATGCCAAAATATTCATTTATAAAAGTCACAAGCAAATTTTCAAACATAGGAGAATGCAGGGAATATAGAATCTATGAGTTCTTCTGGAAAACCCTATTTGATAGCAACATTTTTTCAGCCTTATTAAGGTGTAATTGATAAATAAAATAATAAGATATTTAAATAGTATGTCATGATAATTTGATATACAGATATATTGTGAAAGGATTCCTCCCATCTAGTTAATTAACACATCCATAACTTCACATATTTATCTTTGTGGGTGGGGGTGGTGGTGAGGACATTTTAGTTCTACTTTCTTAGCAAATTTCAATTATACAATACATTATTATTAACTGTAGTTACTAGTTATACATTAGATGTTTAGACCTTATTCACCGATATCAACCTTTAATGAAGTTGAAAGTTATTTCTTTTGAAACAAGGTAATCTGTTTCTCGAAAGAAAGCTCACAAAGAAGTCTTCTTCAAATCCAGATACCAGGTATCTGTAATTGCAGCATCAATGAAATTGGAATAGCTGGATTCTGTTCTTAGTACCACTATTGATGACTTGTGTTATCCTGGAAGGTTGTTCAGCTTCTATGTGACTCAAGGGGGGTGGCGTGAGTTAGCTGATTTCTACAGATATCTTTAAAACCTAAATTTCTGTGAAATAACTAGAAAGCTTGTTGTTTTATACATTGTAGCAAAAGATTTGCTAATGTAGCAGTCTAAAAACTGGTTGTACTAATTTTGAGGGGTTTTCAACATTATTTGTGGAATCAAGTTTTGAAAAACCATCCAGATTTAAGGTGCTGGGGGCATTCATTACAAGACAGAAGGTACTATACCTTAATTTTAATTCGGATAGCTCTTACTTTCTAAATTTATAAAATACTCATACTGAAGAAACAAAACAAAACAAAAAAACAGCTAAAATAACAACAACCTGGAAAATACAAAGCAGTGATTTGGGAGAATGGTTCTCAGACAATTTTATCTGTAACTTTTCTTAAGTATTTGTGTAATTATTTCCCTTTTCCCTACATTTTTGTTTGCCTTTTTTATTCACCTCCCTCCAAGATCACAGCTGGGACTACTCTTATATAAAGAAAGAGAAGGCACAGTTCATGCTTGCATTACCATCTTGACTTTATAGATCTCAACAGAAATGGAGATGGGAGGCCGAAGAGGCCAAGGAGGCTGGTCTGCCCCTCCACCTGACCTCAACGCTGCCACCACCAGCCACACCTTGGAGGTCAGCCCCATGGGTCTCCATCACCCACTCAGAACTAGGCTCTAATCCCCTTATATATCAGAACTCCAGTTGGAGGGACTAGGAATCAGCCTAACTGCAGATCCACAATTAGAGATCTCTTAACTGGGAGGGAAGCGAGAACAAAATCAATGTCTCCATTCTTCACATGTATTTTATAGGCATCTTATTTACTATAGTGACCATACTCAGTACTGAGATTTTCACCTTTTTAAATAACTAACCACTTCTCACCACCTAAAATTAAGCTAACAAAGTGAAAGAAAACAAATCCAACATTTGGTAAATACCTTTTTGAATACCTATTATGTAGCAAATATTTTCAAATATACCTTATTTCGCTTTCTGAATAATTTGTCTCCTTGTTTATAGCTGGAGAAATTGAGACTAAGGAAGGTTTGATGACTTGCCTGAGGACACTCAGCTTGAAAATGAGAGAGTCATAATTTGAACCCCAAACCTCCTCATTTCAATTTCAGCTGTTTTCAACTCTATGGAAGCTGCCCTGGAAGAGACCATCAAATGCATGTCTCTCAGCCCTGTCTGCTGAAGAAGCATTGTCACCTGGGAAACTTAGCACATATATCAACACCTTGGCCTCATCACAGAGAACCTAATTTAGTTGGTTGGGGCAGTAGGAGACAGACAAAGGTATTCTTAACCTCCCCCCACACTGCCAAGTGTAATATGTAGCCAGAGTGATCTATTGTTTCTTATATTTACCAAGTTCAGTTGCTTTCAAAAGAAGTAAGTCTTGAATTGTTGGGGGAGGGGTATATAGTTAGATCAGTAGTATGGTAAACACTGCTATTTCCTAGCCTGGCATGATTTACTCAAGGCCACTACTTGTTAAAACTCTGACATTTCTTTTATAGCTTGCCCAGCATACATTCCTGTATTGCTGTTTTGGAGCTCCCACACAACTCATTAATTGCTGGAATAATGCCCCAGAAACAAACTTTAACACATTATATTAATCATTTCATTTTAATTCAGAAATACTTTACTCTCAATTTTTAAGGAACAGAAAATAAAACTGACCATCTAAATCCCAATCCAGCACCAGGGTTCAGCTTTCTACAGCAAACGTGATTAGGCAAATCTCCACAGGTTAGGATCACCAGAGAGTTGGCCAAAGTGAGAAAAAAAATCCCCAGCAATAAGGATGGGGCTGGGGGCATGGGCCCTGTGTTGTAAGGACTATCACCATTATACAAGGAGAGCCTTGGAAGAGGAGTTCACCCAGGCTTCTGGATGCTCCAGAATCAAGAACGAGCCGGAACAAAGCCACACTCTATGAGTCATATTGATTCAGACTTTTGAGCCAATCAGAAAGCTGTGCCTAGAGTGTGTATAGTATTAGATGAGAGAAAGTCTCATGGACCATCTAATAAAAATCTGCCATTTTACTGATGAGGATAATGAAGATCAGACATAAAAAGTGACTCGCACGAGGTGCAAACTAGATAGAATCCAGGATTCTGGTCTCCAAATCTGTTCAACTGTCACCAGCCTATGCCATGCCAACCCCTAGCATTCTGTATGCACACAAACACGTCTTCCGTTTGCTCCTAGTATTCAAGTTTTCTTTTTTCCGCCTTTTTAAATAGGTTTCTTCATCTCTTGATTCCTTAGGTATGGAATCCTAAGTCCCACACACTGAGGAGTCAGCTACATTGAATAAAAATATGGCCATGGACTGATTGGCCAAATCTACTCTTACCCGAGCTCCCACGGTGAATGACCTTGCTGGGTTTTACTCCCACTATTTTTCCAGGGAGATCAGCATCACCTCAGCTACTTCAAAGCAGATCTAACATTCCAGCCAAGGGAACGACTGTTTCTTCTGGGCGTGTTTCTGTGTGCACGGCTTGTTCTTTTCAGCAACCTCCCTATGACTTTCTGGAGTATGAAGAAAGCTTTCTTCTGAAGAAACCACTGGCCTACATATTTCTATTAAAAAAAAGAGGGGTGCGGGGAATGCTGTAACAAGCAATATAAAGTCTCAGACAGTTTCCTAGTTATCTTTCTGCCTGAACTTTATCTGCCTGTCTGAAAAGGGTGGTGTAATTTTGTGAGCCAGCTAAATAAATTGAAGAAATTAACAAATAAGTATATAAAGGAATAGGCATTAAACTATAAACCCAATGCTTTAGTAATGAGCTCTTTCTGTCATATAACTTTCTTCAAAAATATTTTTTCCTAACCACTTGTACTTCTGCATTT
Source organism: Pseudorca crassidens (assembly GCF_039906515.1). Classification (NCBI taxonomy): domain Eukaryota; kingdom Metazoa; phylum Chordata; class Mammalia; order Artiodactyla; family Delphinidae; genus Pseudorca; species Pseudorca crassidens. The sequence continues at coordinate 74,036,078 of NC_090303.1, read as the reverse complement.
CTAGCACTCCGGCCTCCTCTTCAGCCTAGTCACTCCCTGTTCTTTCTCTCCTTTCCCTCCTCCCTCTCCCCATTGCCCACACTTCCTTCTTTAACCATTCAAATGAAAGAGCAGTTTTTATTATTGAATCATACTGATGTTGGGTTGCTATCAGTTAACAAGCCATAAGCAACTTTTAGGTCTAAATTTTATTTTGACTTTTTGCTCAAATTTCCTCGTGGTGGTAGAGGATTTTTGTAATATTAAGAATAAATGTAGAAAAAAGAATGGGTATGTGTGTATATATGTGTGTGTGTGAGAGAGAGAGAGACAGACAGAGGCAGAGAGATGGAGACAGGGGCAGAAACAGAGGTTTCAGATGAATGTTATTTTATATTATTTGGCCGTATTAAAAACAGAATAAAACTCAAAGGACATAAGCAATATCAAAGCTGTGTAATACTTTTAGTGAGGTGTGAAGAAAATAGCAAAAGATAATGAAAATAAATTTTAAAATCATATAATTACTCTATATCACAGTGATTCTTTTGTTTGTACTAACTTTCTAGTTACATTTTAATGTGAATGATTTACTCCCACCCCATACTCAGTTTCTGTTACATAAAATCTTGTTTCCAATGTGCTAGGAAGAGAGGTAGAAGAGTCAGGCTGGTCTCAAAGTGACATGTGCCTTTCCACTCCTACCCATCTGTTATAACTGATCATGTGGCCCCACTGGAACTCTAAGAGAGGCTGGGGGATGGAGGGCATGTCCACAGCCCCTGCCACCCTTGGGGTAGTTGAAAACGCATGGGTCTTGAAGTACAGAAAAAATCTGGGTTCCAATCTACCTCAAACTCAACAGAGGAGATAGCACACTTCATCTTTGATCAAAAAGCATGCTCTACTTCCCCATATTTCCAATCACATTTACAGTCATGCTACTACACCTAGCCTTTAAATAGACACTTGTTACTGAAGAACAGAAAAGCCCTTGGTTTATTGTTTTTATTTTCATTGAGAGCAATGGCATTATATTCTAATAAGTGATATTCCAAGAAAATAAATAAATAGAAGGAAGGCTCAGAAAGAAAAGTAGGGGAAAAATTTATTTTACAATTTTTTCTCCTCTGTTTAAATTCTTTTTTTAACATCTTTGTTGGAGTGTAATTGCTTTTACAATGGTCTGTGGGTTTCTGCTTTATAACAAAGTGAATCAGCTATACATATACATATAACCCCATATCCCCTCCCATTTGCATCTCCCTCCCACCCTCCCTATCCCACCCCTCTAGGTGGTCACAAAGCACTGAGCTGATCTCCCTGTGCTATGCGCCTGCTTCATACTAGCTGTCTGTTTTACATTTGGTAGTATATATAAGTCCATGCCACTCTCTCACTTCGTCTCAGCTTACCCTTCCCCTCCCGGTGTCCTCAAGTCCATTCTCTACGTCTGTGTCTTTATTCCTGTCCTGCCCCTAGGATCCTCAGAACCATATTTTTCTTTTTTACATTCCATATCTGTGTGTTAGCATACGGTATTTGTTTTTCTCTTTCTGACTTACTCCACTCTGTATGACAGACTCTAGGTCCATCCACCTCATGACAAATAACTCAATTTCGTTTCTTTCTATGGCTGAATAATATTCCATTGTATATATGTGCCACATCTTCTTTATCCATTCATCTGTCGATGGACACTTAGGTTGCTTCCCTGTCCTGGCTATTGTAAATAGAGCTGCAATGAACATTGTGGTACATGACTCTTTTTGAATTATGGTTTCTCAGAGAATATGCCCATTAGTGGGATTGCTGGGTCGTATGGTTGTTCTATTTTTAGTTTTTTAAGGAACCTCCATACTATTCTCCATAGTGGCTGTATCAATTTACATTCCCACCAACAGTGCAAGAGGGTTCCCTTTCTCCACACCCTCTCCAGCATTTATTGTTTGTAGACTTTTTGATGATGTCCATTCTGACTGGTGTGAGGTGATACCTCATTGTAGTTTTGACTTGAATTTCTCTAATGATTAGTGATGTTGAACATTCTTTCATGTGTTTGTTGGCAATCTGTATATTTTCTTTGGAGAAATATCTATTTAGGTCTTCTGCCCATTTTTGGATTTTTTTTTTTTTTTTTTTTTTGCAGTACGTGGGCCTCTCATTGTTGTGGCCTCTCCCGTTGCAGAGTACAGGCTCCGGATGCGCAGGCTCAGTGGCCATGGCTCACGGGCCCAGCCGCTCCGTGGCATATGGGATCTTCCCAGACCAGGGAACAAACCCGTGTCCCCTGCATCGGCAGGCGGACTCTCAACCACTGCGCCACCAGGGAAGCCCTGGTTGTTTGGGGTTTTTTTGATATTGAGCTGCATGAGCTGCTTGTAAACTTTGGAGATTAATCCTTTTTCAGTTGCTTCATTTGCAAATATTTTCTCCCATTCGGAGGGTTGTCTTTTTGTCTTCTTTATGGTATCTTTGCTGTGGAAAAGCATTTAAGTTTGATTCGGTGCCATTTGTTTATTTTTGGTTTTATTTTCATTTCTCTAGGAGCTGTGTCAAAAAGGATCTTGCTGTGATTTATGTCATAGCGTGTTCTACCTTTGTGTTCCTCTAAGAGTTTGATAGTGTCTGGCCTTACATGTAGGTCTTTAATCCTTTTTGAGTTTATTTTTGTGTAGGGTGTTAGGGAGTGCTCTAATTTCATTCTTTTACATATACCTGCCCAGTTTTCCCAGCACCACTGATTGAAGATGCTATCTTTTCTCCACTGTATATTCTTGCCCCCTTTATCAAAGATAAGGTGACCCTATGTGTGTGGGTTTATCTCTGGGCTTTCTATCCTGTTCCATTGATCTATATTTCTGTTTTTGTGCCAGTACCATACCGTGTTGATGACTGTAGCTTTGTAGTATAGTCTGAAGTCAGGGAACCTGATTCCTCCAGCTCCGTTTTTCTTTCTCAAGATTGCTTTGGCTTATTCGGGGTCTTTTGTGTTTCCATACAAATTGTGAAATTTTTTCTTCTACTTCTGTGAAAAATGTCATTGGTAGTTTGATAGGTATTGCATTGAATCTGTAGATTGCTTTGGGTAGTAGAGTCATTTTCACAATGTTTATTCTTCCAATCTAAGAACATGGTATATCTCTCCATCTGTTTATATCATCTTTAATTTCTTTCATCAGTGTCTTATACTTTTCTGCATATGGGTCTTTTGTCTCCATAGGTAGGTTTATTCCTATGTATTTTAATATTTTGTTGCAGTGGTAAATGGGAGTGTGTCCTTAATTTCTCTTTCAGATTTTTCGTCATTAGTGTATAGGAATGCAAGAGATTTCTGTGCATTAATTTTTGTATCCTGCTACATTACCAAATTCATTGATTAGCTCTAGTGGTGTTCTGGTAGTCTTTAGGATTCTCTGTGTATAGTATCATGTCGTCTGCAAACAGTGACAGCTTTACTTCTTTTCCAATTTGGATTCCTTTTATTTCTTTTTCTTCTCTGATTGCTGTGGCTAAAAGTTCCAAAACTATGTTGAATGATAGTGGTGAGAGTGGGCAACCTTGATTTGCTCCTGATCTTAGTGGGAATGGTTTGTTTTTCACCATTGCGAACGATGTTGCTGTAGGTTTGTCATATATGGCCTTTATTATGTTGAGGTAAGTTCCCTCTATGCCTACTTTCTGGAGGGTTTTTATCATAAATGGGTGTTGAATTTTGTCCAAAGCTTTTTCTGCATGTATTGAGATGATCATATGGTTTTTCTCCTTCAGTTTGTTAATATGGTGTATCACATTGATTGATTTGCGTATATTGAAGAATCCTTACATTCCTGGGATAAACCCCACTTGGTCATGGTGTATGATCCTGTTAATGTGCTGTTGCATTCTCTTTGCTAGTATTCTGTTGAGGATTTTTGCATCTATGTTCATCAGTGATATTGGACTGTAATTTTTTCTGTGTGTGTGACATCTTTGTCTGGTTTTGGTATCAGGGTGATGGTGGCCTCGTAGAATGAGTTTGGGAGTGTTCCTCCCTCTGCTATATTTTGGAAGAGTTTGAGAAGGATAGGCGTTAGCTCTTCTCTAAATGTTTGATAGAATTCGCCTGTGAAGCCATCTGGTCCTGGGCTTCTGTTTGTTGTAAGATTTTTAATCACAGTTTCAATTTCAGTTCTTGTGATTGGCCTGTTTATATTTTCTATTTGTTCCTGGTTCAGTCTCAGCAGGTTGTGCTTTTCTAAGAATTTGTCCATTTCTTCCAGGTTGTCCATTTTATTGGCATACAGTTGCTTGTAGTAATCTCTCATAATCCTTTGCATTTCTGCAGTGTCAGTTGTTACTTCTCCTTTTTCATTTCTAATTCTATTGATTTGAGTCTTCTCCCTTTTTTTCTTGATGAGTCTGGCTAATGGTTTATCAGTTTTGTTTATCTTCTCAAAGAACCAGCTTTTACTTTTATTGATCTTTGCTATCGTTTCCTTCATTTGTTTTTCATTTATTTCTGATCTGATCTTTATGATTTCTTTCCTTCTGCTAACTTTGGGGTTTTTTTGTTCTTCTTTCTCTAATTGCTTTAGGTGTAAGTTTAGGTTGTTTATTTGAGGTGACTCTTGTTTCTTGAGGTAGTATTGTATTGCTATAACCTTCCCTCTTAGAACTGCTTTTGCTGCATCCCATAGGTTTTGGGTCGTTGTGTTTTCATTGTCATTTGTTTCTAGGTACTTCTTGATCTCCTCTTTGATTTCATCAACGATCTCTTGGTTATTAAGTAGTGTATTGTTTAGCCTCCATGTGTTTGTATTTTTTACAAATTTTTTCCCATAATTGATATCTAGTCTCATAGCGTTGTGCTCTGAAAAGATACTTGATATGTTTTCAATTTTCTTAAATTTACCAAGGCTTGATTTGTGACCTAAGATATGATCTATCCTGGAGAATGTTCCATGAGCACTTGAGAAGAAAGTGCAGTCTGTTGTTTTTGGATGGAATGTGCTATAAATATCACTTAAGTCCATATTGTTTAATACATTATTTAAAGCTTGTTTCCTTATTTCTTTTCATTTTGGTAGATCTGTCCATTGTTGAAAGTGGGGTGTTAAATTCCCCTACTATGACTGTGATACTGTCGATTTCCCCTTTTATGGTTGTTAGCATTTGCCTTACATATTTAGGTGCTCCTATGTTGACTGCATAAATATTTACAATTGTTATATCTTCTTGGATTGATCACTTGATCATTACAGAGTGCTCTTCTTTGTCTCTTGTAATAGTCTTTATTTTAAACTCTGTTTTGTTTGATATGAGAATTGCTACTGCAGCTTTCTTTTGATTTCCATTTTCATGGAATATCTTTTTCCATCCCCTCACTTTCAGTCTGTATGTGTCCCTAGTTCTGAAGTGGGTCTCTTGTAGACAGCATATATTTAGGTCTTGTTTGTGTACCCATTCAACCAGGCTGTGTGCTTTGGTTGAAGCATTTAATCCATTTACTTTAAAGGTAATTATTGATATGAATATTCCTATTACCATTTCCTTAATTGTTTTGGGTTTGTTATTGTAGGTCTTTTCCTTCTCTTGTGTTTCCTGCCTAGAGAAGTTCCTTTAGCATTTGTTGTAAAACTGGTTTGGTGGTGCTGAATTCTCTTAGCTTTTTCTTGTCTGTAAAGGTTTTCATTTCTCTGTCAAATTTGAATGAGACCCTTGCTGGGTACAGTAATTTTGGTTGTAGGTTTTTCCCTTTCATCACTTTAAATATGTCCTTCCACTCCCTTCTGTCTTGCAGAGTTTCTGCTGAAAGGCCAGCTCTTAACTTTATGGGGATTCCCTTGTTTCTTATTTGTTGCTTGCCCCTTGCTGCTTTCAATATTTTTTCTTTGTATTTAATTTTTGATAGTTTGATTAATATATGTCTTTGTGTGTTTCTCCTTGTATTTTTCCTGTATGGGACTCTCTGCACTTCTTGGACTTGATTGACTATTTCCTTTCCCATATTAGGGAAGTTTTCAACTATAATCTCTTCAAATATTTTCTCAGTCCCCTTCTTTTTCTCTTCTTCTTCTGGGACCCCTAAATTCGAATATTGGTGTGTTTAATGTTGTCCCAAAGGTCTCTGAGACTGTCCTCAATTCTTTTCATTCTTTTTTCTTTATTCTGCTCTGTGGTATTTATTTCCACAATTTTATATTCCAGGTCACTTATCCATTCTTCTGCCTCAGTTATTCTACTAATGATTCCTTCTAGAGAATTTTTAATTTCATTTATTGTGTTGTTCAGCCTTGTTTGTTTGCTCTTAGTTCTTCTAGGTCCTTGTTAAATGTTTCTTGTATTTTCTCCATTGTATTTCCAAGGTTTTGGATCATCTTTACTATCATTACTCTGAATTCTTTTTCAGGTAACCTGCCTATTTCCTCTTCCTTTGTTTGGTCTGCGTTTTTACCTTGCTCCTTTATCTGCTGTGTGTTTCTTTGTCTCCTAATTTTGCTTAACTTTCTGTATTTGGGGTTTCCTTTTCACAGGCTGCAGGTTCATAGTTCCTGTTGTTTTTTGTTTCTGCCCCCAGTGGGTAAAGTTGGTTCAGTGGCTTTTGTAGGCTTCCTGTTGCAGGGGACTGGTGCCTGTGTTCTGATGGATGAGGTTGGATCTCATCTTTCTGCTGGGCAGGACTGCATCCGGTGGTGTCTTTTGGGGTGTCTGTGACATTATTATTTTAGGCAGCCTCTGTGCTAATGGGTGGTGTTGTGTTCCCGTCTTGCTAGTTGTTTGGCATAGGGTGTCCAACACTGGAGTTTGCTGGTCCTTGAGTGGAGCTGGGTCTTAGCGTTGAGATGGAGATCTCTGGGAGTGCTCTTCCCAGTTGATATTACAAAGGGCTGGAAGGTCTCTGGTGGACCAAAGTCCTGAACTTGGCTCTCGCACCTCAGAGGCTCAGGCTTGACTCCTGGCCAGAGCACCAAGACCCTGTCAGCCCCAAAGCTCAGAAGAAAAGGGAGAAAAGAAAAAGAAAGAAAGAAAAAATGCAGTAAAGTTATTAAGGTAAAAAATGTCATTAAAATGAAAAAGTAATTAAAGTAAAAAGAAGATAGCAACCAAACCAATAAACAAATCACCAGTGATAACAAGCACTAAAAACTATACTAAAGAAAAAACGGGGCTTCCCTGGTGGCGCAGTAGTGGAGAGTCTGCCTGCCGATGCAGGCGACACGGGTTCGTGCCCCAGTCTGGGAAGATCCCACGTGCTGTGGAGCAGCTGGGCCCGTGAGCCATGGCCGCTGGGCCTGCGTGTCCGGAGCCTGTGTTCCGCAACGGGAGAGGCCACAACAGTGAGAGGCCCGCGTACTGCAAAAAAAAAACAAAACAAAAAAAACGGACAGACAGAACCCTAAGACAAATGGTAAAAGCAAACCTATATAGACAAAATCACAGAAAGAAGCATACACATACACACTCACAAAAAGAGAAAAAGGAAAAAAAAATATATGTGTATATATATATATAAAAAGGAAGAGAGCAACCAAATCAATAAACAAATCTACCAATGATAATACACTCTAAATACTAAACTAAGGTAAACATAAAACTAGAAACAAATTAGACAGAGAAAGCAAACCCCAAGTCTACAGTTGCTCCCAAAGTCCACCACCTTAGTTTTGGGATGATTTGTTGTCTATTCAGTTATTCTGCAGATGCAGGGTACATCAAGTTGATTGTGGAGATTTAATCCGCTGCTCCTGAGGCTGCTGGGAGAGATTCTCCTTTGTCTTCTTTGTTCGCACAGCTCCTGGGGATCAGCTTTGGATTTGGCCCCGTCTCTGCATGTAGGTCTCCCTCTGGCTTCTGTTCTTCACCCAGACAGGAGGGGGTCAAAGGAGCAGATGATTCGGGGGCTCTGGCTCAGGCCAGTGTGAGGGAGGGGTACAGAGTGCAGAGAGAACCTGTGGCAGCAGAGGCTGGCGTGATGTTGCAACAGCCTGAGGCATGCCCTGTGTTCTCCCGGGGAAGTTGTCCCTCGACCACGGAACCCTGGTAGTGGGGGGCTGCGCAGGCTCCCAGGAGGGGAGGTGTGGATAGTGACCTGTGCTTGCACACAGGCTTCTTGGTGGCAGCAGCAGCAGCCTTAGCATTTCATTCCTGTCTCTGGTGTCCACACTGATAGCCATGGCTTGTGCCCATCTCTGAATCTCGTTTAGGCCGTGCTCTGAATCCCCTCTCCTTGCGCCCCCCCGAAACAGTGTTCTCTTGACTCTTTGGCAGGTCCAGACTTTTTCCCTTACTCCCTCCCGGCTAGCTGTGGCACACTAGCCCCCTTCAGTCTGTGTTCACGCAGCCAACCCCAGTCCTCTCCCTGGGATCTGACCTCCGAAGCCCGAGCCTCAGCTCCCAGCCCCCACCTGTCCCAGTGGGTGAGCAGACTAGCCTCTCAGGCTGGTGAGTGCTGGTCAGCACTGATCCTCTGTGCAGGATTCTCTCTGCTTTGCCCTCTGCACCCCTGTTGCTGCGCTCTGCTCCGTGGCTCCGAAGCTTCCCCACCACCCACTCCCCATCTCCGCCAGTAAAGGGGCCTCCTGGTGTGTGGAAACTTTTCCTCCTTCACAGCTCCCTCCCGGATGTGCAGGTCCCGTCCCTATTTTTTCTCTGTTTTTTCTTTTTTCTTTTGCCCTACCCAGGTACGTGGGGAGTTTCTTGCCTTTTGGGAAGTCTGAGGTCTTCTGCCAGCGTTCAGTAGGTGTTCTGTAGGAGTTGTTCCACATGTAGATGTATTTTTGACATATTTATGGAGAGGAAGGTGATCTCCACGTCTTAGTCCTCTGCCATCTTGAAGGTCCTCCCTGACACATTACTTTTTGAGAGGTAACAAATGCTTTGAGTAATTTTCTTCAACTCACTTCAGGTCACAATGTGCTCTCCAGTTCCTTTGCATAGACCTTCTGTCTGCCCTCCTTAAGTAATACTTTTCCTGCCTCTTCTAATGGCCTTTATGCTGGCTTTCCTGAACATAACATTGGGATGAAGATATTTTTCCAAGATGGGAAATTTATTGAATTTATATAAATTGATGAGTACAGTTTATTGAAGAAGTTATTTATTTATTTTAAAAACTTTTTTGGCTGCATTGGGTCTTTGTTGCTGTATGCAGGCTTTCTGTAGTTGCAGTGGACGGGGGCTACTCTTCGCTGCAGTGCACGGGCTTCTCATTGCGGTGGCTTCTCTTGTTGCAGAGCATGGGCTCTAGGCATAGGGGCTTCAGTATTTGCAGCACGCAGGCTTAGTAGTTGCGGCACGCGGGCCCTAGAGTGTGCGGGCTTCAGTAGTTGTGGTGCACAAGCTTAGTTGCTCCGTGGCATGTGGGATCTTCCTGTACCAGGGATCCAACCCATGTCCCCTGCATTGGCAGGCAGATTCTTAACCACTGTGCCACCAGGGAAGTCCCTGAAGAATTTTATTTTAAAAAAATACCAAAATAGACTGCTCAATAATTTAAAATTAGTGATTGATTAGTTTTTGGAGTTCTTGAACTGCAGTGATAGGCTTATAGAATTACAGTTCTTGGGGCAGATGGGTAAAGAGGAAAGTTGGTTTCTCTTCTTTTAGATCAGAGCATGGTAATGTTAACAAACACAAGCAGAGCATGAGCAGTTGCCATAGTTACTTCTAGAAGCATCCATAGGTCATGGTAGAAGTGACAGCGGTCACAACAGCAGGACAGAGGGCATTTGTTTCTGGAATTGCCATCGTATAAATAGTGTTGGTGGAGTCCTCTTGTCCCAGCATTTTTTTTTTTTTGAGTATTTGTTGTCTTTAATATGATTTCTTTATTTTTTTTTAATTGGGGTATAGTTACTTTACAATGTTGTACTAGCTCCTGCTGCACAGTGAAGTGAACAAGCCATATGTATACACATATCCCCTCCTTTTTGGACTTCCTTTCCATTTAGGTCACCACAGAGCACTGAGTAGAGTTCCCTGTGCTATACAGCAGGTCCTCATTAGTTATCTATTTTATACCTAGTAATGTATATATGTCAGTCCCAATCTCCCAATTCATCCCACCCTTCCCCTTTCCCCCGCTGGTGTCCACACGTTTGTTCTCTACATCTATGTCTCTATTTCTGCTTTGCAAATAGGTTTATCTGTACCATTTTTCTAGATTCCACATACATGTGTTAATATATTATACTTGTTTTTCTCTTTCTGGCTTACTTCACACTGTATGACAGTCTAGCTTCTTGATGAGATACTAGGGATTGGCCCCTGGAGGAAGCTGGGACTTCTATTCATCTAGGCAGGTGGGATTAATTTTACTTTGGCTAATTGATATGGCACATACTGTGACCAAAGCTCTAAGTACTGTCATTGCTCCATTTATAGATGGGAAAATGAGGCACAAAGAGATTCAACATCTTGTTCAAGGTCACAGTTAATAAGGGGCAAAGACAGAATTAAACCCAGGCAGTCTGGCTAGACATTGTTTGACATGCTTTAAACAGCATTTAGTTCCAGTAAAGAGAGTGGAAGGATTACTCTGCTGTTATTCAAATAATTGATACAAAAGATGGAAGGAAATCATGCATGAGCTATTTACATGTTAGGGTGAGTTGGTGTCCCAGCATGACGGGAGGGTATCTATGGCATTTTGCAATAGGCAAGAGTCATCAAAAATATTTTGCATTTAGTCTTGGAAAAGTTGAAACTGCTTTACGTACACAAAATTGAGATAATATTTATTTCGGCAAAATATTTTGAGCCTGTTCATTTTTATACGCTGAGGTTTGGAAAAGCTGACATTTTTTTAGTCTGGCCAGTTGAATCTACTTTAGTGTTAGTGTTCTCCATTTTCTAATGAAATTAGAGGTTTAGGTTAAAGGGAAGTCTTTATTAAAATAAATGTTTTCACTGTAATGTTGTTTAACTTAACGAAACCAATATTCAAGTTGCTCCTGAAACACAAGCTCTGTAGATCATGAAGTTTAGGAAGGTTAAAAACACCACTGGTATTTTTGAGTCAACTCAACTCAATCTCAACTAATATGTTATTATTTTCAATCAACTTTTGGAGCACATGTACAAAATCTTAATCGCTGTTAATGTCTAGGAAGCCAGGTTGTGGCTGTTGATCCCTAATATTCATTGAGAATCAATTATTTAATATAATATACCTGAATTTTCTTCTAAACTTAATTGTAACTAAGTCATTTATGTCAGTATCCTTTTTGGGAGTGTCTAGCTCATCCAAAAGGTGGTAAAATTTCATATGTCATGTTTAGAGATTAAAAATTAAGCCCAAGCTAAAGTTGTAAATTTGCTCTGGCTCAACTAAAGTTGTTTGAATGAAAAGAGAAACTGTCATTTAATTAAAAATACCAGCAGGTGGAGACTATCATATGTAAAGGTGTCTTCAAAATCTTTGACTCCAGTGTCCTCTCTTTCCAGAACTTCAGCTGCATCTTACCAGCTGTGTTCCCCTGGACATGATATTGGCATTTTAATGAAACATGCCCCAAACAAAACTCCACCTTCTTCTCTCAAACCTGCTCCTCCCTAGTCTGTATGCTCAATCCATCACTGAAGCTAGAAACTGCAAAACCATCATTGACTTGTATTTTGTACCTATTGGCTTTGCAAGTGAAATGGCTGAGTTTTTTTTAACATTTTAGTTTGAAATAGTTTCCAAAGTTGCCAAAAATATCCAAAAGTTTCCAAATGCCCTTCAACTAGATGGGTCACCAATTTTTAACATTTTCTCATATTTTCTTTCTTTCTTCCTCTTTCTCTTTCTTTCTTTCCTTCTTTCTTTTTTTCTTTCTTTTTCTTTCCTTTCTTCTTTCTTTCTTTCCTTCTTTCTTTTTCTTTCCTTCTTTCTTTCTTTCTTTCTTTCTTTCTTTCTTTCTTTCTTTCTTTCTTTCTTTCTTTCTTGCTTTCTTTCTTTCTTTCTTTCTTTCTTTCTTTCTTTCTTTCTTTCTTTCTTTCTTTCCTCCCTCTCCCTCTCTCTCTCTCCCCCTCCCTCCCTCTCCATATATCTATATGCATACATATAGTCATATAAATTTTTCTATTCTGTTTGAGAGTAAGTTACAGATCTCATGCACCTTTCCCCCTAAATATTCATTGTTATTTTCTAAGTATAAGAACATTCTCCTACATAATCACAGTAAAATTTTTAGAATAAAAAATTAATATTGGGGCTTCCCTGGTGGCACAGTGGTTGGGAGTTCGCCTGCCGATGCAGGGGACACAGGTTCGTGCCCTGGTCCAGGGGGATCCCACGTGCCGCGGAGCGGCTGGGCTCGTGGGCCATCGCCGCTGAGCCTGCATGCCCGGAGCCTGTGCTTCACAGTGGAGAGGCCGCAACTGTGAGAGGCCCGCGTACCGCAAAAAAAAAAAATATTGATACAATGCTATTATCTAATCCATAAGACCTACTCAAATTATTCCAATTGTCTCTTTTTTGTTGTTGTTGTTTTGTTTGTTTGTTTTGTTTTTTTGCGGTACGCGGGCCTCTCACTCTTTGGGCCTCTCCCGTTGCGGAGCACAGGCTCCGGACGCACAGGCTCAGCGGCCATGGCTCACGGACCCAGCCGCTCTGCGACATGTGGGATCTTCCCGGACCGGGGCACAAACCCATGTCCCCTGCATTGGCAGGCGGACTCTCAACCACTGCGGCACCAGGGAAGCCCTCAATTGTCTCTTTAATGTCTTTTTTATCATATTTTTAGCTGGTCCAGGATGGAATTAAGAATCGCACTCACACTTAGTTTTCATATCTCTTTAGTCTCTCTTGATCTGATGTGGTTCTTCAGCTTTTCTTTGTCTTTTGTGACATTGATATTTTTGGAGAATACATTCTGTTGATTTTACATCTATCAATTTGGGTTTATCTGATATTTTTAAGATTAGTTTCAGATTATATATTGTTTGGAATATAATGTAAGTGATAGTGTGTCTTTCTCAGTGTATCACATCAGGAAGCACATGGTGTCAATCTGTCTCATTATGGATGACGTTACCTTGGATTACTTGGTTAAGTTATTATTTACTTTTTCCTTCTCATTCACTCCTTTACTCTCCATGTCCAACTAGCCCTTTGGAGCTGTCAATTCTGAAAATTTCCCAAATTCAGACTTTTTCCTCCATTTTCATGGCCTTTGCTTAGATTGTTTTCTTAGCTTCCCCATTCATCTTCCAACTCTGACTCACTTCCAACCCCCCTTCCCTAATCTTGCCAAAGTTGCATTTCTGAAATACAGATTTGGCCACAAATCTCCCTGACCTTTAACAATTAAGACTTTTAATTCCACTCAACTCCTTATAGTAGCATTTCCAAATTACCTTATGTGGAACACTATTTCTTTGAAATAACCTGTGCAAAACAGGGTTCTTTGGTCAAATATGTGTGGGAAATTCAGTCTTTATTACCTTGTCTTGTATAGCCATGTGGATTAGTGTACTGAGGACTCTGAGAACTTCTGCAGAAAAGAAATCCAGCATTCCTCAAACTTACTTGAATAAGAATCCTTTTGTTTACCTCAGTTCACTATAAATAACCCAAGAAACAAGTGGTCTATGAAATTAATAGTTCATAAAACACCTTTTGGAAAATATTGCTGTGTAGTCCATTCTCCTTAGCAAGCTTTACAGTGAAACTCACCTTGCCTCTCTGCTTAGCCAGCCCCAAATCTATCATTCTCTCCACCAATATTCCCTTTCTTTTATTAATCAAAAGCTACCGCTACCTCATTTCACTCCATACTCACATGTCTTGTTACTGCACAAACAGTGTCTTCTTTTTATAAATTTTTATTGGGGTATAGTTGATTTACAGTGTTGTGTTAATTTCAGGTATACAGCAAAGTGAATCTGTTATATATATACATATATCCACTCTTTTTAAAATTCTTTTCCCATGTAGGCCATTACAGAGTATTGAGTAGAATTCCCTGTGCCATACAGTAGGTCCTTATTAGTTATCTATCTTACATATAGTAGTGTGTATATGTCAATCCCAATCTCCCAATTTATCCCTACCCCATCGTATCCCCTGATAACCATAAGTTTGTTTTCTACATCTGTAACTCTGTTTCTGTTTGTGGATAAGTTAATTTGTACCCTTTTTTTAGATTCCACATATAAGTGATATCATGATATTTGTCTTTCTCTGTCTGACTTACTTCACTCAGTATGACAATCTCTAGGTCCATCCATCTTGCTGCAAATGCCATTGTCTGAAATGCCCTTTACTGCTCCATGTCTCTTCTGAAAACAAAACAAAAAAACGAACAGAAAGACCACATTCCTGTGTGTTCCTTTTCCTGCTTACAGAGAACACTTCAGTGGCCAGATGTGTGTTTCCTTGCTCTCACACTGCACTACTTTACTTCTGGTATTTCTGATCACCAAATGTGTGGTAGTTTTCCCACACCAGACAATTCTGTGACACCAGTTGGGTACCCTACAATTTACCTCAGTTCTGACACTATCTACCTGGAGATTGCAGATCCCACAAGTTAAGGGCCCAGTCCCGCAAGACTGCCTCTCCACGTCCCCCACTTCAGATGCCAGTCACACATCTGGGTTGCTACCTGTGTTCTGACCACTGGCTGTAAACTGGGGGGTCTCTACAACCTACTCCTCAGGTCAATTAATTTGCTAGAGAGGCTCATGGATCAGGAACATAGTTTACTTATGAGATTACTGGTTTATTATAAAAGTCTATAACTCAGGAACGACCAGCTGGAAGAGATGAATGGGGCAAGGTATGTGAGGAGAGGCACAGAGCTTCCATGTTCTCTCTGGGCACAGCACCCTCCCTGTATCTCCAAGTGTTCAGCAACCTGGAAGCTCTTAGAACCCCATCCTTCTGAGTTTTTATGGAAGCCTCATTACCTAGGCATGATTGATTAAATCATCGGCCATTGGTGACTGATCTCAGTCTCCAACCCCTCTGTCCTCCCCAGAGGTCAGGCAGTGGGGCTGAAAGTTCCAACCCTCTAATCACGTGGTTGGTTCCCCTGGCAGACTAAAGTGTGGTTGAAAAAGGCTTGTTATGAATAACTAAAGACATTTTTACCTCTATTATCACTTAGGGAATTTCAAGGATTTTGGGAGCCCTGTGCCAGGAACTGGACAAAGACCAAGTACATATTTCTTACTATAAATCACATTATCAAAACCTCCCACCCGTTCTCCTGGGTCACTTACACTCCTGTTAACGACCCAGTTCAACTATTGCCTTTCTCCCGAAGTCTGCCCTGGTCTTCTTCTCTCTGCTCCCTTCATGTTCCACTCTGTTGAGGGCTTTTTTTTTTTTTTTTAGAAACTGAAAAAGAATTTATTTATATCTCTGTGTAAGTGACTCAGGTGGATGTACAGCAAGAAACACAGCATTGAAAATCAGCTATACCCCATTATAAAAATAAATTTTTAAAAGAAGAGCAAAGACTGAGAGAGAAATTCTTTTTTTTTTTTTATAGCAGTTTCTTATTAGTCCTCAATTGTTGAGGGCTTAACATGCTCATGCTTATTACTTGTTGGCATGTCTGCCTCTCTCCCCAAATGGTGAGCTTCCTGAGCTTATGGGCTCCTTGTACACCTTGTAAACATCACAAAATTTGGTAAGCCCTGAGTGATTGATTGTTGAATAAATGAGTGAACACAGGCTTGATATTTTCTACATACTGATGAGACTGCTGACATCAGCCATATCCAGTGATTGTATTAGATGATTGACACTGAAGGGACTTCTGTATCAAGCCAAAATTATGAGTATCCAAAATAGATTACTTATTATTATTATTCATTCCTCTTTTCTCACATCACTTACCTTTACTTGGAAATATATGTTACAAGGTATATGAGCAAAATAACTTGACTTATTTCTTTGAATATTAATCAAAGTCAGCAGGTATCAGACTTATTTCCATTTATAAGATTTGTGAATTAAGAAGGTATAATCATTTTATTGCCTAGTAACCAGAGAAAACTTCATGATATATGTGCATTTTACATTTCTGAAACATGATTTATTCTCTATAGTTTGGGAGAATATGTGAGTTTGATACATTTAGCTTCTAGGGCAAATTCTAAGCTTATAGCCACACATTTCCCAGTTTTTCTGTTCATTCAAAATGCCTTTATCAGTCTTTTTTTTTTCATTTAAGATATTTGCGTACTTAGTGCAATCTAAGAAGAAAATAAAAGATTTGGTTAGTACAGTGTATCTAGTTTCTTTGAAATGAAATTTAGAACTGGATAGCTAGTTGCAATTCATTTTGCCAGGTAAGTGCATGTTGCTGATAAGTAAACCCCTTTTCTTTAACATAACGTAAACAGGTGATGACAGGTGATGGGAAAGTGTTCTCACATTTATTCTGACTTTTATAAACACACCTATCTTATAATATTCTTAGCCTTCGTCTTGCAGTTATAGATGTGATCCATCAGACTTTACATTTGTTCAATAGAATTGATGAAAACTGTTGTCTATGGCAACTGTGTATTCTTAACCACACGCCTTTCCAGTTCAGCCCACCAAAGGATGTAATAAAAGTATATTAACTGAACAGGAAAGTTGGGTCATCTAAAAGTGTCGAGAAATGGACTCCTTCCTAATCAGAGACCTCAGAGCCTGAAAGTGCGCAACTTAGTTCCTGTCCCTTTGGAGACAATGTTAATGGGAATAAACTTTTCCACAGCAGTAGAGACACAGTGTTTTTTCCACATCGCACTCCAATTTTTTGAGAATGTGCTTGAAGTCAGATGTTGAACTAAACTCTAGATTTCTGTCTTCTATTTCAAATACATTCCACACAGATTATGGCACAAGTGAGGGGTATACCACTCAGCCTCCCCACGCACTATGATTCATAAGGAAACCCCTTTTACCGGCTGCCAACAAATCAAGAGCTTGGGAGAGCAGGGTTTGAGAGCGGGCGGATTCAGAGTGAGCTTGGGCTGGGCAGGAACACAGTGTGCATTCCAAGTTGGCAAAAGTGTGCAGTTTACAATTACAAGGCAAGGAGGAGCTGCTGTTGCTGAAGAACAGTCAAAGAGGCTAATAAATACTTAGTAAATGAAGCCAAAAATTGAACAGTTCTCTCTGTTTCTCTCTCTCTCTCTTTCTCCCTCTCTCTCTCTCTCTCTCTCATTTCTCCAGTGTGTTTTCAAAACTGAGACATTAATTGTAAAATTTCCAAAGTCCCTTATTAATTGTTAATGGGCAAACCACTGTGTTATACTTAGTAATCTCTGCAGCTACACACTGATCCATCCTTAAAATTACAGCTAAACTTACAATGCTGAGCTATGTGGTGGTTTGAATCAGCATTACCATACAAGGCAGCTTTGAATTCCTCATGGTAATCTTTTGTTACTCTTTTTAAGTTTCCCTAGCAGTGCCAAACGTCTTGAACTTTGTGGAATGAATATAAACTTTATAAACATAAACCTTTGATTCCACTTTGAAATCTGTTAAATAATGCCAAAATTATATTAATAATGTACATTTCAAAATCAAAGGCCTAGATTACTTTGTTTACTTTAACCTTAGAAAACATTTGTTGTTATCTTTGGACGACTGATAATTGGGCATCGCAACAGCTGCTTTCAGGAAGAAGATTATACAACCCAGAAGCGATACTTGGGCTGCAAAGCTGGCCTGTGTTTCTGGGTTGTTTGCAAATGTCTCAAATATTTAGAAAGTTGTCCCTTTAAAGTCTCCAAAACATTTGTTAGAAACAGTTCATAATGTAAGTATGTTTCCCTTGGCACCTCAGCAGGGCAGTTCTTGTTTTCTGCTCAAAATATAAGGGATTTGGTTGAGAAACAGAAAGGGTTTTGTCTTTAGCAGGCTGACATGGGGCTGCTGCTGGCTGCATGGCCCAGAATCAATGTGATGTGGAGCAACTTCTTAAGGAGAGAAGACCTTTCTTTAAAGGATGCGCTAATAAAGCTTTTGGAAGATGCAGAGGTGCATGGGAGAAATTCCTGTATAGGGCAAACAAGCCAAAGAAAACTATTTTTATGTGGTCCTGACATAGTTTATATGAAAGGGAAGAGACATGTACTCACTATGGCAGTATAGTGAGGTGAGTAAGAATTCAGACTTTGGGGGCAGATTGCCAGAGTTCGAATTTCAGTTCTTCCCGTTCCTAACTCTGTGACTTGTGCCAAATTACATAATTGCACTGTCCTCAGTTTCCTTATCTGTCAAATGATATAGTAAAAAATACCTACCTGAAAGGTTTGTTGTAAGGATTGAGTGTATATGTATAAAACACTTAGAACAGTGACTAGCTTTGCTGTTCAAAAGAATGTTAAGGTGGGGCTTCCCTGGTGGCACAGTGGTTGAGAGTCTGCCTGCCGATGCAGGGGACACGGGTTTGTGCCCCGGTCCAGGAAGATCCCACGTGCTGTGGAGCGGCTGGGCCCGTGAGCCATGGCCACTGAGCCTGCGCGTCCGGAGGCTGTGCTCTGCAACGGGGGAGGCCACAACAGTGAGAGGCCCGCGTACCGCAAAAAAAAAAAAAAAAAAAAAAAAAAGAATGTTAAGGCAATTTTAAAAAGGAGAAAGTGACTATGAATGAAATTTGTTTTAAAAAAAAATGTTCCAGCCCAAATTTGCTCTCATTTAATAATGCTTGCCCCAACACACACAAATAAGAAATGTCATTTTAAAGCTTTAAACTCTTCCTTTGGTAAAATCCTTATTAAGTTCTCCGAATAAGGCTCTGTGATTATCCTGCAATGAGTTTTTTGCTGGAGATAAGTAATGGAAATTCCTATGTTCATTTTATAAGTGAAGAAGCAAGAATTATTCTCAGTCTTCGATGGGAATACTGAACTCTCCCTCTAAGATAAAACACTTTATGTCAGCAGCTCCGCCTGTAGTGCTTTCTCTGCTTTATGCTGCCATCAGTAGGAATGGGCAGAGAAGAATCCTTAACAAATATTAAATGGTGATGATGATGATTTCACAATAATTCCCTACAGTTACTTCAAAGATTTTGCAAAACTGCAAAGGGATTTCCTGATATTGGAAAATGCTGGGTGCAGTGCCATTTGGTGGAAAATAGAGTGAGGCATGGAAAATCGATTCAGAATGAAAGTCTTGTATGTTGCTATGGTCCTATGTTGTCCTCTAGCTTCTCTTCCCCGCACCTCCCCCTGCTCCATTTCAAGTCTATTAGCAGAACTTCGTTTGGAACAAGAAAAAAAAGAGAAAATGTGTGTGGAAATAAAATAATGTACTGTATGCCTTTGTTAAGCAGGACTGTCAAAATTCACATACTCCCTTACATATGCTTCAATACTTTGAAGGTATTATATAAACTGCAATTAAAGGGAAGTAATGCATCTTAAATTTGAGAAAGAAATTATAAGAAATCGAGTAAATCACTGATTGTGATAGTATTATTTGTTGATAAACTGTAAGTTTTGATAAACTCTTGAGCTAATTTCCAGATTTTATCTCTACTCTTCTATCACAATGGATTGCTAGTTTGTTTAAGTGTCTGTCTCCTTTATGCGACTGTGGACTTCTTGAGGGCAAGGCCTATATTGTATATAGTTTTATACCTACAGTACTTGGGAACTTGTGGGTTATTAATAAATTCCCCCTCAGTCTTCCCTAAATAAGTGACTTTTATTTCATAGGATTTGGAGAATAAACAAGGCCCTGTATTCTGTATTCTAAGTTCTTTCCCTGAATCTTCAGCAGCATTGAAGGTGTTTCTCACCTTGGCAACTGGAGTGCTGAGGATTTCATTTGTCCAGTAGGAATCAAGACCTGAAGACTCCTCATAGGGATATAGGCCTTCCACTTGCTCCAGGACCATGATCCTAACCCATGGAATGTACTGTCTTGAAATACTGATCACCAGGTTTTCTGAATCCAGATTATTATAACTGTTTCTGATGTTTATAAACTCTGCAGATGGAGTTTATGGATTTACATTTATTGACTGTATGTCTGCAGAAATCCTTAAGCAAAGGGAGAGGAAAGGTAGATAAAAGGATGAAAGTTAATATCCCAAGTAATACATTTATATAAGTAACATTTTGTAGTATCTGGAGCAAATTTACATGTTTTGTAGAAATGCTTCTTTATGCATAATGTTATGTATTATGTATAATAATGCAGAAAGGAGAATTCTTGCAAAACATGCATATAATAATTCTGTTCAATAAGTGTTACAGATATCATGACTGCATAGCAAATTACCCCAAAATTTTGTGACATCAAACAGCAGTTCATTATGCTCATGGGTTCTATGCTTCCAGAATTTGGTCAGGACACATGGGTTTAACTTTTCTCTGCTGATGTCAGGGTTTCAGCTGGAAGACTCGAGCTGGGGACTGGAATTATTTGAAGAATCATTCACTCATGTTTCTGGTAGTTGATGTTGGCATTGGGCTGGGAGCCTTAGTTCCTCTCCACATGGGCCTCTCCACATGGACTGGGTGGGCTATTTTTGGTTTCCTCACACTATGGTGACTAGGCATAACCCTTGAGAGCCTGGAGAGGTCATATCACTTGTTATGACCTAGCCTAGGAAGGGATGCATGCCACATTTTCTTCATCTAGGTAGTCACAAGGTCCTGCTCAGGTTCAAGGGGAGGGAGGCTAGACTCCAGATGGTGAGTGGCAAGGTTCTGGAAGAGCATATGGGACCAGAATTATTACCACAGCTATTTTTCAAAATGCAGTCTGCCACATAGGGATTGATATTCTCATTTTATAGAGGAGAAACTGAGACAAAGTTTAAGTGGTTGTTCAGAACTTGCAATGCCTATTGTGGAAGTACCAAAACTGTTTGTATAATTTTTATTTTTTCAAGAGAAAATATACTAAACTTGTCATAATTTTACCCTGGAAAAAATAGAGTAACATGGAAATCATTTCAAAAGTATCTTTGACATATAGTCATATTTCATAAGGAAACTCGGGCTCCTTTTTGAAAGTTAATATGAGATGCTAATGTAACTTTTATCCATTGACTTCTTTTTTTTTTTTTTTTTGTGGTACGCGGGCGTCTCACTGTTGTGGCCTCTCCTGTTGCAGAGCACAGGACGTGCAGGCTCAGTGGCCATGGCTCACGGGCCCAGCTCTGCGGCATGTGGGATCTTCCCGGACCAGGGCATGAACCCATGTTGCCTGCATCAGCAGGCGGACTCTCAACCACTGTGCCACCAGGGAAGCCCCTCCATTGACTTCTTTATCTACATCTGCAGCCACAGGTTTTTCTTGAGCATCAGATTTCAGGTTCTAAACTGTACCCTTCCACCTGCCTCAAGTTCAACATGTTCCAAAGCTAGCCCATCATTTTTTTCTCAACCTAGCTCCTCCACAAGTGGATTTCCCATCTCTATGGTTGTTACCATCATCCTTCCAGTTGGCAGGGCTGGGGCTTCGGAGCTGTCCTTGACTCCTCCCTGTCCTTCTATCCCACTGTGATAGGTCTTTTAGACTCTGTATTTGCAGTGTTTCTTCTATTTATCCATCCACTCACCTAAGAAAACAGTGAAAATAACTTCTGCTATCAGAGAAAACATTTCAATATCACAGTCACTCTGGGATCATTTCCATTGTCTTCTCTTGGGGACAGGTCTTCATTATTTTATTTTATTTTTAAAGATTTAATTTTATTTATTTTGGGCTGCATTGTGTCTTCGTTGCTGCACGCGGGCTTTCTCTAGTTGCAGTGAGCGGGGGCTACTCTTCATTGCAGTGCACGGGCTTCTCATTGCGGTGGCTTCTCTTGTGGAGCATAGGCTCTAGGCACACGGGCTTCAGTAGTTGTGGCACACGGGCTCAGTAGTTGTGGTGTGCGGGCTCTAGAGCATAGGCTCAGTTGTTGTGGCTCATGGGCTTTGTTGCTCTGTGCCATGTGGGATCTTCCCAGACCGGGGCATGAACCCATGTCCCCTGCATTGGCAGGCGGATTCTTAACCACTGCGCCATCAGGGAAGTCCCCTTCATTACTTTAATTTCTGTTTACTTATCTATCTCTTCCATGAGACTATGGAGAATTGAGAGCAGAAGACTTGCCTTGTTCACCCCCAGTTCCCCAGCATCCCAATATAACACATGACCTAGTCAAGGGATGTTTGTAAAATGAGTAAAAAGTCTGCTTTATTTATCTGTATTAGTTAGGAAAGGTTAACTCCTATGACAAACAAACCTAATCTCAGTGGCTTAAAACAGTTAAAGCTTGTTTCTTGCTCACATATGTTCCAGTATGCATGTCCAAGGGCCTTCTTTATTTCTTGGCTCCACCATCTTCTAGGGGATCTTGAGTTTTAATGGCCAAGCCTAGAAGGGGACTGCTTTACTTTTGTTCATGTTCTATTGGACAAAACTGCATACTAAAGCTTGTGAGCCACTGAGTTAGAATGAGGGTGAGAGGGTGAGACTATCAACAGGAGGGCTTGAAAGGAACTTACAATATCCCTGATGAGAAACAATGAGGTTATCCACTAAAGTGTTGGTTATGGTCTTGGAGAGACAGGCACAGACAGACTGAAATGTGTTTCAGATGGCCAGATAAGTCAGCATGGTAGGGGCACCAAGGAACAAGTTATAGGTTGAGAGAGAGAGAGAAATCAAGAGAGTGTGAGGGAGCTTGACAGGGGAAGTAACAATGTCCTGCAGCTTGAAAATGGATTGGGTAGAGTGAGCTGGTGGGGGGAGCAAGCCAAGCAAAATCTAGTAATGTCACCCCAAGGACTTCACAGTGTCTCTTCCTCTGACTCCATGTCATCTCTCGCCACGTAAGTGGCATCCTGCCTAAGAAAGGTGCCCCCAAATGATGCCCCTGGCTCATCTCACAGGCCAACAGAAACCCCAAGCTTCAGAACTAAACAGCTGCCTGGGCATCCCATACCTTCCAGCTAAAGACTCTGAACTCTAAACGATCATTCACCTTAGTGGTTTTTGTCATTCGCCTACTCAACGGCCATTTCTTCTCTTCCTCTATCAAGAACATTAATTTTCTTCTGGGTGGCCATATGCCCAGCTCTCAGGGTATGAATTATGATTGGATAACTCAACCATAGCTACTATTTTCCTTTTCTTCAGATGGGGACGAGCATGTGAACTAGTTTTAGCCAATGAAATGGAAAAGTTATGTAGGTCTGCTGGTGCCTCCTGGGAAAGATTTATCTCCTTGTTAAGAAAGTAAAACCTTTTGCCATTGCTCTGCTTTGTATCTTGGATGCTGTTATGTGAGGGAGTGGTGCTTGAATGAAAGGACAAACCTGAGAATGGAATGCAACACATAGAGGATAGCAGAGCACAGAGATTAAAAAGAGCTTGTTCTGAGCCAAATTTGGGCTAGCCTATGTCTTTAAGCTACTCTTAACTGTGTTACTTACAACCAAAAGCATTCCTAATTGATTACTTATACTCCTCTAGCAAACTAACCTTGGTATGCCCCTCAGTCCTGTTTGCCCCAGGTATCTAGATTTTTTTTGGCCTCGTTTGGAAACCTGATATCCATTCTACTTTGCAAATCCCCTAATTTGGCTCTATCCCTTCCTATACTCCCTAAATTTACCTCTATGCTCAACTTCTGTGAACTGCAAACTCCCTTGTACTCTCAACAGCTTCATCTTGCTCCAACTGACTCCTGGTTTTCCTTCCAGACCTTTCAAGTAGAGGCCAGTTACTTTTTCTCCCATATGGGCATTCCACAATGCCGGTGGGGTAGGTATCTTCCTCATTCTCCATTGTTATTTCCACTAATTCCTTTTTGTTTCCTCACAATCACAGCTCTTTGAAGCATATCTAGTATGTGGCCACAGACTTTACCACCCATTTCTACCCTTAGATGCCATCTTCTATCAAATTCCAGGACACTCCTTCATGGGTTTTTTGTTTTTTGTTTTAAATGACTTTAGCCTCTGGCTCACTCTTCTCTCCACTGATTTCCCTGTTTTTATTCTTGGTGACTTCAATATATTCATAGATGTCCAACCCACACTTGGGCCTATTATTTCCTAGACTCCTCAAATCCAACAATCTTGTCCTCTGTCCTACTCAGTGTAACTGTGAGGAGGAGAGGATCAGTGGGACTTAGCCAGAAGGTCTCTAGACTCCTGACCCCAGCCCGCCTTTGAACTATACCATGTTGCCTTCACAGTTAGTCACTACTTATGGGGACATCAACTCGAATGTCTCTGCATTCAATAATGGCTGGCTCTAGTAAAGGTACCCCAGGGTATAGGTTGGTTTTGCTATTTGTCTGAAGGTCGAGATATCCTGGGGGGAAGTATCATTGAAGAAAAATCAATAGCATCCTTCAAAAATGTCAGCATAAAATGCCATTGAAAACAATATAAAAGGTTAATGATACCTTGCTTTGAGGTTTCAAAATACATTATCAGATTAAATAGAAGCTACAATGGCATGTTGTCCCCGTGAAGAGACAAAATAATTAGCTAAAGCTATTTAAACATGTAGTAAATATATGAAAAAAATCTATTAATCAAGCCAGAATGTGTTTCAGGTTGTTTGATCAAAACACACCCATGTACCCCTTTCATATATGTGAATATTCAGTACAGTCGTCAGAGTTGTCATTGAACACTTCAATCGGGAGACGTCAGGGAGGGGCAGGGCATATCTAGTAAGAATTTGTGGTAAAGTGCTATTTTATGGAGACATTGATGGAGTCATAAGTTTTCCAAGGAATTAAGTGAATAGCCAGAAGACAAGTTCAGATATGCCAGGGCATCTTGAGACAGAGGCTTAATGCTGATCTTGGGCTGTGGTGTCTCTTTGGTAACCATGGTGAAGCTGGATAAGCTTAAACACTGCATGTTGAAAATTCCTTAAGAATGAGTCAATAATGAATTTCTTGCCTTTGGTGAAATTGGGCTGAAATACTTCAAAGTCAGATTTGGAAACCTGTGCTTGAAGACTTCAGAGTCACAGAAGTTTCAGATAGAGTTCATTAAAGGAAAAACAACCCTCATCCCCTCATTTCCAAAAAAATTTTTAAAAAATAAAAAAAGATACCATACCAAAAAGTATGATGACTAGAGTCTCTTTGAGTAACTTGTATTTCTTAAAGGGATTGGATAACCAAATCCACTGATTTTTCAAAATTACAACTGTATTCAAAGGTTAAGAGCAAAATCCTTCTGCTTAGAGATGAACAGGCTATGTGCAGATTCTGTGAATGAGTTCATGATTAGTCATTCTAACATGTCTGATTCTTCCAATAAGGATGATAAATGTATTACTTCAATATACTTTAGCAACTGATGTGTCAAAATCTTCTTTTGAACTTCCTGGGTCTCAGGAAAGAAATATCTCCCTTCTCTTTCCTCATCCAACATTGTTATTCTCAAGTACCCACGGCTGAACAGGGGAATAAGAGAATCAGAAGTCATCATTATACCTTTTAATATCCAAGATGTTGGCTTCTGCAGAAGGGAAAAAGGCATTTCTTTTCTTACTGTCTGTGGTGCCTTTATCATGGTTCATATTCTGGTATTCTTTTCCTCCCTGTCTAGTCCCTTTCAGGGTAAGGGTCTCTCAACTGCTAACTACATAGACATGTTAGTCAAATGCCTGCTATATTGAGTACAAAAAATGGATAAGCTATATGTATCTGAAAAATAGAACGTAAATGAGATTTGGATGATAGAAATTTCTATTTATTGACCCCATAAGAAATAAGTAGACCAAAAGTTTATTCTTCATTATCTATTTTTGAAGAAAAAAATGCACACATTCAGATAGAAATATTTATTACTTTCCTATCTTTTCCCCATTGCAAAGGAAGGATTTAACTCTGGCGCCAGTACCAAGTAAGCCATTATCTAGAATTGAGGTCAATGCAGAATATAAAATGATGGTGGAAAGTGAGGCGGTGAACATATCCTAAGGGCTAGAGGAAAAATAAAAATTATAGAATCTAGTAACCATCTTACACTCTTGTTAAGTGCTTATAGGACAAAGTATTTGAAAAACCCCTTTAAAAAAAAATCTGATTAACAATTAAAAATGGTGCACATTCTCTTGCATTACATTTCATTACAGTTCATTCTGTTGTATTAGAAAGCCAAACTAAAACTTAGTCAGGGTAATGAGTCAAAACAAGTGGTTCTGTATTTCTCAGGCAAAGTAGTTTATTCTTTTAGGAAATGCCTAATAGACACGCAATCAGTGTCTCAGGTAGTAAGTGATGGATTTAGTCAAATTTCTTGAGCCTCTACATCTCCAAAACAGCCTGATTCAATCTCAGCCGCAGGAGAGTGCAGGCTGCGCAGGCAGACATGTGGAGTAGGCCTGTTAGCATGCAAAGAAATTTTTTCAATTTATTCCCACTTAGCCATGTGTGGGAAAATTAAGTTGTTCAACTTCATGGAAAAGATGGAAATATATCTGTTGCCATTTGAGATAAGGGTAAAAGAGAGAAAGCATAAAGTGATATTTATAGACAATGATGGATATCTGTGATATCTGTGATAGTATGCAGGATTAGAGTACTTCTTAGATAAGGTGATGTGTTCAAGACACTCTTTTCATGGCTGGGGAAGGCACAGTGCAGAGGGAGTAAGTGCAGATATCTGTATGTTAGTGAGTGCGGGGTAGGGTGGGCCGGGGGAGCTGGCTGTGGAATTTAGGAGAAGCGCTATTAGCCAAACAGACATGAGCTGAAAAAAAATAAAAGTCAAATTATTCTGGGTATGTGTCAGAGAAAAGTGCTACTCCTGCTATGACAAATGCTTCAGAATAAGAAGAAAAGAAATCTCATGACCTGCTAATATTAGGAAGAATGAAGTTAAAACTATTCCACATTTGCTTCCCTTTTCACAATAGGCTGCCATGAAAAAATTCTTAGAAAACCAAACAGAGTTGCAATTTGAGTATAAGAGTAATACTTGTTAGACTTACCTCAAGAAAATACAGCTTTCCCAAACTTCAATTAAAATGACATTTTTTTCCTGAAAGAAAAAACTCGTGCATGACTTGAAAACCAACAATTTAAATGCTTTCATTTATTATAAAGTTTCATAAAATTTATCCCTTCACCATAATGAAAAGCCTAGTTTCTGTCCTGTTTTGTCAGAAGTAGCCTTTATGTGGGGGGTTATTTTTTTATGCTTGGAAACACCGCCCCCTGCTGTAACAAATGCTTAATTGCAGAAGGATTTTTTTGCTCTGAAATGAAAAGGATACGAAGAATAAAGATACAAGTACTAAAGTGAAAGAGACTTTATTTTGAATAATAATATACATATCATTCATTCCATTTAATTTTCATAGTGCATAGCTATGTATGGAAGTAGATAAGGCAGAATTAACATTAGAAATATCTAAGGATGGAAGTATACAGGCAAAGAAGGCATTTGATATACATCCATGAAAAGGCATCATAGGACAGTATCCATTAGAAAAGAAAGAAAACCATGCAAAATGTCTATCCAAACCACAGCAGGCAAGTGCAAACAATACAAGTTATAGTTTCTTGGATACAAAAGTATGCATGTTCTTTGGATTGAAAGCATAATATAAAGGAGTGGCTTGGCTTTTACGTCCAAGCCAAAAATCATCTATAGAATTAAAAAGTGTGGATGCCACATGTGACAATAAAATATTCAAGGCCACAGATGGAGGTCATCAGCTTACAAAGAGAATACTGAGAGGCAGAGCAAATAAAAAAAATAGAGATATGCGATAAAGCCACCTCTGCCTAAGTTAGGAAATAGCAAATGCATAGGCATTAAAATGATAACGGCTCTTCATACTATGCTGCATTTCTATTTTCTCCGTCAAAAGAATTCATTGTGTATCGCTACAAAATTCAGTGAATATGATGAGGCAATAAACGTAGAACCTTGGCATTAGGGCAAGTTTAATTTCCTTTTCATTTTATACAAGAAGTGAAAAAGAATATAGAACATGAAATGCTCATCTTTCCATTCAAATACTAACTTTTAAATGTTTCATATATACTGTGTTTGGCACAAAGGGGGCAGGAATATGAAGAATGATTAAACCCAAGCTTCCAACTCAAAAGATTTTACATCTGGAAAGCCAAGAAAAGGTAAAACTCTTTACCATTTTTAAAATCAAATGCTTAAAGCAGGTTTTAAAAATTGATATGAAAAATCTGATAAGGAAAAACATCAAAGAAAGATACTGAACAAAATCTCCTGGTTTCCTTTATAGTTTCTTTTTTTCCTTTTGTTTTTCTAAATTGCATTTTACAGTAGAAATGCAGACCACTCTAGTTAGCTATGGCTCAATATTACTTGGTACCCTCCTCTTAAGACATCATCTTCTTACACTCCACTGAACAGAAAACCATCCCTTCTACTGGCATGAACTTCTGCCCAATGAGACACTTGCTGCAGCAGGAGCACAGAAAGCACTCTGTGGACGCGTGCCAGCTGAAGTTGTTATAGGTCACCCGCTGCACTTCAGGATCAATGGCATTGTGGCATCCTTGACATACCTGTTAAGTCAGTTATACAAAGAAGAAAAGAAGATGAGAGATCGAACTGTGATGGTAACATTTTCATGTTAGAACAAACTCAGTGCATTGCTTCAGATGGCAGATTAAACTGAGAATGACAACCTCAGAGATATACAACTGAGAATGACCTTCTTCTCGTTCACCTTCATAGCCAACAATTGTTAATGGGGGTCTATATGTGGAACACTGTGAGAAATAACAGTTGAAGTCCAAACAGGACTCAGTGCTTGTAAGATATCCCCACGGCAAAAAGTCTTGACAGCAAGTTCCAAAGCAGTGTGTTTGGTTCTAGTGTATTCTATTAGATTGTACATTAGCAATTATAAAAAAAAGTTTTATGATTTTTCCTATACTACCAAATGCTGACAAGGATGTGGAACAATAAGAACTCTCATTCATTGCTGGTGGAAATGCAAAATGGTTCAGCTAATTTGGATGACAGTTTGGCAGTTTCTTAAAATTAAACTTACTCTTATCATACAATCCAACAATCATGCTCCTTGGTATTTACCCAAATGAGTTGAAAACTTATGTCCACACGAAAACCTGTACCTGGATGCTTTATTTGTAATTGCCACAACTTGGAAGATGTCCATCAGTGGGTAAATGGATAAATAAACTATGGTACATTCATACGATTCAGAGCTAAAAAGAAATGAACTGTCAAGCCTTGGAGGAACCTTAAATGCACATTACTAAGTTAAAGAAGCCAATCTGGGAAGGCTACATACTGTATGATTCCAACTATATGACACTCTAGCAAAGGCAAAACTATGGAGAAAATAAAAAGATCAGTGGTTGCCAGGGGTAGGGAGTAGGGGACAGGGAAGTAGGAGAGATGAACAGGCAAAGCACAGAGGGCTTATAGGCCAGTGAAAATATTCTGTATGATACTGCAATGATGGATATATGTCATTTGTCCATTCTATACATTTGTCCAAACCCATGGAATACACATCAACAGTGAACCCTAAGGTAAACTGTGGACTTTGGGTGATTATGCTTTATGTCCATGTAGATTCACCCTTGTTAAAAAACGTACCACTCTGGTGAGTGATGTGGATCATGCTCAAGGCGATGCATGTGAGGGGAGTAGGGGGGATATGGGAAATCTCTGTATCTCCTTCACAATTCTGTTGTAAACCTAACACTGCTCTAAAAAATAGGCTTAAAAAAAAGAGATTTTTCGTCACTCACTAAAGCTTTGAAGTGGTAATTTTACCAGTCTTACCTATGACACATGAGATTATTAACACCACTAATTTCTAGACAGTAGTAGATGAAAATCATGTTCAAAGTAATTAAGGACTCAGTCAAAAAGTACTGACAGTGTTTGAGAATAATGAGTTTGCACTAAAAATATAACTTGTAGTTAACTGGCTTCTGTCATGTCATAATTTATGTATAATCTAATATCATAGAACATTAACACTTACATTCCATATACCATTCAGTGTACATGTATGTTATGTAAAAATAAACATATGACATACACACATTCATACCCACAAACACACATAATTTTCTTCTTTAGTTGGACATGTATAGAAAGAAAATGAATGAATAACTGGCAATATTACAGCAGAAAACAAAACTACCCAGTTGAGAGCTCCAAAACACTAGATAGTTCATATGCCTTCTTGTTTATATATATTATAAATCAATGTGTCTAAAGTTTTTGTTTTAAATATTTTATAACAAATGAAGAAACCAACAAGATTGTCCAGCATTACATCAAAGTGACTAATCTTCCACACCCTTGGTCTCTTAATGTGATTGTCAGGAATTCCTGAGAGATGAGGGTGGGTGGGTTGAGGAAGGTCATTTAGCCTAAGCCTTCTTACTTGAAAAGACCTGAAAGTGTGGCTGCCACTCAGTGGGTGAACTGGCTTAGGGTGTGAAGTGAGGCCTTGTTATAAATATTCACTTCAGACCTGCAATATACTTTCCATATTTTTTAGAACTACAAGGCTTCTAATTACAGAAATTGTAGCTCCTTAATTCACAGGTTATGTCAACCCAATCTTCCCTGAGAAGCAAGGGAGATACTCTCTTTGCATTATCGATCCACTATTCCTGAATACAACAAAAATGAGTGTTTTGATTACAAACATACTCCTAATTTGTAGCTGCACCATGCAAGCAATTGCTTTTGTGTATATTCATTTTTTATAGCTTTGTAATTCATTTAGAATGTTGCCCTTTGTTGTTTTCTATATTTCATATTATTTTTTCAATATTTTAAAACTTGTTTGTGTACAATAGAAGTATTTCACACTCAAGTTTTTATTCCCTTGATTTTAGACCATGATCTACCTTCTTTATCTCAGCCCTCTCATGTTTGTAGATCTTTTTATAATTTTTCAAAACTCACATTTTCATTTGCAATTAAAAAAAAAGTGATAACTACTGTTCAACTGCACGTAAAATTAAGGAAATTGTTTTGGTAAAAAAAAAAATAATTAGCACGCTGAATGGTATAGGAATTTAGGTGTTTGTGGGCTTCATGAAATTTAGTTTTATTAATAATTTGATTGCCATTCATCCCAAAGTCTGACATGATCCCAGGTAAAAACTACCAATCCCTCATTCTTCATAGATCTGAAAGCTGCCCAGGTCCCAACCAAAGGTCTGGAGACTCCAGGACCAGTCAGGGAGATGATGTACTTCACCACTTTCTGCTTGGCATTAGATTTTTCCTGGATACTTTTTTTTTTTTTTTTTCGGTACGTGGGCCTCTTAACTGTTGTGCCCTCTCCCGTTGCGGAGCACAGGCTCCGGACGCGCAGGCTCAGTGGCCATGGCTCATGGGCGGGCCCAGCCTCTCTGCGGCATGTGGGATCTTCCCGGACCGGGGCACGAACCCGTGTCCTCTGCATCGGCAGGCGGACTCTCAACCACTGCGCCACCAGGGAAGCCCTTTCCTGGATTCTTAATTAAACCGCTAATAATTCAATAAGTTCTTATTTCCTTCAATCTCTCCTACTTTTTATTTATTTGTATACACAATATAAAATTGATAATGACACTTGATGTAATGTGCTCTCTAGCAGGAGGATCCTGTGAAATCTCAGAGATGTGAATTCTGGGGGTGGCCATTTGAGACTAGAATTCCAGAGACTATGAAGAGACAAACTAAGTTATTTCTCATTTTCCTCCTTCCATGTTATTTTTTTCCTCAGAAAAGCCCTGTTTTGAATTGGGTTCTTGGCTTCAGGTCTAAAAATAATTTGTATTCTCACTCCTTTTTTTTTTTCTTTTTAAGATTAAAAGATCTAAGCAGATCAATTCCCTGAACTAGATAATCTTCCAATTTTTATATCATTTAGCATGTTGCATGGGTACCTCTCTTTGCTATCAGCTAAGGTTTATTCAGGTGATGGATAGATATGTTCATTTTAATATTAAGCAAATGGCAATAGTGTATCTTACTGAGAAAGTAAACCTTCTAAAAGAAATCATGCCATATTATAAAGCTAAATAATTTAGAGATTCTCATTCTCTTTTTAATCATATCTGTGGTTATTCCTCTCCAATGATTATTGCAATGCAATGGAAAGAAGCTTGTAACAATAAAGGAGCTTCATCTGTTTACAGCTTTGTTCTATAAATATCTGAGTACCTACTGTGTTGTTCTAGTGTTGGAAATAGAACAGAAAAAAAGCAGACAAAATCCCTGCCCTCATGGAGTTTACATTCTATTCCTTGAAACCAAGGTAACATACCCCTGTAATGTGTAAAATGCACATTATGATAATCTTCTTCTGTAGAGAAATTGTTGCAACAACATTTAGAGAAGCGGTTTTTTTTTAGCTAAATGACGTATCAGGCCATATGATGATTCAACATCTTATCCCCAGGTATAAGGAAGGTCCATGTTGACCCCCAAAGCAAATGAGAAATGTTAAAACACAAGTCAGTCACTCAAACATTTCCTAAGTACAAACACTGAGGGTGTGAAAATAAAGAGGCAAGCTCTATCCTCCAGCTGTTTACAGTCTGGTGGAAGAGACAGATGAATGATATTAACAATTACACACACGTGGGCAAGCATACACAGAGTCCTGTGGGAAGAGAGGCATCCAGCCTAGCCAGAGAGAAAGGGGTGGAGCTTGGGGTAGGGAATCAGGAAAGGTGTTCTGAAAAAAAGTTAAGCCTAAACTGAGTCTGGAGGAATGTGCAGGCACAGTTCAAGTAAAACAGGGAGGGAATTCCCTGGTGGGCTAGTGATTAGGACCCAGAGCTTTCACTGCCGCCGGGGGTCTGGGTTTGATTCCTGGTTGGGGAACTAAGATCCGACAAGCTGTGTGGTGTGGCTAAAAAAAAAATTATAAATAAATAAGTTAAAAAAACAACAGGGACTAGGAGGACATATCAGACAAAGGAATTAGTGTGAGCAGAAGACAAAGCACAGTGTATAAACTATGAAATGCAGGTAACTTGGGAAATGTATGATTTGGGTTAGATAACTAGTAGAAATGGCTGGACAGATAAGAAGGGGCTGGATCTATTAAGCAAGGCTTAATGATCAGATTTTCATTTTAGAAAGATTATCTTCCATCTTTATGGAAGGTGGCTTTGAACAAGAAGAATGGAAGTGGGGAGGCCAAATTTGAGGTCACTACAATAATCCAAACAACAAAAAAATAAAGATCTGAAGTAGAGTAGTTGTAACTGTGAGAATCTGAGATATATCGATGAGGCAGAGTTGATAGAAGATGAGAGCTGATAGATTATATCTGGGGGCAGTGGGTAAAGGTTGAAAACTGGCACTGACACCAAAACTTCTTACCGTATTTTCATTGTATCATACTCTGAGAACTATACATAATAAATATGTCATTTTATTCCTTAGCTAGGAGTCTCCTCTACTTGATAGCTCAGGGAGATCTTTAACTAGTACTTATTTATCTGCATATAAAGTAAACATCTATCATTTTAATACCCCCTGGGTTATAAGCTTTACCACATATGGCCAACTCTTTCTTTATCTACTCTTTATTTATCTATCTCTGGGCAATCATTCAACAAAAGCTCTGTGTAAGCAGGGTGTATGTGTGTGTGTGTGTGTGTGTATATATATATATATATATATATATATATACTTTCACATTAAATATTTGAATGTTTGGCTCATGCAAATAAATATAAATATGCAAGTCAAATTTTGTTATATATATAAATTCAATGAGAGTTTAAGAAATAGGTACTGTACAATCTACAGGTAGCAAAAACAAAGCCACAGTGGGTGATCTGGTAACAAGAACAGAAATATAAACATTAAAATAGAGCTAAAGCAATATGAAAAGCCCCTAAATACCTTAATTTAAGTGAAATCTGATCTGTATGATGAGAATCAATCAATCTCACTCCCATTAAGGAACTTTTTTTTGGTGGGGATTTGATTATCAAGTAGCAGTTTATAGTGTAAACTGCACAGGTAGAATCTTGAGGTGGTTCATCCTAGTCAGTGCATGTATTGTTTTGAATTACCTGGATTTTAACACCCTATGGTAGGAATCACGTGTTTCCTACTTAAGAGTAGTGCTCTCTGTTTCTCCTTTGTAGGAGGCTTAAATAAGGCAGGTCAAGGCTACCACATCCCAAGATGTCTCTTACCACAGCGTGGTTCTTCACATAGCAGGGCTTGCACACGGGCTTGTCATTGACCATCACGTATATTTCCCCAGCTAGGATGTTGTCACAGTCAAAGCAGCAGAAGTGTTTCAGATGCCAGTTCTGGTTTTCTGCCTGGGTATACTCATTGCTGAATATTAGCTGGGAAGAGGATAAAAATAAAAGATCAATCATGTTTTTTCCTTTTTACTACAAATAACCAAGCTAGGTTCTTTAGACCAATAAGGGATTTAGATCCACAAGGAATATCAGTCAACTTTTTGGGGTGTGAAGTCTGAAAACAACCGAAAGCTTGAACTTGGGTGATCATTTAGTTTAGTTCAAATCAATCTTTTACGTTTCTGGACAGTATTTCATTAGGTAACTCAGTTAACATGGACACTCAGAATGACTGAAATTTAAAGTTTTTTTCATTCAACTTCTTTGGATATAAATAAAGCAACTAATGCTTGGTTAATTCATCTTACCTTCTCGCTAAGGGTGGCCTGGTTACCATGGTGGAGAAACCATAGATGGGTGCAAAAAGGAGCCTGCATTTAGGTGGCCCCAGAGAACATACCTCATCACAGCCAGCACACCGGGGTTTCTCACTGTCACAGTAATGTCTGCCACAGTACAGCTTGCCATTCTTCCAGAAATAAATCATGTCGACCAGGAGTTCATGGCACGTACTGCAGACGAAACAAGCTGGGTGCCACAGTTTATCGTAGCCGGCCCTTTCAGCATAGATGGCTGGGTCTCCTTCCTTCATACTCAGTGTGCAGCAGTAGCAGGACTGAAAGCGAAACCAGCCAAAACAATCTAGTCATCCTAAGACTGGCATTTCTCATCAACAGTTTTAGTAGGAATTCAGAGAAACCACTTTCAAGAGAAATAATTTCTACTGAAATCAGTAATTTGTCCATGTAGGCAATATGGTGTTAGTATTTGTGAAAAGGAATCTCTAGGCTTTCTCCAGCTTCTCCAAACCTAATTCTTGCACCCTTATGTGTAACACAGCACTGTTTTCTGAATTAAAGCTGCTTATGGAAAAAGGCTAATAGTAATTTTCACTTCAATTTTAGTAGTGCTCTCAAAAATGGCTACTTTAGAAATTATTGTACTTATTTTTTCTTTTTTTTAATACAGGACTAAGCCTTGTTGGTTGATGTGCTAACGGGATCTGTGAGAAACACATTACAGTAAGTTTAGTTCTTATTTTTTGTTCATCTGTGTCACAATTTGCTTCTACTTTCAAGGCATTAAAAAAAAGACTTCAATATCCCTCTCTAGAGAGACTTTTTAAAAGTATGATTGACCATATATCCACATAAATTTAAGTTTGAATTTTAGGCATGTTCTCACAAGCAAAACTGAATTAACCTAAGCATGTATTATTCTTATTTATGGGAAGAGATAGACAATTAACATCAAAATTATGTTTAGAAACAGACTCTAGATTGTATGTTGTATTCCAGCACGACACCAATGCTAACTGCTATGTATACATAAAACTCACAATTATCTTCGGCAACAGATAATCAGAAAACCTGGCTTTAGACCAAGGCTTCAAACATGGTAGATAATTCTCTAAAATAAGCCTAAACTGAATTATAATTCAATTTAT
The DNA here is from genome assembly GCF_039906515.1 of Pseudorca crassidens. Lineage (NCBI taxonomy): Eukaryota > Metazoa > Chordata > Mammalia > Artiodactyla > Delphinidae > Pseudorca > Pseudorca crassidens. The sequence goes on along the minus strand of NC_090303.1, from coordinate 74,000,375 downwards.
TTCCCTCATCTACTCCCTTTTGGAAACAGAGTAACTGTATTCCTCCCCGTCGACCCCGCCCCCCCACCAGCCATTCAAAGAAATGGAATGAACCTGTAAAATATACCAATTGGCCCAACATGGTGACTGTTATCACTTACATACTGAGTTCTTTTGTGTTCGGCTGATTTGTCCTCCATGGCCCCTACCGCTGTCGTGGTGCTTCTATCCCCTCCAGGAATGTATGTTTTATTGGGCCCTTGAGCGTTCATGTCACAGGGTAGTTTGACATCTCCTACTCCCAGAGCCTCGCTCTTATATTTCTTCACAAACTGCTCCATCTCCTTCACCTCTTTGGGAGACAACTCATGGCACTTTGAAGGGTCCTGGTCATGAGCAGGAAGTTGCTTTGCCAACTGCTTTTTCCGGTACTGCGCCCCCTCTGAGCCTGCCACTGGCTGCTTCTCTTTGGGCAGCATCTGCATGTACTGCCTGGCCTAGACCACAAGGAGACCGGTGTTAACTGGGAGATGCCTTGGCCATCATATAAATGATATTTTACAACACTCATTAGAATCAAAATACTGAAGAAAGAAGTCAGTTTTATCCATTACTAACAATTGATCTTCATAATATTAGTATCTTGAGACGTTAACACGTTAAAAATGGTACAATAAATAGATTGAGGTCAGTAAAAATGAACACATTTTTCTTCATGAAATTAAAGCTTTTCTTTTTTCCAGTTTCTTTTAATGTTTACATGTGCTAAAATCACTTTGCTGTACACGTGAAACTAACACAACATTGTAAATCAACTATACTCCAATGAAAATTTTAAAAAACAAACCAAAAGGGCTTCCCTGGTGGCGCAGTGGTTGAGAGTCCGCCTGCCAATGCAGGGCACTCGGGTTCGTGCCCCAGTCCAGGAAGATCCCATGTGCCGCGGAGCGGCTGGGCCCGTGAGCCATGGCCGCTGTGCCTGCGCGTCCGGAGCCTGTGCTCCGCAACGGGAGAGGCCACAACAGTGAGAGGCCCGCGTACCACAAAAAAAAACCCCAAAAAACCAAAAAAACACAACTGTATAGTTGCAAGAGAATACAATTTTTTAGGCAGCATGTTTAGAATGGTCTAAGGATCATCAGTATTTTCATCACTATAAGAAAATGATATCACAAGATTCACTCTTATGATTTAACTAACCTTCTTAAAAGATTTCCAAATGTCTCCTCTAGTTGTTGTATTAGTGGAAGTACCTTGACACAAAATTGCATTTTTTTGCCTTACATAGTAAAAGAAATATAGTGTTGAACATCTTTTGAATTATAAAAAATGAAAGAAAATTCTATTCTTTAGATATTCTTAACTATCTTAAGAGAAATCTTCTCAAGAGTAACATAGAAGTTACTAGATTTATACAAAACATCTGTTTTTCATTTAATTATTGAAAATGTCAGACCATTTCTTTGAAAAAGTTAACACAGATTATCTAGGTAGTCAAAAATTTTATGAGGTATCTAATCTTACTTTCAAAAGACCAATAGGAGTTGTAAGTCAAAGTAATGGGGACCCCAGAAAAATAATAGACCTGAGGTCGATTAGGGTCACTAAAGGAATTGCCCTAAATAAGTAGCCCATGAAGTTTAATACCGGGACTTCCCACCCCCTTATTATTTACCAATGCCTGATTCTGGACAGGAGGAGCCCATTCATAGGTAACTGTGTTGATGGAGACATTCTTCTTGGCAGCAACTGGATTGGTCAGTATCATAACATTGCGTTTATACATGGGAATTCCATCTGATTTTAGCTTTGCAATCAGAGTGGTATACTTGGTGTCTTCAAAAAGTTTCCCCACTTTTCGATCCTCTTCATTGCTCAAGAGGACATCATGCTCTTCTTGGCCACACTTGCAGTTACGACATATTTTTCTATAATTTTGCAGATAAGTAGGCAATGATTAATTAGATCTAATCAGTCATACATATATAGTTCAAAATATACTTTTACAAATATTCCACATAATGGTATGCAAAGTCAAGTCTTGGGTAGGGTGAGGAGATTACAAGTAGCCATCCATAAATTTAAACAAGGAAACATATAAATGCATCTTCGCTTTATAAGACTTTGAAAAAAGTTAGGTTTTGATTAAAAAGTGCATGCTCAAGGGGGCATGTCTGAGGATAACCCCATCTGGTATTCCTCATTCTCTCAACCAGATATATAAATAAAACAAAATCACCAAAAAACTATCAGAGTAAGCAGCTTCATATTTTACTGCATGATAACAGCCATTGCCCATGGGTTTTTGTTTTTGTTTTTGTCCCTAAGTGAGAGAGAAGGAGGTTGATATATCCTTTTCTGATCAAGGATGGTAATCCAAGATTTAGGTTTAGCTTTTATCATTTCCTTTCTGTCCCCTTTCCAATTTCCTTTCCTCTCTTTTCTCATGTTCTATTTCCTTTCTCCTTTCTCTTTCCTTCCCTTTCCTTCCCCCTTCTTTTATTTCTTCAAACACGTAGTGATCACCTATCATGCGCTCCCTTATGTATAAGAAGACAGATAAAGTCTCTGGCCTTCTTATAGTTGAAGGACACCGACTCCCTTCCCCAGACTGGTCTGGCATGTAATCTTTCATTCATGCAATGTATATGAGTGTCCATGTGCTAAGCAATGAACTTGATAGTAGGACATAATAGTGAAAAAATTAGGCCCAGTCTCTGACATTCTAGAACTTACCACCTGGTGGGGAGACAGATATTAAAAAATGCACACACATACAAACACACACACACACACACACACCTATAATTGCATTTGTGATAAGAAAGAAAAGTACAGGATACTTTGAGAGGGTATAATTTTTTTATTTTTTTCATTTTAATTAATTAATTTATTTTTTTGCGGTACGCAGGCCTCTCACTGTTGTGGCCTCTCCCGTTGAGGAGCACAGGCTCTGGACACGCAGGCTCAGCAGCCATGGCTCACAGGCCCAGCCGCTCCGCAGCATGTGGGATCTTCCCATGCAGGGCATGAGCCCGTGTGCCCTGCATTGGCAGGCGGACTCAACCACTGAGCCACCAGAGAAGCCCGAGAGGGTATAATTTTGACTTAGAACTGGTGAGGAGAGGACTCCATAAGAACATTACTCCATAAGAAAGTGACATTTACGTTGAGATCTGAAGGATGTGTGAATTGTGTATGTGTGTGTATTTGAGAAGAGGTAATGAAAGGAGAAGAAAAGCCTCCAGACATTCTGGGTAGAAAGAGTATTTGTGGTGGTCCTGAATTAGGAAAGAGATTGTGCCCTTAGGTCCCATGATCAGATAAGTCTGGTATGACTACAGTGAGGTAAGTAAATGGGGTGGTGACAAGGTTGGAGAGGTAGGCAAGCCTGAGATCATGCAGGGGCTTGTAGAAATTTGGCTTTCATTATAAGAGCTATCAGGAGGCACAGAAGGCTTTTAAGTAATGGAATAACATGATTAGATCATTTTCAAAAATTGTAGTACTTGTCACATGGAGAATGAATTAGGGGTAGACATAACTGAAAGTAGGGAGACCAGTTAACATGTCAATGGTGCATCCAATTTGCAATGGCAAGGTTCTAAATAACAGAGATTCTACTGCTACTTCGCAAGTGGAATTTACAACTTGGATGGTCATTGTTTTGGCCTGGCTAAGATGTGTAATAGCTTGGACTAGATTATTTGATGTTGGAGATAAAAAGAAAGGAACAAATTTAAGATATCCTTGAATGTGAAACTGACTAAACTTTGTGCATATAGTGATGGTGAAGGGAAGGTCCAGTCTGTTAAAAAATGAACCCAGGTTTCCAGGATGAGTAAGTTGGTGAAAGGAATTAATTTCTTAGATCGTAAAAGCAAAGGAACAGATCTGAGGTATGGGGCAAAAGGTTGGTGAAAGTTATCCAAAACTGAAATAATAAGTTTGAAATGCCTATGAGACAGGGTAAAGATATCAAGTAGATTACAGGATATATAGATCTAGTGTTAAAAACTGTAGCCTGATAGAAAATATAAGTTTGGAAGTCAGGGAGTTAATTGAACAGGTCACTTTCACTTCCTGGGGGAAGAGCAGAGGAAGAAGATGAGGACTCAGGAAGGAGTCTGGTAAAGGAGCAGAAGCTGGAAAAGGTGACAGAGGAAAACAGAGGAGTAGAGAGACTTTGTGGGGTTAAAAACATATACTGGTACTAAAATACAGGGCAATGATAGCATATAAGTTAGAGGGAGGAATCTGAGTTTTAAAAAAACATTCTAATGTCCTTATATTGTTCAGGAAGATACTGAAGATATAGATTAACATTAGAGGTTAAACATGTATGTTAAAATATCTAGATAACTAAAGAAAGAAATGTAATTTCTAAACTAAAAGAAAAAGGAATGAAAGTATAAAGATGTAATTAGTCAAATAAGAGAGGAGAAAAAAATAAACGGAGGCAATTAGGACATGCAGAAAGCAAAAATTAGATGGTTGATATAACCCAAGCATATCAACAGTCACAATAAATGGACCTATTTCTCCAGCTGAAAGATGAAGGCTTTCAGAAGGATAATACAACAAAATTAAGCAATATGCTGTCTGTAAGAAATGCTTAAAGTTTAAACACACAGAAAGGATGAAAGTATAAAGATGCAAAAAGATTAACCAGGTAAATGCCAACAAAATGTAAGTTAGATACCTATATGAATATCATACAATTAATGCTTTTTCCTTTAATGACTAATAAAGAGAGTCACTTCATTGTAACAAACATTTAAAAACACTTCTATGATATAACAATTCTGAACTTAATACAACCTAATAACCTAACTTCAACATATATAAGCAAAAGTAACAGAACTATAAGAAATAAATGAACAAACCCATCATTATGGTGAGACTAAAAAAATTAGAAATGAATATTTGAATAACACAATTATCAAGCTTGATCTAACAGACACATAAAAATATCATATCCAGTGATTGGAGAACATATATTCTTTTAATAAGTTATTTGAAACACTTTGAAAATCTAAAAGTCTACTATGCCATAGAGCAAGGCTCAAGAAATGCCCAAGGACACATCATCAACCACATTATCTGAACAGAATGCAATTATGTTAGAAATCATCAGCAAAAATGTAACTACAAAGTACTTTTTTTAAAAAGCCTCTTAAAAAATTCAATGTTGAAAGAAAAAATCACAATAGAAATTAAAACCAAAATCATTTTAGGAAAAAAGAAAGCAAAAATATTACTTCCTGAAACTTGTAGAACACAACTAAAGGGATGCTGAGGAGGAAATTTATAGTTAAGGTATGCTCAAATTAGAAAGAAGAATAAAAATTAATAAGCTAAGTGTTTAATTCAGGAAGTTAGGAAAAATTCAGACTAAACCTAAAGTAAAAAAGAAGGAAAATAAAAATAACAGCGGAAACTGATAAGATAAATGTTTGCTTCCCGTCAGATATAGGAAAAGGATTCAATACATTTCAACATTTCTTCTGATTACATTTTAAAGTAATTTTAGCTGTAGAAGGGAATTAGGATTTTAGAAAGGGTTTCTGGAAAAAAAAAAACCCACAAGACTCAGCATCCATCACACTTAGTGCATTCATTTTAGGATCTGAAGCAAGAAAGCAACCTTGCCATCGTGACTTCATTCATTTTGTCCTGTTACTAACCAAAGCAGTAAGAAAGTTCAGAGAAATACAAGTCATAAGGATTCATCAGAAAGGAAGAAACTAAACTGTTGTTAACCACACATGCTATGACTGATCATATAAAAATGTATCACCATCATTAAGAGTTTAATAAGTCTTAAGGATTTAAAATTAATATAAATCATTGGATTTCTCTACATCAGAAAATTAGCAAAAAACAAAACAACTAAAAAACTCTTTGCCAAATAACACATTATTAAATAATTATTGATTTTTGTGTCCTGTTTTCTTAAGGTGAGGTATGCAAACTGAAAACATTAGATCTGATTTATACAGTCCCAGAAAGAGAGAGAAAGAAAGAGACAGAGTGTCAGAGATATGAAGGTAGAGAGGCTAAATACTTGCCTTGTGCACACACTGGTCAGAATTCTTTATTTGGTAAGAATTCGCTGAAGAGTTTGCATATTCCAGTTCAGCTATAAAAGACTCTTACATCTGGTTATCTCATACTTCCATCTAGTGGAAAGGAGCATACTATTCTACTACAGTATGTTCTTCATTCTTGTTCTTCGGTTAACAAAAACAATATAATTATACATAAAACTATCACATTGCTTTTGGATCAAGTTTTAAATCACACCTTCCTGAGGGTAAAGAGGTGGGTTGGGAATTTAGTTCTTAATATAGATAAATAGATCCTTATATGGCTGTGAACTATGGCATGCATCCTAATATTAGCAAAGTGGTTCACTAAAGAAGGAAGTAATAATTTTACAAGGATGTGATGAATACTGGAGTTCCTTTGGAAATGTTTATTATCCAGTTCTACACCAGTACAACATGTATGCTATGAAATGAGGGGAGTTAGATTCTAGAATATGAAAGACAAATAGTAAAAGAGTAAGTAAAATAAAGCCTGCGGGCTTTCTAAAGCATGAACTATACTACGACAAGCTGTAGCATGGTTAAATAAATTATATTTACTGTGAAAATGTTATATAAAAGAAGTATATTAACCAGTGATATAATAGCCATCTCTATATTTTTTCTTATTTTTCATCTTGGCTGTTCTTGGAATATTTACATTCTGAGAAAATCTATATTCCCTGTCCACCCCTTCACCCACCTGAAATACCTTTATTAAAGCAAGAAAAATCAGGTTAAAACACTACACCAATAGCAGCAGTGATGAGGGAAAAAGAAGTAGCTAAAGAAGTCAGACTATGCCTGATTATCAGTTTTCTAAGTGGGGAAAACCTATGATTGACTCATGATAGTTTTGAAAATCCCAATATATTATTAGCCTCATCTGCATCCTTACGCCAGCATGGTAATCTGCAGTAACAGAGCACTTGGCAGGAATGTGACTCAAGAAGGGTAGGATGGTTCTTTTAGTCAGAGTTGTCATCACTGAAGGAGCTGGAATGACCACATCCCTTCCAGACTCCTAATACCAGAGCTCCATTTCTACAATAAAAAGGGACAGCTACAAACCACTAGGCAAGAAATAAACCCATAAAATCTGGGCCAGGTGCCAAGGGCTATCCATGTGGAAACGTGTGCCATCTACTACTTATCTAGGTTTAAAAAAATGTTTTAAATCCTTTTCTTGGGATTTTAGTCTATAGTGTTTTATATTTGAATCTCCCATATTTAAGTTAAAATTATTTTATTTTTAGAAATATCATTTAAGAACTTTCAAAGTCATCTGGAAACTAGCCAATAAATTTATTAAAAGGAGAATTTTGTTAAGGAATTAGGGAAGAAAGAGATACCATTATCTTTGTATCTAAGAGAAGGCGTGAGGATGAGTGGGACATTTATAATATATTTAATTTCAGTCTAAAATAACCCAGATTCCATCCCTTTTAAGAAAACAAGGAACTTTAAAAAATTGGTTTTATGCCAACCGGAAACAAAACAAAAACAGGGCTTAGGTGAGCTCAGTATCCATGTGCTAGGGGCTATGTTTGTAAGGTTTGTAGAGTATCTTTCCTCAGATGATTCACACATAACTTCTGATGATATATGTAGACTTAAATAGTTTATTTTTATTAAATTTATTTGAGCTATTCCAATTCAATAGCAGTTTGGGGGAGTATATAACTCAGTTCCCATACTTAGCACAGTTGTCTTACCTCTAAATCTTCTAAACTGCCCTAAAGCAATTCTCCCCAAGCTCTCCATGGGATGTTAATTAAAGTTGTGTGAAGGGAAAAAAGGGTGGGGGGATTCTGAGTTAAGTTAGTTTAAAAGTCTTTTTTATGACTTTCTAAAAAAGATGTGAGGGTAGACTGGTAGACTGGGAAGCTCTAAGATGTGGGAGGAGGAGGGTTATTTGTACTAAAAAGTTTTTGTACAAAAATGTTTAATGCTGTTAACACATACACATGCAAAGATTAATATGCATGACAAATCAGAACTGTGTTCTCAAAATTTTACATTACAACTTCAGAGTTCTTGAGTTAAGTCCATGAGAGAGAGTACCAAAATTTACCAAAAGCATTGCCTCAGAAAAGTAGATAGATTTACAGTTTCAAGCTGAAAGCAGTCAAGAAACTATCCCTCATCTCCTCAATAGAGAAATTATTTTTGTAGTACTATTTGTAAAAATTATTATTTTTCCAAGGCAAGTAGTAGCAACTGGAGTGCTTTGACATGCTGCCAGCAGTCACAGTGATTTAAAGGAATGGTCATGGCACTGCTATAAACAAATAATTTAAAAGAGTTGGAAGCTGCCCTTTTACAACAGGGATATACATATATGGACTTAAGCGTGGGCCTCTGTTATAGAATTCAGCGCAAGCATTAATCCATTTATGGTGGGGAATTTTCAGTTTTCAGCCAGCTCTAACCCAATCAGAAATTCTCCGGACAGATGTATGCTATATTCAAGTAACACTTTTCTTGTAAAATGTAACTCTTTTATTGGAAGGATTTATCAAGGATAAGACAAACAAATAATTATATTACTTATATGATAAAGAACCTGTGGTTCCAATGATATGAAATAATTGGCTATAAACTCTTTGATATCTTAGGTTTCTGCCTTGCATTTCATAAATATTTGTTATCTCTAAATATTACTTGAAAGTGTGCCCAGAAGATAGTAGCTCTTATGTGATAAGTATCAGGTCTCCTCAACCTTTTATTTTTCTCTGGTCTTGTAATTACTGGTGCACTGAAAAAAAAGGAGAGCTCACAGTTAAAATATTATTGTCCACCAAAATGTCTATGCCGCAGAAGTGCCACATGTAGGGTGGATAGTCTGGTGCAGTCCACAGTTCACTGGGCAGGAGAGTGTAAAGATGGTTCTGAGTTTCTGTTCTATCCTGTAGAAAGGCGGTGATAAGGAAGGTTTTGGCAAGTTTTGGGTCCAAATTCCAGCTCTGCCATCGATAAGCCTTGCTTAGTAAGTTATTTAACTTTCTTAGTCTTTGACTTCTTGTATATAAAACAGGAATACTACCAGTTATCTCAAAAGGTATTATGAGGATTAGGTACAATCAGGTAAATAAAGCGATAAGCAGAATTTTAAGTCATCCCATGACCTTCACCCCTGGTGTTATTCCTATTATTATGTTACTTTATATGGAAAAGGGGAGATTATCCAGGTGTGCCTAATCTAATCACAAGAGCCCTTAAAAAATATTGTTTTCTCTGGCTGGGAGCATGAGAGGAATTCAGAGAGATCGAAGGTGCAGAAAGGATTCTAAGCAATGTTGTTGGCTTAGAAGATGGAGGTTGCCAAGTGCTAAGGAATGTGAGTGGCTTCTAGAAGCTGAGAGCAGCCACTGGATGACAGCCAGCAAGGAAACAGGGACCTCAGGCCTACAACCACAAGGAAATGAATTCTACCAACCTGAGGAATGAGCCTGGAGGCAGATTCTGACCCCAGAGTTTCCAGATTAGAGCTCAACCTACCCAATGCTCTGATTTCAGCCTTTTGGGACCCTAAGCAGAGACTCCAGCTAAGCTGCCTAGACTTCTGATCTAAAGCGTAAATGGATATTGAGTTAATTAACAGGTGTTACTTTAGCCTGCTAAATTTGTAGCAATTTGTTATGCAGCAACAGGAAACTATTGTAAGTGTTTATTGGTGTGTGACACAGAAGATGTTCATGTATTATATTTCTTATTAATAACTAATAGGCTCAAACAAGTCATTTTTAACTCCCTTGGGTTTTAGTTCTTTGATCTGTAAAATGAGGTTTGGCTAGCTAAGTTACGAGTCCCACTCTAAACTTCCATACATCTAACAGTTCATTTTCAGCTTTTTACAACTTTTGAGACACACCTTGAATAGACAGTCATGCCTGTTGGATCTCTTCCATCACTCTCTAGATCCATTCTGCACAGTACCCTGTGTTGTGCCCTAGGAGGCTGACCCCTAAGGACTGAAGCAGTGTGTTACCTTGTCCCCAGCAATGGAAAGCACCAGCAGGAAGTCCAAGTGATGAAGAAAATGAGGTCTCAGTATTTATTTCCTGGCTTCCTACAAGTGTACAAGGTGCTAAGGGGGGAAATGATTTACTTTACTTGGGAGTGTGTGGAAGCAGGGACAGAGGGTGCTATGGACTGAACTGTGTCCCTCCCCAAATTCCTATGTTGAAGCTGTAACCCCCAATGTGACTGTATTGGGAGACAGAGCTTTTAGGAAGTAAAGTTAAATGAGATCATAAGGGTGGGGTCCTAATCTGATACAATTGGTGGCCATATAACAAGAGGAAGAGAGAGATCTTTCTCTCTCTCTATGTACACACACAGAGAAAAGGACATGTGAGGACACAGTCACAAGGTGGTCATCTACAAACCAGGAAGTGGTTCTGGTGAGGATGCTTTGATCAACCATGCTGATGCTTTGATATTGGACTTCTAGCCTCCAGAACTGTAAGACAATAAACTTCTGCTGTTTAAGCCACCAGTCTATGGTATTTTGCTATAGAAGCCTGAGCTGACTAATACAGGGAGTAAAGAACTTCTCAGAGATAGTGCTTGGGCTAAGACTTGAAGAGAACAGGAAGGACTTTTTGTTTCCAGGTGGTGAGATGTAGGGTCTTTCCAGGCAAAGGGAACATGAGGCAAGGCACAGAAATTTCAGGAAACAGCATGTGTCTAAGTAGTTGAAGCACAGGTGCCTGAAATGGGAGGGGAGGCTGGAACAGTAGCAGAGGCCAGATATTGAGGTTTAACATCAAAGGCCAAAGACTTCGCTTAAAGGATCAACTCCAGTGGGAAAACACTGAAGGTTCTTAAGCTATTGGGAAGTACATAATAGTATCCATTTTCAAAAGGCCATTCTTGTGGCTGCATAGAAGGCCCGACTAATAACAGTGAAGAATAATTAGGCTCTGATTTTCACAATGTGCTCCATGAGGCCCTAAGGGTCTCAGAAGTCCAGGGTCACCGTGAAGATGGAGGAGGAAGCTAAGTGGACAGGATCCTGAGACCCCATGTCCACTTCAGTCCCAGCCCTGAAGTTCTGTGGCCCTGGACCAGACCTGGAATCTTTGTTACACTCAGGACAACCAGCCTTAGAAAGTCTGTAAAAGGTCTTCAAAGACTGTACTGAAAATGGCTCATCTGGAGGTAAAGGCACTTACCCTCAAGCCTTCCAGTTGTGGTGAAAAGGTCAAGGAATTATCAAAAATTCTGAGAAATGTGTCTGGAATGCCAGGAATAAGACAGCACTACTAAGTAACACCATTTGGACAGACTATATAAACCCAAGTTAGATTAGAGGCCATGACAAAGCCCTAGTCTTTTATGGCTCTTAGCAGATTCTCAGACAATACCCAGGTAAGGAGATGAGATTGTGTGGAAAAATTAAAATAAATAAGTGATTTTCATGCCATAGGTATCTGTTCTTATCTGACATTTTTATCTGAAAATATCAGATGATAGTTATCTACAATACAAAAATAACATAGAGCAAATAAGAACTACTATAAACTAACCTGCTTTAGAGAAAAGACGCCATCACTTAGGAATGAGCTTTAAAAATCTCATCAGCAGTTTTTGGCAAATGTATAGTCAAACTAAAAAGAGTATATTTTAAGACTGTGAAGCAAGCACTGTGCCCAGCAGAGGGCAGTGCAGCTCTCCACAAAACTCAGTACAAATGAGAGTCGCGCTCACATTAGGAGCTGAAATATTCCAGTCCATGAAAACTATTTTGTGTCTAGTGACTTTACCTTTCTAAAAGGTGACAGACATATTGAAAAACTGCTATGTCCCTTGAAGAGGCAGCACAGGAACAGCTATTAAAGTCCTGTAAATTTGAAATTCCCTGGAACATATTAGCTCCTTCCAGATAAAGAACTGTATCATCATTTGGGGAGGGCTAAGGTTTTCCTTTGCCTTCACTATTTAAAACAACTGTCTTTGTTTCCTGAAACTTACTAAATAAATGAGCTTTTAAAAGAGCCTAATATCCCAAATTTTATTTTACATTCTCCTTTAACTTGCACTGTATACAACCTCAATAGCTGAGGACATTTTTTATTCTAGAGCATTTCCTATGGAAATACGCAGTACAAAAGTGGCTCTCAAGTAAGATTCATTCCAACAGGCAGCTTCCATCCAAATAATGTATGGTTGATCGTTTTAATATTTTTCTTCTAGCAATGTTGTGCTAATTCTAACTTTGAACAGACTTATAAACTACTATTACGGTCTTGACAGCCGCTGATGAACATTTATGTTCTTCAAAAGAACAGGTTTAAAATACCAATTTTAGGTTTATATGATGTATGATAATATTTTTTTAAAAACATGCAAATAAGAGCTATACAAAATACATATTTTTGATCCACTAACATTCATCCTCCACATATAGGCACTTGATTCAAACAAAAACAATGGCGATGAATTATTATTTTTTTAAACTCAAGTGTTTCAAAGATTTTCAGTAGTAAATTTACAAATGAAAATTTTGGAAAGACCTAGATTCAAGTCAATTTCCTGAGAACTAGGACATGACTGCTCAATTCATCATATTTATTGTTTATCGCAAATGTACAGATGAGATGTGCAGTTATACGTTTTTAACAAAAGAATAACTAATAAATAGTCCTTCAAGATTACCACAAAATAGTCCTTCAAGATTACCACAAACTTATTTGCCACTCAGAAAAGAGACGTGTTCAGTATTTCAGTCTCATAGGGAAACTGAAGAACAGTAAATAAATCAAACAATTCTAAATATAGTTACTATGGCCCAATTAGCTCGAATAATGATGGGAAGTCAGAATAGCTTTACTTCTTAGAAAAGAATATAACAGATCCACAACTTAGCAACCATGCTGGGTAGCCTGTAAGCGATCTCTGCTGTCTGAGGAAGCAGTGACAAAAAGCAGGAATTACTATTGTGGTTGTGGTTTTCAAAACATTACCTCCAGAAGTGCAGTTCGAACCCCTCACATTTTCCTTTACATTTTAAACAGGGGGCTCCAAATCCTTGCTCATGTCCTAAGCCCATCTGTTAAAGAGAAAACAACGTGAACCTGTTATTACATTTTTTTAAAAAAAATCTTAAAAAATTCAATAAATTATACCTTTAATTCCATTTACCACTCCTGTTGATAGAACTTGCAAATAAATCTTTTATGAGTGTCACATTGTTTAGTCAGTGATGACACCCAGGTACACTAAATGGCGATTCCAAGTACACACACAACATACTTTGTATTCTTATTGCTTTTTTTCATGAATAGAAAAGCATTAGAATACAACTACATAGAAGACTACAAATATTGCAGGTGACAAAAAGTCATGAATTCATCTCTTTGGCCACTTCATGCCCTGTATACAATAGATACAGGGAGCAGTCAGAGGAGCCAGAGCTCGGAAAGCAAGCCTAGCCCCAAATGACATATTTTTTGGCAAACATGGAATATGCAAATGATTTAGGGAAATACAATTTAATATTATTTTATTTTTTGATAAATATAATAATAATAGCAACAACAAACATATTGAATGCCAGGAATAGAGATAAAGTACTTATCTCATTGAAATCTTACAGAACCTCATAAAATGCTTATAAAGTAGGCAATATTGTTCTCCATCTTAGAGATGACAACTGAAATTCAGAGAGGCTGTAGAGCTTGCTTAAGATCAAAATGTTAATAAATGGTAGAGAAGAGATCTGACTCCAGGTCTACCTGATTCCAAGGTCTGTGCTCTTATGCCTGAGGTGGGGGTGGAGGGGTTGTACTACTGTCCTCATTATAGCAGACTATTTCCCTTTCCCGTATTGAACAATAACCCTCTGGAACTCCTGAGACATGACTTCATAAGCAGAAGAGGGGGGGTGCAGATGAGGGAAGGACACAAGAAGGCAATGGAACCTCTTTTACCCAACTATTGATACTAGAGTAAAAAAGATTGACTGGCTTCGCTTCAGCACATTGGCAAATCACCAGTGCCTCGATTATTCTGTAGCTTAAATATCACATCAGTGACTGCTGACAAATTTGTTACTGCCTAGTATCTGGAGTAAGAGTTCAAGCCAGATGAGAGATGTTTTTCAGTGGCTCCCTGTTGTAGCTTGACCAAGTTGTGTTTCTCCTGTGCAATCAAACCACATTGTAACTTGTTCCTTGAAAGATCAGCTTGACCATGCCCTGAAGTTTAAATGAAGCCCTTCCATTTTTCCCTGAAGAAAATGACCACATCCTCTTACGATAACTAAGGGCATATTCAAAACCAGCTGGTCCACCCAGCTGCTTAGGAGAACCTACAATATTTTAAAGGTATACCTTCTCAAGAATACTTTCTAAAGGGGATAAAAATCTGTCCAGCATTAACTAAACTTTGTCACCTTTGCCATGTCTCCATTACCAATTTTCAAAGATTTAAAATTCTCTAAATTGTATACTTTAAAACTAGACACTTTTTTTTGAAAGAATCAAATTATTTCCTTGTCACTGATCATTATAGTTCACAGACGGAAATAAAGTGGGTTACGCAAAAGACAGAGAGAATCTAGCTATTTTAGTTTTCTGGTCTTTTGCAAGGAACATAATTAAAGAGTTTTCTCCATTACGATATCCACAGTAAAATGAACAGCAAATCTAAAAAGAGGTCTATTCTTTTTCAAGCCCTTTCTAGTTTTCCATTACAGGAGAGGTAACAATCCTGAATCCTCCTGGTATATGGATTTGCCTCATACTGTGTTTCATGCATCTCCTGCTAAACTCTGATCCCAAATGAAAATTAAGATTACATTATTAAGCCTTAATCACACAGCTTAGCTTAAAGCAGGTGCTTCAAACTCTCTTGTATATAATTCACAGTAAGAAATACATCTTATCCCATGAAAGAAAACATGCAGACATACACAAACTTATATGTAAGTGTGTATAAAATCCTGAAACAAAGATTTACTGGCTTATATAATAATGGAGAACTAAGTATGCTTCTGCCTCTAAGTTAAATGGCCACCTAAACAAATTCTTGCCTGCCTTCCAATCTAAATCATCTGGTCTGAGCAACACTGGCCTTAATAAAATACCAGAAACATACTGGACCAATACCATCTCATTCTGTATTTCTGAATGAAACTTGGAAGCTCAGCTAATGTAACTAGAACCTCAATTAGTCACCAGAGATTTTACACTAAGGCCTCAGTGTAGCTCACTGCTGATTTACAAAGTCAGCCTTGGAAAGGGGCAAGTTGTTTCTTTCCTACCTGCTTTTCAATCTTCTTAAAATGGTTATCAGTTTATTTATTAGAATTATTAGAACTGGTGGTGTCTCATGAACATCTACTCTTTTAAAGTGCCCCACATATTCTTAGTGCGGGACAGGCCTAGGCGTCCCCCTGGTGTAAGAGATCAGGAAACTAAAATTCAGAGGAGAGTTGATTTGCTCCTGGTCGTACAGCTAGTCGACAGCAAGCTAACCTAAAACCCAGTCTGACTTGTGCTGCACTGTGCTAGTGCTGCTGGGGCAGACTCTATAGGGTGTCCAGTGGGACCCCTTCCGTTTTCTAAAAAGATTCCCTGCCTCATTTCTGCTTCAAGGAAAAGAACTACAGGCCCCAAGCCTCCTGCAACATGTCTCAGTGGAGATGAGTTTGAGGCCTCTATAAAGAGAAGCCTTGAATCAGGCAGGGAGGTTGGGAAAGCTCTTTTGAACAAGTGATAGCTGAACTGAGCTGGAAAGGATGAGCAACATCTAACTCAGTAAAGAGGAGGAGGAAGTACATTCAAGGCAGAGGGGACATCATATTTGAAGCCTGTGACAGAAGAGGGATGGTTAGAGCTGAGGACATCTTAGAGTACTTGAGAGGTGATACAGCCAGCCTTGCAGCAGGCCAGGTGGGGTTCTCTCTCTTTTTTTCCTTTTCCTGAGGAAGAAATATATATCCTGAACAATTTGGTACGGTGTCTTAGGCCACCAGATTTAACAGAGAAGACATTCCCAGAGAAAGGATGATACTCTAAGGAGGAAGCTTTAGAGAAAAGCCATGCAGGCAATGGGGGTGGAGTGGAGAATGGGGGAAAGGGGGCAAGAGCCCCTCTTAAGTTCTGCTGGCCAAACCTCAGGGTTAGGGAGACCCACGGAAATAAAGTGCATTATGCAAAAGACAAAAGAATCTAGCTATTTTAGTTTTCAGGAGACCCGACTCTGAGAAAAGCAGTAATTTGAGAAAAGGGCTCTGCAGTCTGCCCTGGAAAGCTCAGACAGCACTGCTCCAATGTTCTTCCACCCCTGCCGGCCGGCCTGCCTGGAAGGTCACCTTAATCTCCATACAGGCTGTTTCCTGCAATTTGGGTTTGTGACCACCTTAAGAACATGTCCCTTCCCACCTTCCCAAACACACACACTCTCCTCTTCCCCCAGGGCCCAGACATAAGGAGTGAGGGGACTCTCAAAAATCACAAAGAGACAACAAGTAAATGAAAGAGAGTGGAATGAGGTCATGGCAATATGATACACTCTCTCCTGCTATAACCCAAAGGAAGCAGTTCTAATTTAAAAACAACACTCAAACCAAAAAAGCACCTAGTTTTCAAAACCACTGTTAGCAGCTAAAGTGATTAGAGAGTTTCAGACTGGCAATGAATTTACTCTCTTTAAGGGAATTTCATTAAATTTCCCTGTAAATGAAGCTATAAAAAGTCAACCTCCTTGACACCCAGCATTGAAGATCTCTAATTTATGCCACTTACTGGGTGGATACGTCTTCCATAATCTTACCCTTTTTATCAACCTCAGTTAGGATACAAAAGCACAAAGCCACTCAGACAACAAAGATCTGTGGGTCACACTCCAGCATTTTCCCTGTTTCGTCGATGTGCCTAGTTCCAGGCTAAATTATAATCCAGAGTGCAGTGTGTTCTCTAATCCTGTTCAATCCAATTTAGATGATAAAATTGCACCCCAGCAGACACATCCCTACTGGTGTGAGGCAACTTTCTTCTGCTTTTGTTCCCACGCCAATTTAGCCATCCAGGAATCTGCTACCCTCCCTTTAACAAGTCAAACATATATCAAATGAAGTAAAATGTACGGATTTTACTCTGTAGTAAAATGAGTTTCAGAGCCAGAGCTGCCCTAGGCACAGTTTCTCAAGACCTATTCCGAGACCTTTTGGGCAGAGGTCACAGGAGCTGGGATTCCCCAACTCTTCTTAGTCTCAGTTTGAGGGTCTGGAACCCCATCTGTCCTAAGGGCTCAGCCAATTTCTCTTCCTCCTTACTCTGTGTTCAGGATTCCCTTAAGTCCAGGATCCAGAATTCTTCTCACTATACCTTGTCCCTCCCCCTACCCGCAGCACAGACTGCATCCTTTGGTCAGGGTCCTTCTCCTTTCCTCAAGAGCCATGGCTGTTACTCTTAGACATCCGGATCTTACCGGTTAGTTTCTGCCCAGGTTTCTGGGCTGGAGAATTCTTGGTGAGGGATGAGAACAGGGAAGGTGTTATTTAATGATACCCATGGTGTGTGGGAGGGGGTGGTAGAGAGGAAGGGAAGTCCAGAAAGTATTAGCCTCAGCTAAGATAGCCTAGCTGCTTAGAACGTGAAGTTCAGATCCTTGGAGTAATATAAACACCAATATATGTGTGCTCATATGTCGTATGTCACGAGAATTAGCTACACCAGGTATTAAGGAAATGATCAAGAATTACATGGCTAAACAGTGAAAATGCAGAAAGAGCACTGGAAGAGAGTCAGGAAAACTGTGATCTGGCCCCAAGGTATTATATCACTGCCAAGTCCAGTGATTTTAGAAGTCATTTTTCTTCTTTAGGCTTCATCTAGGTAATGAAGGAATTGAACTAGATCAATTCCAAGACACCTTTTAATTCTAAAATTATGACTGAAAATCATGTTTCAGATTAACTTCATCTTAGTTGTTATTCAGCATGGTCATCTGCTCAACATTTAAACACTAAATAGAAAATAATTATTTGAGAAAGCTAATATATTATTGGCTCTTACAGGTCAGAATCATTTGGAATTCAGCTTGGAATAGTAGTTTATAAAGTACACATAGGAAACAAAAAATTTACGTTCTGAGGGATAAGACACAGTTCTGTTGCACATAATTATTTCAACAGCAAATGTGATACAGTATTCCCTGCAGAGTCAATGCTTGATGCCTGAAAACACATGCTTTTTCATAAGCACACAAGTCCCAAAGCTGTCTTCTTCATATAATTTTAGTAACGCATTCTGGTCAGCATCAATACAAGGTTATGACAGATTAATTTTTCTTCTTCGGTGTCCAAGAAAACAGGTTCTTTGGATTGACTATATTTGGAAAAACTACAGTCACGCTTTAGGAATACCTATCAAGGTCCTTTGAAAAAATAAAAATGACGTATAATATTTATTCTGAAACACTAGTCATAGACAAATAAGACTTTTAAAATATCCTTAATTATAGGATCCAGATACTGAGCTTATAGCACTATGATCTGTGCCTCCAAACATCCATCATCTCCTGCTTATTTTAGAGTAAGAAATGGGAATGGGTTCAATTTCTCCATATTCATAATTTCAGGCAACCAGATAGGTTGGCAACATTTCAAGTGACCCTTATGACCCAGGAAAGGGTACTGCATGTCAGATACTTTAAAGAAAGAGGAAAGAAGAGTAGAGAACATCTGGTATTTCAAACACAGTCTGAGTTGATTTGGATACAATTTGGGTCTGGAAGATATTATTCAGTATTCATGGTGAGATCATCTGATTCATGCTGTTTTCATAACCAAATTTCCCTCTGGAGCAAAAAATCATATGTGGTTACTAAACAAGCAAGTGTTACTAAGACTTCTTTACTCATCTTGGAATGAAGCTGACCAAGGTAGATTATATGAAATACACATATATTCTCTGTCTCTGTATATGTGTATCTGTATTCATCTACCTATACATATATATGTATACATACATGCATTCATATTACACTCTTAGGCATTTTAGATCTTGTTCACACGAATGAATATTCTGGACAAAGGAACTGCATTTCTATGTAAATAATTCCTCTCAGCACGTGGCTCTTTTAGAAACCTGGTATAATCTGTGAAGTTCCCCCCACCCAAACCCAAATCGATATGTTTTCATTAATCTCTCTGACAGATTTAAACAGTTTTAGATTTTTAGCTCAATGCCTGTTTCACATTATCTACTAAGATTTTCAGTAACCACCCCCCATAGAAAAAAAAAAAAAAAGGTTAGGTTGCATAGAAAACCAGACTTAAAAGTAAAAAGAGAGGCATCCTTTAACTTCTATAGTTTGCCAAGTGTTTTAGGTGAGAACACTTTATAGGTGAGAATAATTTATTGTGATTAAGAGCCACGATTAATCATTCCTACTAAAATTGCTGTTATCTTTTCCTTTAATCATAAGAACGAAAACTTCCCATCTCTCACTTACTCAAGTCTGAAATACATGAGAACAAGAATGAAGAAAAAGTCATTACTTAGTCAGTCACTTAGTCACGAGGCCTTCTTTATCCTCGTCTAAGCCATGCTTTTTAGGTCCCTGTCTTTTCTGGTCTCTTCTCTAAAACCTACAGTTTCCTCCTTCATCTCCACTCCACAGTTCGTGTTCAAACTTCTATCACATCAACCTGGGAACATACTCTCCAAACTAATCACTCCTTTCATATAATGTCATAGTGCTGCTCCCAAAGTTATTTTAATAAAACCCAAAGATGATCATAACATTCCCCTTGTTAGATGTTTTTAATGAGTGCAGTGAATTTCACATGTCTTAGCCTGGCAGAGAGAAAAAAGCCTTTTCAACCTGGCACCACCCTTGCTCCTACAGCTCCCTTCCTCACACCCCTCCCCTCCAGCCATGCTCTGCTTCTAGACGAGCTTTCTCCTTGCCTGGATCTCATTCCTCTTCTCCATCTGGTAAAATGCTACTCTCTATACACCCAGTTCAAACAGCAGTTACTTGGTGATACCTTCCTTGAACTATCCTCAGCAAAGTTCTTCTGAATTCCTATTGGTCTTGGTTCAAATTCTATTATTTAGTCCCTTTTTTCTATACTATGACATCCATTTACCCCACTAGACTGTGAGTTTCTTGTTCATATTTGAATTCCTGACGCCTGCTACACAGCCTGAGATTTGTAGAAATGCCAAAAAGTGTTATCTATTTATTTAATACTTGTTTTAATTATCAAATCATTTATGACATAGCACCTTTACCCCAAGGAATTCCCATTGCTTTTCACAAGAAAAATAAAAAATAAAAAATTTTTTTAAAAAACGGCTCTAGGGCTTCCCTGGTGGCGCAGTGGTTGAAAGTCCGCCTGCCGATGCAGGGGACAGGGGTTCGTGCCCTGGACCAGGAAGATCCCACATGCCGTAGAGCGGCTGGCCCCGTGAGCCATGGCCGCTGAGCCTGCGCGTCCGGAGCCTGTGCTCTGCAACGGGAGAGGCCACAACAGTGAGAGACCCACGTATCACAAAATAAATAAATAAAATAAAATAAAATAAAATGGCTCTGGCAGGGGTGATGGTGATAATAAAAGCAATGGCAAATATTTATTGAGCAATTATATTATCAGGCATGGTTATGAGATTTTTACATGGATCATCTCATTTTATACTCATAACAATTCTATGAAAACTATTCATTATCTGCATTTTCATCCAGATGAAGAAACTAAAGCAGAAAATTGTTAACGGACCCAATGTCAGTTGCATTGCCGAATGCCTGTTCTTAACCTCCAGTGCCTAAACATAGGTCATGAACATGGAAAGACCCTGGGTTAGATAAATATTTAGTAACTAAATTTTTTAAATAGAAAGAAATATAATTTTAACTTGAGATCAAAATATTATAGCCAAGAATAAAATAATCAATGAAGGGTCTTTAGTTTTCAAGACCACTTATTCAGAAGTAAGTGGGAATAAAACTCTTCATAGCAGATTCTAGGATTCATTTCCATATCCCTTCAGCTTTTCAGCACATGAAGTACAAAGCCAGAGCCCTACATGATGAATTTGTATCATAAAATCCGCTGTGAGACAAATGGACTGACACCTTTTTGTTCACACATAGTAGTAAATCATCACTAACAAATCATTGTGGTAGGAAAGAAAAGGAAACAAGTGATCTTTCAGTCTAAGTAGTTTATAATAAATTCTATTCTGGAGGTACTGGGTCAATCTTCCTGGAACTTTAACAAATTAAATAGATAACTCCCACCCAGTCTTCCCCTACATTTCTTAGGTCAGTACCAGTATTAGGTAAGTGATACAAGGACTGTAACCAAGGCAACCTGTCTACTTCGATCTGGGATGTAATCAGATTGCAGCAGATTACCTAAGACATCCATACAACTTCAATAAATATGGTAACGTTTTTGATGAAGATCAGAGGTAGATCCCGCTGCTTTTTTCTAGGAAACAATAATGAATTTTAGTTTTGGTAGGATACCTTGAAGCGATTCTAATTATTCTTTTTCTTAATGAGCACTGGTAGTTGTGAAGGTGGAAGTGGTAGTAAAAATACCTCAACCACCATTTGTTAAGATGTTAATACCTACCAGGCACAATACATACATCACCTTATGAAACTCTCAAGACGACCTGTGGGAAAGTGTTATCACTCCTATTTCACAAATAAAGACACTGAGACTTGGAGAGATTAAGAAATTTGTCTAAGATTGCCCAGCTATCTTGTTGGCAATATGCCAAGTGCAGAGCTGAGATTTGAATCTTGGCATTTCTAACTCTAAATCCTGAGCTCTTGACTATAAAGTCACCACTTTTTTTCTCCAAAATGAGACTCTGAAGATAAGTAATAATTTAAATGAGTAATATGCCTCATCTGTAACTTCTGTAGAACAATAGATTTTGATCTGAAAGACTGCTTATTCGTCACCAGCCAGGAGCTCTCCTTCCTAGACAAACCTGAGACTGATTATAAGAAACCTGTGTCAGCTGCACTAACACTGAATGCCCTGAGGTGATTAATCACGCACACAAGAGGGCCCTCAAAAGAATGGGTCAGGAGTCAAGGAAAATATCCAGGGTCCCGATGCAAAATAGGTCTCTTCCAATGTTATAGCAAGAGAAAAAATGTTTTAAAAGAAACAACGAAATACAAACGAACAAATTGAATCTCAGAGTTGAAAGATCTTTATTCAAAACATGGAGACATCACTAGTACTCAAAATTACTTACTACATTATAGAAACGAATCTGTACATTTATGCAGTGTCCAGGGGTTACATAATGAGGCAAAAACTGCAATAATTCTTTTCATTTTTTTTCAAATCATTAAATTCCTAGATTTATAATGGAAAACCTCTGTATTAATTGCAAATTACCCTAAAACTTAGGGGCTGAAAATAACAAATATTTGTCATCTCATAGCTTTCTGTGGGTCAGGCAGGTGGGAGTGCCTTACCTAGGTGGGCAGGCTCAGAGCCTCTTGCAAGGTTGCAATCAGGGGTCAGCTAGGGCTGCAGTCATCTCAAGGCTCGACTGGAAGGAGATCCACTTTTAAGCTCTCTCACATTGGCACCTGTGACATGGCAGCTGGTTTTCCCAGGGGCAAGTGATCGCACAGAGAGTGAGAGTACCCAAGACAGAAGCTGCAGTCTTTAATCTTGAAAGGGATATACCATCACATCTGCCATGTTATATTCCTTGGCAGCAACTAACCAGGTCCAGCCCACACTCAAGGGAAGGGGAATATACAGGAGTATGAATTCTAGGAGGTGGGGATCAATGGGGGCCACCTTAGAGACTGTCTGCCACGGCCTCTATTCTGTTTTGATTTTAAATACTAAGCGATTTGTGATGACAGACTTTACAAAGGGAGAGGATATAGGGTGTGCTTATCTACAACCCCTGACTTTATTTTTTTCCATTTCAAATATTTAAATGTGTCTTCACCCCAACGGGCATAGTAAAACAAAACTTTGCTCATTCCTTTATAAATGCTCTTATTCACCTCAATTTAACTGTTCACTCAGTCAAGATCAGGGAACAGTCTTCCAGAAGACAGGGTAGAATATGATTTTTAGTCTCTAAGTCTTATTCTCTAACCATCTCAATGTATATACATACACACTTGTGTGCACACATACTTGTGTTTTAGAACACAGCCACAAACCAGAATACAAAATATCAGGTTTGACTAGCAAGAAATTTCTAGAAATATATTTAAGAGAAAAATTTCACAATTTTTATATGTCATAGTCCTCCTTAATGAATAGAGAATAAAACTGGAAAAAGATTGATATAAACCTTATTCTATTACATAACTCTTCTGGTGATGGAAAGTAAAGGAAAAAATATATAGCACTTCTTTGTGATATCAGAATGTAAATTACTTGATTCAAATTAGGTAGTATTTATAGTCACCAGTTCATAACCAACTTCTCAGTACTGTATACTTTTTCGAAACCTAATGTATCCTCACCGTATTATTAGGGACAAAATAATTTAGATTTTTTTTTAAGAGACTGCACTTATTTTAGGTAGCAAATTATAAAAAGAAATGTATTGTGTCTGTTCAGTTTATGCTGGCTCCTTATAAATGTTTTTCAAACTGACTACTATCAAATTATTTTTAAACTCTTACCTAAAGGCAGTCACTTGAGATGTTCACCAATAGAATACCTCTTCCGCGAATTCTACTCAAAAAGGGCCTCCTCCTAACTCTGTTACTTTGAGAAAGACAATGCGGGCTATAAAAATGTCACAGGCTACAATTGCTGATGAAATGGCTTCTTAATTAGGATAGGCTGAGCTCTGGCTCAGTGGAAAGACTCCGTAATGCGTTTGCTTTTATACACAGGTCTCAGAGACTCCCAATTATTAGCTATAAAAGGGATTTTAAAAACTTGATTCCAAAAGCCATCTGTAGGAGTCTCTTAAAAGAATTTAGATCATGACAAACAGTTCTAATTTGGTCTTGTCACTACCTCCACAGCTGGCTCTAAAGAGTGGATTCCACAGATAGTGCTGTGTATTGAGAAGCCTTTAATAAGACTGCATATCCCAAAACTTGAATATTACCATCATTGTTTACCAGGCCTAAGGGCTACAGTATTATTTCTTTAGGAGTAACCTGTTATAGAAGTGGGGTGAGGATAACTATACAATTAAGTGATTATTGCCACTAATTGCCTATCTAATCAGAGCACACGCAGGAAAAGAGGACAGTACAGGCATGTTTTCAGAGCCAGAATGAAGGGAAAGGCTTGTGGCACTGGCTGAGAGAGCTGTTAGAGAAGGATGCCCAGGGAATCATGAGCATCCAAAGGACCTGGAGAGAAAAGCCCAACGGAGAGAAGGCTTTCACAGAAAATTGGGGGTAAAAGGCACAAAAAGACAATCTTCTCATTTTCCACTTTTGCCCAGGATTGGCATTCAGGTGTATTTAGAGCAAAAACAAAGTCTTATAGCACAGATAGGGGTCTTGGAAACTGGGAAAGGAAGGGAGAGATACAGAAACCCTACTGCCAGATGCCTTATGCTTATTTACTTATTGTTCAGCCTTTTCACACCATCCCTTACTCTGGAAAAAATGAATTATGTTTATATGATGTGTTGTGTAAACATAAGTGCCTTAACTAATTTTTGATCCATCTTCTGATTTTTGATCTATTAGAGAAATGGTTTAGATTCACATGCTTTTTGTTCTATATTTAAACTATAGCCCAAGGACTTTGTCACTACAAAAGGTACACAGACATCATCTTAGATTTGTCTAGGGTTCAGGGGAAATAGACAACTTTCAAAATCAAAATTAGATTTGACTAGGTTAGAAAGGGGGCCCATTCTCAAGTGCCCAATGATGTCAGGGAACCTACAGTGTCCTGATTCTTTACTCTTTCTTATGTACAGAGGGCTATGAGGGTAATTCTGAATGAGAAAAGCCTTCTCTAAGACCTTTTCCATAGCTTTCACTGTGGGAGGCTGAGAAGACTTACATCCTAGCAATAGAGGGGGTATAAGTTACGATCTGTTGCCTAACAAACCACCCTTAAACATCGTGGCTTAAAATAACAATCATTTATTCTGTAGTTTCCGGTCATGATATTCTGCTCACGCTTCTGCAGTTTAACACCTTGGACTGGGTTCAGCTGGATAGTTCTTCTGGTCTGAGCTGGGCTCACTACATCCGTAGTCACCTTTCAGGTGAGCTAGGGACAGCTAATATAGGGGAACCTCAGCTGAGATGTTTCATCTTTTCTATGTCATCTTTCATCCTCCAGTGGGCTGGACTAGGCTAGTTCACATGATAGTAGCAGGGTTCCAATAAAGTAGTTAGAAGCAAACAAGCCCTCGTGAGGGCCAAGCCTGCAGCACACACAACATCAGTTCTACCACTGTCTACCAGCAGCCCAGATTCAAAGGGTAGGAAAATAGACTCCATTTCTTAATGGGAGGTGCTGCAAAGAATTGTAGCCATTTTTGCAATTTACCCCAAAAACTCTGAGGAAGATTCTATTCAGGAAAACATACCTATTTCCTATACTGGACCAAAGTACCTGGTAATGTTAAATCAAGTGCCCCTGCTAGGCAACCTAATTAATATAGCTTTGAAATCTTTCCCATAATGACTAGCACATGGCATGTACTCAAACAGTATTAGAAACTTATAAATTTTTATCATAAAAAATTAAAATCAAAATAATTTGCAAATTATAAAAAGGAAAAAATGAAATCTAGTAATTTAATAAATTCCAGTTATTGAATTTTAAATATTTCTTTGTGTCCAACAAAGCATCAAGTATCAATAATTTTCTGAAAGCGTGTTATCATAAAATTCTTGATGATAGATTCAGGTGCTTGTTAAATGGTTTGAAGATCTATGCAGGATTTTCTTCCCTCTAAATTGGATTTCTTGATAATGATTATGATACATCTATTTATTGTATGTGCAGGCACCATACTTTGTGCTTTATAATGTTCGTGTCAATTATTCTTATACCCCTGTGAGATAGATGGCTGCAATACATTTTCAGATAAAGATCCTGAGGATTAGAGGGTTAAATAATTTTGCCAAATTCACATAGCCAGTAAGTGCCAAGGCTAAGACTGAACCCAGAATTCTAAAGCTGATAACCTTCCTGCAATTCTGGTTCTCCCAACATTTACTTATTGATACTAAGGTCTAGATAACTAAACAAAACCGAACAGAGAACATTAATAATAACACTGATCAAGTACTGTCTATATGTCAGGCACTGTTCTAAGTGTTTACAAGCATTACTTTATTTAATCTCACAATAACCCAATAAGGAGGTATTATCTATGTTTTACCGATAAGTCCCCTAAAGCCAAGGAGGCTAAGAAACTTGTCCAAATTTCTAGAGGAGTGTCAAACTGGGATTCAAACCTATGAAAGTTCTGTTCTTCTCCCTCTAAACTCCCTGTGTTCCAGAGGGGTGGGCAACAGTGGTCCACTGGATGATTCCATCCTCCGGCTTGATTTCATCTGGTCCATGAGAAAAGTGCCAACAAATAACATCTCAATTGTTTTTACCTGTGACATCTTAAAAGAAATATGGATATTAAGCCACTCAAATCTGTCTTGCCTCCCTCTACCATTAATTTCTGCCTATTTCTCTTGGGATAATTTTCTATTCTGCTACCACTGGCAGAGTCTAACACATGGCATCATTTGAATATCTGTAGAATCTATTTCCAATTTGTTGTAGTATTTCAAAGGTCAGATTTTTTAACTCCTCTTAAAAACCTTTGGCAACTTGACATTTTCCAAAGAAATGAGTTCTACATTTCTTCACATGGAGATCATATGACCTAGCTGGGATGAATTTGGAGAAGTCTGTTAGTCTCAAAACTAACAGAAGAGTGACTAAATGAAAAAAAGAACCCTCTAAAAATCAAGTAAAGGATACCCCAGGGTCAATTTTCCTTTATAATTTTTCAGAAGGGTCAAAAACTACCCTGCTTTGAAATACCAGCTGTCTATGAAACTGTGCAGAATATCTTCTCAGAATGGACTCCTGATACATGAGAGAACTTCAGAAAAGTATACTTATACCCCCAAATTTAAAAAAAAAAATCCCACTGTAGAATATGTGATAGGCTGAAGTAATGATCCCAATTCTTCATTCCCAAGTAGTTATTAAACATCCACACTCTTGCCTCATAGTCATTAAACTGGACTTTTCCTCCCCTTGAGTTTGAACTTGGACATGTGACTGCTGTGACACAAGCAGAGGCTTAAAATGTGCTCCTGCAGTTGGACATGCCCGCTATTGCTCCAAACTTTTGCTTAAGATATCCAATGATCTAAGGAAGATGAAAGATACGGGGAGCCAACGTAGTCCCAACCCACAGCTTGGAACCAAGCCCAGACTATATCAGCTAGACGCCAGTGAAATTTCCTCCTCTACCTCAAGAGATGACAAAGTGTATTAAATAAAAATCAAGATTAGGATAAAGATATAGATCCTCAGCAGTAGGTTAGGTTCCTGTACAAGCTCAGTGGCACACTTCCTAAATTCAAACCTGAAATCTAGGAAAGTCCCAAATCACTACAGATCATGTGCCTTGGCTTTGTTTTAGAAGCGTCAACACTGAAAATGTTATGGTGTGAATACCAAGGGTTTACCGACTTTTTGCAGCCTTGTTTCTTTGGTTCATTTATTTATTCTTCCTGGAATTCCTTCTTTGCCTACTGAAACCTTATTTATCCTACAGAAGTTAGTTTGAATGTTGTTTCCTCCATAATGTTGTTCCCAATCTACCCAATTAAATTACTTCTGCTTCTGAAACTTCATAATACAGTAGCCACCCCATATCCACATTTTTGCTTTCTATGGTTTCAGTTATACATGGTCAACCATGATACAAAAATATTAAATGGAGGGCTTCCCTGGTGGCACAGTGGTTGGGGGGTCCGCCTGCCGGTGTGGGGGGCGCGGGTTCGTGCCCCGGTCCAGGAGGATCCCGCGTGCCGTGGAGCGGCTGGGCCCGTGGGCCGTGGCCGCTGGGCCTGCGTGTCCGGAGCCTGTGCTCCACGGGCGGGGGGGGGAGACACCGGCGGTGAGAGGCCCGCGTACCACAAAAAAAAAAAATATATATATATATATATGTATATGTATATAAAATGGAAAATTTCAGAAATAAACAATTCCTAAGTTTTAAATTGCATTCTGAGTAGCGTGATGAAATCTCCAGCCTTTGCTCAGTCCTGCCTTGGATACGAATCATCCCTTTGTCCAGTTTATCCAGCTAGGTAGTCACTTAGTAGCCAACTTGGTTATCAGACTGACTGTTGCAGTACATTGCAGTGCTTGTGTTCAAGTAACCCTTATTTTTACTTAAACACATTATTGACTGGAGACGTATTAATTCGTCTTTTGTTACCAGAACGTTATTGACCGAAGACGTATCAATACGTTTTTAGACAGTGGTACAATTAACATAACATGAGAAGTTGTTAGAGCTTAAAATTGATCAAGGGTTCATTATACAACTTATGATTGTCATTATCATTCACATTTTGCTCCGTTAGGTTTTTGTTCCAATCTTGTGTATATTATAAATGTAAAACTTTCAAAAATGATGCATTGCGAAATGTTGAGTGAAGAAGAATTTTTCGGTGAATTTTATGCAGATACTTTCTCTGACTGTCTGAGCGACATATATACTAGTGTCTCAGAAAATGATAGTTCTTCAGAATATAGTTCTGATTCAGATGATGTGAATATTAGACCAACAAAAAGACAAAAAAACCTTAGTGATCTATTCTGATATGGAAAGTGAAAATGAAACTCACAGTGCTAGAGAATGCTCCTTTGCTTCTACAGAAGAGTGGATTGAAGACAGCACTTCATGAAAACTGGAAGAATTTACAGCTGTGTCACGTGTAACTATAGACTGTAATAACCTGCAAAGTGTTAGTGAAATAACAGAATTAATTTTTGGCCAGCCAAAATAAAAATCGCTGGCCAAGTGCAGAAGCAGCGATGCTAGCAATTCGGATCTGCCAAACAGGAGCCTTAAAGTGCTTCCTTTAGGTGAAAAGGTGAAAGTTCTCCACTTAACAAACAAACAAACAAAAATTGTATGCTGATGCTGCTAAGATCTATGGTAAGAAGGAATCTTCTATCCATGAAATTGTGAAGAAGGAAAAAGAAATTCCTGTTAATGTTGCTGTCGCACCTCAAACTGCAGAAGTTATGGCCACACAGTGCATGCTAATTGCTTATTTAAGATGGAAAAGACATTAAATTTGTGGGTGGGACACACAAACAGAAAACATGTTCCAGTTGGTAGTAACATGTGGCACCAGAAAGCAATAGAGCCCACATGAAGACTTCAGCAAGGGATCCCCTAAAATGTGTTAACAGCATTTACTGCAAGTAAGGGATGGTTATAAAGATTCAGGAATAGGTTTGGAAAGAAAAATATAAAAATTACTGGAGAGGCCGCGTCTGCCAATAAAGAAGCCACTGCTGAATCTGTGGCAGAGTTGAAGAAGTTAATTAAGGAGAGAGGCCACATCCACAAAACTTTTATTACTACAGCATATTGCTATAATTTTTCTATTTTATTATTATTGTTGTTCATCTCTTAATGTTGCCTAATTTATAAATTAAACTTTATCAAAGGTATGTATGTATAGGAAAAAGCAGTATATATAGGGTTTGGTACTATCTGGGGTTTCAGGAATCCACTGCAGGTCTTGGAACATATTCCCCGCAGATAAGGGGGGGGGATACTGTAGTTGTCTATTCCTATTATTGCACTGCTACAAAGTGTGGCAGTCTGCAAACTGTTGGTTACCAGTCTGTGATCAGACATAGAAAGAAACTGAGAGAAAGCAATTAGGAATTGTTAAGCAACTTGACAGTAGTTTTATGTCTGATATACTTATTTTTTTAAAAATTGGCCTCGTATTTGTCTTTTTTTCCTTTTAGTAATTCATTTTTTTTTGTTTTAAAAGTATCGGCCCATGACAGATTCAGAGTTTTGAAAAAATGGTTCTTCAACATAGATATTTTGAGCAACACTGTATTACAGCATACAGCACTTATTTCATTCTATCTAGCACTGTAGTTAACGTACATGTCTTGCCCACTAGCTAGCTTGCCTACCTTCCTTCTTTTATCCACCAAAGCTGACATCACAGTATTTTGGGGGATACAAGCTCCACAGGTAATATTGATAGAAAAGGAGTTGAGATTCTGTAGTCTTACATTTAAACTAAACTTTTAATATTCTCTATGAAAAACAGAGGGTGACTTTGTTTTGTTTAACCCCCGATTATTTTTATTGTAGGCCAGTACCCCATGAAGGAAATACATTCTTTACCTTTACTTTGTGACTCATTCTATCAAGACATCTATGATGTTACACTTACAGAAATAAAAATCCACCTAACATTTGCATAATCATTTTGCAATGAAACATGATATCATTTCATCTTCAAACAAAGCACAGGCAAGTTCATGGTGGCGGCAGACTTATTAATGGACTCAGCACCAAGGCATTGGTGCTAGGCTTTCAGCCTCCTTTTTGCTAGGCTCACTGTTCAGATAAGAACCTTTATAACCAACAGACAACCTGAAACCCCTTTTTAAAATCTGTATGGTGGTCAGAATGTCACCGTAATAAACACAGGCTGAATCACTTGTGATTTGAGGATGATCCAGCCTCATTCAGAGATTAACTATATTTATATACTGGGAGCCTGGCTGTCATTTGGCAGATAAGCTCTCAGCAATGCTCAATGCCTGGCTTCTCCTACAGTTCCCCGCCTCAAGCCGTGCTCAAACCCAAGCAGTCCTGCTTTCTTGGCAGACTAGCCAAGGGTAAGAGAAATTGGCAATCCTGAGCTATGCTCTTCTCCTTTGTTGAATATGACCGAAATAAAAGTAACGATACCTAGAATCAACCAGTTTTTATAGCTAAATACTCATTGTGATAGAAACATGAAACACTTTCATAGCACTGTTCCCAAAGTATACCAAGTAAGTTTCTTTTCGTTCTTTCCTCTATCACCTTCTGTTCTTTCTTAATGTTCTTGTCACTGGCAATGAACAGTGATTAAAGTGGTTGAGAAGAAAGAAAGAAAAGTAATTAAAAAGTCATTTTAGGGTCACAGCATGAACTTTCATTAGAAAATTACAGTCAGGCATATTATTATCTAATTTCCTATTATTCAAGTAGGGAGTTAGGTAGATCAGGTACTTAGAAAAATAAGTGAAACCAAATATGACTTGAGCTCTTTTATAGGAAAATCAAAGATTGGAGCTAGACAGCTGAAAAGCATAACCTCTAAATTTAATCCTCTAATAACAGTGCTTAAGGCAAGGTTTAATATATGGATTTTACTCAAAGACTAGGGGTGAATTTATCAATTATCAAACTATTTTTCCTTAAGATCTTGAAAATTTATGAGGTTTTAAAACCCATTTTGATTTTGGTTAGTCTTTTCTCTATTTTCCTCTCCTTGAAAAAGTTGATTTCATAATTCATAATTTATATAATGCTCCCTGAACATCACCACTTTGTAAAAAGCAAAATAATTTCCTAAATGTACTATATATTAATGATCTAATAAACAGATTTTTAAAAGTCATTCTTTCAGGTACCATGACAGTAGTTACCAAACAAAAATTAGTAATGACTGTAAACAGTAAACGCAATACAGGAATGACTCTTGCAGAGCATTTGTAATCAGGCAAAAGACAGTTTGTGTATTTTATAGGTGTAAGATTGTAAATATTTTAGCTTTATCTAATTATGAGCTTTTTTATATTCTAATACATAAAAGCTACCTTCTCATCTCTTTTTCATTTGCCATTACTTAAGATAAATAATAACCCCTAATTACAAAGTTTGCAAAACCGGGAACCAATACCAAGAATCACCACTAAATTAGGATATTCTGGGACTTCCCTCATGGCGCAGTGGTTAAGAATCTGCCTGCCAATGCAGGGGACATGGGTTCAAGCCTTGGTCCAGGAAGATCCCACATGCCACAGCCTGTGCGCCACAACTACTGAGCCTGTGCTCTAGAGCCCACACACCACAACTACTGAAGCCAGCACACCTAGAGCCCGTGCTCAGCAACAAGAGAAGGCACCACAATGAGAAGCCCACACACCACAACGAAGAGTAGCCCCTGCTCGCTGCAGCTAGAGAAAGCCCGCATGCAGCAATGAAGACCCAACACAGCCAAAAATAAAAAAGTAAATTTATTAAAAAAAAAAAAAAAAAAGGACATTCTGTGTTGGAAATCTAATGTACTCCTGACCTGTAAAGAGTTCACTAAGGGGTATAATCCCATTTGCGCTTACTTTCTATCATTTATTTTGTCATTTACTTTCATTTACTTTTTTTTGCTCTATCATTCCTCTCAACAGTGTAAGTTCTATAATACAAGGTACCTTGCCTTTTTGTTCACACTATACCCCCAGAGTTTAGAACAGTGCTTTGCACATAAACTACTCACATAGTTTTTAAATGACTCATCTTATTTGGGGAGAGATAACTTTTAAAGACAATAAAAGCTCCATTATTTTTCACTTTCCTGTAATTAAGTACCAAGGAAAGTGATACATCATGCCTAGGCTTATTTGACTCATGCTAACAGAGCAGTTTATATGCCTTTGAAGCTTTATACTACAGATTTAAATTAATTAAACTTAATGTCTTCAAATCCCCACAAATATTTAAAAGGCAAACTAATTAAGTAAAAACAAGTTGAAAAACAGCTAAGATCTATGAAAAAAATTATTTCATTTTTCTCATGGACTTCACAGGAGTATATACATGCCATTTCATTAAAATCACATATATTTATATATTCTTGGCTTGTATGATTTTTAAGCACTGTGGAACACTATTATACTTAGTAAACTATAATGTTTTCCATAGTCAAAAAGAGTAACAGCGTTTTAAGAAATCTTAGAAATCACTTGGTTCCCCTATTGATTTTTTTTTTTTTTTTTTTTTTGCGGTACGCGGGCCTCTCACTGTTGTGGCCTCTCCCGTTGCGGAGCACAGGCTCCACACGCGCAGGCTCAGTGGCCATGGCTCACGGGCCCAGCCGCTTCGCGGCATGTGGGATCTGCCCGGACCGGGGCATGAACCCGTGCTCCCTGCATCGGCAGGCGGACTCTCAACCACTGCTCCACCAGGGAAGCCCCCCTATTGATTTTTATAGATATGAAAACTGAAATCCAAAGTAGCCAAGATCACAAAAACTAGAGTGGACCCAGATCTACTAACTCTCAGCCCAGAGTGAATTTAATGATATCATACTGATAAACAGGAGTGAGAAAGCTGATATAGTACAGAAGATCTTTCTGTATACTACTACAGCTCTTTACCTATACTGGCACTTACTGACCTTTTCTAATTTCTGAACACATTGTAGTGATCTGGTTTGTAAAAAACATATTCAGATTAGCATGGGGCAAACTACTTCTGGTTCTCAGAAAAAGAACATAGGAAGTAGTACTCTTTTACCAATTTATCATTCTCTTTCTACTAAATAGGCCCCTCAGAGTAACCCTGATGGTCCATGATGTTAATTTCGTGCTCACAATGCTGGTATCATCCTAGAGCTCAGTGAGAGCCTCACAAAACAGTTCAACATTTTGGTGTTTCCTACTGCTTTTCGGTAGCTCTTTAATGAACAGTTCTCTTCCTAGCATTGAACTTTTTTTGTTTTTAACTGCTCTATTCTAAGCTGCCTGGTCTGCCATTCCAGTGGCACTTTGAGCACTTTGCTGCTAGGAGAAAGAGAGGTTTAGCCTACCATGCTATGTGTAAGGCTTTCTATCAAGTCTGGGCTTCAGCAGGTAGAACAGATTCTTGAACAGGCCAACCATGAGTGCCTCTATACAATTCCAGATGTCACTGGTTGAAATCCCAAAGCAGAGAGCCAAAAGCAGGGTCGCTATTGTTCAGAACCATATTAAGTAGCTAGGAGGCAGCATTATCATTGCTCCCAACAAAAGCTGGGAAGTTGGAAGAATCCAGAAGATACGTTCCAGAATATTATTGGAGCTTATGGAATTTCTTTGACTGTAAAAGTCTCGCAGAAGTTCCTTTTCATGATATTTTTACTTATTTAGACTTGTTTCCGTGCAAAGAAGGTCAAAGGCAACTTACACTAAAGGGCATACATATAACCATGGATAAAGTATAAATAAAATGTAGAAAACCAGTAGGGTGGTAATTTTATTGGAATAGAAACCATTTCTTCCAATATAATTCCTTTAAACAAACCAATAAAAAATGTTGAAACAGACCTCAGGTTATTTCTCTTTTTATATTAGGGTACTTCATTCAAACATACATGTAGTGATCAAGGCAAAGGATATCAGAGGACTCAGGCTAGGTGGCATGATGGGAGTTGCATGGATTCTGAAAACTATGGTTCAAGATCACAGTTAGGTTCTGCCAGTTTCAGATTAATGTATCTAAGCCTTAGTTTCTTTATCCTTAAAGTGAGGCTAAGATCTACTTCATAAATTGCTTTGAACAGCAAACAAAATAACTATACAAGTATAAATAGGATATGAATTTCACTCTCAAGAAGCTTGCAATCTAGGTAAGAAGAAGACTATAATCTAGAGGGAGAAAGTGATGAATGTCCTAAGAGTTATGAGGACATACTTTGGGAATACAGAAGAAAGATTTTCCATCCAGATAGGAACAAGAAGAAAGATCACCTGGAGGGTGATGTGTGGTGTGGGTAGGGTAAGGAGTGTGTCTTTAAAGATGAGTAGTATTTAGTATTGAAGGTGAGCAAGCAAAGTCAAGGAGAGAGATGATGGTACACAGCTAACAGCCAGCAGAGACATAAATCACTAATTCTACTTCATAGGATAAAGTTAAGGAACAAAATCAATAGATAACCTACTACAGTTCTATTCAAACCAATATTCAGACCAAGTTAGAGAAAGTGACTTTTCATATCCAATTAATGTAATGACTGATACTATGGGTTGGAAGAGATAAAAGCCCCACTGAGGACCACTTTATTCTATACTTGTTCTGAGAGAGTAACTGCCTCTAAGGTAAAGCCCTGGAAGCACGCTGCCCTCCCATTACCCCAAGCCTTGCCAATGATTCTCGCAGAAAGAATGGCTTCAAGCAGAGAATTCAACTGTAGATTTCTGCCTCCAGGTCACCATTTACTTGCCTTTTCCATTCAATCAGGGGCCACCTTAGAGAAAAGGCTCATTCTAATTTCTAATGGAAACAATCTTTGTGGTTCAGTACTCTTTCCAAGCGCAATCACTTGGTTTCATTTTGTTTTTTTGGCAAATGACAGAAGCTTTCAAAACATGTTTGGATGCTGAGAAAGGGGGTTTTTAGTGACTTGTAATCTTTAAAGTACATCTCATCTTTTTAAAATTAAATTAAAGAAACAAAAGAGTCCTAAGAAAAAAAATGCAAGACATCAGGAAGGATCAAAAGATGGAGGTTAGAATGGAGACAAACAATGAATAAGGTGTAAAATTTAAAGCTCTGCAGCAATTCCAGGCAGCATAAGGGAAATTACTAGAGTTCTCTTTCTCTCTGGTATGTTTTTAAAGGGAAAAAAAGTGATTCTCATGGAAGAGTAACACAGAAAGGAAAGAAGAAAACATCTGGCTGTGGGCCATGATCTACCAGTCACCACCAAAATGAGACTCTCTTTCTGCTTCTCAAAGTCCATTGCTTTTTCCAAGCAAACATAGGGTCTACTTACACGAAGTCAATTATAATGAAGAGATCTAGACAAATAACTCAGACGACAGGGCCAATACGTAAAAGTCAAATTCTACTCTAAAATATTATTGAAACAAAAACTCTGTATAACCAAACTAGCTCTCACATCCTAGCAACAGCTCACTTACCTCAAACAAAACAAAATATAGTAAAATCTAATTATAAAAATTCCTTGCCTTTGTGACTGTGTGTTTTAACTGGTAATGAATCCAAATTTATGCCAATGATATGGACACCCAAGTTCTCATTTTATAAACAAAGAATCTTATAATAGTATCATCCACCTAGGTGGTTGTGAAATAAAGACAACCCTTTTTAATTCTTTTTACACAAAATGTTAATGGGAAAGGAAAGTAACATTTATCATCTGCCTGGAGAAAATTTCTTATGAAAACAACAGTACAAGGGTTTTAGAAGGAAAAAATGCCATGTATCTTAAACCAGAAGTCAAATTGTTTTACTTAAATGGTTGTGTCTTTGTTCCAACTTCCAACCACGCTTTTTAAAAGGTACATTCAAACTATTAGTTTTCTTGTATACCCAAGTCAAAAAGAAAGGAGACCTGAAAACTATCTAGGTACCAAAATAGGGTAAGAAGGCTCTGATCATAGATCAGAGATGATCTTGTAATGTTTCCTTCTTCTGGTGTCTTAGAAAGCAATTTCTAAAGGGAATGCAAGTTTCTTTTTGAGATTATGAAATGTGTTCCTGGGACCTCTAAATTCTTTGTGCTGGGAAACATTTTGTTGAATTCACAGAACATTAAGTCTGTCAAGGGTCCTGCACAGACACAGAGGGTATGGTTGGCAGTCAAATTGGACACCTTTGGGATCTTTTAGTACTTTGCAATTTACTAGTTAAGGACTCTGTCCTGAGAATCACCAGTGATGACAAAGTAGTGAAACAAGGATTTGTTACAGTCATGGTATTGTCTGTAAAAGCTTTAAACTTATGGAATCCTTTTTCTTGAGGGTGGGGGAAGGGGAGAAGGAGGATTAGAGAGAAGGATAAGATTCTTGGTTGAAAAGATAACCTTTTAAAGTAAAGGGGAGATGGAGGAGAAAAATTACACCATATATCAAGAGCATTACTTATTATAATCCACATTCTAAAACTAAGTAAATTGTTTATAAATAATGTCTGGATTTTTCCCTTCCTAGCACATGTAATTCTTAACTCTGTACTTTCTCCCTCAGAATTACTTGTTCTTTGTCTCAAATAATTTCAAAATCACTTTTGGATGTTGATTTTTTTTTTTCTTATAAGTAGATGTTATTTTTCAGAGCAGTTTTAGGTTCTCAGCAAAATTTAGCAGAAGGGACAGCATTCCCATATATCTCCCTACTCCCTTTCGAAGCTTCCTCCAGTGTCAATATCCCACATCCGAGTGGTACATTTGTTACAAATGATGAACCTACACTGGCACATCATCATCCCCCAACGTCCATAGTTTATTTTAGGGTCCACTCTTGGTGTTGTTCATTCTGTGGGTTTTGAAAAATATATAATGACATGTAACCACCATTATAGTAGCATACAGAGTAGTTTCACTTCCCCAAAAAAATCCTCTGTGCTTCACGCATTCATTCCTCCCCTCCCAAAGGATGTTAACATTTAAAAAGTAATTTTTGAAGCAATATATGTTTAAGCATAGACAAGACCTCCCAAATTTTTGACAAGTACTAAATTACCCATTCTTTCCCACTTGAAAAACAAAATAAGAAGTGTTCATCAACAGAAGACTAATTAGCGGCAAACAAAATGCTTTCCTAGTAGCAAGCAAAATTAACAAAAAATTTTAGTGTCATCTAAAAGCAAAGAAAATAAGAAACCAAACTGGAAGATAACAGAATGCAATCAGGACTGTCAGAATTTACACTATGTTTTCCCGTCCTTGGATTCCGTTTTGAGTGCCGGTTCTAGCCATAAGGGGCAAACTTTTTTTCCCACCGCAGGTTTTCATTTTTCAACAGCCTCCTGACCTACTATTTTGCACTTGCATACATTTTCAAAAATCCAGTTCTGGGCATGAAACAGAATTAATGCTCAGGTCAGGAACTTTGTCTTTAGAAGATGAAATAATGGCAATGTTGGCAACCCACAGTGGGCAAGAGAAGAAAATTAGGTTCTATTTTTTCCCCTTTTTCTCTCTGCAAAACTTCCTTCCTTATTTGATAAGAAGCAGCTAGCTTAAATTTACCGCAAAGTAAATATGAGCAATTCCCTGGAATGAGACCTTTCACACCGAACGTTACACTGCAATGTGACATCAGCATTCCTTTTCAGACACAGTGTGGTCCCCCACCCCTTTCTGCCAAGAAACGTAAGGCTCCCCAAATCAGGGAGCGGCTCAGGTAGGGCCGTGGGTACTGACGCCCGGAGGGCAGCCAGGCAGGAAACGTCTCCTGGAGCTAAACCACTGGTGACAATCGTCCTTTGGGGATGGCTGCCAAACAGGGAGAACATTTTCTTTGGAAGAGGGAGGCAGTGCTTTGGAAGTCAAGTAATGAATGACCAAAAAAAAAATAAAAAACATCATCACCTTTCACGTTATCACCAGCCGCGGGTGCGAAGGAAGCGCATTCAATCAACGCTCACTCTAGAGAGCCTCGGACAGCCGAGCTGGGCGGGGAGGAGGTCTGAGCTGTCAAAGTCACATCAGTGACCCCAAACCACAGAGGCTTAATAAAGTTGAACTTCCTGAGGCAGGAAGAAGTAGTGTCACAGCCTCGCCTTAACGCGCCCTAACCTCATCCTTTTCTTTTAGGGAGGCACAGGCGCAGCTGAAACATCTTAAGGAAAGTTTCTAACACTTCCAACCGTTGGACGTGGTTAGACGGGGAGAAATGTCCCGTGCCACCCTCGCGCGCGCGCGCGCGCACGACTCTCCGTCGCTCCCAGGTTTCAGGAGTTTGCGAGGCCGCCGGGGATCCCCTCTACCGAGAGGGTCGGGTACCTGGGCTCCGGGTTCCGGAGACCCAGAGCTGGCTCGGGCCCGGTGGCCCGTGCGCCCCACCCGCCAATGGCAGCCAGAGGGCAGCGCCCCGCGCAGGTGAAGCGGCCGCTGCCCCGCTGCCCGCGCCGCCCTACCTTCTTTACTTTGGCTTCCAAGTCCATATCTGTGTGTCAGAGGGGTTTCTCCTGCTGTCCGGGATCTAACACCCAGGCTCGCCTGGCCTCCGGCACCGCTGCAGGTACTAGGAGAGAACTGCTGGGTCTCCGCCGCCGCTGCCGCAGCCACTCGCCCGGCGCCGTCAAACTTCCGCCGCCCAGTCCGCTACAGACGGCCTGAGGCGGGGACCGGGAACAAAGAGGCCCAGGCAGCCAATGGCAGCCTGGCCCCGCCGGGCAGCCGCCAATCACCGAGCGCCGCACGCACCTTCGTGGCCGGAGCGCGGCGAAGGCAAGGTGAGGGGCGGGGCCCCGTCCGGGGCGGCGCCCTGCAGAGCGCAATTCAGTATCCCTGACCTGGTGTCTGAGGCTGCCCTGGCCTTCAGCCGACCTGCTGGTAAAGAATTGGAACCCAGCCTACCTCCAACTGAAGAAGAGCCCTTCCATTCAGTAAGCTTGTACCTGTTTTTGCTTGGGACCTTGGATATGTGTCCAGCGGAGTAGTATACCACTACTGGCTTCTTGGTTTCTTTTCCTAGCAAAGAAATCGTGGAGGTTGTTAGGGATCCTTGTGATGGGTGTTGCACCCTAATTTCACTATTAAGTTGTGGAGATGGCCTTTTCTTAAATGCTTTTCTCCAAGTCCCAAGCACTGACTGGGAATCTCCTCTCACAGCCTTAATGTCAATGAAGATGGTTATGTGTTTTCTGAGCACTTGTTAGTTCAAAGATGAGGATGATGTGAACCACTTCAGAGACAGGTTATGTCATTCCTTTGGAAGTAGAGGTTTGCCCTTTGTCCTTGTTGTGTGAAATGGTGTGAGGGTGCTCATGTGCGTCATGTTTTGATGAAGCAGTTTCATAGACATAACAAGCAACACTGAAGCACTAGAGCTGGATACAAATCATGGCCTCATTCAGGAGCAGTTGCAATGAATATACCATTAGCTTGGTGGATCTGAAAGGGATCCTAAGGATTATTGAGTCTAGCTTTCTCATTTTGCAGGGAACTGAGGACCCCAGAGGTATAGGGACCTGCCCAATTTCATAGTCTCCTGGGGGCAGAGCTAGTGCTCATGAGTCTTTAAGCAGTGTCTCCAGCATGTTTGGGACAGCAAACACAGAATTTTGACTAATTAAAAGAAAAGAATCTTTTTTTTTTTTCCCCAGTTCACGGTAATGACAGAAAATTATAATGGTCAGGTAGCAGGTGACCTCTTAATCTGGCATCTAAATTTAAAAAGGAAAAAGTCCCAAATCATGTAGATATATAGGTCCAGATTTCTCTCCCCCTTACCTCTGGAAATTTGGTAGCTGAAAACACCCCAAATTCATTTTAGCTAACACTTTTAACCCTTTGCTTACTTGGCTGTTTATTAATGTTGTTCAACATGAAACCAAGCAAGACCCTGCAGGACCTTCCCAGGGACAGACCCCTGGTGTCCTCTGCTCCTTGTCTGTAGAAGAGCTTTAGCCACCTAGGCCTTTCCCAAGTTCCAAAGAGCAGATTTAAACAGAGAACTGAGAAAATGCAGAAACAAAGGAAAACAGTCAAGCAAAGCTAAATAATAATAGTTTAACCATAAAATAAAGTCAAGGACCTTTAGTTCCTCCTTAAGGGCTATAGATAATATCCTGAACCATATCCTTGAGTTGATTTTGCAGAAAGCAGACCCTCCCCCCCAAGATGAAAACTGCTGACCACCAGAGTGTAGACCCCAGACCAGTTGGAATGAATGAATCTTCAGGGATTCCTGAAACAGCACCCTGTTAATTCACCATTGACCAATCAGAGAATTGTGCACAAGCTGGTCAGGCACCCTGCAGCCCACACCCCTGATGTTGCCTTTAAAAACCCTTCTGTAAAAGCCATTGGGGAGTTCCAGTCTTTTGAGCATTAGCTTCCTGTTCTCCTTGCTTGGTGCCTTGCGATAAACACTATACTTTACTTCACCACCCTCTCATGTCAGTAGATTAGCTTTACTGTGCATTGGATGAGCAGACCCAAGTTCAGTTCAGTAACAGAACATTGATTTATAATGTGATGTTTTCCTTATCCTATTAATAAACTAAAAATGGAATGACCAAAATGGTCATGAATTTTTCTTCTCACTCAGTTTAAGTAAAACTTTCCCATCCCATTTTCCCAAGTCATCCTACAATGTTTGGGCCCCTGCAAATTTTACCCAGTGTAAGCTCCAATGAGCATGAGGTTTAGTTATGACAAGGCAACTTGATCTCTTTCAGAGAGCTTAAAATGTCCAGTGAAACAGTTTAAATAAGGCATCAAACAAATGTTGTAACATAAATTTTGGGCTTATTTGGTGAGATTTCAGAGACAACACTAAGAAAGATATCTGGAAACATTTTATTACCATCATATTTTGCCCTTCTCTCTCTCTTCCCTCTCAACCCTCCCAGCATCACTTTGTGTATCATTGGCAAGGTGAAATGCAGTGATTTCTACCTGGAATCATTACTATGCCAATTATGTAGAAGGTAACTTTGAGGTAGATAAATATTAAGTTAGGAGGATTAGATTTCAATTTCTTATTTAGCTATTCAAGTGTTAAGCTAAAGAGATATTGAGGAGTTAGAACTGGCATTGTTTGGTGACAAGATGTAGTTGATAACAGAAAAATGAGTAGAAGATGACACATGTTTCTGGCTTGATCATTTATATAGCTGGTTCAGGAAAAGGGAAAATACATGATAGGCAGTGTTTTTTTAGTTGTGTTTTCTTGGGGGTGAGGTGGGGACAAAGGGTACAGTTTTGTTTTTTAACATCTTTATTGGAGTATAATTGCTTTACAGTGTTGTGTTAGTTTCTGCTGTATAACAAAGTGAATCAGCTATATGCATACGTATATCCCCATATCCCTTCCCTGTTGCGTCTCCCTCCCACCCTCCTTATCCCACCCTTCTAGGAGGTCGCAAAGCACGGAGCTGATCTCCCTAAGGGTACAGTTTTTAATATATTGGGTTTGAGGTTGGGGTATTGAAGTAAGGTATCCAAATATAAATCTTAGAGATGAGACTTGGACTGCTATGGTAATTTAGGAGTCAACATCTTACATAGACAAATAATTGAAAGCCATGGATGGAGTAAGATCAGCATGGGATATTGCAAAATAAAAGAATATCAAAGACTACAATTGAGCAAAGCTGAGCAAGAAAAGCACAGGGCTTCCCTGGTGGCGCAGTGGTTGAGAGTCCGTCTGCCGATGCAGGGGACACGGGTTCGTGCCCCAGTCTGGGAGGATCCCACATGCCGCGGAGCAGCTGGGCCCGTGAGCCATGGCCGCTGAGCCTGCGCCTCTGGAGCCTGTGCTCTGCAACGGGAGAGGCCACAACAGTGAGAGGCCCGTGTACCGCAAAAAAAAAAAAAAAAAAAGCACAGAAAGGAGTTGAGGGTTAGTCAGATGGTAAGAAAAAAAAATTAGAGTCCCAACAACTAAGAGAAGAAATTCAAGAAGGAATTCATCAACAATGTCAAATTGTGGAGAAGTGTCAGATTCTCATTGGGTTTAACAAAAAGGAAGTCATTGGTAAACTTGGGAAGTGATAGCTATATCCCATGTGAAATAGGCTGTGGGCCAAACTGAGGCAGCAACAATTATGGAGAGTTAGAAGGAGTAACCAATGATTTTAAGGCAGTAGAAAATTGGAATTGACTGGTTGAAATGAAGGGAGGGAGGATGAGCATAGAGTGACTCTTAGGAATCTATTTTGGTAACTGGTATGATGGCTGTAAATCACTCAAGATAGGAAACA
Source organism: Pseudorca crassidens (assembly GCF_039906515.1). Classification (NCBI taxonomy): domain Eukaryota; kingdom Metazoa; phylum Chordata; class Mammalia; order Artiodactyla; family Delphinidae; genus Pseudorca; species Pseudorca crassidens. Next base: position 73,957,636 of record NC_090303.1, on the reverse strand, counting down.
GGAGGAGGAAGTTTGATTGAGAAAGATGAGGGGTTTCATTTGTATGTAATGATTTTGCAAGGCCAATTGGATCTGAGTTTGGCAGTCAAAAGAAACATCTGGGCTGGAGATACAGATGACTGATTACAAATATGCAGGCACACACATCTACATATACACATGTGCATATAAACACACACACATGGTCAACATACTGTAAACACGAGGAAAAGGAAACACCAATTGGAACGTTTTCTATACCAGGTAAGGTAAATTTTCAAGGTAAAGATGACTGTACCTGTCTCCTCAATTATTAATGTGGTCCAAGGTGGCCTCTTTAGTGAATATTAATCATTTATTAACACCTGTTAGAGGAACTCCTGTGCTATTGACATAGCTATTATTGCTCATTAGCAGCTTGTATAGGATTACACATTGTTCTATAGGGATATACCAACATTTCTCAGAGCAAACTATTACCTGTAAAAATTTTTTTAATTGACTAGGCATTGGGGATTGGCTAAGCAAATAATGGATGATTCACATGATAGATTTATGTTAAATTGTTTTGTAACGGTAAACAATTATAATGTTATAGGAACAAAATAGAATTTATATAGATTGTGCTCACAACTATGCAAAAACATAATGCACAGGAAAGAAACATGAGGAAAATTCACTAAAATGTCAGCAGTGGTTTGTCTGTGATTGGTGGGTCCATAGGGATTCCTTCCTTCCTTTAAAAAATATTCCATGATGATCATGGCATATTTCTTAATGGAAAAACCTTATTTAAAAATATAATATAGTGAGTCCCCTACATACGAATGAGTTGCATTCCCAGAGCGCATTTGTAAGTCCAACAAAGTTAGCCTAGGTACCCAACTAACACAATCAGCTGTATAGTACTGTACTGTAATAGGTTTATAAAACTTTTCACACAAATAATACATAAAAAACAAATACAAAAAATAAAGAAAACATTTTTAATCTTACAGTACAGTACCTTGAAAAGTGCAGTAGTATAGTACAACAGCTGCCATACAGAGTCTGGCATCAAGTGACAGGCAGGAAGAGTTACTGACTGGAGGAGGGAGACTAGGTGGCGGATAGTAGAGCTGAAGGGTCATCAGCAATAGGAGACGGAGGGCAAGCTGCAATTTCACTCACCTGACATTGATGGCACAGGTTCTGGTTCCTTGCTGTATTCAGTTCTACCCTCTTGAAAAAATGATCCAGTGTTTCTGGATAGTAGCTCTTTTCTTCTCGTCATAGATGACACAGTAGCCCTGGATTGCATACTGAACGGCTGCTGCAACCTTCGTGTACAATTCTACGTTCGGTTCCTGTGCCTCAGAAACTAACAGTGCCTCCTCAATAAAGTAAATCCCCTTGCTATTTCCTGCATTGTGAATCTCTTAGTTCTTCAGTTACTTCTTCTTCCTCTTGTCTCTCTTCGTCCTTTCTATGGACCTCCAATTCCATCAGGTCTTCATTAGTAAGCTCCTTGTATTGCACAGCAAGGACGCATCTTTGAAATTTCCCAACTTGAAGGTTCCTATGTAGGGGACTTACTGTATTCAAAGCATTTTAGGAAGATAGGGCAGTGGCAGCATAATTTTTCAATCTGCCTGAAAATCTACATTAAAAAAAAAAAAAACTGGTTAGCAAAACTGAAAGCTGTGGACAACCTTTACAATAAAACTGGGTGACAAGGTATGTCCATAAATCCCCAAACACAAGAGGTAAGGACAAACCACCAAGAGCCACAAGACATGCATGTATAAAAAATTCTGTCTGGGAGGGAGGGAAGCAGTAAGTTGGTGTCTGATGGACAGGAAAATTCAAGATGTTCTCCTCCAGTTACTCATTTTAAAACATTGCAGGCCAATTTTCTAACAGCAACTGAAACAGTGAAAAGTGACTGAAGGGGCTGAAGCAATCTCACCCTATGATATGTGAAAACTAACCCACCAGGACTCCTTTCTAGGAGAGGATCCCACAACAAGAAACTTTGTCGAAGGAAATCAAAATCAAGTAGGATGGGGCAGGAGAGACAGTGGAAAGTGAAAGGCTAGAGGAGTTCTCTCCATTAGAGTAGCCAGTAATCACATGTAGTTGTTTAAAATTTAATTAGATTAACTAAAATTAATTAAAATTTAAAATTTAGACATATTTCAAGTGCTCAGCAGCCAGAAAGGGGAACAGAGTCAGGAAATCCTAAAAGTCCTGCTGTATTTTTAAACACTCCATAAAAACAAGGGAAGATGGAGCTCTCTCAAGTTGGACATGGTTTTCTGAACGCTGCGTCATTGTAAAAGTTTAGGAAAATTAATATCACATAAAAATAGGTAACAGTAAATGTTATATTAAGGTCAAATCCAATACAAGGTTATAAGAAAAGAGAGAAAACAGAGCAGAATAACTTCCCTACAGATAAAGAAAGAACGTCAGAAAGATGTGTCCACAAAACAGAACAAAACTATAAGCTATTACTTTAAAACAAGTTAAAGACATTACAAAGTTAATGCATGTCATGAAAGAACCACACAAATCAGAGTTAGAAAAACTCAGAAGTGAGGTGATAGGACTCAGGCAAGAATTAGAAATGAAGAAAATAATATTACATAGATGAAAACTTAAGTAAAAAGAATACTAGGCCAAAAAACTGATAATGCCTACAAACAATGGATAGTAAAAATTCTTTTTTCTAACAAAATAAAAAAATAATGAAGGCAGAAATACAAAGTTTTCTAAAGAATGTTACAAATATTGAAAATAAGATAAAGAGATCAAACATATGGATGATAGGAGTCTCTGAAGAAGCAAACCAAACCAAAGGAACAAACACTAAAAAACTGTGATTCAAGAAAATTTTCCTGAATTAAAAAAAAATGATATGAAACTAGATATTGAAAGATCATACTGCATACTTGAGAATATATTGACTCAAAATAACCAGCACAAGACATATTCTAGTGAAGCTACTGGACTTTGAACAATAGGAAAAAAATCCTTTGGGTATCCAGCTTTAGGAAGGGGTGTGACTTACAAGGGGAAGACAATTATATTAACATCACACTTTTTCTACAGCAATGCTCTAAATCAGAAGAAAGTAGAGTAACATATTTAAGCTATTCAAGAAAGATAGTATAAACCAAGGATTTTGTATGAAGTGACTTTCAAGTATAAAGGGCACAAACTTTTATAAACATAGAACTTAGGAAATACAATTCACATGAGCCCTTCCTGAGGAATCTTCACGTGGCTGTTTTCTCTGTGTCTGAGTCTAAATCTCTCCTGTCTCTCATGAAGACACCAGTCATTCGATTTAGGGCCAACCCTAACCTGGTGTGACTTCATCTTAACTAATTACATCTATAAAAACCCTATTTCCAAATAAAGTTGTATTCTGAGGTTCTGGGTGGATATGAATTTTGGGGGGACACAGTATGACCCATTACAGTGGGGGAACAAAAGTAACATACCCACAATAAAACTGCTACTTGGAAAAAGCAGAAGCAATCAGTGGCCATTGTTCCACAGCAAACACTATATCTTGCAGAATTGAGAATATAAGAACTAAATTTACTGTCAGCGGGGCTAGTTCCTTTGTCTTCTACTATAGATGCACTGGATTATTACTTCTGGAAAACTCTTCCTTATCCAGTGTTCCCTAAGGTGAATTTCTAGAAAGGCATTGATTGAGGTTTTCCTTCTGGAGAGCTGCGCTAGCATACGCACCTTTTTGGAGGACTGAGGTATTTGGGGTAACATAACACCTTTTGCCAGGCTTGAGACTTAAGGTAACTATATGCCTGTCATTTTTATTTCAGGGGAACTTTAATTCGGCATTTCTCAAGCATGAGACCAATGACATTTTGAGCCAGATAATTATTGATATTTGTTGCAGGGGGCTGTCCTGTGTATTGTAGACTGTTTAATAGCATTCCTGGCTTTAACCCACTAGATGCCAGTAGCATCCCTCCCCAGTTGTGACAACCAAAAATATCTCCAGACATTGCCAGATGTCTTCTGTGGAGCAAAATCATCCTCGGTTGAGAACCACTTAGCTTTAAATGATTCCAGAAATCTATTATCTATTGTTGTGTAACAAACCACCCTAAAATTTAATGGCTTTACACAATAAGAACAACAAATTTATTTTGCTCACAAATCAGCAGTTTGAGCAGGAAAGGACAGAATCCCTTGTATCTGCTGCATGCATTATCAGCTGAGATGGCTGAACTGGAGTACTGCAAAATGGTTTTACATGACTGGCATGTTGGTGCTGGACCTCAGTGATGTTTGTAGGGGGGCGCCTCAGATCCTCTCCAGCTAGGGCCTCTGTGAGCTGCTTGGACTTCTTTACAACTTGGTGGCTGAGTTTCAAAAGCAAGTGTTCTAAGAGAGTTAGGTGGAATTTATGGCATTTTTATGATCTGGCTATGGAAGTCACATAGTGCCACTTATATAGTGCTCTGTTGTTTGAGATAATCATAAAGATCTGCTCAAGTTTAAGTGGAGGAGACATAGACCCCCACCTTGATGGGAGGAGTATCCAAATCACAATTTAAGAAGAGTATAGAGGATGGGAGATATTGTTGCAATCTTCTTTGGAAAATATCATCTTCTACCTTCTGCCCTATTGTCAAAAAAACTCACATCCCTTCCACATGCCAAATATAATTATTTCATTCTCCAAGATCTTCAGGTCTTCTCAGTACAAAGTCTATTATCTGTCATCTAAATCAAGTCTAGATGTGGATGATACTCAGGTGTGGTTAATTGGTTACAGCTCTTTGAATACCATTCCTCTTGATCTGAAAAACTCTGAACTAAAGAAACAAGATATCTGTACCTCACACACACTTAATACATAGTGGGCCAGTCCTAGAATACCTGCTGTAAACCATCCCTTTCAAAAATGGGTAAAACAGGAGGCATATAACAATCACTGTTCCATAGCAGTTCTGAAATCCAGCCAGGACCATGTTGTGACTTTCTTGATTAGGACTCATTTCTACTCCCTGGCAATTGTTCTTCATGGATCTTGGCTCCACTCTCTGGAATCTTGGCTCTGCTCTCTGAGGCATTCTTCCTTTTCCATCAAAAGTACTCCATGTTTGCTTTTGAGTCATTGTCTCAATCTGCCTCCTGAATGCAAAAGTTAGGAATCCAAAACCCTTTGCATTTTGTACTGACTCTCTCCCTTTCAGTCCAAGCTGGTATAATTATTTGAAAAATCATGTGTGTTTTCTTATGTGTCAATGTATAATCTATTTTATTAAGCCAAAGTCGTATCCACAAACCTCTCTGATACTATCCTTTCTTTATCTTGTCCTACCAGTGTGAAATTTCCATGAGATATCACATTTAGTATTCTTAGAAACTCTCTGTTTTAAATGCAGAAGATTTCTGAGGCACACCCTTAAGATCCTTAGGGGGCCTTCCATCTGTCTAAAAGTTTATATATGAGTCACTCTGTTAAACCTTTCTGATGTCTTAACAAAGGCTGTTACACACCAGCCTGGATTTGATCTTTTCCCAGAAGTCATTTCTCAATTCTTAATTTAAAAATTATTTGACATATGGAAATGTTGGGTACGGGAAACAGTTTTACTTTTGAACGCAGACAGTACCAGTCCCTTTTTGTTTAACAGTGCATTTCAGTCTTTAGTTCATCTCTCTTCTCACATTTTATCATAGATGGTAAAAAGAAGCCAGATGGCACTTTCAATATTCTTCGGTCATCAAGTTCTAGGTATTTTCTGTTTTCTACATTATTGCAGACAACAGTCTTGGCAAACTTTCTGCCACTACATAACAACTGCTTTCTTTCTTCCAGCTTCTAGTAACACTTTCATACTTTCCTTTAAGCCCTCACTGACAGCTTCCTTTAGCTTCAGATAACTGTTGCCTAGAAGCCCATTAGACTTTCAGATAGTATCCTTAAGGCCCCTTAAGTTTCTTCTCACTTCTTCCCAAAGCCAGTGCCACCTGTTTTAGATTTTTTTGGGGGGGCTGGGGTGGGGCAGGACCCTACTTCCAGTGCTCAAAAGCTGTTGTTGTATTTATTGCTTTGTAACAAAGCATCCCGAAGTTAGCTGCATAAAACAGCAATTTTAGTAGGGTTAAAAATTATGTGGGCCAAGAATTTGGAGAGAGCATAGTGGGCAAGTATTGTTCCATGATGTCTGGGACTTTAGCTGGAAGTCTTAAAGGCTAAGGATGACAAAATGGTTGGGGAACAAAATTCTCTGGAGGTGTCTTCACATGTCTGATTAATGATCGATATTGACCAGTACTATCAGCAAGAACATCTAAATATGACCTCTCTATGTGTTTTTTCTGCATAGGCTAGTTTGAACTTCCTCACAGCATGGTAGCTGAATTCCAAGATCCCAGACAGCAAGGTGGAAGTGCATGGCATCTTTCTGAACTAGCCTTGTGCTCAGTAGAGGGTTAACTCAGCAGATCTGGGTTGTTCAAACCCTGCACATTCCACATATAAGATTGGCTTTAATTGTCACCTAGGAGATAACCTCTAAACCTTTGGAATATCCTTCCTGAGAACAAAGTCTTTGTATATCTGGAGACTTAGGATATACTAGATGGTTTATATTAAAAACGTGACTCATGGTAAGGGCCTTGGACTGTGCTGTATCAATTTGACCTCTTGAGGGACTGTAGACTGAGTAACTAAGATCCATGCCTATGTGAATGACTACTAATAGTAACGGTGGACACCGAGGCTCAGGAGAGCTTCCTTGGTTGGAAATACTTCATGAATATTGTCACACATCATTACTGGGAGAATTAAGTGCTGTCCTTATAACTCCACTGGGAGAAGACAACTAGAATCTCATGTCTCTCCTGGATTCTGCCCTATGTGCCTTTTTCCTTTGCTGAAATTAATCTGCATCTTTTCATTGTAATAAAACATAACCATGAGTATAACAGCTTTTCTGAGTTCTGTGAGTCTTTCTACTGAATCATTGAATCTGAGAGTGGTCTTGGGGACCACAGACATAGGAAAAGGCTTGTTTCTGTTACATCATGTTTGACACTTTTGCTGGAAGACTTGAAAACTGAGGTTGTCTCAATGGTGAGGGTTAGAATTATCGGATGGTGTTTCATGTGTCTAGCTGATGATGGCTGGTGATTAGGACTATCAACAAGAACATCTATAAATGGTCTCTCCATGTGTTCTTTCAGCATGAGCTAGTTTGAACTTCTTCACATATGGTAGCTGGGTTCCAGATTAAACATCAGAGAGCAAGGTGGAAGTGATTGACATTTTTCTGAACTAGCCTCATGAGTCTCATGGCATCACTTTCACTAAATTCTGTTGGTCAAAGTAGTCACAACGGTCCACTCAGGATCACGGGGTCATAGAACTTTACTGTGCAATAGGAAGGATGTCAATATCACATAGTAAGAATATAGCATGGAAGATATTTTTGTGGCCATCTTTGGAAAATACAGTCTGCCACTCTTGTCAAGTAAAATCTTGTATCTCTAGCCTATAGCCATAGATTTGATCTCTTAGCAACAAGTTTGGGTTTCTATCTACCCCCTCTAACCTCAATTTAATTGCCTGCTCTAGGCCACTGTCCTCAAACAGAGATAATAGAAAGCTTCGCCTTGCCACAGGGCTAATCCCAGGTTACTGTGGCTTGAAATGAGGGTTTTGGAGAGTAGTGTAGTAGGGAGTACACAGGAGATACTTTGGTGAATCATGGGAGATTAAATGTTCCCCATTTCCTTCCTGTGATTTCTTCTGAAAGCACCACTCTAAGCCAACACACTACATTTAGCATGGGACAAAGTGTTCAGTCTTTGTAATGAGCAGAACACATGATTTTTTTACCTTCTGCTATTTTGGATTTCTGGCAACAGGTGGAAAGTGCTTCTCTTAAAAACACCGTTGATTGATCCCAAGGGATCCTTTCTTCTTTCTGATGAGCCAGCCTGGATCCTAGCTTATCTCTGTCTTGTAACTTATGAAGACTTCAAGATGTCACCCATACCCTCCAATACCCTGACATTTGCTATGGAATTCTTTTAAGTGACAGCCTTGATGTGTATGGCCTGTGTCCTAACAGAAAACTGGAAAGAAATTTGACTAACTTCCTTAATATCATTTTCAAAGAATTGTATCTCATTGTCACCTCCCTCCACCAACAGAGTCACATATTAAAGCCTTTCCTTTGCAATACCCCATTTTCAGATAGTAATTTCTCAATGTCTTGCCATTATCTAGTTGCATAGGACAGAAACATAATTTGAAATAGTTTAAGCCAGTTAGGTTTATTGACTTCATTATAATTCTCATTCTCTCTCTCTCTTTCTCTCTCCCCCCCGCCCCTTGCAGTATTTCAGGTTCATTCTCTCAGACAAGCTTCTCCATGTCATGGGTGACAAGGCTACGGATAGTTCAAGCTCACATCTTTCATAACCAAATAAAATAAGGCTCTTCTTTACAAGTTCAATTTTGAAAAATTCTGGGAATGATCTATGATCAGTCAAGCTTTCTTTTCTTATTATACTAAGGAGTCACAAGGTGTTATTATTTATTTAAGTCCCTTATAACCTTAAGGAAGATACTGGCACAAAATACTCATTTTTCTATTCTAGGAAAAAAAACATTTTTCTTTTGTTATTTTGGTTGAGAAAACTCCATACTATTGCACCAAAATTTAGTAATATTTATTTTTACCCTAAACCTAGAGCACTGAATAACCCCTCTTGAATTGCTGGATGAATTTAGAAACGATGTAAAAAGCAGAAATTATCTGTTTCTCCCACAAGTCATTGTTAAAGGTTAATAATAATGCTAAGTATATGCTCACTACTTTCCTAGGCAAACAAGGAAAATGTGATATAAAAGGGTTGTAAAATAAAAGGATGAGACATTATAGCATTGGAGTTTATTGAGGTAATTGGCTAGGAATCCCTGTGTGTCTTGTAATGGAGAATTTCACATCATTTTTAGAATAAATATTTTCTTGTGGGCAAATGCAGTGAGTGCTGAATGGTATTTGTGGAATTATTGTCTAAGGCAGCATGCTCCCTGGGTAGAATGATACCTTTTAGGAATAAGCAATGTGGGCTTCTTTAGTTTTGCTCAGTAATTAAAACAGCTGTGGAAAAGAACCATGAGCACTGCCATAGACTAAATGTTTGCGTCCCCCCAAAATTCATGCTGAAACCTAACCCCGATGTGGTAGTATTAAGAGGTGGGCCTTTGGGAAGTGATTAGGTCATGAGGGCAAAACTCTCATGAACGGGATTAATGCTCTTATAAAAGAGACCCCAAGGAATTCCCTTGCCCCTTCAACAATGTGAAGACACAGGGAGAAGCAGGCTTTCACCAGACACCTAATCTGCTAGTGCCTTGAACTCAGAATTCCCAGTCTCCAGAGCTATGAGAAATAAATATTTGTTGTTTACGCCACCCAGTCTATGGTATTTTCATTATACCAGCCCAAAAGGACTAAGACAAGTAACATGCAAAATTAAACAAATATTATTGTCTTACATTCTTTTAACTATTTTAGCAGTTTATATTCTAAACAATGTAATTATGGTTTTTCTAGTACAGTGTTTTAGTACAGAAAAAGACAAGTTGGCTTGTACATAAGACACAGTACTGTGTGCAATTCCTATACAGCTCAAAGCTCACAGATATTTTAATTCTACATTAATTATAACACAATACCTTGCCTTAAAGGAGTATTATTACTTAATAGTAAAATCATAATTTTACTTTATAGGAAAATCTTCTTCTATCTAATATATTGTCATTTAATAAATTTTCTTACCTTAAAAGTTTACACAGATCTCATTTTTTTTTAAACTGATTTTCTTTGCGTATACCATTTCCTGAGAGCTCAATATGATATGGCTAATGGAAATGTTGTACTTTTAAGACTGCCTCTTAACCATAGTATAAATATGAGTCTCTGGTAAGCCTAAGTGTGAACACAAGCTACTAATTTATTTTTCATAAGTTGAATCAGTCCTAAAAAGGGATGACAACAGCCTATTGGTGAATATTTTAGTGTCATGCTTGCAGTAATAGCTGGATAAGGAGGAAAATCAATTATAGTTCTGAAAGAGATGTAGATTTTGTTCACTTAAAACTCAGGCTTTTAATCCCTGGACAAAAACCTAGCCTGGAATGCATTCTAAAAGGCTTTTCTTCTACCATAAGAGGATGTAGTAACTCCTAGAAGCCTATCATTTAAACAAAAGGATTAGTCAAAATAATGATGTGAGAGGTATGCCAAATAAGGCCAGCATGTTCTTTTTGAATACGTGAAAAGGAAATTGCTCAATAAAATTTCCATCGTATCTCATCTGTTTTTGATAGGTCATAGAAGCTGTATCAGTATTCATATGCGCACAAGACATTCCAAGAGTATCAAAGGTGAATGAATTAATTGACTGGTATGCTTCTCCTTAAGACTCAAGTTCTCTGTAACCTTAAAAAATAAACACCTATACATATTCAAAATAGGTATACAGTTAATTTTGTCCTGGTGCTTTTGCTTTTGGTGAATAAAAGGAAAGAATGTTACGTTTCACTGCCTACAGCAGGCTACTAATTCCATTCAATTTAATTCAACTCATTTCAATTTATTTACTTTTTTTTTTTTACATCTTTATTGGAGTATAATTGCTTTACAGTGGTGTGTTAGTTTCTGCTTTATAACAAAGTGAAGCAGTTATACATATACATATGTTCCCATATCTCTTCCTTCTTGCGTCTCCCTCACTCCCACCCTCCCTATCCCACCCCTCTAGGTGGTCACAAAGCACTGAGCTGATCTCCCTGTGCTATGCGGCTGCTTCCCACTAGCTACCTATTTTACGTTTGGTAGTGTATATATGTCCATGCCACTCTCTCGCTTTGTCACAGCTTACCCTTCCCCCTCCCCATATCCTCAAGTCCATTCTCTAGTAGGTCTGTGTCTTTATTCCTGTCTTACCCCTAGGTTCTTCATGACTTTTTTTTTTCTTAAATTCCATATATATGTGTTAGCATACGGTATTTGTTTTTCTCTTTCTGACTTACTTCACTCTGTATGACAGACTCTAGGTCCATCCACCTCATTACAAATAGCTCAATTTTGTTTCTTTTTATGGCTGCGTAATATTCCATTGTATATATGTGCCACATCTTCTTTATCCATTCATCTGATGATGGACACTTAGGTTGTTCCCATCTCCGGGCTATTGTAAATAGAGCTGCAATGAACATTTTGGTACATGACTCTTTTTGAATTATGGTTTTCTCAGGGTATATGCCCAGTAGTGGGATTGCTGGGTCATATGGTAATTCTATTTGTAGCTTTTTAAGGAACCTCCATACTGTTCTCCATAGTGGCTGTAGCAATTCACATTCCCACCAACAGTGCAAGAGGGTTCCCTTTTCTCCACCCCTCTCCAGCATTTATTGTTTGTAGATTTTTTGATGATGGCCATTCTGACTGGTGTGAGATGATATCTCTTTGTAGTTTTGATTTGCATTTCTCTAATGATTAATGATGTTGAGCATTCTTTCATGTGTTTGTTGGCAGTCTGTATATCTTCTTTGGAGAAATGTCTATATTTACTACTGAGAGCACATTCCTCTCCTAGTCGATATGGTATATAGCCCAAAGATGTAAGACTATCCTCTTTTTCTCAAGTCCTAGAGTGAAAGGAGTGAATGCATAGTAAGAAATAGTTAAATATCAGTTCATTTATTCAATTAATGCAAGTTATAAGTGATACACAGAAAGTGCTACAGACTTTAGAAATAAGATGTTATAAGCACATTTACAAAGCTCTGCTTATAACTGCAAACTTCTGGAGATAACCAACATGTTCATTATCATTGGAGAAGATAAGTTGTTTATATTCACACAGTGGAATTCAACATTTAGAATGAATGAACTGTGGCTACATGCATCAACACTAGTGAATCTTATACATAATATTGGGGTCGAGCAACCAGGCAGCTCCATTTAGGAAAAGATGCAGTTAGAGTGAGTCCTTGTACTACGCACTGATATAAACTCAAAGATTTAAATGAAATTATGTAAATACTGGAAGAAGACATAGGAGAATGTCTTGATAAAATTAAATTAGGAAAGTACTTTGTACCTTTGATTAAAAATCCAGGGCTTCCCTGGTGGCGCAGTGGTTGAGAGTCCACCTGCCGATGCAGGGGACACGGGTTCGTGCCACGGTCCGGGAAGATCCCACATGCCGCGGAGTGGCTGGGCCCGTGAGCCATGGCCGCTGAGCCTGTGCGTCCGGAGCTTGTGTTCCACAATGGGAGAGGCCACGACAGTGAGAGGCCCGCATACCGTAAAAATAAAAAAATAAAAAATATCCAGAGCTATGTTAAAACTGTCAAAACTAGTTACATTTAAAAAAATTTCTTGGTGACAAAACTACAATACCCAAGGTGAAAACACAAATGACAAATCAGAGAAAAATTGCTACTCATGTAAGTCTAAGAATTAATATGCTAGGAATTAATTTGAAAAAGTATCAATAATTTAAGGGAAAAATGTGCAAAAGACATGAAAAGCTATCTCACAGAAAAGACAGACAAATGGCTTTAAACATAAGAAAAACATACGCAACTTTAATTATAATACAATAGCTGCATTTTACACCTATTAAATTAGCAAAAATCTAAGTTTAATGAGATAGTGGGAAACAGGCACTTATATATCATTGGATAAGCATAAAATAGCACACCCTTTCTGAGGGGCAATTTGGTAATGCCTGTCAAAATTATAAATGTATTTCCCCTTCGACCCAGGAGTCCTACTCACAGGAATTTATCCTACAGAAATATATGCACACGGAAAAAACATGGCATATGTTATTATCTGCAACATTGTACTAGTAAAAGATTAGAGAATATCCAAGTGTCCATTAGTAGAGGACTAGTTATAAAACTATGGTAGATGGACACCATGGAATGTTATGAAGTTATAAAAAAGAATAAGAAAGTGCTCCAAGATTTATATGGAAAGATTTATATGTGATGTCAGGTCCTTTATAAATTAAAAAGGTGGGGGGGGGCGAGTAAGAATACAATTGTGTTTGCTTTTATTGGAAAGATTCAAAAGAAGCTGATAGGAGTGATTACCTATGGGGACAACGTAGAGGGGGACATAGGTTGGCTGCAGCAGGGGAGGAAGTCAGGCTTTCAGTATTTTGTATTGTATTGTTTTGCTTTTTGAACCACGCATGTAAAACCTACTCAAGTTAACTGACAGACCCATGATGATAAGAAGGAACAAGGTACAGAAGAATAAATACATTATGATTGCTTTTATGTGAAGTTAAAAAAAGACAAAATGTAGCAGTTTATTATTTCAGGAAATATACATGAATGATAAATTCTGTGAAACAAGCCAGGAAGTAATAAACATAGAATTCAAAATAGTGTTTACCAGGTTTGGGGAGGGGGGGATAGAGGTATAGAACAAGGAGAATACAGTTTTAGAAGGGAAAAAGGAAGGAAGGAAAGAAGGAAGGAAGGGAGGGAGGGAGGGAGGGAAATATAGAAAAGAAAAAGAAATAAGAGATCAGTGAGGACTATAGGAGTTTAGAAGAAGAGGAGACTTAAACTGGTTCTTGAAGAGTGTGAATTCCAATAAATGTAATTTACATTAATGTATTATTATAGTTTACAAAACTTTGCATACACATGATGTCATATTGAGTCTCATACTGAGGCAGAGAGGTGAGAGCAGGCATTCAATAACATAGCCAAGGCACAGAGGATGTGAAGGCATAAAACCTTGAGGAATTAACCTAGCTGGGCAGTTGGACTGGCAGTAATGAGTAATAGTCTAATAGATTCACAAGGTTTGATTATAATGGGATTGAGAGCTTATCTCAGAAGCCATTAAATGTATGTTTGTTTGCAGACAAAGACAAATCCAAGAAATATTTCAGAGTTGAACACAGCAGCATTTCTTAGGCCTTACCTAACACTGCCTCTAGCCTTAAGGCTTATCACCAATAATCATCTACAGGAGTAACATCTCCCAATCCAGCTGTCCAGCCAGGTAGACCCATTGATTATTTAGGAGTGTGTTGTTTAACTTCTGTATGTTTGTGAATTTCTCAAATTTCCTTCTGTTATTGTGATTTTCTAACTTTGTTTCATTGGAGTTGGAGAGCACACTTTGTATGATTTCAATTCTTTTAAACCTGAGACCTAACATATGATCTCTCCTGGAGAAGGTCCCATGTACATTTGAGAAGAATATATATTCTGATGTTGAGGGAGTGTTCTATAGATGTTCTGTGTCTGTTACTATGTTTATAATTTAATCAAGTTTCTATATCCATGTTGATCTGTCTAGTTGTTATGTCCATTATTGAAAATGGGATATTGAAGTGTCCAACAATTATTGTTGAATTGTCTATTTCTCCCTTCAGTTCTGTCAGTTTTTCTTCATGTATTTTGAAGCTCTGTTGTTAGGTGTATACATATTATTGCTGTTTTATCTTCTTAATGAATTGACCCTTTTATCATTATGAAATGCCCTTTTTGTCTCTAGTAACAATTTTTATCTTAAAATCCATTTTGTCTGATAACAGTACAACCACTCCAGCTCTCTTTAGTTACTATTAGCATTTGTCTTCTGGGACAAAGTAGTGTATAGGAAAGAGGAGGAAACTAATGTTTATAAAGCTTCTAAAACTTCCTGAACTACGCAGGAAAATTCCCGTATAAGCAATATTCTTTAACTGAGGATGATAATGCTTGCCAGGAATGAATACTTTCTGGATTACCTCAATGTTGTTATTATATAATAAAGGCCTAAGTTTTTTGTTTTGTTTTGTTTTGTTTTTTTTTTTGCGGTATGTGGGCCTCTCACTGCTGTGGCCTCTCCCGTTGCGGAGCACAAGCCTCCGGACGCGCAGGCTCAGCGACCATGGCTCACAGGCCCAGCCGCTCTGCGGCATGTGGGATCTTCCCAGACCGGGGCACGAACCTGTGTCCCCTGCATCGGCAGGCAGACTCTCAACCACTGCACCACCAGGGAAGCCCCAAGGCCTAAGTTTTGATAGAGAAGGTATAGAGTTTTTGAAAAACCAGGAAAATCTCATTCTATGACATGAAAATTAGTAAAAATCATTCAATTGCATAACTACTTAAATACTGATGGGCCATGATTGTGTTTATAGTTCAATACAATAGACCAGGTATAACCTTTAGGAACATATTATTTGAAATATGACTGATGTAGAAAACACATACACACTTTCACTCACATCCCTCAATAAATAATTGATTTAGGTATGTATACAGAGGGTCCCCAACTTACAATGGTTTAACTTATGATTTTCAACTTTATGATGGTGCAAAAGCGATATGCATTTCAAACCATACTTTGAATCTTGAATTTTGATCTTTTCCCTGGCTAGTGATATGCATTAGATCTTCTCTTGAGATTCTGGGCAGTGGTGAGCCGCAACTTCCAGCCAGTCATGCGATCACACGGGTAAACAACTGATAAACTTACAACCATTCTGTACCTGTACAACAATTCTGGTTTTTTACTTTCAATACAGTATTCAAAAAACTACATGAGATATTCAGCACTTTATTATAAAATAAGCTTTGATGACTTTCCCAACTGCAGGTTAATGTAAATGTTCTAGGCACGTTTAAGGTAGGCTAGGCTATGATGTTCAGAAGGTCAGGTTCATTAAGTGTATTTTTGACTTGATATTTTCAGCCTACAATGGATTTATTGGGTGGTAACCCCATTGTAAGTTGAGGAAGATCTGTGTTCCTTTTCTATTGCTGCTGTAACAAATTGCCACAAATTTAGTGGCTTAAAAAATACAAATGTATCATGTTACAATTCTGTAGGTCAGAAGTCCTACAGGGGTCTCACTGGACTAAAATCTAAGGTGTCAGCTGGATGTATTCCTTTTTGGAAGGTCTAGGGGAGAATTTGTTTCTTTGCCTTTGTCAGTTCCTAGAGGCTTCCTGAATTCCTTGGCTCATGGATCCCTTACTCCATCTCCTGACCCTGCTTAGGAGAGCAACTTAGCATCTCTCTGACCCTGGTCTCATTACATCACTTTCTCAGACTACATGTGGGAAAGGTTCTTTGCTCTACTGGGAAAGGTGATTAGACTGGATTCATCTCGATATTCCAGGATAATTTCCCTATCTCAAGGTCCTTAACCTTAATCACATCTGAAACTTCTCTCTTTTTTTTTTTTTCATGTAATGTAACATATTCATAGGTTCTGAGGATTATGACATGAATATCTTTGGGGACCTTATTGTACCTATCACAGTACGGAAAATTAATGAATTCTAAAACCATTAAATAAATGGTTGATGGGGAATACAGATTATATGCAGGTCCCAAAAGAAAATAATTTAACTTAAAAACCGAGAGATTAGCTCGTCTTCCCTTTAACTCAGTAATCCCATTTACTGTCACTAATAGTGGGACATCAGACATGATGTGCCTTTCTATGTGATGCACAATGTTGTCCACAGTATCACCTAGGAAGAATTCTTGTTAAGAGTATAAACCTGAACATAATTCAGGAGGTCCAGTTTTAACCTCCAGTATATAGGAAATACAGGAGATAGAGTGTTAATTTAAAGGATACCACAAGGAAATGAACAAAGCAAGGATATGTAATATTCTACAAGACCACTTGTCTCAAGTCTGTATTGTAGAGGAAAAAGGAAGAGGGAGTTGTAATTGTTTTAGATTAAGGGAGACAACAACTAAAGACAATGCATGGTTCTTGATTAGCTCTTGGTTTGAAAATAAAAACAGTTATAAAATATGTTTTAGAAATAAGTAGCAGTATTAAAATATAGACTGGGAAATAGATGACATTAGGAAGTTTTCTAAATTTATTAGATGTGATGACAGTACTGTCAACAGGTAGGAGAATGCTCTTATTTTCTATAAATGCATGCTAAAGCAGTTAGGTTGAAGCATCAGAATATTTATAATTTATTTTATAATGGTTCAAGAAGAAAACATATATAGAAGAAATGAATACGGCAAAGTGTTAACGATATAGGGAGTCTCTGGGTGATATTTTGGTATTTCTACTTTTCTATATTATTAAACATTTTCATGTTAGTAAAACTTTAAATATCTAATATAAAAGTACATATACACATAACTTAATTGCATTATAACCTGTTGGAGATAATGAGGTTGTCATTACAGAAATAATGTCATCTGCAGGAATAATTAGAAAAAGGAAAAAGTTTAAGAAATAAATGTTTGTCAGCTTTGTCTAGTCTCATCTTTTCTCATTGTTCTAGGGGGACAGACTATTTTTCCTCTCATCTTTTTTTTAGAAGAGAGAGAGAGTTTCTAGAGTCAGTATAACATGATGAATTTTTTAGAACATTCAGTTGTTTTTTTCAGTATGCTTAGAGGGCTCACCAAACCTTATACAATCTATATGTTGGGCTCTAATGTGTCCTAGGCAGATAATCAGCCCCAATTCTTGAAATGGGAAGAGGATGTGTCATTCATTTATCATGTGATAAAGCTGCCAGTTCAAGAGACTACACGGAGGTCAGTAAACCACAGACCACTGACTCACTTGAAGGACGCATCTGAACTTACCTCAGTCGAGGGTCAGGCATCCAATAAACTTCTACTGCCGTGAGGTACATGGTCTTCTTGATGAGTGAATGACACTGCTGGAAAAGCCCTTGTAATGATGTAATGACAGCTAAAAGATACTTGTTGAGGGCTTGCCAGACAGATATTGCAGGAGTTGTTGGAGACCCCTGGTGGCAACATAAAGGAAAAACAGATAACCACAAAATTCCAGACTTTTTCGTTTGGAAATCAGAGTAAATGGAAACTGAAACCAACTTCTCTAAGTCTCATTTACTTCTCTGACCTTTCCATTTCATTTTTCTTTCTCCCATTCTTTAAAAACTTTGTCATTCTTTAAAGATTTTTTCATGACATTCTTCTCATTTATATGTTCTTTAATGATCACATCCATTCACCAAATCATAATTTTAGCATGGTTTTCTCTATTGAGCTTGTGCTCGTACTTCTAACTCCCTGCTAGATATTTCCATTTAGATAGCTCTTAAACTCAGCATGCCAAAAGAAAGATCCTTGGGCAAACTTGCTAATCCTTTATTTCCTATCTCAGGAAATGCTGTCATAATACAACCAAGCCAGAGGGCTTATACTTCAATAAAGCATATAGGTACAAAGAGTCTTGCACACTTACCATGTACCAAGCACAGGGATAGTTGCTGGGATGAAGAAAATTAAGACATATCTTAAAGTGGAGTAAAGAAAACAGCCCCTTTAATGTGACAGAGGAATGTGTATCCTGCTTTGGGAGTTCTGAGGAAGGAAACCTAACCCAGCCTGAGATGGAAAGATTCAAGATGAAGGATTCCTAGAAGAAATTACGAGCAAGCTATACACTGTACACAGTAAGAATTTGTATTATGAGCTGAACTGTGTCTCCCCCAACACACACTCCACAGTTGAAATCCTAACCTCCAGTACTTCAGAATGTGATGGTATTTGGAGATAGAGACTTTAAAGAGGTAATTAATTTAAAATGAGGTTATTAGGGTAAGCTCTAATCCAATATGACTTCTGTCCTTGTAAGAAGAGGAAATTTGGACAAGATGGAAGACAATATGAAGACATGGGGGAGAAGACAGCCATCTACAAACCACTGACCTTGTCAACACTTTGATCTCGGATTTCCAGCCTCCAGGAAGTAAATTTGTGTTGTTTAATCCATGTAGTCAGTGGTATTTTGTTTTGATAGCTCTAGCAAACTGACATATTCTGATTTCTTTTTCAAAATAAAGGCAAGACTTTTCTAAGCAGAGGGAAGAGAATATGCAAAACAAGTAACCATGAACGATAATATCTTACTTGTGAAACTAGAGTAGTTCAGTATGACCAGATTACTGGGTATGCAATGGGGACCAGTTATGGGGAATTGGGGGGGATGAGGCTAGAAAGAGAGGGAGAGGCCAGATTATGGGAGGCCTCATGTGCCAAATTAAAATAGTGGAAATTGAGGGTGAAGATGCTATGGAATTAAAGAAGGTAGTATTAAAGAACACCTCATATTATAGTTAGTTCCCTCTAATTAAAGTTTATTACCGGTGTGCAACTCTTAGGGCTTTGTCTAATCCAGTTTTCCATGTTAATACTATTATTTCATGATGGCAGTTGCCAGGTGTTCACTAGATAAAGGACTGCTTTTAAAGAACTACATTAATCCTTATGTCTCACAAGATGTTTATCCCCTGCTGAGCGATCTAAATATTTTTTTTACTGAATTTTATGTCAATATTCTTTCCTTCACTTTTTATTCCAGCTTCAAAAATTTCTTCTTTCCAGTGTTTATATTTTAACAATATCTGGAATTTGTTACAGCAAGGCTGTCAGGCTGATGCTTAT
Organism: Pseudorca crassidens; assembly: GCF_039906515.1. Taxonomy (NCBI): domain Eukaryota; kingdom Metazoa; phylum Chordata; class Mammalia; order Artiodactyla; family Delphinidae; genus Pseudorca; species Pseudorca crassidens. Next base: position 73,938,173 of record NC_090303.1, on the reverse strand, counting down.
ATAAACTGTATCTAGCTAGAATATCATTACCTTTAAAAGTCAGTATTTTTATTTCTCAAGTCTTAGTATTTATTTTGCTTCTTTTTAATTATGATTAATTTTCCTAATATCTCAGGTATGGATAATTTAGCTTTGTTGCCCTTTCTGCAATCTCTCTACTATCTTTCAATGCTTGGATAGGACAGAATTGTTATGCCTAATAAAAAAAGGTATAAGCTCTCTGAAGGCAGTGGTCCTGACCCACCTGTTTATCAGTATGTTCCCAGTGCCTGATATAGTGCCTGAAATATGATTGATAATAAATATATTTTACTTTATTTTTAAAAAATTTTTATTGGAGTATAGTTGATTTACAATGTTGTGTTACTTTCTGCTGTGCAACAAAGTGAATCAGTTATACATATATCCACTCTTTTTTAGATTCTTTTCCCATATAGGTCATTACAGAGCACTGAGTAGAGTTCCCTGTGCTATACAGTAGGTCCTTATTAGTTATCTATTTTATATATAGTAGTGTGTATATGTCAATCCCAGTCTCCCATTTATCCATCCCCCCCACTTCCCCCTGGCAACCATAAGATTGTTTTCTACATCTGTAACTCTATTTGTGTTTTGCAAATAAGTTCATTTGTACCATTTTTGTTAGATTCCACATATAAGGGATAATTGATAATAAATATATTTTAAAGGAAAAATACTGTTTGCTCACAGCCATCTATCAACAAATCCTTATAAGACAGTTGTTCTTAAATTAGAGAAGTACTTCAGAATCCCCTGGATTTTCAGTATACATATGTGCTAGTCCCTCCCTATACCAAATACGAATTTGGGAGGAGGGGATAGAGGGTTCTAGGCATAAGTACTGTACAGTGAAAAATCTTCCAACATTATTTTGATATTTATTACTAACTGATAAGGGCAGAAATTGTTACTACTTTCATCTCAGTTAAATTCCTCCTGACCTGGGTACAAGGATGAGGAAATAGTGAGTGAGTGAAATGTTTTGGAGAAGGGGATTTTACCTAGACCTTCTCAACACACTCGTTAGCTGCTTGTACTATTCATAAGGCTGGTCTCCATTGAGATCAATATCCTGTGTAGTCTCATCTTAAAAAAATGGTGGCTCTGGAAAGATGGGTAGTCCAGTAGACTTAGAATCAGGGTTTTACGGCTAACTTGCACTTATTAGGTTTGAGATCTCAAGCAAAGTGGTTAGCTCTCTGAGATTCAGTTAACCTCATCTGTAGAAAGGGTGTAATAATGTCTACAATTGACCTGTGAACAACGTGGGTGTTAGGGCCACCAACCCTCCAAGGAGTCCCCAGGACCCATATAATTTATAGTCAGCCCTCCATATCCGAGGTTCCTCTTTATCCTCTGTTCTGCATCTGTGGATTCAACCAATTGCTGATTGTGTAGTACTGTAGTATTTACTGTATATAAAGTCACGAATATTTGACTATCAAGCTATAAACACTGATACGCTTCACATTTTTGTTTTAAGATTTACTTTGAATTTTTTGTTTATTTTAAAATTAATAGGACTACTTTACTCAAATACTGGTAAATGGGAAAAAATAAATACAATCCCCCGTATCCCTACCATCGTAGCACAATAACTGTTTGTCATTTAGAGTATGTTTTCTTATGCATTTTCCCCCTACGGTTACAAACATGAGGGTAGGTAAGCTTGGTCAGAGGTTGGAGTCAGGGCACCCATAGGAATTCCTTTCTTTGTGACATTTAAGGGAAGCTGTTAGAATTTAAATTTGTAATTTCTTTCTGAGATTGCTCTGATCTGCCAGTGAACCGGCCATTCATGTTTGGCTGATGTGCTGTGAATTCTTACGAAGGTTCATGAAGGGAATGGTCTCTCAGGATCCAGTGCAGAAACCATGTCAGCCTGTTGGGACACCTACTCCAGGATCCCAGATGGCACTGGGCAGAGCCAGAGAGTGTCCACAGGGTAGCTGGCAGTGGAATTTCCGAGGGCCTTAGAGAAATGTGCAGAGGAGACAGCGCCACTGTCAGCTATTGAAGACACATGGAGTACACTCTTTGGACAGATATTTGTGTAAAAAAACAGAGAGAAAAAAGTGAGATATAAAGGGTAAATCCAGCAGATCCAGTATATGGTAGAAGTTCTATAAAAAAGAAGAGGTATGGCAGGAAGAAAATTACCAAAGACATAAAGGAAAACACCTCAAATTAGAAGAAGACAAAAGTATGGAGATAGAAAGAGCATATAGAGTTCAAAACAGAGTATAAGAAAAAAATGACTCATACCTACACATATTCCCATGGAATTTAGTTAATCCCAGGAAATAAATTCCAATATCAATAGCTTTCTTAAAATATAGGTAACACCTGAGCAATTCAAATCATAAAAAATAATTTATCTGAGTTTCAATAATAGATAAAAACAAAATTAAGGGATGTTTTACTATATCTTGAAATCTTATTTTGTGTGCTAAAAAACTATTTATGCTTGCCTCTCTATAATATAATAGATGAACCTCTGTCTCTTTGTCTGCCTCTCCTAAAAGCAGTGGTAAGGGATGTGAGAGGTAGGGTGCTTTTAATTTTCTATAATTGAAACAAAATATAGACCCTCACCATCAAAATAGAAAGTAAATAGGACTTCATTGAAAACAAACAAACAAACCCTTTTGACTAATATTTCTCTCTTAGAGCTCTAGATCTTTCTTCACACTCTCCTACAAAAAAAGAACTAGTTAATTAAGAGCCCAATAAAGAGAAGGGAGTCCCCCTGCTAGTTGGCCAAGAAGTTCCCTAAAATATTTTTATATCTTTCTTGGTTTTTATTCCCCTTCCTAGTGGCTAGTACCATTTTTTCAAGTTCCAGTTAAGATAGTCTTCTATCAGTCATATTCTTCTGTTTTTCACAGCTCATCTCTCTCAGATACAAGATCAGAATGATATTTATGATACCCATGAGTCACACTCCTGATGCCTCAGAATAATTGCTGTAGGAATCCTTCCCTCACAGGCTTCCTGTGAGACTCAAGTCAGGTTAAGTATTTGATATCACCTTCAAAATGTACTTTTTTGTTATTTTTTAAATATGTGAGCAACTATGCCTTTATTTATATAAATCTACACTGTACATATAAATCTACATTTATAAACACATCAGTGAAATACAAAGCTGGAGTTTTGACCACATAAAATGGATTATCTTCCAAACCACAAATTATCCTTGTATTGCAGCAGGTTTTTTTTTTTTTTTTTTTTGCGGTATGCGGGCCTGTCACTGTTGTGGCCTCTCCCGTTGCGGAGCAACAGGCTCTGGACGCCCAGGCTCAGCGGCCATGGCTCACGGGCGCAGCCACTCAGCGGCATGTGGGATCTTCGCGGGACGGAGCACGAACCCCTGTCCCCTGCATCGGCAGGCGGACTCTCAACCACTGCGCCACCAGGGAAGCCCTGTAGCAGTTTTACATTTAATAGTAGTGTGTGGCATTTTTCTATTTAATAGAGAGGTGTACTGACTAGGCATATAATAGATTTTAACTGAGTTATTTTTATTCATGATATTTGAAAATGATAAGTACTTATAAAACACCCAAAGACATCTAAAATAAAATTCTAGTCATTTCTGTAAACCAAATTTGACCAAAAAAATTCTTTATATGTTGGCAGACAGGATATACTCTGGAAAGGTGAATTTATGAGTAGCCTCCTACCTATTTCAATTACCCTGTTGATGCAGACCACCACAAGAACGTCTAAATACACATTGAGTAGATTTGCATGCCCTTAAAAACAGATCTTTGAGATATCAGCAAAATGGCAGAGCAGGCAGCTCTAAGCTCCTGTCTCTCTACAGAAACACTGAAAAGAAACAGGAATTGGCAGAATCAACTTTGTCAGACATCTGGAAAACAGTCAAAGGTTTATAGCAGCCAGGTGAATGCTGAATCAAAAACAAACAAGCAAACAAAAAGCAACTTAGCAATGACAAAAAAGCTCTGTGGCATTTTTTACTTCCCCTTGCCCCACCCTCTCCCCAGCTTGGTGGTGTTCTTGAAGGTGGTAGCCCACCTACCCAGTGTAAGACTCTGACCCCCAGTTCCATAGGGAGCAGAGCAGATCTAATTGGCAAAATATTATGTTTGTCTGTTCTAAGCTCTCTGGGGACTGCCTGAGACACTTATGCAAGGTCTCTGGTTTGCCTAACTTGGAACTCACTCAGGGTGGAAAAGTGGCCAGCATTGCTCAGAAACATTGTAAAGTGAGGAAAAACCCACAGCCAGCTAGGGTTAAAGATTACAGCTGAGACACAACAGACTGCCCAAAGGTTGGGAAGAAAAGCTGGGGAGAATTGTTTTGAGAAATGAACATGGAAAAGTATCCATGTATATTGGGGAATTTAGAAAACCATACATTTGCTCAAGGAAGGTCAGATGCTCAGAAAAGACCATAGAATGCCCTAAGATTTTACCTCTGGCTGACCTCTAGTCTCAGTGTAAGCAGGAAGTGAAGTTTAAGTCAGAGTTGTAAACATCCTGGCTAAGTGTTGAGGGAGTGACTCATCACAGAGCCAATCTATGAAAACTGGGAGAGGATTTTTTTTTTTAAGTTCCTAGTGTACAAGGAAATTGCTGTCAAAATACTAGCTGAACACAAGATAAAGGAACAAAGACTTCAGTGGCAACACACAGAAATGGAATAGTTTATATTCATTTGGAATTGTAAGGGGCCCTGAATAGCCAAAACAATCTCAAAAAAGAGGGCAAAGTTAGGCAACTCACATTTCCCAATTTAAAAACTTACTATAAAGCTACCATAATCAAAACAATATGGTATTAGCATAAGGCTAGACATATAGAACAATGGAACAGAATTGAGTGTTTAGAAACTAAACCCATACATCTATGGCTAATAGATTTTCAACAGAGGTGCCAAGACCATTCAATGGGTGAAGACTTATCTCTTTAATATATGGTATGCAGAAAACTGCATATCCACATTGAAAACATGAAGTTGTAACCCTACCTCACACTATAAACACAAGTTAACTCAACATGGGTCAATGACCTAAATATAAGAGTTAAAAAAATAAAACTATGAGAGGAAAACATAGGGGTAAGTCTTTTTGACTTTGGATTTGTCAATGGATTCTTAGGTATGACACCAAAAGAAAGACTGACAGAAGAAAAAAATAGATACATTGGAATTCATCTGAAACTTCTGTGTATCAAAAGATATTATCCAAAGAAGTGAAAAGATAATCACAGAATGAGAGAAAATATTTGCAAATCATAATCTGACAAGGGACTAGTATCCAGAATATATAAAGAACTGTTACGACTCCACAATAAAAAGACAAACAACCCAATTAAAAAATGAGCTATGGATATAAATAGACATTTCTTCAAAGAAGATATACAAATGGCCAAAAAAGCACATGAAGAATGTTCAACATCGTTAGTCATCAGGAGAATATAAACCAAAACCACAGTGAGGTACCACTATACATCTCCTGGGATGACTATAGTAATAATAATAAAATGGAAACTAAGTGTTGGCAAGGATGTGGAGGAATTGGAACCCTCTTACAGTGCTGATGGGAATGAGAAATGATTTGGCCATTGTGGAAAGCAGTTTAGAAGTTCTCAAAAAGTTAAACATAGAATTACCTTATGACCCTGCAATTAAACTCCTAGGTATACACCTGAAAAAATGGAAAACAGGCACTAAAATAAGTACTTGGACACATATGTTCATAGCAGCACTATTTGTAATAGTCAAAAAGTAGAAACAGTCCAAATGTTCATCAACAGATAAATGGATAAACAAATTATGATTAAAAATGTACATTTCAGGGACTTCCCTGGCAGTCCAGTGGTTAAGACTGCACTTCCACTGCAGGGGGCGTGGGTTCAATCCCTGGTGGGGGAACTAAGATCCCACATGCTGTGCCACACAGCCAAAAAATTTAAAAAAACTGTCTTGTTGTCATTAACACACACACATACACACACACACACACACACACACACACATACACACACACATATATATTTCAGCCATAAAAAGAATGAAGTACTTATACATGGTACAGTGTGGATGAAGTGGATGAACCTTGAAAACAGTATTCTAAGTGAAAGTCAGACATGAAAAGTCAAATATTGTATGATTCTATTTATATGAAATATCCAGAGTGAATAAATCCATAGAGAATTCAGATGTCCAGGGGCTAGGGAGAGGTGGAAATGGGAAGAAATGGCTTAATGGATACGGGGTTTTACCTTGAAGTGATGGAAATGTTTTAGAACTAGACTGAAGAGGTGGTTGCATAACATTGTGAAAGTACTAGATATGTCACCAAATTATCACTTTAAAAATGCTGAATTTTATGTTACATGAATTTTATTTCAATAAGTTATTAAGAAAACAAATAAATCCAGGAAACACTTGAGACTGGCTTGAGGAAAATTTTCTTGTCTCCAGAAGCTATATCTCAACAGACAATTTCGTAGGAACATCCAGTCTGTTCTTCCCTGATGTTTCATGATAATGAAACTTCTTTCTCCAGGAACAAATGCATCACCCGTTCTAATCATTTTACACCAAACATGGTCTCTAACAATGGCACAAGGAGTGTGAGGCAGGTTGTTACAAGGTGATTGTTGATCCAGTGTTGCCAGAGTGGGTTTATAAACATCAAAGATAAGAAAAGGGCCCGGAATGAAATGCTTCCAAAGAAGCTTCCCCCCAAACACAGTGAGCTAGAGTCAATCCCTTCCCATGACACCATGATTCTGTAACTGGCAAGTGACAACACGTGGTGGAGGCGGGTTTTGAGGGTATATGAATGAGCTTAGGAAGCCACAGGGGCACATCCTCCCTAAATGTGTGCTTCATAGCATATTTATAAAATAGAAATGGAAGGAACGAGTTTCTCTAAATTGACCACTTTATGGACCTTCTTGTGAACAGTGATGTAGGGCTGATTTATTCACGTGGAAAGTTACATAACTTTTGCCAGATTTCTAATTTTACACCACAGGTGAGTCCTGTGCCTAATGACAGGATCTCAGGATGTAGTAGACCCATTTCAGAGGTGTTTTCTAAGTCCACTACTGAATCTTCTCTGAAACTGCTTGCTCCACCGGGGCCTTCAACCCCTCCCTTGCTCCCAGAATAAAGAGAGAAGAGTAATACAAATGAGGGGATGCTGGTTACTAATTAGGTGCCAAAAGATTCTGACTGAAACTGACACAACAGGACAAGAAGTAGAGGCTTAAGCATATGTCTTAAAAAGCTTCCCAGGCTGTTTCGCGTGGCATATACTGAAAATGCTGTTTGTATGGCACTTGGAGGTAAATGGATGAGGCCCTTTGATCTGGAAGTGAGCATCCTGGGACATCTGGTAGTCCTAGGCCTGGAGACCCTGAGAGCCAAGGAGATAAAGTTATCTGTACATCTGTTATAAGTACGTGGTACAACCACCATGCCCCAGCTCACCTATTTATAAGTTCTTATTAAAGTTATGTGGAGAACTAAGGGGAGCCTTAAAAAATAGTAGCATTAGAAGATATACAGATTGCCAATAAACACATGAAAGAATGCTCAACGTCACTAATCATTAGAGAAATGCAAATCAAAACTACAATGAGGTATCACCTCACACCAGTCAGAATGGCCATCATCAGAAAATCTACAAACAACAAATGCCTGAGAGGGTGCAGAGAAAAGGGAACCCTCTTGCACTGTTGGTGGGAATGTAAATTGATACAGCCACTATGGAGGACAGTATGGAGGTTCCTTAAAAAACTAAAAATAGAACTACCATAGACCCAGCAATCTCAGTACTGGGCATATACCCTGAGAAAACCATAATTCAAAAAGAGTCATGTACCAAAATGTTCATTGCAGCTCTATTTACTATAGCCAGGACATGGAAGCAACCTAAGTGTGCATCAACAGATGAATGGATAAAGAAGATGTGGCACATATATACAATGGAATATTACTCAGCCATAGAAAGAAATGAAATTGAGTTATTTGTAGTGAGGTGGATGGACCTAGAGTCTGTCATAGAGAGTGAAGTAAGTCAGAAAGAGAAAAACAAATACCGTATGCTAACACATATATATGGAATCTAAAAAAAAAAAAAAAAAAAGGTTATGAAGAACCTAGGGGCAGGACAGGACTAAAGATGCAGAAGTAGAGAATGGACTTGAGGACACGGGGAGGGGGAAGGGTAAGCTGAGATGAAGTGAGAGAGTGGCATGGACTTATATATACTACCAAGTGTGAAATAGATAGCTAGAGGGAAGCAGCTGCATAGCACAGGGAGATCAGCTTGGTGCTTTGTGACCACCTGGAGGGGTGGGATAAGGAGGGTGGGAAGGAGATGCAAGAGGGAGGAGATATGGGTATATATGTATATGTATAGCTGATTCCCTTTGTTATAAAGCAGAAACTAACACACCATTGTAAAGCAATTATACTCCAATAAAGATGTTAAAAAAAAATAGCATTAGAGGGCTTCCCTGGTGGCGCAGTGGTTGAGAGTCCGCCTGCCGATGCAGGGGACACGGGTTCGTGCCCCGGTCTGGGAAGATCCCACATGCCACGGAGCGGCTGGGCCCGTGAGCCATGGCCGCTGAGCCTGCGCGTCCAGAGCCTATGCTCCGCAACGGGAGAGGCAAAAAAAAGAATATATATATATATATATATATATATATATATATATATATATCATTAGAAAACTTAGGATGATACCACTTTATACACATTAGAATGGGCAAAATGAGAAATACTGACAATATTAAATGTTGGTGAGGCTGTAGAATGACTGGAACACTCACATATTGCTCACTAGTGTGTAAAAGTACATAACTCTGGAAAACAGTTTGGCAGTTCCTTAAGGAATTAAGTCTTTCACTCTATAGGTACTTTGAGTCCTTGTACTTGGTATATTTCTGACGCTATTTGGACCTTTTTCTGCTATACCCCAAGATATTAATGAAGGCAGGGGCAAGACCGGCATCCCATACCAGAACTTCAGGGATGGACGTGGGCCCTATAGAACAGCTGAATTTGGGGATGAAGGAAGTGGATATCTTTATTTTATTCAGGTAATCTTAGACAAGCAGTTTTGACAACGTGTGTTATAATGATTTTCAAGCTTGAATTTCTAGTTAAGAAGTACCTTTTTAGAAAGAGGGTAATTTCACTCAGATGACACAGGACTGGTGATAGAGGAGATGAAGGTTGCAGCCTAATGTTTTTGATGTTGCTGGTATTTATCGATTCCATGTTGAGTTCTTCCCACTGGAGCCAACTTCATAAAAATAGAAAACTCCTAGAGTATTATTGGCACATATCATCGACAAATTCTTTGGATTGAATTGAAAAAGAAACTCTGAATTTTTTTTAATTTGAAAGGTCATTTTCTCTAACCATTAAGCCTTTAAATTCAATACACTGTTAATCTTGATGTTTATGGAGGCCCTTCGCTGAGAGGTAACAATTGAACATGTTTATTTCTGTGTGCAGTCTAACCTGTCAAACCTGCTATGAAGGCACTTAAAGACAAAGACTTTTGAAGTGTTTTGCTGCCACCTAATGGAATAAGTGGAATATTTTTCATTATTCTGCAATAGACAATTTCCCTTTTACCTCATTGAACATTCATATAAACCTCTAATAATTATTTTAACAAATATACTTGAATTGCAAATAATTTTTTAAATTTATATTAATTTTAACATTATTGGTGTATGTGTGTATTCTGGTGGTGGTAATGCAGTGCGTATAGTAGAATGTGAAAATAAGTTTGATTAACCAGGTTTTAATCTAAGCATCATGACTCATTTTCTACAATTTTATTTGAATTAAATTTACCAAAGGCTTAAGGATCTGATAGATTGTTTATGAATACTGATCTTTTTTTTGCTCAATGAACTTTAAGCAATTCAGATAAACCTATGAGTGAAATGAAGAGTTAGTCATAATGTGAAAGGACCCTGGGGGAATAAATAGGAAAAGCATATATATATAAATATGTGAGAGGGAGAGGGAAAGATATCTGCCTGCTGAGCTTGAAAATATTCAGAGTTGTCTTTTTCTATTTATAATCTAATCTCACATTGTATTTATTTTTAAAAAAGGCAGGGATTGATTTTTGCCTCTTTTGCTCACTGATGAAGAATGCCTGGTACGTTCTAAGCATTGGATAAATAGTATTTATGTGAGTATGTAAACTCTAGAAAATAAAGGAAAGAAAGCAAAATCATCCATAATCCCTCTTGTAACATAAACCACATTAGTCTTCTGATGATACATAACTATGTAACTTGCAGTTCACTAGGCCCCTTCTGTCCCTTAAGTAACCTGAGGGTTGCTAGAGGATTTGACTGCAAAGTTTTTCATCTGCATGTCCTTCTGGAGTATTTTTAAATCCCGGGGGTCCTCCTCCATTGCCAGTTTCCCTTTGGACTCTGGTATTTCTCTTCCCCCTTTGGGATTCTGAGGTATATTTACCCCAATATATTAACACTCTTTCCATTGGATCCATGGAACCTCTTGGCTGTCCTATTCCTTTATCTTCCACAAAACCATCACATACGGTTTTCTAAGAGTATGTGAGTTCTTTAGGATAAAGGCAATTTTAGAAAGGAATTACAAGGTTGAAAGGACCAAGCTTAAAGTCTTAGTTAACTTGAAGTTTCTCTTGAATCCCACATGTTAAGGAACCTAAATACTTAGGGCTTCACGGGGATGGGACTTTATGGATGACTTCTGCTCCACCTTCTAAAGATTACCGGCCAGTTGTGTCTCCCTTCTAGCTTCACACACTCCTTCTTTGACACTCTTCATTCATAACTCTACTATTTTCTCTTGGAAAAACCACCACTTTCCACAGGAATGGCCATCACTCCCTGGATTCACCTGGGTCTGATACTCTGGGCTTCAGTCTAATGGACATTGACATTCATCACTGCCCAGACTCTAGGGGGACTGGCTGCAGTCATAAGAGACAATGAATGCAGATCCTTCAATTAGAATTTCCTTTTTAACACTTTCACAGCAAGAACTGTGTTTGCTGGTCCCTTTATTAGATGACCTATTACCCAAAGTACCTTTCCTCAAAGTAATGACTAGGAATGATTATGGGAAGTTAAAATGTATGCTTTACCATTCAGATGTGCAAGAAAAACCAAGTAACCTTTCTTTACTTTCTTTATTTTTATGTTGTCTTGCTTACAAACCCCCATCTTTGCTACTGGGAGACTTGGGGGATAGGCATAAATATAAATTAAACAGCTCATCCTCTTTTGTTTTAAAATAGTCTCTTTTGTTAATCTCAGTCTTTTATATATTATCTTCTACTTTGTTTTACAAAACTCACATCAGAGCCAAGGAAGAATATTTGCTTTGTACTTTGTCTCAATCTGTGGCTCCCATGGACCTTGGGTTGGGTTCTTTGGGCATCAAATTACACTCTCATAACTTAAATCACATCAGTCTTTTGTTGACACATAACTATGTAACTTAGGGTTCACTAGAGCCTTCACTGGGCTCTCCACATCCACTGCCTCTTCTAATGTGTCCTCAGGTGGTGTAACTTGTGTTCTCTTCTCTTGGCATTGATATGGTGTGAGATTAAACTTGTTCCCCTCTGCCATCTGACCAAATCCTGTCCTGACTCTGTCGGAGAGGAAGAAATTTTCCTCCACCCTTCTAAGTTCTTATGGTTGGTCTAAGAATTAAATTGACATGAGGCCGATTAACAGGAGCAAATCACACAAAAGTTTAATAACATGTATACATACAAGAGACCCAGAAAATCTAATCCACCAAAAAGGCTGAAATTCTCACCTTAAATGCCACCTTCAGCTAAAGACAAAAGAGGATATTGAGGGTAGTGGTTTGGGACCTCAAAGGGGAAGAAGGCACTTGACATGGAGATGGAAAAACAAATGTTTGGTAAACAGATATTGCTAGGCCATGCAGAGACACAAAGAGAAATTTTAACAAACAGACTTTGCTAGGTTCCTCCCTGTCTATGCACCTAGTTCATACTATAGTTTTCTATGGTGACAGCTCCCTTCCTGGAGCAGGTCCCCGTCTACATTCTTTAGGCAGTTAGGGGGAAGGTCAGAGTTTCTTCCTGAGTCTTTTGGCCTTGATTGTTTTCATCACGAAATAATCCACATGCCAAAGAGACGTTTTGGGGTGGCAAATTTTGCTACAACTCCTTCCCACTATATGTGTCCCTGAAGGTCCAGCTATGATTCCAGTTCAATCCCTTACATGGGTATTTAGCCTGAAAGCTGTGTGGTATAAGATAATTTCCTACTCATCCAGACCCCTCAGGTAAGCTCACTTCATTTACTTTCCACCCCACATGGGAACTTCTGGATCACTTCTCTGTTACTCAGGAGGCAAGGGGATGACGCAGGAATGCCCAGCCCCATGTACCTAGACCCTTTTCTCTGGCCCTGCTGATGTAGGGTTCCCCACGGTGTAAACTGGAGTATCAGCTCAGTTGCTCTCAGATTCATTCTCAACTTATTTGGAATTTCTATAAGAATTTCTATAAACCACTGGGTTGAGGCCCTTTTCAGGTACTTGCAGCTTCCTTACCCTGGACTTGTCTCATCTGACTTTCTCTGCTTACTCCCTGCATCTCTCATCCCATCTCCTATCCTCACCCCCAGCATTGTCTTTCCCAATCGTTCATTTGAAACTGATAGGCGGACATGAGCTCCAGGATATTATGTGCTATCCTAATTCTTCTCTACTCATACCTTATAAAAAATTATATATTCAGACCTCTAAGCTTGATATGCAAAGGCAAACTTCAGATTTAGATTTTAGAACATTCTTTACTCTCTCAACAAAGCCTGACTTTCAAGAGTATTCTCTTGCTGTGGACTCAAAAATTGAAGCTTCGAGCTTCAAAGAGAAACAGTGACCTCTTTGTTCCAGGCTTTTATCACTTTCTTTTTCTAGGACATTGAACTCTATGCCTTAGCCTTAGTGGTAGAAGGAATGGCTTTTAAAAGAAGGAGAAAAATAGGATTAATACAAGGGAAAATACAATGTGAGGTTTTTCAAAATGCTTTTATTTTCAAAAATTTATTTATTTATTTCTTAGAACATACTGAGGAAGGAAATACTCCACATGAGCAAGGCTCTGGGAAACCCTTGATATTATAGGTCCCTACTGCAGTGCTGAAGAGATGGGCAAAGTCACAGAAGAAGATCTGTTTGCAGTCGTTGCTGATGCTGTTACATGGGGAATGGCAAGGCCTGGATTGCATTGTTTTGCTTTTGCATCACATTCAGATAGAAGATGTGGATGGGGGATAAGGGGGAAGGATGTGTAGCTAATTCTTGCTTTTGTTAAAATCACAGAATAAATACAATTTTAAACTGGGATGTAAATAAAACTTAGTGATATATATTAACAATAATAATTCTTATTTGCATAGTACTTGACAAAATATTTTTGTTTCATTATATCGTATAGAACCTTCCAAAGCTTTCATTTAGGAGTTGTAAGTCCTACTTCAGAGATGAGAAACAGAATCCAGGGGATATTAAGTAACTTCTCTCAGGTGTGTAGATAATCAATGCCAGCTAATGAATGGTGTTAATCCATATATAGTTGTTGATGTTGTTGTTGTTTAAATCATACCATAATACCTCTGCTGATAAAAGATATGATAATAATAATAGCCTTATCTCTTTTCTGCATGACAACCCTACACCTGTTTGAAGGTCTTTATTATGTGTCTCTGTCAGATCTCTCTTAGTTTTCATAACAAAAAGGGTAAAGAAAGCTGGTAGGGAGGCAATAACCAAAGTGGGTGGAAGAGTCATTATCAAAGGAAGAATATGAGTATGTAGATCCAGGAAGCTGAGTCCAGAGGTCCCACTCTGAAGGCATTTTAACTTCACTTAGAGTCTTCTCTCTTGATTTTTCCCTCCACTAAATCATGCCAAATAGAATCTTAGACTCATAGAATTGGGAGTAAAATTGCAAATGTTGAACTATTCAATGCTGGAATTCTATAATACCTAGTAGTGTGATAGTAAATGTTTAGCCACCAGGTCTTGGGGGAAAACAAAGACCCTTGTTTTCAGTGTTTGCTGATATTTTTGGTGTAAATACTACCCTGATGGCCAGTTTCAACCTACTGAAATGATGTCAGTGAACATGGAGTTTGGAAGAGTTGCTAGCAATTATCTCTTGTGAGCCGGTACAAGACAACTTTAACAAACCATTCGTAGGTTGATTGGAACCCTAAAATGCTACCTAGCCTTAGCTTTGAATAGTACTGTGTCCAACATTACCATTCCACTGTTTGGTAGTTCCAATTATTATTGTTCTTTTCCTGATAATGCTTCTAAAATTACCTTTGGTCCACTTTGGCCTTAGTCTTCCCTGTTTATTACCGTCTTAAACCTTCCCTTCTCCAGGATGTGTATTTTTTGCTAATTAAATCATATATATATGTGATATTTTTCACATGCCAAACCATTCTGATAACCCTGCCTTGGTAATAATAACCCTGCCATTGTTAATGTTCCTTTACAAATTTGATGTTTATAACTGACCACATAACACAGCTCAGTAGGACTCTCATACCCTTTTAGATAGATATTTCTAGCATAGATTAAGTCTATGTTGTTTTTCTTTTCTTTCTTTTTAACTAATTAATTAATTTTTAGCACCCACATGACTTAATTGGTTACTTTTGAGCTTGTGATCAACTACCAAAAATCCCCTTGGTCTTTTTCATGAGAATGGCTATTTTTACATATCTTCCCAATCAACCAAACTAGAGAATGTTATCACAAAATGATCTACTTGCAGATCATCTAGTCCAAGTTCCTCACTTTAGAGATGAGGGAACTAGAGATCACAGGGGTTAATTAATTGAAATAAGATTGCACGCCTTGTTGGTGACAAAGTCAGGTCTAGACCAGATCGTATGGCTGCTATAATTTCCTTGTATTCTATTATTTCCTCTTACTCTTAGAACACCATCAGATAAGAAAAGCAAGTTCTGTTAACTCCATTTTAAACATGATAATATTTAGAGTCAGGAATACCAAGTAATTTGCTAAGGCTACATGGGCAATAAATGGCAGCTGATTTTTTGAGCCTGAGTATAAAGCTGTTATAGTTTATATTTTTGGTTATGGCCCCTTACATTCATTAGACTGTGAGATAATTTTTAATTTTGGCTATGTAATGCAGGGTTTTAACCATTCTTCCATCTTCCCATCTTTTATAAGTGTAATAAGCATAGGTCTCTGTCAGCCAGGGTCCCGACAGAAAACAGAAGCCAACTCAGATGGTTCAAAAGAGTTTAACAAAGGTATTGTATTAGTTTCCCAGGGCTACCATAACAAATTACCACAAACTCAGTGGCTTAAAGCAAAAGTTAAGGAGGCCAAAAGTCCAAAATCAAGGTGTTGGCAGATTTGGTTCCTTCTAGAGCCTCTGAAGGGAAAAAACTGTCCATCCTTCTCTCCTAGCTTCTAGTGTCTGCCAGCAATCCTTGACATTCATTGGCTTCAAAAGGTATCTTCACATAGCCTCTTCTTTGTGTATCTTTTTGTGTCCTCTCCTCTTTACATGAGGATATCAGTCATTGGATTTAAGGCTCACCCTAAGTCCAGGATGATTTTATCTCAAGATCTTTAACTACATCTGCAAAAAGCCTGTGTCCAAATAAGGTCACATTCTGAGGTTCTGGGTAGACACGAATTTTTGAGCAACACTATTCAACACACTACAGATACCATGTATGAAATTGTGGGTGGAATAAGGAAACAGGCAAGATGTAAAAATGCTTACCAACCCTAAGCTTGAAGGGACAAGAAGACGTATTGTGCCCCAGGGTCCCACTGAGGTGGACCAGTGAAGGAGGGGCCCACGGCAGTAATTCTAGCTGTAGAGATATGAGTGCCCTGCCAGGACATTGGTTTCAGAACAGGTAGAGAACAGGAAGGAAACATGCCAACCACTTTCTCTTTTCAGTTGCCACTCTTCTTCGGATGATTCCCGTTAGCCACATCCAACCAGAAGCCAGGTGTATAAGTTTCCTATTACTGCTGTAAAAATTACTACAAACTTCATGGCTTAAACCAATTCAAATTTATTATCTTATAATTCTGGAGGCCAGAAGTCATACAGAGGTCTCACTGGGTTAAAAGCAAGGTATCAGCAGGTCTTGTTCCATTCTGGAGGCTCTAGTGGAGGATCCATTTCCTTGCTTTTTCCAGCTTCTAGATGCCATCCACATTCTTTAGCTCATGGCTCCCTTCCTCTATCTTAAAGCCAGCAACGGCAGATTGAGTCCTCATATCGCATCACTCTGACCTCTTTTGCTATATAAGTCAACATATTCACAAGATCCAGGGATTAGGATGTGGACATCTTTGGGAGGAGCCATTCTTCTGCCTGCAGTATCAGTTGACAGTCTTTAGGATTTAGCCTCCTGGGTAGGGTTGGATACAAGTCATGTGGCAATGAAGCTTATACAATTAGGAGGTACTCTACGAGAAAAATAATTCAAAATTATCTTAGGCACAATGCTTGGAAGGGGCAATACCTGAGGGGCCCTGAAGAGGAAGCTTCATTAGCTCAACAGTAAATCAGCCTCTGCTCCTGGGCACAGAACATGGCAAAGCAGGGCAGAGAATAATCTGGGGTGGGGCAAATGGGCAGGAGTCAGAAGAGCATGCCTTAAACATTCCTCCAAATAGCTGATTAAAAGTTTGACTTGTGTGGAATCTGCTGCATTCTACTAGTGCCTCTACTTCAGAGTGATATCAGCCTTCTTCAGTCAGCCATAAGTCAGCTGATTTTTGATCATCTTGTTCATGAGGATAGCATAAGAGATGGCCAACAGCTTAGGAAACTGATTTATACCATGCCTTCATAGAAGCCATTTTTTACTCTTACTGCATTTAGGCAAATGTATAGTAATGGTATTGGGGTTGGTGTATTCATACTCAATACTATTCCTTAGCCTTTTAAGCCTTTTAAGGCAGTGTAGATTTCATGGGCAACTTTCCCTCCAGTCTTCCCCTCAAATGTCCTGTAACAAGTTGTCCACTCAATCCACAAAACCTATGAACCTTAGGTTTTATAATAAGAAGTTCAGTCTTATTGTGTCACCCATGGAAGTTCCATCTAGCCATAGTCTATTCAACTCTAAATTTGCTTCTCTCTTGTGACTATGTAGTGTATTTGATACAGAATTTTTCTTCTAGATCCCCTAAGTTCTAGGACTTTACAGTGCAGTCATATGAGAGTGAGTCAGCAGTTTAATTCCAATATCTGTCTCACCACTGCCCAGGGACTTTCTAACAAGAACCAAGACAGTTATTAGTTTTATTTCCACCCAAGTAGAATAAAGAGGAACTACATTAACAAGAATAGAGAAGTGAAGAACACCAATTGCCCATGTCTTAATAGTAAAAAAATAAAATAAAAATAAAAAAGGAGAAAGGGAGTAAATTCCACTGTAGATTTTACTTTATGAAAATAGAGTGACTTCCTGAAGAAAGTGTGGTTTTCAGGGTATTTTCTTGTGTTATTTATTTCCACAAGTAAGATGAATTCTCTGATTGCCATAATTGAACCAAACTTCCAAATGAGAATTGCACTGAAAATAGAAAAAGGAAGAGAACTAATTGGACTTATAGACTGTAGAGGTTAGTGCATATAACCTAATGATGGACATTCTGGATAATGTTCTTTCAATTTAGGTCCATTGAATGAACAAGTCACAAATAACCATAATGAAGTTAGGTGTTGGTTCAGTCTCTTATATCTATCAGCCACGGTCTTTATTTGATATTAATATCTTAAAAAGAGAAATTTCTAACTCTGTAGTGAACATTTCTTAGATTTTTTTCTCCAGATACTTAAACAAAATATGAAAGGAAATAGCAATGGAGTAAAAATCAAAGGAAATTCAGGGAAAGGAAACTTTTAAAATGAAAATGATGGTTATTTCAAGTGCTGGCACTTTCCAGAAGCTCATTTTCTGACTTAAATAGTCCATGGAGCACAACTTAATCTTTGATTCAACAGCAGTGCCAACACAAAATGCTACTTTAACATGTCCTATGCAAATGTGACATAAATACTGAAAGACCTCAAATGACCTTCTGGCTCGGTCACTTACTACCTGTGTTATCTTGGGTAAGATACTTAAATTTTTTAACCATCTATTTCTAAGATTTAAAACGGGGATCATGTTATTTTCCTTAAGGTGCTGTAAGAATTACAGGTAATATGTGTAAAATGCCTATCGCCACCGTAGGCAATTATGGTACAGTATTACTCATATTACAAATTGCATAGAAGTTTTTAATTAGTTTATGTGACTCTTTTTTTGTATATTTAATTTTAAATAAGATTCAAGGTTTTAAAATAATCTCTAGCTGGGGAATTATATGCATCTGTTTGTTAATGGGAGAGATAATTTGGGGCGAAATAGATAGCATACATCTTTCTCAATCTTTCTCAGTCAAAGGGGCTTTCCTTTAAGGATATGGTCTGCAGATGTTTATTAAAATGCATCTCTTCTTTAGTAGAAGAAATAGAGAGCTCAATTATAGCTAAGTTTTACATGGTATATTCTATAATTCTTAGTCTTCAGACTCCTGGGCCACAAATAATTGTTACAGTATTTTATGGAAGAACAAAACTTTTTCAGCAATATTTTGTGTAATTACAAAGGATATAAATACTTAAGGAAAACAAGTACATGAACATGGAATTTTTATAGTGAATGATAGCAAGGAAAGTCACTCACTGATTTTCCAGATATTTCCGAATAAGTTAAAAAATTTCATAGAACTGTATTTTAGTTTCTTCATCTATAAAATGGGAGAAAACCCCATAAATCTCTTCCTCTCAAATCTCACATTTGTAACACTTTGTCAAGTTCCCTATGGCAGAATCTCCTAGATGTCACCAAGATGCATTCTCCCCTTCTTCATTAAAAGAAATTCTGAGTTTCAGCAGGGGGCGTGGCTGCTTGGCTAGGCATTGTGTTTCCCAGTTTCCCTCACAGACTTATTTCTGACCAAAGGGATGGGAGAGAAAGTGATGTGTGCCAATAGAAGATGAAGGAAATGGGACAGGTACATTGGCCCAGAGATGGAAACCCCCTGTTGAGAGTGGCAGATCACTTATACCAGTCCTGAGACGTTTTATCTCTGTACAATTATATGAACACAAAATAAACTACCTTGTTTAAGGTACTGTATTTTAGGTGCCTGTTGAAGCTTAGCCTATGCCCTCCTAATTCGACTCACCAGAGGAACATAGCACTGTCCCAGAGAAAAAGTAGGCAGTTTCTAGATAAACATTGTAGTGGGGTCTTTACCACACTGAGTGTACACTCCTGACTGTCGGTAGTGGCAGTCAGAAAAGTCAGAGTTTTTCTTTTTTAATTAATTAATTAATTAGTGGCTGTGTTGGGTCTTTGTTGCCGCAGGCGGGCTTTCTCTAGTTGCGGCGCGCGGGGGCTATTTTTCCTTGCAGTGCGCGGGCTTCTCATTGTGGTGGCTTCTCTGGTTGCTGAGCATAGGCTCTAGGTGTGGGCTTCAGTAGTTGTGGCACATGGACTCAGTAGTTGTGGCTCATGGGCTCTAGAGCACAGGCTCAGTAGTTGTGGCACACGGGCTCAGTTGCTCCACAGCATGTGGGATCTTCCTGGACCAGGGCTCGAACCTGTGTCCCCTGCATTGGCAGGCGGATTCTTTTTTTTTGCGGTACACGGGCCTCTCACTGTTGTGGCCTCTCCCGTTGCGGAGCACAGGCTCCGGACGCGCAGGCTCAGCAGCCATGGCTCACGGGCCTAGCAGCTCCTCGGCATGTGGGATCTTTCTGGACCGGGGCACGAACCCATGTCCCCTGCATCTGCAGGGGGACTCTCAACCACTGCGCTACCAGGGAAGCCCCGGCAGGCGGATTCTTAACCACTGCACTACCAGGGAAGCCCCAGAAATGTCAGAGTTCTTTAAAATTTCTAGAGATTCTAACTGAGCAGTGATCCATAGTTCTGAGCTGTGAAAACATTAGTAGTCTCAGAAGTTCTCAGTAGTTATTGGAGCTGGCTCCTGGCTGCATTGACTTCAAGATGTAGACTCACATCAGCCTTAACTCTTCTTCTTTGCTTCCGGACTGCCCTGTGGCTTCTTTGGCATGCACAACCCACATTATGCCTCTCTGCCTTCTTCCTGTTTCCCTGGGGCCTGACCCCCAACCAACCTGAGCAACTGACTTTGTAACTGTCCTTTGGAACTGCCAGGGAATATAGGTCCCTGTTTGGCTTCTCTGGCAGTAAATGCTGGGCTATAGCTTAAGGGGATCACTTTTTTTTTTTGCGGTACGCGGACCTCTCACTGTTGTGGCCTCTCCCGTTGCAGAGCACAGGCTCCGGACGCGCAGGCTCAGCAGCCATGGCTCATGGGTCCAGCCGCTCCGCGGCATGTGGGATCCTCCTGGACTGGGGCACGAACCCGTGTCCCCTGCATCGGCAGGCGGACTCTCAACCACTGCGCCACCAGGGAAGCCCTAAGGGGGTCACTTTTCGATTGGCTCACATTTCTCTGAAGTTTAGGAAAATGCCTTCTATAGAGAGTTTGAGATTTGTAAACCCAGACACTGGTAATAATTTTGCTGGTTGTATGTAACAAAGGGACATGTTCTTGCAATAATAGAAACCAGTAACTATTGAATATTTTGCAGAATGATGTGCCACAGTAATTCCATGATATCTCATGGTTTGTTTTACCCCCCCGTTAGTTATAAGTGTCATAGAAAATTCGATTGATTTAGAGGTTCATCTTAGACTTCTAGACTGATGTGTCTGTTGTCCTTCATAAGCCTACATTGCCTCTTGCTAGCTGTTCTTTCTAAATAACTTGTCTGATGTCTCCAGTAATAATAGGTCCACAGGTCATTTTTTTTTTTTTTTAAGCCATATGTGTTGCCTCCATGTTCTTCTGTCTGTCTGGATTGTCTTGATTGCTAATCTTCCCATTGAAGGTCACTTTTTGAAAATAACCAACCTTTAGCAAATACAATCTCTCCTCCTCCTCCTCTACTTCTTCTCTTTCTTCTTTTACACAGACTCTGTTCCTGTGCATCTCTCTCTTTTTTAAAAAATTTTTATTGGAGTGTAGTTGATTTACAATGTTGTGTTAGTTTCAGGTGTACAGCAAAGTGAATCAGTTATACATATACATATATCCACTCTTTTTTTAGATTCTTTTCCTATATAGGCCATTACAGACTATTGAGTAGAGTTCCCTATGTTAAAAAGTAGGTCCTTATTTGTTATCTATTTTATATATTGTAGTGTGTATATGTCAATCCTAATCTCCCAATTTACACCCCCACCCCCCGCTTAACCCCTGGTAACCGTAAGTTTGTTTTCTATATCTGTAACTCTGTTTCCATTTAGTAGGTAAGTTCATTTGTCCCCTCTTTTTAGATTCCACATATAAACATTATCATATGATATTTATCTTTCTCTGACTGACTTACTTCACCCAGTATGACAATCTCTAGTTCCATCCATGTCACTGTAAATGGCATTATTTCATTCTTTTTTTATGGCTGAGTAATATTCCATTGTATATATGTACCACATCTTCTTTATCCATTCCTCTGTTGATGGACATTTAGGTTGCTTCCATGTCTTAGCTATTGTAAATCGTGCTGCTGTGAACATTGGGGTGCATGTATCTTTTCGAATTATGGTTTTCTCCAGATATATGCCTAGGAGTGGGATTGCTAGATCATATGGTAGCTCTATTTTTAGTTTTTTAAGGAACCTCCGTACTGTTCTCCATAGTGGCTGCACCAATTTACATTCCCACCAACAGTGTAGGAGGGTGCCCTTTTCTCCACACCCTCTCCGGCATTTACTGTTTGTAGATTTTTTAATGATGGTGTGAGGTGATACCTCATTGTAGTTTTGATTTGCATTTCTCTAATAATTTGTGATGTTGAGCATCTTTTTTTTAGCCATCTGTATGTCTTTGGAGAAATGTCTATTTAGATCTTCCACCCATTTTTTGATTGGGTTATTTGTTTTTTTGATATTGAGCTGCATGAGCTGTTCGTATATTTTGGAGATTAATCCCTTGTCAATTGCTTTGTTTGCAAATATGTTCTCGAATTCTGAGGGTTGTCTTTTCGTTTTGTTTATGGTTTCCTTTGCTGTGCAAAAGCTTTTTAGTTTAATTAGGCCCCATTTGTTTATTTTTGTTTTTATTTTCATTACTCTAGGAGGTGGACTGAAAAAGATCTTGCTGTGATTTATGTCAAAGAATGTTCTGCCTATGTTTTCCTCTAAGAGTTTTATAGTATCTGGCCTTACATTTAGGTCTTTAATCCATTTTGAGTTTATTTTTGTGTATGGTGTTAGGGAGTATTCTAATTTCATTAGTTTCTATGTAGCTGTCCAGTTTTCCCAGCACCACTTATTGAAGAGATTGTCTTTTCTCCACTGTATATTCTTGCCTCCTTTGTCATAGATTAGGTGATCATAGGTGTGTGGGTTTATCTCTGGACTTTCTATCCTGTTCCGTTGATCTAATATTTCTGTTTTTGTGCCAGTACCATACTGTTTGGATACAGAAATCTCTTGTGCGTCTCTTAAAGCAAAGCCCTTCTTTCTTCCTTCACCATGTCAAGAGGCTATTCCTGACATACATATAACCCTGCATATCAACACATTCCTTGGCTCTCTCGTTTGACTCTTGCCATAGTAACATAGCTCTGAGAATGGCTTCAGAAAGGAAATCTGATCCATGTATATATTATATAATCTATAAATATATGAATTTATATTAATATATGAATTTATATTAATATATAAATTATATATATATATATCAAACTACTTGGAGCCAGTTGTCTCACCTGGACTATTTCAATAACCATCCAACTTATCTTCCTGCTTCCATAGTTGGCCTCCTACAATCCATTCTCCACGAAGCAGCCTTGATGATCCTTTGAAAATGTAAGCCAAATCATGTTCTACTCTGCTTAAAACTTTCCAGTGCTTTCTATCTCATTCAGAAAATTTTCATTGCCTTCATCACTGCCTACAAGAGACTTGGTTCCTCCTCTATGTCTTTGATCGCATCCTTTGTATTCATCTTCTTCTCAAGGTGCCTCAATCTAAATGGCTTTCATGCTGTTCTTCAAATACACTAAGAACATTCCTGCCACAGGGCCCTTGCATGTGCTGCACCCACTGCCTGGAAAACTGTTCCCTCCAGTATCCACATGGTTCACAGTCCTTCATTGAATTCTCTGCTCAAGTGTCAGCTTAACAAGGAGGTTTTTCCTGAACATTTATCAAAATCACCCTTGCCTCCTTCTTTTCCCACATACAGCCTCTGCTTGTCACTGTCTGTTTTCCTCCATCGCAGCAGAAAATTTGCCTAATTTGCTTAATTATCCATTCCTCCAATGCATAGAACAATACCTGACATGGTAAATCATTAATAAGTATTTAACACATTAAAATAATTAAACACTTGGCTAGTGAAAAGTATTACCTGAAAGAGATGTTCTCAATTAGTCTATAAATCAGCATTAGACATTGATTAAAGGCTTAAATAATTGTTGGAGTAGAATTTGCCTTTAATTACTAATATTTATTTAGTATCCATTGTGATATAAAATATTTTACTTGGTGATAGGGCATTTAGAGAAGAATAGAATATATTTCTATCCTTTAGTAAGGGCAACACATAAAACTTGTATATTATTTTATTTGTTACTCAACTTTGTTATATAAACACAGAAACTATTATTGTACCCATTTTACAAATGGGAAACTTAAGTTTAGAGAGCTTAAATGACTTGTCCAAAGTAATGCAACAAGTTAGTGAGAGGTTCAAGCTTTGCTACTAATTAGTTTGCATTACTTTGGACAACTATCCAAATCTCCAAGCGTTGTCCTCTTTCCATATGATTAGTCTGCACATTCATTGTAGAGGCAAGATAGCTCACAGGAGGGAGTGGAGGCTTGTTCTTATAGACACAAGTATTTAAAGGTACACTACTTTTGAAAATAGAGTAATTATAATTTCATCCGCTGAGCCAGTTAAAATTGGTTAGGTTAGGGCTTCCCTGGTGGCGCAGTGGTTGAGAGTCCGCCTGCCGATGCAGGGGACAGGGGTTCGTGCCCCGGTCCAGGAGGATCCCACATGCCGCGGAGCGGCTGGGCCCGTGAGCCATGGCTGCTGAGCCTGCGCGTCCGGAGTCTGTGCTCTGCAACGGGAGAGGCCACAACAGTGAGAGGCCCGAGTACCACAAAAAAAAAAAAAAAATTGGTTAGGTTAGACACATAACTTCCAGATATCAGCAGTTAATAAAATAGTTTATTTTTCATTTGTGTTACAAGCCCAATGTAGGTGATCGGAGGGTTTTGTCTACCAGAGTCAAACCCAGGGGCCCTGGGTTGATGGAAGCTCTTTGGACACTTGCTTCCATGATCACCAAGGCAGCCAGAAAGGAGGGCTGTAGAGCCAAGCACCAGCAAGAAATGTTTCAAACCCTCTTATTTCACTGGCCAAAAGTTAGTTCCATGGTCACTCCTAACTTCAAGTGAGTCAGAAGTATAGGAGAATGGAATATGAATGAAAATGGTGAACATTAAATGATTACCACACCCACCCATTGACAAATACTCATACAGATACACAGATGTATGTATGTTATTTTTCTTTCCTTTCTTTTTTTTTTTCTGGAAACATAACTCACTTGTTCTTCCAAATCTTTGACTGAAGCAAACCCAGTGTTTCCTACTTGAGTTTATTTGTTAACTTTTCCAGAAGACAACTTGTAAAATCCAGAGAAACTACAGCCAGACAATGATGACAGAGGAACAATTTATCTTTTCCTAGGAGCCTTCACCTAACAGTGGCAATATTGTCCTCTTTTTACACATTGAAATTTCTGCTTACTTCTCAGTTTTTATATTAATCACTTCTAACTTTTATTTGTATATAGAGCATTGTTGATAAAATAATAAAATATTTGATAGGGGGAAAAAAGAATTGGGTTGTTCTTTGTAATTACAAATTATTAAAATCATGGTTAGTTAAATATTACTCATTCTCTTCAAAACTATAGTCAGGAATATGAGAAATGAATGTAATGCCAAAAAGAGGAACTAAATCATGCTTTATATAGCTTGGCCTCCCTTAGAAGTAGAACAGGTAGAGAAGTAGGAGTCAACAGTACAGTACATAGAAAGCAAATGGAGAGACTGACTCTTACAGATTATGTTCCTGAGACATTACAAAGGTAATTTTTTTCTCCAAATTATTTAATTAGAACTATAAAATTACATATATCTAGGGGTTTAAAAGCACAAAACTATAAATTTCAACTTAATTTGAAATGTTTACATATTAAAAACATTTAGATCTTAACTTACATTTTGCTCTATAAATTAGAAATAGATAAAATTTTAGTGCTATTTTTAAAATTATTGGTAACGGGCTTCCCTGGTGGTGCCGTGGTTGAGAGTCCGCCTGCCAATGCAGGGGACATGGGTTTGCGCCCCGGTCCGGGAAGATCCCACATGCTGCAGAGCAGCTGGGCCCGTGAGCCACGGCCGCTGAGCCTGCGCGTCCGGAGCCTGTGCCCCGCAATGGGAGAGGCCACAACAGTGAGAGGCCCGCGTATCGCAAAAAAAAAAAAAATTATTGGTAACATTTGATTATAATGCTTCAGTGATGAATTTAATAGAAGAAAAAGGAAATGATGAGTTGAGTAACTGATATGTGAGATTTCTAAATAGTTTTCTCTTTTGGCTGTGCAAAAATGGTTTCAAATTTTGCCAAAGTTTATAGAGAATTGGCATGAGTATGTTTATCTCATTTTATGCAATATATATGTTTACAAAGAACTGGTTGATATAATTATTATCTATAATGTAAGGAATATAATCTATCTATCATCTCTCAATCATCTATCTAATTTAAAGAAAGAGCACCAGACAAGAAAGTTATTCTATAGGGTATATTTTTGATAAAGAAGTATGCATTATAAATCTGAAACTTTGAAAATTATATATCCTTAAAGTGAGGCATAAATAGATTTGAATTTCATAATTTAATGGGTGATATTTATTTCTCATTATTCACTGCAGTAAATACACTTGTAACTTAGTGTTCATTTCATTTAACACATTGAATCCTAATTCAGATAGCCCTTAAATGGAG
This sequence comes from Pseudorca crassidens, assembly GCF_039906515.1. Classification (NCBI taxonomy): domain Eukaryota; kingdom Metazoa; phylum Chordata; class Mammalia; order Artiodactyla; family Delphinidae; genus Pseudorca; species Pseudorca crassidens. The sequence goes on along the minus strand of NC_090303.1, from coordinate 73,911,893 downwards.
AGAAATGAGTTATTTAAAAATAAAAGCAGTTAAAATAAATTCTGTGGATTAGATATATGAATGACATGAAATACAGATTGTTCATATTCGTATTTATAATGATAAATTTTATAATAAATAAATTAGCACATTTTATAATCTTTTAAGATAAAAAAGTAAAGAATATTTGATTATACCTTTTTGTCACTTCATATTTTTAATGTAAGCAAACATCAAAAATAGAAGCAAGTACAGTTAAGCAAAGGCCCTCTTCAAATAATAATGTTAATGAAGAATTGTGAAATACTATAAGACCAAATTTACATTGTTATAATATGACATAAGTACTATGTTTTTACAGTTGTATGAGATCATAAAAGAAAGGAAAAACAACTGTTTATCCATTATTGTTTAAGCAAGGCCAACACAGGACTTCATAAAATATTTTTATAGCTCAGAACTTCATTCTCAGCTCCACACTTACCATCTCATTTTTTGTTTTCCCTCTGTTTCCTGGTTTCTCTTTCCCCCCAACACTGTTCATTCCCTACTAAATGTATTTTGTCATCACATATTATTTGTAATAACTAATCCATTTCACTTATAGCATATGTTTTCCTTACTATGTTATTCTGCATGCACTGAATATAGTATGCATTGTATGCATACTGTCAAGTAAAATTCAATTTGTAATGTTATTTTACTTGCTCATATATTCTGAACTAAACATCTAGGATCTTCTCTACTGTCATAAAGGAAGGTAATGAGAGAAAAAGGAAGAAAATGGGAAAAGCAAGCCAAGGAAGAAAAAAGAAGAGAATGGAGAGAGAAAAGACAGGGGAAGGAGGGAGAGAGTGAGAGAGAAAGAAAGGTTTCTTAAGAAATATAAGCAGCACTAAGCTAGTTCTTTTCATGTGTTTGTGAATCTTCTGCATGTGAAAGGAAGGTGTTCTGAGATAGGACATTTTTAGGGAATATGATAAAAGAAGAACACAATTTAAAAACAGAACATGAGAAAGTATAGGAAAGATCATCTGAGACATGTTAGAGGCCTAATATATGATATCAAAACTCTTGCTATGATTGGAAGTCCCCAAATTACTTTCTAAGTGAATTGCAGATACTTCAGAATAAAGTTTAGTACACACAAAAGCAGAGATGAAGAGAGAGTGCCAATAAGTCCAACTTAAGCTAAGTCTTCCATATGGTCTAAAATGTGTATGTGTAGCAGAATTACTTGGTCATAGGATGTGAATATGACAAAATATTTTAATGAACTTTTAGTCCAAAACCTTCATTTTGGAGATGAGGAGATGGAGGCCTAAATATCTTTTCCAGTTACAAACAAGGAGCCAATAGGAGACCTGCCTAGATTTCATAGCCTGTATTCTTTTCCCATTAAATTGAGGCCTATTAACATTACTATGGAAAATGTCAGATTTGTGGGCTACACTCAGGAACTGTAAAAGTAAGCCCTTGAGAAACCAAGCAGAAATTCTAGAGACTCACAAGAGAGAGCTACAAAATACATGTGACCCATTTATTTGTGGCCAAACTGTTTGAGAGACTCAAGGCTGAGGATGGGTGCAGTTATGGGCAAGCCCACATGAAATAAAATATTTCTCTAGTTTTTAATATCTTGTTTTCCCATGTTTCAAATGTATTTTGCTAGTTGGGCGTTGATTGTAATCTTAGAAGTAGGACTGAACATAACAACTCTTTGCGTTAGCCTTCTGAGGTAGACGCTGGCAGGCTTGTTGTAGGTTCAATGGCACAGTAAGAAGTACAACATGGAACTATGTCAAGTGTATATCAGGGAAGTGCCTTTTGTAGAATAGTCCTTCTTTGATATCTTAAATAATGTGATATTTGATCATCTGATGTCCCTTCACCTGGCTAACTTCTATTCATACTCTAGTTCTTAGTTTAAATATTAATTCTTAAAGGAAACTGCCTCTGATTCCCCAGTATAGATTAGATCTCCCATTACATATATTCAGTGGGCTATGTACTTGGCATTTATCAATATGATACGTGTATCAGTCAGGAAAACAGAAATCATACTAGATCTTTCAAGGAAAGTGAATTTAATAGAACGAATTAGTTATACAATTGGCAAAATAGTTGATTTCATACTCTGGGTTCTTTTCATACTGGACTGGGGTCAATTAACAATGATATGGAAGATGTCAGATTTGTGGGCTATACTTTGGAACTATAAAAACAAGGTGAGGTAACCCAGATTGGGAGTGTGTTTATGACTTCTTAGGGTGCCTATCAGAGTGCTAGAATTGCCAAAGGGGACAATTTAGCATGGGCTACTATACCTGAGTTAGGGAAATCAGAGCTAAGGATGGGACCCCAGAAGGGTCACAGCCACTTTCATGGACACCACCACAAAGCAAAGAGAGAGGAATAAATGCCCAATAGAGAGGAAGACCCATGACTTTTCCCCTCCTGTCACCTTCCAATATTGTATCAATTCCTCTCATCAGCCAAACTTAACTGGAAGTCAGTTAGCAAGGAAATATGGGAAATATACTTTCTGGGGGTCTCTGGCCCCCTGTATATACGGCACAGAACATGGAAGAAAGTGATTGACCTCAGACAAATAATTAATGTTAGTATACTAAACAAGTATATGTTAATTAATGCTATTATGAGGGTAATGCCAATCTTTCCAGGCAGTCTCTAATTTCCATGGATCAAGAATGTATCTGCCTTATTCACTAATATATTCCCAACACATTTCATAGTGCCTGACTCATAAGAGATTTTGAATAAATAAAAAAATATATGGATGAATATTATTATTGCCACTATACTTTCAAGAGTCATGATCTCCACTGAGAGTCATGTGCTCCTTCCAGTGCCAGTGTGAATAGGAGCTCTGTGATATACCAAGAGATAGTAAAGTCTGCATCTGAAGAAAGTGGGGGATAGAGATGAGAGCGAGGAAGGAAAGAAAGAGCTTTAATAAGTGACAGAGTTTCATAGCTTATAAAGTTTTCTTCAGCCTCAGTCTTAACTGCATTATCCATCTCTCCCTCACACCTTGGAGGCCACTCTAGTACATGTATCAACTGGGAAGATTTTTGTCAAAAGTGGGAAGACAGGCATCATATGAAGAATGGCCACTGTAGCTCAATACTCTTAACTAAAGTTAAATGATGATATTCCTAATGTCTGCTGCCTGACAATGTTTAGTGAACACTGTGTTCTTTACCGTTATGCTAGGGCAGGATAACTCTTCTCTCCTTATGGTTTTATCTAATCCTCTGCTTCAAGGGATGGGCCACATACAAAAGCTTTCAAAACCTAGGGACGCTTTTTTGTTTCCCTTTTCCTTCTGTGACTCCAATTACATGTATATTAGCCTGCTTGAAGTTGTCTCATAGCTCACTGATAGCCGCTTAATTTTTTCAGACTTCTTCTGTTAGTTTAATTTTGAATAGTTTCTACTATTATGTCTTTAAGTTCACTGATCTTTTCTTCGGTGTTATCGAATCTGCTTTTAATCCTATCCAGTGTTTCTTTGTTTTTTTTTACTTCATTATAAATTTTATTTGGTTTGCTAACCAGTAATGGAAGAGAGAGCTTTTTTTTTTCCTTTGCCTAACTATTGCTAATCACTATGGGTAAAGTGAATGATCAGAGGTAGAATGCAAAACACAAAATAAGTAACTACAACTATAGCATCAAAGAAATAGAAAATAGCCAGATTAACAATCATCTTTGTTGCTTAATTTGCTCAAAGGATAAGGAATATCAAGGCTATTTGTCCAGCCTGTTGGTGTTTCCTGGTTGCAATGTACTCCAGTTCCCAGGCTAAGATTTATATTATCCAGAGTAAACTTTATTTTCGACATTATATTTTCCTTTTCTAGAATTTAGAGTTAGATCTTCTGTAGTATCTTTCATGTCTCTCCTTAAAAGGCTCATTCTTTCCTCTACCTTCTTGAAAATACGGAGTATGGTTATAGTAGTTGTTTTAATGTACTTTTTATTGTTGCTGTCATTTGTGTCATTCATTGGTCAGTTTTTACTGAATTAGTGTTTTCCATATTGTTCTTCATATTTTCCTACTTCTTTGTATGTCTGGTAATTTTTGATTGGATACCAAGCATTGTGAGTATTGGCACTTTTAGTACTTTTTTTTTTTTAATTTTATTTATTTATTTATGGCTGCTGGGTCTTCTTTTCTGTGCGTGGGCTTTCTCTAGTTGCGGCGAGTGGGGGCCACTCTTCATCAGGGTGCACGGGCCTCTCACTGTCACGGCCTCTCTTGTTGCAGAGCACAAGCTCCAGACACGCAGGCTCAGTAGTTGTGGCTCACGGGCCTAGTTGCTCCGCGGCATGTGGGATCTTCCCAGACCAGGGCTCGAACCCATGTCCCCTGCATTGGCAGGCAGACTCTCAACCACTGCGCCACCGGGGAAGCCCAGCACTTTTAGTACTTTTTAGAAATATTTTTGAGCTTTGCTCTGGGATGAAGTTAATTTGCTTGGAAACATTTTGATTCTTTCACAAGTAGCTTTAATTTTTGCCAAATGGAATCGAAGCAGTCTTTAGTCTAAGGCTAATTTTCTGCCTTAGTAAGGCAGTACCTTTCTGAGTACTATTCTTGAGGTACGCCCTGTGTATTTTCTACCCCCTGGCTCTTGGGAACATAAACCATTCCCAGCTTTGTGTGATCTCTAGAAATTATTCCTACTACTTCTTTCCGGTAGTTTGTTGCCCAGCCAAAAGGTAGTTTGCTTATGCACGTGCTCTGATCAGTACTCAGCTGAAGTCTGTAGGGGAACCCTCTGTGGATCTCAGGAGCTACCTCTCTTTGTAACTCTCTCTGTTGTGGTACTCTGCCCTGCAAATTCTAATTGCCTTTGCCTCCCCAGATTCTTGTCTTTGTCTCCTCAATTCAGAGAGAACTCTGGGCTCTGCTTGGATTCTCTCTCCCTGTGGTGTGGTTTGGAAACTCTCTCCAGGAAGTAAGCTGAAGCAATCATAGAGTTTAAGTAGTTTATTTTCCTTCTCTCAGGGACCACTGCTCTCTGCTGCCAGTTGTTCAATGTCTGAAAATCATTGTTTCATATATTTTGTTAGACTTTTTAGTTGTTTAAGATACAAGCATAAATCTGGTCCTTGTTCCTCTTTCTTGACTAGCAATGGAAGTTCTTGACATTTTTCCCAAACTAAGGCTGATGAGCACATTGCTCTTAAATGCTATTTTTTAAATTCAAAGTTTAATCCAGGTATACTTACAGAGATCTGAGTATTACTCTGCACCGTCACTTCAAAAGGTTTTAATACTTTGATAAAATGACCAGAGAGATCTACATTTATGTTTAAATTATCCTATTTCCTACATTGGGAAATAATTAAAAATTTTTCCAGGAATTTAATCTTTGCTGAAGTCCAAGGTGCTTACTGAATTAGAATGGATATCTCAGTGAAAAAAATGTTAAAATCCAGTGAAACAAATCAATTCAGATTTTGTTATTATCTTATGAACCAATTAAATTGATGACTTTATGTTATCTTACACTACAGATGTTCATTCACTATTTCATCCATCAAAAATGCAAATCTTCCAATTATGAAAATTTGTATAATGATATAAAGAGTTAAGTACATTTGTCCTGCTGAATAAAAGAAAATTCCATTGTAACAAGTTTTCATTCTTGTTGAAAAAAAAACAAACCCTGTTAAGATAAGGAGAAAAATTCAACTGGAGAGTAAAAATTTCAAAAGCTAATATCAAATGAAAATGTTCTGTGTTCAGATTAATGTTAGAAAAAATCTATTTTGAATTTAACTGAGATTAATCAATCAGTCTTTCAAAAGAGATTCAGACTTTGTCACACATTTATTCATTTTCATGTGCTAATGATGGAGTATATGCTACACACAACTTGCTAAAAATCTACTGCTTTATTTTCAAAGGAAATCAATGAAAATATTGTAGTGTGAATAAAATTATGTTTAGAAGTTACAATTTTAAAACCTCAAATGTTGGTTTTATACTGTTTATTATACTCCCTTAAAAGAGATGCATACCAAAATTAATGTTTATCAAATTAAGCTTTGAGCCAAGACAAAACCATACATCACAAGGCCTTTATTTCTATATGAACAAATATAATTTGAGTTTGAATCAAACTCACATGTCTTCCAATCACCCTTACTCTACCTCTGAATGCTAATATAAGAACACAAAAACTCTTCTCATGAATTTTTAAATGTTAGTTTCACTTCCAGTTAACACACTATTAAAATAGTATTCCCCTAACTATACACTCTGCAAGAAAGAAATGTGACAGCAATAAAAATGCAAACATATTCTTTAAACATGTAGATGCCAGGGTAGTTGTTGTTGTTGTTATTGTTATTGTTTTAATATCCTTAACCATTTGTATATCACCATGTGACTGTGGTGGTTTAGTTTTTGAGCAGGAGGGTGAGCTGTGGATTTTTTTTTCTTTAAGGCCATTTAATCATAGTTCTAGTGACTCCACAATAAAATTTAAAGACAAGGAAGCCCATAATCATTGTATTCAATATTGTAATAGAGGTCCCAGGAGATATAATACAATTTATTCCCTGACTTCTAATTTAAAAACAGATTTAATTCTTCTTATTATAAAAATAATTCATGCATATCATTGAAAATCTTGAAAGTAGAAATTGGTAATTGGGAAGTCATAATTCCACTGCCCAAAGAAGAGAGCGTTAACTGAAGTAAGGTCTTCTATTAACATTAAAAAATTTTAAGTAAGAGACAGAGATTAGGTAAACTGTAAAATTAAAAAGGTATAACAAAAAAGAAATTTTAGATTGTGTGAAAAATGTTTCGGTCTTTTGGAATGTGAAATTATTTGGATTTTAAAAGTCAACAGAAACTAACATCTAAAGCCCAGAATTAATTTACTAGGTGGGGAATCCAGATAGGGAGGAGGAAGTTTTTTGGGTTAGTCTGATTTCCATCTGGTTGCACATTGGCTGTTGTAAAGGAATTACAGTATGGATGCCCCATTACTTAGAGGCAATGCAAAATACTTGAGGAGTTAGTGGTGAACTGCTGAGTTCAGTACCTCTTAATGTCTTTTTTCCAGTTCTTTATTGTCCCAAGGCTGAAAAGTTGTATGAATTTTTGTCTTGTTTAGCTGGATGTAGAATGTGGGAATCGGGAGAATGAGAGAAAAGTGTGAATTTTTCTGCTGAAATTTGAAGATATCACCAAATATAACAGCAAATGTATTATTATTTAGAAATAACTCAAAAAGCCTCTGTTCATCACTGCAACTTGAGAAATGATGGTGCTTGAACTTGTATATACATACATACACCAGTCATACCCTCTCCTTACTTGTGTGTTATTCTTACACAGTATAATAGTTAAACATTGATTATTTGTAATCCTCAAAATTAGATATTGTTATTGATTTATTTAGATGCTTATTTAGATTTGACTGCTTTTTTAACTACTTCTGTGCTTACCATTCATTTTAGCCCCTCAGACCTTCCTTCTCAGATCATTTTCTTCCTAATTCCTTTAGTGAGGGTATGTTGGTTCAATTTTTATTTATCTTAAAAATGTCTTTATTTCATCCTCATTCTGAAAATATTATTGAAAGCCTTTTTTTTGGGGGGGTCTTCTCTTCTCTCCTCCAACGCTCCCTCCTCCAGCTTTACTCTCAGTTGATGATCTTGCAAGATCTGATCCATGTGATGGAAGGAAAACCAAAAGAGGTACTGGCAAGTCAAATGTGTGGTGTGGCAAGTCAAGAAAATATATTAAAGAGTAGTGATTGTTTTTGTCAAATGCTACTGATAGTAGAGTATAATGGAAATTGGGAATTTAGTGCTGGATTTAGCCATGTAACCTTGAAGTAAGCACTTTGGTGGTGAGGCACAAACCTGATTGGATAGTTGGAAAAGATAATTGAGAGAAATGGAAATAGGCCTTGAATAGTAGTTATTTCAAGGACCCTTCCTGCAAAGGGAACAGGGAAATATTGTGGTAGCTAACCATACAAATAAAGGTGAAAAAAACTTTTTAGAAATATTTGGAAGAAAGAAGAACATGCTATATGCTGATGTGAATGTCCAGTAGAAGAGAAACAAGTGATTGTGCAGAAGAGAGAGGGAAGAATTGCTGGAGGAGTCAGCAAAAGGATATGGGGTCTAGTACCCAGTGGGTCATGGTGAGTTCACCTGAAGTTTCAGCCAGGACTGTCCTACACTTTCACTGATATGTCTAAGTATGGATTTCTTTCCATTCATTCTCATTGGGACTTACTGAGGTTCTTAAATATGAGGATTTAGTATCTTTCATCATATCAGGAAAGATCTCAGCCATTATTGTTTCAAATATTTCTTCTGCATCTTTTCTCTCATTCATCTCTGGAACTCCAATTAGCAGACACGTTGGAATCTTTCTATTTCCATGTCTCTTAACTTTTATATTTTCCATTCTTTTGACTCTTTGTGCTCCATTTTGAATATTTTATCCATATATGTCTCAGAATTCACAAAATTTCTCTTCACTTTTGTCTAATCTGTTGTTTAATCTAAACTTTGAGTTCTTAATTCTAGTTATTACATTTCTTCATTTCCAACAATTTAATTTTATTCTTTCCTCAAATCTCTCCAATCAGCTCCCATAATTTCTTCTTCCTCAGTTGTAGTTGATAATGGTCTCTTTTATTTATTTAACAGTAACAAGTAAACTCATTTTATAGGCTTCTTCTGATCATTATAAGATTAACCATCTTTGAGAGTCTTGTTTGGCAGTTTCTTGATTTATATCTTAACTCTCATTTGTAGTTGTTTGATCCTTTAGTGTTTGGTGACTTTTCACTGTGAGTTAATCTTGAAGCATTAACTGTGAGACTTCTTTGAGGTGTGTTAAAGTGAGTTTGTCTATGTAAGACTTGTGTTTGCTTTTGTCAGGAACCTGTGTTTACTACCAACCCTGGATCACTTTAATCGACATTTCCAGACATGGGTATTTTGTACCATAGATAGAGCCTGAATTCTTGCTTTAGACACCTGAGACTGAGGCTTGTGGTTAGGAAGGGAAGACCATTAAATTTCACCACTCAGAGGTAAAGCTGCAGCATGCAAGTGTCTCCACAGGCTCTACAAGCAGAGTAGTTTCTTTCAGGCACTGACCATAATGTCCTTTCTTCAGGGGTTCTGGCTTTGGTGGATTTTCTTTGATCAACTTAGGTCCGGGACCTTTGTCTCTCTTGCCGCAACTGTGAGCCTTTTAAATTTTGACTGCTCGTTTGTCAGGGATGGCAAACAGTCCTGGGCAAACTCCTGCTCTGGGTTTTACTTCTTCTGGATTTGCAGGGTTTTGTGTTTCTGGTGGTTGAGGGATTTCTTGATTGTCTTCTCTTGCTCAGACAGGTATTAAAGTGATTTCTAAAAATGCTATTCAGCTGTATTAGGTATACTACACTGGTAGGTGTTTCCACTTAATTTCTTGTCCTTCATAGTTGCTACAAACAGAATTCAAATTTTTTCATTTCCTGTCAGTGTTTTACCTTTGTCTGTGATTTTAAATTTTCTTTCTCCATATCCTACTTTGAATTTGAAAATGTAAAGAAATTGATGATGACCAATTTTTATCATGTACCATACTTGAGTCTTAAAATATTACTATTTCAATTGTCACAGAAATTATGGTATTTCAATTTGTAAGCAACCTGAGAATTTTTGCCTGCTCTAGAATTATCTTGTTTTAGTGGGTGTCATGGGTATTTCTGAGACAATGTTACTGAGGAATTCAGGTCCATTCGTGTGTGGACCTAAATGAATTCAAAATAACTTGATATCCTGCAAGTATTTCTGAAACTGAAACTACTTGAGACCTGATTGATTATAGCTCCTGCATCCCTTAACAAATCGAAACTTCATTTTTGACTTTGCAGTCTTGGTACTTGGTTGGAAATACTCTGCTTCTCAGAATTGCCTGTAATCCTTGAGCTTAGAGTGTTTGCTGGATGTGAGTCTAGCAATTATGATATTCTACATATATGCAGAAAAGGAAGTGGCCTCTGTGGTGTGATTTTTTTAGGTGCTGCCAGGCCCCTCCTGACTAAATGATTTCCTCCTATTTTTAACTGTGGTTCAGAGGTGACAGTTTTAGCCACTTTACATCATACAGCAAAAGCAGAAGTCACTATCTTCAGATAGTTTGGGGAAAGAGCAGGATTTCTAGATATCAGCCTGTTCTCTCCTTAGCATGGATTTGACTCTAAGATGAAGTAAATGCCACTTCCCAAGGTTGAGAGCCTAGGGGGAAGAGATTTAGGACGGGTGAATTTCTAGGGAAAGAAGAGGAATCAGTTTTATCTTGTTTGGACAATTTACTGTTGTGAAAGAATAAGCATACAGAATTTCCTGAGATCAGGGGAAAAGGGGGTAATTATTAGTAGTATACTGTTTTATTTGTATTTATTTTTACTTTTTTTGCCACAGTTGGCCAGGATTGCATTTTCCCCTAGCAATACAATTTGTATTAGTCAAAAAAGTTCTCCAGAAAAACAGCGTGTGTGTGTGTGTGTGTGTGTGTGTGTGTGTGTGTGTGTATCAATCTTGAGTCTTCATGAGTTGATGTTGAGTCTTGGAGTCTGAAATCTGCAGAGCCAACCAGCAGATGGGAAACTCAGGCAGGGTTCCTATGTTGCAATCTTGAGGCAGAATTGCTTCTTCTATGGGAAACCTGTCTTTTCCCTTAAGGCCTTCAACTGATTAGATGAGGTCCACCTACATTATGGAGGCACTCTGCTTTACTAAAGTTTACCAGTTTAAATACTAATCACATCTAAAAAAATACCTTCATAGCAGCATCTAGTTTGGTGTCTGACCAAACAACTGGGCACCACAGCCTAGCCAAGTTGGCATAAGAAATTAATCATCACATAATCCTATAAAATTTTAGTGGACTGCTTGCCAATTTCATTTAGCATGATTGCATTCACTATATCCTCATAACTTTTTTGTCATGCCAAATTTAGTAATACCCAGATGAGTGATATTGATGGAGTTTTTGTGCTAAGACACTCTACCCTTTCCGAGTACCTGAGTATCAGTGAATCAGGAACTAGTTAAAAAGGGCTTGCAGATACCCTTCCAGGCAGAGGAAGGGTATCTGCAAGCACTTCATCTCTAGCCTTCTCTGGGCCTCTTTCTCCCCATAATCCTGTACTAAACTTTATAATTAGAGGCATTGCGATACGTTTGTAGAAAGAGTAGAGACAGCACAGAGGATAGGTTTCCTCAGTTTTCTCACTCTTCCCAGATCCCATACCAATGGTCAGGATGTTGCAGTTCCATAATAGAACATCAGTAATATACACATCAAGGAGTGATGTGCATAATTCAGTTTGGCAAGACATCTATTCATTTCTTGATTTAGGCTTCAGCAATTTCAGTTCATTAAACATATTTTCTCTATCTGCATCCAGATGGGAACTCTGGACTGTTTTCCTCTTTTATGTTGTACTTCATTGATTATCACAAAGAGTAGATATCACATTTTAAAATTCTCACTCTAAACAAAGAATTCTCCTAAAACATTGTCATCTTTGGGGCAATATCATTCGAATTCCCAGAGACTATAGGTGGATTTTAACTAACTGCTTCAGCAGCACGTAACATAGACAGTAGGATTTTCATACCGAAATAAAAATTTCACCCCACATATTCTCTACTCAGCTAGCTCTGCATTTTCTCTGAAGGTCTATTATGGCAACCTCTCTGTATTGATTAGGGGAGTCTTGTCTTCTGTAGCAAAAAGACCTCATGATATAGTGGTGCAAATGTGATAGAAGTTCACTCCTCTCTTGTGCTGGTCAGTCAGGCAGGTGGTGTGGGCGCAGTGGCAGAACCCTTTCTCCTGAAGGTCAACCAGGTACATTGGTTGGTGCGTTGGCTTTGTCATCCCAATTGTGTTTCTGTTTCTGGTCCAAGACAATTGTTCCAGTGGTCACCATTTTCCAGTCAGTGAGAAAAGAGGAAAATTCAGGGTAGGCAGCTTGCCTAAAGGAGATAACCATAAAGTTGCATGCATCAATTTCACATACATACTATTAGACGGAACACAGTCATATGGTCACACCTAGCTGCAAAAGTAGTTGGGAGGTGGAAGCTTGAATACCGGGCTACAGTCAGTGGTCTGTGCTACACTTACACCTGGCATTAAATTGTTTATTATTGCTAGCTAAGAGTTTTTGTAAATTATAATAATAGAAACATGCTTGAGTTGGCTTAAACAAAAATGGAGAATGTATTATGAAGATACAGGGAACTCAAAAGAGTGAGAATTCAGCTGGACCTCAGGAAGAGACTGGAAAGAGGAACTGAAAATTGTCAGGACCCTCCCATGTCCGTATCTCTGCTTCTTTCTGCAGTTCTGATTCATTCTGTCTCCATAACCTGGCTTTTTGTGATTGTCAGGCCACATAAGGAAAAGAGCATCTACAGAGCCCCGGAGTTAACCTGCGACAATTCCAGCTGCATGCAGAACTCATTTGGCTTCTCTGAATCCCAATTCCAGGTTTCTAGGAGGGGGAATTTGGTCCAGCTAGGGTCAGGTATCTACCTCTGTCCACTTAATTTTGGCAAAGGGGTATCAAATAATGCAATTGTAGCTGGTAGAACCCAACAATGTGTGGGAATGCCTTCTGAAAAATAAGGTGGGGCTCCCTAGAATGTATCTACAATGCCAGCCTTATCAGTCTTCTTAGAAATCCAGCACTTCAAAGAGGACCCTTATCTTTTGTGCCCAGCTCTTCCAGTTTACTGATAAAGTGAGTGTTCCTAGGGACAAGCAGAATTCATAGCAAATCCTCATCAGTTGGGAGTTTTGAAGAAAATGAAGAATTCCTTCAGGAGATGTATATTTTTCTCACTGCATGGACAATCCTTGCATCACAGAAAATAGTGCTTGAGAAAAAAGAGCAGCTCTGACAGCTGTCAGCTGGTAGCTGGCCTGATCCTAACAGCTAAGGTATGGTGTTCTGCTTATCCTACACAGCACCAGCATCTGCTGAGGTTACTCTGAGATTATGATAGAATGAGACAAAAACCAAACCCTGTGCCAGCCACAAAAATGACCAAACGACTCCCTCTAATGGCTGACATGAGTGGCTGCATTTGTTTACCAATTACAGTTTTAGACAATCTGTGTTTTCCTTGATTCCTAGAAACTTACTGGTACCCAACCACTGAATTACCCCCAATTCCTGATAACATCCAATCTAAAGCCAAGGATGCTTCTTTGAACCTTTCTTAAAAATCACCTAATGCAAGCCCACCCCTCTAACCAGCTCCCTGTAACATCCTTGAACTGAGGTGCTCCCTAATTCCTCATGAAATGTGGTCTCCATGGCTGCAGCAAGTAATCGATGTAACTTTGTTTGACCTCAGCGGTACTTCCATAGTCCTTGGTTGGTGATGCTTCTCTAAGGCATCTGACTGAAAGAAAACCAACAAAATGAAACACTCTTAGCACACATGTACATACACACAGAGGCTCTTTTTGTCCCTTTGATCTTCTGTCCAGATGGACTGAGCATGTTTTCAGGCTGGTGAGTTGGTTTGTTTGGAAGATTATTAGATATCTATTTTAAATCAATTGGCTCAATAGTTTGTTATGCGGGAGTGTGTTACAGAAACTTCATTCTTTACTTAGCTTTTAAAAATTATTAAACATTTGGACAGATACCCATGAAAGACTATTTATTATTTGTGACATTAAGACAATGATGAGAATATAATAGCTTGAACGGCTCCAGCTCCTTTACGGGGTTCCAGATATTTAAAATTACTCAAGCAATTTAAGTTTGAAAATGGCAATTAGCCTTTTAATTTTTACTTTTACTAGTTGCATCCTTGCTGATATATCCCTCCTGTGAATTCCTGGAACAACTTCTGCAGCACTTACTTACTTACCCTGCATTATTAATTAACATGTAATACGTATGCTTCTGTTTATGTACTTGTGTAATTTGTTGATTGTAAATTTCAGAGAGTATTGACCATGTAAGAGGGTTTCTCCCAAGTCTCCCACAGGGCTTGATACTTTTATACAGAGTAGTTGTTTTATTAACAAGTGGCTGGTATCTGGAAGGTGGGGAAATTCGGTGCCAGTCTGGAAAGGACTAGATGGGGCAAGTGCCTTGAGGGCATAGATTATGTCATATTCAACTTTATGAAGCTGCTCTATAAATATTTGTAAAATGATGAAAAGACTGCAATGGTATGACCTCTAGAGTGTGGAGAGTCTGGTGAGGGTCACAGTTGGGAAGGGAGAAATTGAAGATAGTTTCCACCTGATATATCATTTGCCTCTAAGTCTGGGTGTGTGGACTACAATATCCCTTTAAGTAATATATTTAAAATAGTTACGGCCATTCATATGCTATAAGGCACTGCCAGTATATCATTGCTTTAGTTTATATTGCACATAACTTATTTTATTATTATTTGTTTTAAGGATATAATATTGATACCTTGAAATATGAAGATGTCCTCAGCAGAAATTTAGGATATTTACTCTAGGCTATCTCAAAGATGTTTGGGACATAAAATATCTCCTCATGGGATGGAGTCACTAAAAAAAGGCATATTTATTGAAATATGTTATTTATTCTGTGGAATACGAAACAAAATACAGATGAAATTGGCTCTACCCTGGGGAGAAGAATGTGAAATTGTAGTATCTAAACAAAGAGTAGGTTCTTTTCCTGTCGAAACCACACTTTTCTTTCATTTATCTCTTTTTTCACCAAGCTTGATCTCTCAAATTTGCCTCTTTTTCTATGTTGAAAAACCAATCATCTGGTCTTGGCCCTTATTATCAAAACCACAGGTTGTGTTAATAACCAAGTAATGCATTTTCTGATAATCCTTCACCTCTCCTGGTAAACTTCCTCTCCTGCCTTGACAGCCAAATCTGCTGTGACTATATTTCTAGAACATTCCTTCTATTGCCTCACATCCCAACATAACACACTATAATGGCTCCCCTCTGCTTTTTAAACTGGTGGACCTTTTTCTCTTGAACCTCTACAATCCAGCCTACTGGAGGTTATGCCCATTTCTTTTCAAGCGCCTCTGGATGCCTGGTCCAGCTGGCTTCTGTCTGTCTTCTGCTTATGCAATGGTCATTTTTGTATCTGTGTCCTTTCACTTGATGATTTCTCACCTGGTTTCTCCTTTTGCCTCCTTTTTTTCTCCCAGGTCCCTGAATCCTTTAAAACTTTGTTCAAGCTCCCACTCCTCTCTAACCCCTTCTTTTCCAGGACACAAATATAATCTCCTGTGAATTACATTGGTAATTCTTGCCAGGATCCCATAGTTTATCACTAAATAGTTTTCTAGTTGCTTCTTATGATTGGATCGACATTCCTAACCTTGATAATTAACTAGATGAATCCAAGGCTCATTGGTTTAAACTCTTTTTTTTTGACGTTACCTCCATTCTTGGAATGCGTTGTAAATACTAACAATAAAATGTTAGAGAGATGAAAGGTGAGCTTTAATCAAAAAAAGCACTATCAAGAAGTGGCTCCCGAATGGAGAAGGTTTGTTGAAAGGCTGGGGACGGGTTGGGAAGCGGTGAGGATTGCGCACTGTTCCGACACAGTGCGGGATGGAGTGCTGGGCAGTGAATGGAGCTGTCAGCTCTGGTTAGACTTGGCCATTGTTCCTGGGAAGCCCGTGTTAGCTCCGAGTAAGAGATAATTCACCAGAATGCTCTTGTACTTTTTCTCTCTTTTGCTCTGGGGCAGAAACTGTTCTACTTCACAGGCTGAACTTTTTACCTCTTGCCCTGTGAGGCAGAAACACGCTGCCTGAGTGCTTCCATTTTGAGACACCTTGTAGGAATCCTTATTGAATTGCTTTAGAAGAGTAGATTCCCAGCCCTCTAGTGCAGCCATCTGCCACAGTAACCCCAGAGGGTGTTATTTTTCACTCAGAGGCAGAAGCCTCCTGTAATATGGGCTCACTGGGCTCTTGAGGGGAAAAAAAGACAGCATTTTGCAAGCCTAGTTCTAATTGAATATCCCCACGTTGCAATTATTATTGTATTTCAGTCTTGTAGCCTTTGTTATAGAGGTTTTTGTGTGAGTTAGGAGGGGACGCTTTGGGTGACTGTTCAGGCTTTTACTTTTCTTCTTTAATTTATTAAAGTTCAAATTAAACAAGGCTCCTGCTGTCACCAAAGTTTTCTGAACTATTTTGTGTAAATGTTATTCACCCTTTGAAACCAATACAATTAAAAGTTGTGTTAAGAGTCGTTCTTTTCAAGGCTCTGAACTTTTTCTCTAAGGATTTTGAACTTGTTTCAGGTCTTTGATTTCTTCAACGCGCTTCAGAAAAGAAGATATACATGTTCTTTAATTGCTTCTTACATTAGCAAAGTTATACTCTGTCTGTTAGACAAAAATCTTTAAATGATTGCATTTCTCTGTAGATTAGTAGCTTGCTAATTTTCAGGATGAAATGAACTCAGGAAAAAAAAATCATTTGAGAAGGTATCTCAGAAACTCACTTCAAAAAGAAACAGTAGATGCAGATTCTAACAAGGCCCCATCTGAGATCAGAGCTTCTGTATGACGTACTGGGGACATCTAGTGGACGAAAGACAGAATGGAACGTAAAACTACCCTCAAGCAGGATCCTCACTTTCAGATAACATACTTTAAAAAAAATCAGAAAAAATTTCCCTCCTATACTAACATCAGTATGCTTTCTCTGAAGATAAGATGTCGGGTTCATTTTAAACCTTCTTTTAACTTTGTATGTTATTTTGAACTCTTTATGACTATAATGGCTTATCTTTCTTGATTAACTTGGTATAGTTTATTGTGGCAGTATCAGATGTTAATTTAATACAACCTATATGTAGAAGGAGATATCTTACAATCAACCATGGAGAGGTAGATTTACATAAAACAGATAAACGTTGTATTTGGCTAGTTACGTAATCTTGGGAAAGCCTGTCTGAATCTCTTTTCTTTCACATTTATGGTTTTCTTCTGGTTTAGAAATCTGGAATACTACTGGTATAATATTATTTTTGTTTTCTATACTATTTGATACGGTTCAAGGGTTTTTCACAACTATCATCTAAATTGATTCTTAATAAAAATGTCCTGGCTATTTAGTTCAAATTTTATTCATTGATGCTCAGGAAGGTGAGGTGACTTGTGAACTGAAGAAAGAATCCAGGTTTCTTGGCACTCATTCTGGCACCCTTCTAGGGGCTATCACTGTTGGTACAGTGCCGGTAAACTTCTTAATGTTTGGGGGAACCCAGCTAAACTGTCAACAACTAGTCACTATCAGCTAGCGTCTACCATTACCATATCCCTTACATACATCATTTCTAATCATCTTAATAACCTTGCAGAAAAGGATTGTTTAAACCCAGTTTAAAGTTGAGAAAGTTAAGACTCAAAGAAGTGAAATAATTTGCTCAAGCTCATCAGAGGGTCTTGTGACAGGACCTATGTTCACACCCAGGTCTCTGACTTTGTTACACTAAACTGAAAAGCATCCCTTAACCAAGCCAGGGAACCCAAGAAAGCTGGTGCTGGGTGTGTTTATTTCCCCTGAGGATTTAGAAGCATGTGCGTAGGTATCCCCAAAGTCTGAAACTAGACCTCTGAACACAAAAACACAGGCACATAAATACAACTTAGAGTTGAATAGCACAGAAGATCTCTTAAAAATCATTTTAAGAGACAAATTAAAGCAGCGTGGTGAGTCTTTTACTGAGAGGAAAAGATCAAGAAAATTTATGACAATTGCTGGTCACTACGAGGTCTATATTAATGAAAAAATTATATTTAAGATATGATAGAGACACAACAGGACATGTAAATATATTTTAAGATTAGTCAAAGACAAATTTATGGAAGAAACAATTCTAAACAGCAAAATTGATTAAATTTGAAGGAATAGTTCCTGAAATTAACAATTTTTACACATTCTTGGTTGCCATCAAAATGTATAATGCAATGAAAAATATTCATTAGGAAGCAATTTGGAATAGAGAAAAGGATCAATTAAGTAGATGTGATGACTTAAAAAGTCACATAATTTATTTTGCTAACATTGATTTGATTAATTTTACTTGGAAAAAAATTTTTTAAATGTGGCTAAAATGAAATATTGGTCATATCATTAGAAACAACACCTTTTTGGTATTTATTTTCCTACAAATGTTTAATTTTACAAATAAATCGAGGAATTATTTGGATAAATTGCATATTTATATAAAACAGTGCTCAAGAATCAACTGGTTTTTGGGGGCTTCCCTGGTGGCGCAGTGGTTAAGAATCCACCTGCCAGTGCAGGGGACACGGAGTCGAGCCCTGGTCTGGGAAGACCCCACATGCCGCAGAGCAGCTAAGCCCGTGCGCCACAACTACTGAGCTCGCATGCCACAACTATTAAAGCCTGCACGCCTAGAGCCTGTGCTCCCCATCAAGAGAAGCCACCTCAATGAGGAGCCTGCGCACCTCAACATAGAGTAGGCCCCGCTCACAGCAACTAGAGAAAGCCTGCGTGCAACAAGGAAGACCCAATGCAGCCAAAAATGAATAAATAAATATATAAGAAAAAAAAAAAGATCAACTGGTTTTTGAAAACTTGAAAGTCAATGAGTTACTATTTTAAATAATATTAATATTTAAATTTCTATTGAGTTTGAAAACATACTATGATTCATTAATGGTGAAATATTTACGTTATTATCTTTGATCCTTTTAAGAGAAATTCATTGTGTTCAGTAATTACATCTTGAAAGAGCAAATCTTCCATGGTGATGAAATAATTCACTTATTAGTATATAATTATAGATTTCACCTTAACTAGATCTGTAATCCTTGAAGTATGTCCTGTTTACAGCTATACCATTGGCTTGATGAAATTTACCAAAATTTAATCAGTTGTTAGCATTTAGCCATATGTGAGTTTTATGTAACTCCAATTAATATAAATTAATATACATTTTAAAACAATACTTTTGAATCATTAAGCTGTTGGAATTGTTTTCATTAATAAGTTCAAAATATTACTGCTTAAAAGTCATATCCATTAACAATGTCTTATTATTATGGTTTCCCCTACCCCTTCTTTTTTCCTGAGTAAATTAAATGCATGGCTTAAAACCAGTTTCCTACGTAATGCATACAATAATCTCAACACCTTCTTGGTAGTATAAAGGAATATATAGAAAATATTTATATCACTGAACCAAAGAAACTGCAGGGGTATGCAAAATAAACAAATGAGCCACATACATACTAATAAGCTTTAAGTAAAGCCTTCTTTTATTCACGGTAAGGAACCAATCTGTCTTTGCAGAGAACCCTAAAAACTAATTTTCTAAAGCTATACTTTTTTCACATAGTTTTAGTGATCAGGCACATTATAGAAAGGTAGTAACTAAATAAATATCATTTTAGTTTAATTAGATTAAAAATTAGAAATGCAAATTCTCCTTGTACTATATCTACAAGCCCTCATCTCTGTTTTTATGGTAATACCCTTTTAATGGTTTAAGCCTATGAAGAAAAAACACTGAAGATTTTTAACTAGCTGCTTTGCAGGGGGCAGAAAGGAGCAAAGAAGATTTAGTGGTGAAAAGAGCAAATAAATAGGTGCTCCAAGATTAAAAAGAGGGTAGAAGTGCATGCTGAGCTGTTGAAAGACCTCTCTGTGTTTAAAGAAAAATATTGTTTGGTGCTTTCACCAGTGCATGATCAAAATAAGAGGTACAAATTAGTTCATGGCTGCTGAAGCTACAAAACATCATGCAGAGCGCTGTCTTTGGGAACGTTTTAATGAGGAGAAGAGGTCATCAGACTGTGACATTGCTTTTCAGAATTCTTCAAGAACAACACAGACTTCCTGTTCCAAATGTGGTAGAGAATAAAACAACCTTAGTAGTAATCGTACAACTTTTGAACCATGTTCCTTGGAAATGCCGTACAGTGCTCATTTTGTAGCTTTAGTTAGCCATCTCAAAGGAAACGCTTCCATATTTTCCATGTGCCCTTATTTCAAAAGTACAGTGAAACGGTAGAGCTTTAACATGGATTATATTTATAAAATAAAGTTTTATTCAGGCTTCTAAAGAGATTTTAATGTTTTCATTGCTCCAGGTGAAATGGTACACGGTGGCTCTGTTCATTAACATTTAGCATCAGCAAAAAATCAAGGATTACCACATACAGCATAAAAGGAGGGATAGTATGACTTTGAAATTAAATTCACTACAGTCTTAGTTTTGCCGCATTTCAAAACGTGGTTTTAAAATGTATAAGTTGTTAATGACATTCTAGGTCAAATATTCATAGTCCAATATCAGTCTTACAGAGACTGGCATTATTCAAATGTTGCAATGTATTTGAACAGAAGCTGAAGAGGTTTTCCTAATGCTTAATAAATAAGACATTTAGTTTGGTTTCAAAGACCAGTATTATAACAATGTTTAATACTTCACATATAGGTTGGTGCATTTTTGCCGCTCCACTGTGAAGCTAAAATATACCTTTTGTTTTCCATTAGTATGGTCACATTTATTAGATTTGTATAGATAGAAAAAATATTTATGTCCATATATTTAACTCAGATATCAAAATAAAAGATGCAAAAACAGGACTTCTAATTTTTCATATAGTAATGCTTATAATCTTATTAATTTCAAAGTTGTCGAATAGTATTTTTTCTCCAAAATAAGGGATTCACAGATAATCACATTTCCTCTTGATGTGTAAAATTAATTGTCAAATGTGTGAAAATAATGTCAGAGACCTAAAGAGAAGAGTTTGAACTGGAGTTGAGAGGGAAGACAGGTCATTTCTGTATGCAGTAATATTTCTGATAAACTTATATGTAAGAGGTGATTCAATTTGTGTACAATTAATTGATTGAGAGGGAGCATTTTTCTCCTTCCTCTTTCTTTATCTTCTTTTCTTTTTTCTTTTTAGCATAGAACAGAAGTCAAGCATAGACTCCCTGCTTAACGTGTGATAAAGGATAAAAGCTGTAATTCTAGTTTTACAGCTTTTCAAGTATTTAATGAAAGTTTCTGAACTTACATAGATCATTTACTTGACTCAGTCTTTTATATTAATTTTATTTCTTTTAATGTATGTAGTATTGTTCTTAAATATTCTTATTTATAAACCAGACACATTTTACATTGACATCCTTAGCATGCAGAAGTTTTCTACAAAGACTAGTGAGGTAGTTATTTTTATCTTAAGCTTTTAGTCTGGTTTGCCTGGCCTACTAGTATCTTTTGGCTTGATTTGCAGGCTGTTCCTGTCAATGATTACATGTTAGGAGCTTGTGTCAATCTGGGTTTTTTTTTTTGTTTTTTGCATTATTATCTTTCATGACCTATTCTCTTTTATCTACTCTATGAATTTAATGGTGCTCTACTTCATCAACATTGTTTTAAATCTTAAAGATGTCTTAAGCATCTAATAAGCTGCTATACATTAGACTTCAATTAGCATTTATTACAATAGCATAGGTTAAGCCCTGAAAAATAATGCAAAAAAATGAAAAATAGATCAGAGGTAGAAATCTAAAATTTTCTTTTAATTATTTCAAAATACAATTCAGTCAAGAAAGAAAAGGCTGAATTTTCTGGAAATCAACAAGGGTGGCATGAAGAATCTTTAATGTAAATGATTAAGTTATGTTATAGTTTCCAAAACACATTTATCAGTAAAGAAACTTTCTAATTAAGAAAGGAATTATTTTTTGTTTGCTAAGTAAGAAATGTTTTCACTTTTTGTTACCAGGAATCTTAACATAAGGCATTGTGATTTAAACAAATATTAAATTACTATTTATCACTATATAAATAACTATATAACTTTTGGGAATCAACAGAAACAAAAATATTATGAGCACTTTAAATATTTACGATAGCTTTTATTGCATACATTTATTTCTTTTTAAGTTACTGTAATAATGGCCTTCTTCATCTCCTAATCTATAAGAAAACCATTTTGAAGAAAAATAAAAAGTAACTGGCAAAGCTTTAAAATTGACATTGTTCTGTACCAGAGCTGTGTTATAACCATCCTTTGGGCCCTCTGCTGAAAAAGTAGAATCAAGTCTCAAATAATGCCTTTTTAATTATATTCTCTAGTATTATAGACGTAGGACCGTACTGTATCATACCTCTGTGAATGTAAAATATCTTGTACCTGCTTTATGATACGTAGTAGTGACCGTGCTTTATCTGATCTGTTTTTAATGACGTTATTCTAGAATGTTTTCTTTCCAGATAATAATTAAAAAAAAAAATGGTGCCAGGTACCACAACAGTAACAGAATTTGCTGTTTTCTGAGGTTTTGTTTTTAACCTTTTTTTTTTTCTTTTTTTTTTTTTTTAATGGAGTGTGCTGGATGTCTCTATAATTTTGTTCTGATGACTGCAGAACCTGGAAAAGCTGTTGCTGCTATTGATGCATGACATACTGCTATTGGTCTTTTTATATAAATAAATAAATCTATCTATCTATATATAATATATATATAATTTGAATTTTTGGAAACTTTAGCTGTGCTGTCAACTTTGGAGAAGTATCCCAGTTGTACCGTATTGGGTTGGCATTGTACAGAAATCAACAGCCATATTGGTCTAGAAACATTAAACATAATTTTTTTCCATTTGTACAGGGGTAATGCACTGTATTAAGTATGTAAGGTCTTAGCTACATGGGTTTGATTACAGAAACTAATAGAGTATTCTCTAAATAAAAAAAAAATAAAATAAAATTGTTCTGGAAAAAGGACAAATAAGAAATGAGATAAAAGCAAAAATAAAAGTGATTTCAAAGTGTTACCTATTACATTGCTTACATTTTTACATAAATATTTATTATATAAACATTCACAATAAAATGAAAAGATATTTTGCCATTAGAAAAAAGAATTCTCACATTTTTTCAGCTACTAATGTTCTATAGTTTGTTGAAATGTTGAGTAAATGCTATAGTTCTCAAAGAGTGTTCCATAATCTCCAGGGAGTCTCTTACGACACTTTCAGGAGGCCCACAATGTCAAAATTATTTTTATATTAATTGTAAGATGTTATTTTCCATTTTCACAGTCTTGGTATTTGCGCTGATGGTGCAAGAGCAATAATGAGTGAAATTTCTGGTGTCTTTTCAAGAATCAAGGCAGTGGTACCAAACTGCTAGTAATTACTGGCTTCTTCACTGCCATTTACTGACAGTTAAAGAAAAATACTGCCAGTTTTACTTAAGAATGTCTTGGATGAGGCAGTAAATATTATTAACTTTATCAAATTTTGACCCTTGAGCACATTCAGTTTTTTAAGAGCTGTACTTATCGATGACATTCCAAGTAACTCCTGGATAATAACTTTGATCTGTTCTGCATTTGTATTTTCCATTCAGTGTAGACCTAAATGGCCAAGTATTTCATCTGATGCCCAAAGAAGCAGAAGTTTGTTCAAATCCTTGAGAAAACACAGAGAAATGATATATTTGAGCAGTGTTGTATAGATAAAACTAAAGGATACAGCTTATGGTTGATTGAAGGGATTTACATGAGTAATTTTTTTCTTTTTGCGGTACGCGGGCCTCTTACTGTTGTGGCCTCTCCCGTTGCGGAGCACAGGCTCCGAACGCGCAGGCTCAGCGGCCATGGCTCACGCGCCCAACCGCCCCGCGGCATGAGGGATCCTCCCGGACCGGGGCACGAACCCGTGTCCCCTGCATCGCCAGGAGGATTCTTAACCACTGCGCCACCAAGGAAGTCCCTCCCTCTATTTATTCTAGAGTATTCTTTCTATGAGGTAATATTTTACCTGCATTTAGTAAAAATAATATAAAATAATATGATTACACTTGTTTTTACAATAGGTACAATGTTGTTAGACTGGTAAATAAGAAATCTATTCTACATATATATTTTCATGATATCTTTGTGGCCAAAGTGAAGATATATGTACTGAATGATGATATTGTTAATTCATTTTAACTGATTAACAGACCAGTCTTGATTAGTGGATCCATATTACCCAAGAAAAAAGTCTGTAGTGGCTGATCTTTGTGCCCTGTCCTTTGTTTTTAACCTTTCCAAGATATTTATAAATTATTTGCATGAGGGTTTGGATGACTTACTGATGGCATATTGACCCCACTTACAGATGGTCTGAAAGCACAGCCATATCTGTTTATCATCTATTGCATATTTAAAAATTAGTTGTAAATAAACTTACTTAAAAAATTTGCTGTACATAAACAGTACTATAAATGAGATCATGGGTCTTAATGCACTGGGTACAAATTTGTATTAATACACACTGATGTAAATTCTACTAAAGGAAAAGGAAAGTTTGGCCATACAGTTATGTCATATAGTTAAATTAGTGTTCATAATACATTTTGGGGAAGTTTGATCTAGGCAAGGCTTGGCAAAAGGAAAGATAAAGGGACATCTTTGAGAAATAATGTACAGAGTAGAGACAGTAGGACTGGAGACGCATAGTTTAGCTCTAAATGAACAATTTTACAAATGATATGTCTGATGTGCCTGTGGTACATAAGTGGAGCTGTCCACTAGTTGGTTGCAAATATGGACTATGGAGTCATAGTTATCACTGGTGTGAAATTATATTATGAAATATATATTGTATCTATAACTATTTGCTCTTCACTACAAACCTGTGACTGAGTTACTATTCTCATTTTATATATTTATTCATTCACTCATTTATTTATGTAACAAATAATTATTAAGTGCCTACATCTGCCAATAACTGTTTTAAGTGTTGGGATGCAGCAGTTAACAAAACATGCAAAACCCCTGTCTTTCTGAAACTTCATTCTAAGATGAGGGAAAATAAAAAGAAATTTAAAGAAAGATTAACTAACCTAAGCTAGTAAGTGGTAGAGTCCAAATTTAAACCCAGGTCATCGTTATTTTAAAATCTTAATTTGTTGATCTTTTCAATATAAATCAACCATATGATGTCACAGGAGAGACAGACAGAAGGTGGGGGGTGGGGGGGAGAGAGAGAAAAAGGAAATTACAAAACACTAATAGTGGTTATATGAATAGATATGGCACACAGAATGAGGAAATGTACATTTCCACCACAGTTAAATTGGTCATCTTATGTCTGGGGTGTTATATTCCATTTTTGGCACTTTAATAATTCTTATGAAGTGAATTTTTCAGAAGAGATACTATGATAAACTATACTATATGAGGAAATGGATAAACTTTGCATGAAGTCAGAAGACTTTTCTTAGCCTTGGTGGTTGTATTATAACTATGAAGGATTGTTAAGTGATAGAGATTTGATTGGTCTGAAACCAATAAGGTTGCCCAATCACAACAATTAGGGTTAGAGTTAGGGTTGCATGACAGTTTTCAAGCACTTTGTGGAAATCTTTTATTATATGAAATATGAGATGGACAACTTCTAAGTCCCCTTCTAACATGTGGAATATTAGATGGATAACATAGAAATTTATGATTCTATTCTAGAATTCAAATATATTATTGCTTCTGCATGGTTTTCCATTACTTTTAAATTAATGAGGTTTTTCTATAAATTGAAATATAGACTATATAGACTTTTCATAACAAAACTTTTTACAATCCCTCCTTTTGTTTCTTTCTTAAAAATTTGATAAAATCTCTACTGACTAATGTTTCCTGTCCTAGTCTTTTGTGTTTAGAGATTCATCACTTTTTAATTTTTCTTTAATCATTTGGCATCTTAGAAAGGAATGTAAACAACGATGCGTGATAAATTTGGAATGAATATCTGGACAGTTTACATATTTTTTAAACTCTTTTTTAAACTCAGAATTCTGACCACTTGTCCCTTATAAGTCTCTTCACTGGATTTTCAACAAGTCTTAAATATAGAGCATTAGTTTTTCTTGTAGGTTACCATATTATCAATTTCACTTCCTTCTCTCTGCATTTGATAGAACTCCTTCCATTTGCTTACATATTTGTCATGCTGTACTAGTTGGCAATGGTGAAAGAGACAGGTTAGGTTTCAGTGCTCATGGAATTCATAGGCTAGCTAATGAATGCATAAGAAAACAAAATGCCAGCATTCTGTGATAGGGCAATATTAGTGAAACTACAGGGAACTAACAAAAGAAAATAACAGCCCTGACCTACACTTGATTAGTCTGAGGAGACTTCTAGTGGATAGGGCTTCAAATTAGTAAGTGAGCAGAAAGGAATTTGTCAAGCAAATGTGTGTGTGTGTGTGTGTGTGTGTGTGTGTGTGTGTGTTCTTGCATTTGTGGTAGTAGGAATATGGTGATATAAACAAGAATGCAGAAAAAAATATTGAATCATGAACATCATAGTGTGAGGGCAAGGAGAACACTGGGAATTTAAGGTGTTAGACAACCACCATTGAAGGGAAAAAGTACATCAGGAAAAGACATCTGGGGGAATGACAATAACTTTCTTCTTCTTCTCAGTTTGGTTAAGAATTGGCTTCAGAAATTATAAATATGTAAAAATATTAGGAACCACAAAGCTAACAAGAAAAACACCATACAAAGAGGGTTGTGTTCTAGATCTTGTTCTTTCACCACTTTATTGGTTAGTCTTGGGAATCAATTATATTACTTTCACTACACAAATTACATTTGATGTTCTCTGTATGCTTAGTAAAATATGGTGTGCCAATGTAAAGGCAACATGTGAGAAAGAAAATGTAAATTTGTGCTTGTTTCCCTTATATCTCTCAGTAACAACCCTTACCTCATGTTATACAGGTTGCCTTCTCAAGCCCAGTCACCTACATACCTGTATTATTCTTTACTCACTTGCCTTTAAATAACATTTTGTTTTTTTTGGTTGAACTAGTCTTTTTTACCTATTTTAATATTTGTATAGTCTTTGGGTTTATAAGGCCTTTCAAAATATAAAACCAAAGCCAGGAAAAGATAAGAAGATGAACTACTAAAAAAGAGGTAACTCAAAAAGGATATATAGCTTTTTAAAAACACAAACTAAACATGCTCTGAAGCAAAATTCAAATGGCCGATAAAACTGAAGCTGTGAACATACTAGTTTGAAGTCACATTCCCCATATTCAGGAAGTTAAACCAACTTAAATACATACCCAACAGAACATCTTATATAAAGCAGAAATATTTAAAGCTAGTAGAGAGAAAAGAATGATTACCTTAAAAGGGGCGAGAATTAGAATAATTGAAGATTTCTCATCAGCAACAATAGAGGCCATAAGATAATGGAGTAGTGGAGGGAAAATAATTATAATGTAAAATTTTATATCTAGCTAAACTATTACTCTAGTGTTGGAGCCCCAGCTTTTATTTTTTGAATCCTAATCTCCTTTTTCTTGGTATACTTCCACAATTGGCTAAAGTACGTTATTCAGTAGTGGTCAGAAGAATATGTAAGGAAATGAAATTTCATGATCTCACGTGTTTGTAAGATTTTTTTTGACCCTGACACCTAGGCCTAAGAACTAACTTGGTAAAGATTTCTAGACCAAAAGTCATTTTCCCTCAGATTTTGAAGGAATCATACCTCCATTGTGTTCTAGCTTCCTAGGTTACTGATACCAATTCCATCTGCCCATCTGGAGTTCTAACTCTTTCTCACTGAAATTTCTTGATAGTGTGACTTTGTCATTCCTTTGATAGTTTCACGAGGGCCTTTTCAATCTGGAAATTGATGAGCTTCAGTTCTAGGGAATTTTATTTATTAATTCTTTCATCATTTTACCTACCCCTCTTTTTTCTTTCTAGAATTCCTAGTTGTTTACCTAGTGTAAACAACTAAGAATTCTTATTTTTTTCCTCTCCTATATCCATCACTCCTTTATTTTTGCATTTTGGATAGTCTCATATTTATTTAGTTAGCTGAAATTGATTTTTTCTGTTTTTAGTGCATCCTGATTTTTATTTCATAAAATATATAATATATTATGTATTATATATTTTATAAAATATATAATATATAAAATATATTCTTTTATCACTCTGAGGCTAATTTCAAGCTTTATTTATTTTTTTCTTTTACCTCCCCCATATACATTGTCTCATTTACTTTAAGTTTTTTTCCTGTGATGTTCTTATTGGGAAATACTTTTGTACACTTGGTTTAATTTCTCTAAAGAATGAATGTCCCACCTCCTACCATGTTGGAAGAGGACTAAATGCAGAGCGGGGACATGGAGAGCTAACTGCTTCTACTCACCCTTTCTTATGAGCTTCCTATTTTCATTAATAGGTTTCTGTGGTATCAAATTAGCTCTTCTTGCTGCTTTTTGTACAAGGTCTGAGATTTCAGTTTTTTCAGTTCTTTTATACTCACTCTGGTTGTTTTCCAAATCTACAACTTTAATCTCTGATCTCAATTGTCCTACATTGTAATTCCCATCTGGATATTTCATTCTGAAAGGCACTTCAAGCTGAAAACTATGTCTGAATGAAGTCATCAACTCTCCATAGATACTAACCTTACCCCTCTTCTGTTCTTAGTTTCCCTAAATGGCATTATCTTTGAGATGATCCTCTTGGTTCATATTTGATCTAATCAACCAAGTCTCAGTTCATTTTATCTCTGTAGGATGTCTTGGAATTCTCTTCCATTTTGTCCTGGTCACTACATATACCACCAACTTTACTTCTTCTCTAAACTAATGTAATATAGCCTCTTAATGGATTCCCCATGTCTCCACACTCAAGGCCATTCCATGCATTGTCATCTGATTAATTGCCCTAAAGCACAACTGTGATTGTGTCACTCTCTTGTTCAAAATTTCAAGACTCCTTCTTTGCTAGATTAAAGTCAAATTCTTAAGCTTGGAATTGACTGTCTTCTATATTCCTGTTCCAATCTAGCTTTCCAATATAATTTCTCAGTGTTTCATTTCACATTTTCTGTATATCCCAGTAAAAAACTTAATGTTCTCATATTCATCTGTGCCTTTGCACATGATAAAAATCTCTGCCTGGAATGCTTTCTCTAATACTTCCCAACCCTGCATATTTAAACCATACCTGTACAATAAGATGAATCACAAATTCTGCCTCTTCTATCAAGTACTCTCTTGCCCTATTTAATGTACCTCAATACATTTCTTGTTAGACATATTGCTTTTGAGGGTCAGTTGTGTAATTGATTTACTTCTTATTCCCAAATGACTAATATAACATCTTGCTAATTGTGAGCCTTTAATATTTGTTGAGGTATGAAAATACAGACTATCTGCATAATATGTGGTATACTTACTTAAAAGTTACCATGGAAGTTTTTACTATCTGTTAAATTTTAAATTGTATAGGCCTTCTTGCCCCAGTAAGAAACTTGAGAGCAGGGTCTCTGGCATTTATATTCTTTGTTTCCCTCTACAGTATCTTGCACAAGGCCTTGCATATGTATCACTCTTTTGTGGTGAAATAGAAGTATATATACAGCATATAAGTAATTGTCCTTTTTTAATCCCTTTGAAAGTGTCAAATTAAGGAATTGGGGAGGGGGAGATTTACATAGGAGAGACATTTTTTTCTCTCTCTCCTCAAGATAGAATCAGCTGCTACCCCTTAAAATAGTCTAATTATTTTACTGGAAGCCTTGTTATAAAACTACTTGCAGTTGCACTAGAAATAGAATTCTGGTGTCACTTAATGAGATTTTTCAATTTCACATTACTTATTCTGCAGACTTCATTTGAGTAGATTATTTAATATTTTATTTGTTTTATTATTCACATTTTGGGGGTAAAATATTTCTGTTCACATTCAAAGTTGTTTGAATTGTATGCCAGAGTTTGAGTGCAGAGAACTTTCTCCTGGTCCTGTTATTTCCAAGTGTGCAGCTGCCTAATCTGTCTGTAATTCATATCCCTGGAGCAGATTTTCTGCTGCTACCCAAGAATTAAAACGTTGTCTTACCTTAGAATGCAAGTTAACATTTCATTACCTTTTAAATAACAATTTCTTTTTCTTCTGTGTTTCTCTTCTTTTTATCTGTGAAGTGAGCTCCTGTCACTGGCTGCACCCAAAGCAACTATACTCTACTGCAAACTTCCATGATTAAATTGTTCTACATATTTTGAAATATTAGTTTAAATGTATCCTGGCATTTTTTTTTCAATTTAAATTTCTAATTTATTATTGTATGAATATACTGATTTAATATTCTGGCAGCTGACTTATTATATGCATCTATGATTACTTTTTTTTAACATCTTTATTGGAGTATAATTGCTTTACAGTGGTGTGTTAGTTTCTGCTTTATAACAAAGTGAATCAGTTATACATATACATATGTTCCCATATCTCTTCCCTCTTGTGTCTCCCTCCCTCCCACCCTCCCTATCCCACCCCTCTAGGTGGTCACAAACCACCTAGCTGATCTCCCTGTGCTATGCGGCTGCTTCCCACTAGCTATCTACCTTACGTTTGGTAGTGTATATATGTCCATGCCTCTCTCTCGCTTTGTCACAGTTTACCCTTCCCCCTCCCCATATCCTCAAGTCCATGCTCTAGTAGGTCTGTGTCTTTATCCTGGCATTTTGAGGGATACTTTTCTGTTTGTCACTGCTATTTTACATGATAAAGGAGGATAGAATTAACATTTTTCAATTCATAGAGTATAATTCCGGCAACCTTTCCCCATTCTATTCTCCCTCCTCTTCCCTTGTTCCCCACTACCAGACCACCAAAAGCACTTTAATTACAGGAATTCTTCTCTATCCCTTTCTAAATAAATCATTTATTTATTGCATTCTATGTTATGTTTAATACCATGCTGAGGTTTGTGGGAGATACAGACATGTTTAAGTTACAGAACGGGGCTTCCCTGGTGGCACAGTGGTTAAGAATCCTCCTGCCAATGCAGGGAACACCAGTTTGAGCCCTGCTCCAGGAAGATCCCACATGCCGCGGAGCAACTAAACGTGTACGCCACAACTACTGAGCCTGCACTCTACAGCCCAAGAGCCAAAACTACTGAGCCCACGCGCCACAACTACTGAAGCCCGCGCACCTACAGCCCATGCTGTTCAACAAGAGAAACCACCTCAATGAGAAGCCCGCACACTCAACGAGGAGTAACCCCTGCTTGCCACAACTAGAGAAAGCCCATGCCCAGCAACGAACACCCAACGCAGCCAAAAAAAAAAAGCTATGGAACGTTCTTTGCAGACATAATACACATAAAGCAATTAGAAAATAATTAAATAGTAAACAGTGGTAATAACCATGAATGTAGGAAGTTAGAGAAGAAAGAAGTGAGCTTGGGCAGGGGTAGTAGGTGAAATCTAATAGAAAAGGTGGAGTTTGAGTTGGATCTGCGTACTCAGCGATAGGTAAAAGCGTGGTTGTGCCTGAGATTTGGAGGTTGTGAAGCAACAGTGAGGAAAGTAGCCTAAGGGGCAGGCAATACATTTACTAAGTGGAGTGTGGGGTTATGTGGGTTAGACCAAGCTTGTTAAAGATTACAACAGGATTCACTTAAGCATTCAAGCTTTTGATAGGGAAGTGGTGTGACAAAAGTGATGTTTAAGGAAACTGACCTCATATAAGACTCATAGGGGCTTATGGCATAAAATGAAAGAAGAGGAACTCAAAATGTGACGAAGTAGACAGCTAATTGTAAAGATTAAAATAAAGATAACTGTAAGCAGAAGGATTTAGAGACTATTTAGAATTATAAACTAGAAGAGACCAAGTATGAAAGGAAAACGGGAGGTTGGAGTCCAAGAGACAAAAGGAGCTTCAATGTTATGTTACATTCTTGTAACAAACCCCAACATTTTTGAATTTCAATGCACTTTGTTCAAGTGCAATTATCCTGCTGGGGCCACTAGGTGGTGATCTTTGTTAGTTGGTAACTCGTGATTCCTTAATGATATGAGTTCAACAGTTACAAGAAAACCAATATTTTTGTTTCGAACAATTCCCGATGTACAACATTGAAACCTATGGATATACATCTATAAATGATTTTCCTTCTCCTTTATTCTTTTATGTCTGTGCTCTCAGGTAATGAGATAGGAAGGAAATAAATATTTAGGTCTCAGTCCTCATACCTGTTTGGCTTTAACACTATTCCTGGCATTTCCCACTCCTGATCACTGCTGTATGGGAGAGTGAAACAGGAAAAAGCATCCTTTATCTAACTGACCTTTATTGGTATCATCTCCTAGGGCTTTCCTACTGTAAAGCCAATGTGGCCACGGTGTGGTGAATGGGGACAAGGGTATAGACGGCTTGGTTGGTGGATGGTTCCTATGCCATCACCTTGTTTTACTGATTCCCAGCCCTCATTATGTCACCTTAACCCTAGAGTCTCATCTTTGCCCCTAGAGGGACCCCCACCATGATGGAGTTTATAAGCTAGGCCACAAGGTACTTACTCCAAGTTGAAGAAAGTCTGCTACCTGGCAGATGGAAAGGGAGACAACTTGTCAAGGGGCCTGGCACATAGCAGGCACTACCAATGCTTGTTAAATGAGTGATGGAATGATGAATGAATGAATAAGCATCAGTAATGCAGTGGAGGGAAGAGATGGTCTTGGTCCCAGAATGCTGAATGAATGTTTCCACGAAATCCTTTTATGTGCGTGTTGTACTCTTTAGTACTGTTGGTGCAGCTGTGTATCGATTACCTGTTCCTTTGTACCCCATGGATGTACAGCTCAACAACCATGGCTAACATTGATCTGTGGGGAAATGCTTTCTGAGCTCCAAACATTTAACTTACTAATGAACTTTTGCTAACCTGTGACTTTATTCGAAGTTATTATTAAATTAAATAATAGCACAGTTCATAAAAGTCACTTTTGAAGTGCTTAGTCACAGCAACATGTAATTAACAGTAAAGGCTTAAAGTGCAAACAGGGGTCTTATCTATCTAAACACTTTTTTAATGCCAAGCTTCCTGATGATCTTTAATAAACCCTAGCAATTGTAACAACAATTACAACTTCAGCGGCTTCAGTAAGTCTGAAGCCTCCTCCTAAATTTATTTCCAACATTTCCCAGTAGAGAAGAAATTCTGGGCACCTTGCTATAGCCATACATCTGTTACCTGTTCTGAAAATTAGGTTGTCAATTTTCTCTTTAGTAGAAGAAAGGAAGGTTATTTCCTTTCCTCCCAATAGCTAAATTTAAATGAATTTTTTATTTTACTGATTTATTCTTGACTGCTTTTTCCTTTCCATTTGACCTTTTGGGCCAATCAGGGCTTTTAGCCAAGAATCAAAGGAATCTGAGTCCTGGCTTAGGCAAATCCCAGACTCATTTCGTTTACTTATTTCCCTGCTTTATCTCTGTCTGGCAGAGGTAATCATCACATAATATTAATCATTTGGAACTCTGAACTGAAATAAGTGAGTCTGTAGCACAAAGTTTCTTGGTAGCAAGTCAATACATTTATGCTATACTACATTTTAAAATAGTAATTTACTTTTATTTATTTATAAAATTCCTATAATATAAAATTCACCATTTTAAACTGTACAATTCAGTGACTTACAGTACATTCGCAATAATGTGCAACTATCACCACTATCTAATTCCAAAACATTTTTGTCACCCCCAAAAGAAACCCCATACCCATTAAGCAGGCTCCCCATTCCTCCTTCTCTCCAGCCCCTGACAACTACTAATCTGCTTTTTCTCTCTATGGATTTGCCTCTTCTGGACATTTCATATAAATGGAATCAAGCAATATGTGCCTTTTTTGTGTCTGGCTTCTTTCACTTAATATTTTCAAAGTTCATCCACGTTGTAACAGGTATCAGTACTTCATTCCCTTTTATGGCTGAATAGTATTCCATTGTATGTATAAAACACATTTTGCTTATCCATTCATCCATTGATGGGCTTTTGGATTGTTTCCACTTTTTGGCTATTATGAACAATGCTGTTATTAACATTCATGTCCAAATTTTTGTTTGAACAGCTGTTTTCAGTTCTTTTGAGTATTTACCTAGGAGTGGAATTGCTGGGTCCTTTGGTAATTCTAGTTTTAACTTTTAGAAACCTCCTTTTATTTTATACATGCTAATATTGGTTATTCTTCAGAAAGTTATTAGATAGGATTTATTATGCACCAACAAATATTATTTTCACATGATGTCTTGGACTGGAATATTTATCCAATAGCTTTTGTCTCCATATACAATAGGAAGGTTTGAAAGACAGAGTAACTTAGATAATTAAGGAAACATGAAATAGTATATTTCTTCAATGAAAATCACTGAGGTATCCCTCTCCCCATCCTATGCTTTCATTCAACAGATATTCACTGTGTTCCAACTGTGCATCAAGAATGATTTTGAGAACTAAGGATACAGGCAAAAAGACAAAAAGATTTTTGTCCTAATGGAACTACATGTAGGAAGGAGAGGGAATTTTAGAGATGCATAAGAGCTATGAAGAAAATGATGAAGGAATTGGTATGGGGTCTCTATCATAGACTATAAAATCAGTACTTCTCAAATTTTAGTGTGCACGAGAATCACCTGGGGATGATATTAAACTACAGATTTGAATTCAGTAGGTCTTGGGTAGAGCATGAAATTCTGACTTCCCAACAAATTCCCAGGTGATGACCATGCTGCTTCAGGTGGGCAGAAAAGACCTTACAGTTTACTAAATGACTTTTAAGTGGCAACATGTATGTGGAATGTGCATCAGGAGCCAGCCGAGTTAAAATCTAGGAGAAGAAATTTCCAGGAAGAGAAAACAGCCTTTGCAAAGGCTCCATGGGGAGAGGAGGCTTGGTGTATCTGAGGGAAAGTGATGCAGAGCAGCAATCCCATCTCTTTCCCTAACATTTAGGGGTTATACACAGAACAAGCTACAATTCCTTGACCCTCTGTTACTCCGGTGACAACCTATTCCCCACCAGCAAATGAACAAATTCATTCCTAGACCCAACTATGCCTTCATATCAGCTTCTTTTATCTTGTCCAATATATTTTTGCAAAAAATCCTCTTCTCTCATACCATTTATTATAGCTCTAATTTCTTTTTAACCTTTATTTTATTTGTATCTTGCCATTTTCACTTAACATTGTGAGCATTTTCAATGTAATTATTCTGAAACATGATTTTTTATGGATATATTGAAGTAAATTTAGAAGTTCCTGGATTTGTATAGCTTCCATTGTTTTAATTCTTTTCGGGGGAACTGTTATAAATAATATTATTGAATGAATATTATTGTGTATAAATCTAATGGTGCATCTCCAATTAGTTTCCTAGAATGCATTTTTAGACATTTATTTATTTATAATAACTAGACTTTTGATAAACAAAGGTTAATTACTCTCTAGAAAAAAAGTTCTAATTTACATTTATACCATTAATGAATAGTCCTTATTTCACCCGCTTTCTCTCATATTAACTGGTAGTATAATCATTTATTTTTTAACTTTTATTGAGATACAATTTACATACTATAAAATTCATTCTCTTAAAGTGTTCAATTCAGTGGGTTTTAAAGTATATTCATAAGTTTGTGCATGTAATTAAGATTTTAAAAAATTCATTGTATTTAAACTCTTGTTATTTACAATTTTTTTGGCTGTTGTTGGTTTTTCTTAGGTTTTCTATATAGCTATCTGTATCATTTACAGATAATAATCATGTATCCTTTTAGTAGTCTTAACTCATTTCTCTTTCCTGACCTACTGTAGTGGGTGGATTTGTGTTTTTCTCAATTATTGCTAAGACTATTTTGCTGTATAATACAGGAGTTTGGAAGCATATATTTTGAAGTCAAACTGATATGAATTTAATATTCAACTTACTAAATATGTAGCATGGGACAAATTATTTGTGATTATTGAGTTTCAGTTTCTCCATTTGATAACAATAAAGAGCATTAATAAATAGGCGTATTGAAACTGTTGAAGGAGATAGTAGATACAAAGTGCTTAGCAAATTTTCAACGTATGGTGATATTGATATTTTTTGTGTGTGAATTTCTAAAGATTGATTCTGCCCAGGAAATAAAAATATGTGCGATGATACACAATAGAAGACTTGTGCTACTATTAAATTATTTTCATATAAACATAGTTGCTGTTGAACAGTTTCTTCTAGACATCCTTGAGCCAGATTAGATCTACTTCTCCTACACTATTATTTTATTTTATTATGCTGCCTACCCATAACCAGGATCCTATTTATGCCCGCTCAGAAATATAGCTGTTTATATCATTAAAAACCTGCAGAGAATCTGCATTCTCCCTGGATAACTCACAGAGGTGCCTCACAGTCCTTATCACCATAAATTCTTAATCCCTAAATTAAATACCTCCTACTGTACTTTTGGACTTTTCTCTTTGGTATTGTAATCTTTCATAATATGCAACTATTAAATTTGTTTTTGTTAGAGAAGGACTGTTAGACTATACTAATCATGTCTAAATCCTTTAACTATACCTCATTTATTACTTTCAAAATAATGGGATAGACCTGAACAATTGTGTATAGGTGCAGGACTTATCTGGGGGGTAAAAGAGGCACCAGAATGCCTTGAAATTAATTTCTCCATTAGGAAATGATGCCAGCAGGCAGCCAAGTGATCAAAAGAAACTGTTGTAACTTTTTAAAAATGCAGACACAGTCAGTTGGTTATCTTTAATGTATAATTGAGCACAAACATTTTAGTGAAGAGCTTAATAACTCTGAATAATGCATATTATTTTGGAATTTGCAAATATTTTACAGTTCTGAATGTATTTGAAATGGAGGAAATACATAATTGAACAGAAAGTTTTAGTGTTCTTTACATGTTGAGGGATGTTTTTTCTTTGTTAGACTGACCATCAGCAGTGGTATGAAACAATGATTCAGAGGCAGAGATGTCTATTCTTGTCCCAAGTCAAGGCATTCACTGAAAAAATTGCTTCAGGCCATAACTTTGGCATGCCATGGGTTAAATAAAGGCCAACTCCAAGTAAAAAATAAAGATCAGTTGATCTTTTGGTGTTAAATGGACAAAATAGTTATCATTTTAGATTTTTTTAGTGCTCTTATAATTCAAGGATTTTGGATTTCTTTTTCCCTCAACTGAGAATTTTCAGGCCAGTGAGGTCCATAATGTATACGAGTGACTTGAGGCATTTTGAAGGGGAAGAGAATAAAATTTACCATATTTTAAAAATGTTCTTACCTATACTGGCTCTTTCCTGATGTTTAATAACTCAGTGATGTCGCTAGCCCATGGGGGCTGACAGTGGTTTTCATATTTAAATTAGGCAAGAGTCATTTGGAACACTGTTATCTGGAGAACTAGGTTCTAACCCCATCTTTGGCACACTGTTTATTTTTGTAAAAGATATCTAAATACAGACTTGTAATTACTTTGCTAACTTATTTATCTTTGTTGGGGAGGTGGTTAAATGTTGTGGTTTATCAGTCAATGGGAGCTCAAGAGCATGTCCCTTTGTATTTTAATCTTGACCTCATCACATTCGTTAGACAAGGATAAAGGTGATACCTGCTCAACAGGGTGTTGAAAGGATTGCCTATGATGGTTTATATGATGTGACCATCACATAGTAAGAGCTCATTAAATGTCCACTTGTATTAGGGTTATTATTATCCGTGCTTTGTGTCTTCTGCAAAGAAAATATTATAAGCACCAAAAATCAAATAGAGGGCTATCCAATTATCTGGTCAATTCTGACACATACTAACAGCTGTATAATAAATGCTAGTGGGTGCTGTGTGATGAAGTGTCATACGGGTGGTGTAGACACTGGGCACATTCTGCTCCGTGGCTGGAGACTTTCTTGGATTACCTGTGTAATTCAGGTAATTCTCCAAAAGCAATCTCCCTTAGCCAGAGAGATTAGGTGAGAGGTAGGTAGACAACTTCTTAATAATTCCCAGGACAAATCAGACTTAATAGATTTTTACCATAATTCATTTATTTGTGGGTCCACGAGAGTGAGTAAAGTCTCTGCATATCTTTGCTGGAGACAATGACAAAGCACAGACTCTTCCAAAGTGGCTTATGCTTCAGATCAAATGAGAAGGGCCCCATCTTTTCCCCTTCTTTGGATTAAAAGAGGTTGGTTATTATTATATTTGTTTGCCTAGGCTGAAAGGAAAAGTAAAGTAAGTAATATGGAATAAAATTCTCTTCTCTCCTTTTAAGAAAAGCCCCTGCTATCAGAATGCAAAATAAGTGATTTTTCCTATTAAAAACTGACTCTTTAGTGCAGAAAAAGTCTCCCTGTGACTAGTGATAAGTGATTGTGAAAATAAAGGCTTACTGCAGATCACACCAGACCAGCCAGAGAGCCTGGGAGCTGAAGAATCAGTAAATCCAATGGGAATCAGCCTGAAATTATGTCTATTTTTGTAACATGTGTTCTTATTTGTTCGTTCATAGAATAGGAGATTCTATTATTTTCAGAGTTGTAAGGGG
Organism: Pseudorca crassidens; assembly: GCF_039906515.1. Lineage (NCBI taxonomy): Eukaryota > Metazoa > Chordata > Mammalia > Artiodactyla > Delphinidae > Pseudorca > Pseudorca crassidens. The sequence goes on along the minus strand of NC_090303.1, from coordinate 73,873,418 downwards.
CCTTACAGGCGGTACACACAGAAGATGTTCAGTAAATATTTGCTGAATAAATGCATGAATGTATTCTAATGTCCCTCTCATTGTTGAAATCCTTTCCATCTTTTATATACTACAGAAAGTCACTTAGCTTGTGCTTGAACATTCCAACGGACTAAAAGCTTACAAAATTCTGAGGCAGACTTTTCCATTGGTGGATCGCTCTAATTATTAGATCTTTCTCTTTTTTTTTTTTAATGTGGACCATTTTTAAAGTCTTTATTGAATTTGTTACAATATTGCTTCTGTTTTGTGTTTTGGTTTTTTCGAGGCATGTGGGATCTTAGCTCCCCAACCAGGGATCAAACCTGCACCCCCTGCATTGGAAGGCGAAGTCCCAACCACTGGACTACCAGAGAAGTCCCTTTCACTTTTTTTGAGCCAGATTGTATCACCCTGTAATTTCTACCTTTAGGTTTTATTTTGGTTTTATGGAGGAACATTAAAATAAATCTACTTCCCCTCTCACGTGAAAGCTCATCACATGTTTCAAGACAGCTATCATGTCCCCATAATTCTTTTCTTCTCCAAGCTAAACTATCATTGTCCAGATCATAGCATTTCCAATCCTTAACCACGCTTATTCTTCTTTTCCTGTTTTGGGTTGTTTTTTGTTTCGGTCAATGCTTCTGATATATTTATTTATTTTATCATTTACCTTGTAATGAGTACATTTTGAATGAACAACTGTGCTATCTATTTTATGTACATTATTTTATTTAATCCTTATAACAACTATATAAAATAGGGTTTTCCCAGAGAAAACACTGTATTAAGGCCACCCAGCTAAGAGGTATTATTTGGATTCATACTGCCTCTAAATAACCACCAAACCATCTGTGAGTAACTTATCCTTTCTGTACTTCAGTTTTCTCACCAGTGAAATGGGAATTATAATGATTCCTACCTCCTAGGGCTATCATATAGATTAAATGCGTTAATAATGTAAAGCATTTAGGAAAGCAGCTGGCCAATAAGAAGCATTATAAGTGTTTGTGAAACAAGCAAAACTAGCTTATGCTTTCATGGACCTTGCAGATGTAGTTAAGTATCTTAAGACAGAGATATCATCCTGGATTATCAGGGTGAGCCCAATGTAATCACCACAGTACTTATAAGAGGGAGGCAGAAGTCAGAGTCAGGGAGAAGGACAGGCGACCACAGAAGCAGAGATTGGAGTGCCCCACTTTAAGGATGGAAGAAGGAGGCACAAGCTAAGGAATACGGGCAACCTCTAGAATCTGAATAAAGGAAGGAAATGGATTCTCCTCTAGAGCCTCCAGAAGGAACCAGCACTGCTGACACCTTGACTTTAGCCCAGGGAAACTGATTTCAGTGTCTGTCCTATAAGAGAAAAAAATTAAAATTGTGTTTTTTAAGCCACCAAAGTTTTGGTAATTATTTTACAGCATCGATAGGAACTAGTACAGTGAGTAATCAAAGCTGTCTGAAACCTGGCATCGAAAGAACTCGAGTATAAAGAACCCGAGTTACTTTCTATGATCAGTATCATAGGCACTGTGTTCTACTCAACGTCTAAGAAAATACATTTTACATACAGAAGGTTCCCCATTGCATGTAATGTTCCTAAAAGCCTTGAGATAGAGGTTTAATTAACAAAAAGCCACACTAACAATATTAGACCTGCCCTTCTTTGTCCCCTTTTCTTGGATATCACCAAAACTCATGGCAGTGTGAGCTTCTCTTCTCATGCCTTTGTCTTCATTCTCTGGCAAATGTCTTACTCCCGCCTTACTTTTGGTGTCTCCTTTGGATATTTGGGAGTGATATGCTCCAAATTCTCTTCCTAACTGCTGTCTTTCTTTTAGCCCCTCAAATGCCTGTGGTCATTCTTTGCACCCTTTGGTCTTAGCTGAGGGAGACTCTGGTGTTTCTTAAAGCTGTTGCGTTTCTCGGATGCCACTATTATGAAGCTTCAATTGTTTCAGTGCTTCAACTGAAGCAACCCGGCCTTCACCCGGATCTTCGTGTGACACTGATTTGCATGCCTTGGGAGCCTACCTCTTCTTATCTTCCTGAAATTTGTCTGGGAATGTGCAGAAACCCTCCATCTCCTTTGGAACTCTCTCTTCTTTCTAAACCATGTAGGCTGTTGTCAGATATAAAGAGGAGAATTGCTGCTTTTAGAAAAACAAACCTCTCACCTCCCCCTTCTGCAAATTATCATAGGCTTACGTACACCTATTAATTCACCCCAAGTTTTCACCTTTGTTGTTTGTTTAGTTTTGTTTATGTTTTAGAGGCCACAAAAACACTGGACAGATTGAGACTTTGGTCAGCTGAAATGTCCAAATCTATTTTATATGAATTTATGATGAACCTGGATATTTCCCACTTCACATACTTTTATAATTTTGAACCCAAATGAAATATTGTGTATTTTGCACCTAAGTGAGATTGACCCATTATTCTAAGCTATAATGCTATTAATAATAATAGTAGTTTATTGAGTATCTATTAGGTATCAAGTACTATTCGGAGTACTGTTAGTGGTTTAAATTGTTAATAGTGATTACTAAATTATACTGTTATAATAAATAATTATTAAGATAATAAGAATTTTATTTTTAAATGTTGTTTGTCTTTCAGTGAGTGTTATTTCTCCGACTTATCTTTTTCCTTATATTTGAGTAGCATCCATTCTGTGTATTTCTCTAAGTCTTGTTAAATGTGTTAAAAGTAACAGGTGAATGAAGGTCCTGTGTCCACCATTACAAATATTACTCAAGATCAGTTTCCCATCTTCTGTCCATTTGTCTCCAAGAGCCCTAAAATATAGACATCCAAGGCCTGAGAGCTATTTTCAACGTATCAATAAGTGATTTTTTTGGAAAATATTAGATTTATGTTGAGTTATTAGTCAGCTCTCATTGGGAGTGACAGTTTTAACATCTTTGAACCTAACTCATAATTGAACTCATATAGATTGATTTTATTAGTAAATGCATTACAAGAAACTTTGTGAAATGTTTTGCTGAAATTAAGAATTGCTGATGTCTTCCTGACAATCACCTTAGGAAGATATATCACTAATTTCATTTTATAGAAGGGTATATTAGTTTAGTAGGGCTGTCATAACAAATTACCAAAAACTTGGTCACTTAAAACAATAGAAATTTATTCTCTCACAGTTCTGGAGACTAGAAGTCCAAAATCAAGGTGTCAGCAGGAGTGTTTCCTTCCTGGGAGTCAAGAGGGAGATTTCCATGCTTCTTTCCTGGCACAATTCCAGTCTCTGCCTCCATCATCACATGGTGTTCTTCTGGGTGTGTCTGTCTTCTCCATGTCTCTTCTCCTCTTCCTTGCAGGTCACCAGACATGTAGACTAAGGGCTGTAATTAACTTGCAACTTAATTACATCTGCAAAGACAATGTTTCAAAATAAGGTCATATTTACAGGTACCAGAGGTGAGGACTTCAACATATTCTTGAGGGGGACACAATTTATCCCACAACAAATAAGAAAAAAGAGAAATCACTAAAGTAACCAGGGTACACATATAGAACATGAACCCAGAACTTTTGTTTTCATACAATACTCTTTTGATTTTATGTAATACTATCTCCTACCGAATTCCACTTTATTTTTCACGACTTCCTAGACTATATATTTAATAATCTGCTTTGAATTTCACGGGGGCTAAAAATCAAGCTCACTAGTTCTTGGTATCCAAATGTATCATTTCCCATTTTTAATAAGTTATTCTTATCATTAACTTAGGTTCCTCACATACTTTCCTTGTTCTAAGCTTACATAGTTGTTCTGGGCCTGGCCAGTTTAATTTATTTAGGTTGGTTTGCTGATCCCTTATTATCTTTCCTCCTATACTGGGCTTCAATTTCATTTTAATAATGGCTCTGTATATTCGAGTTTAAAGCATAGTTCAGAGTTGAGTAGTTCTGCTCTTCTATATGTATATCCATTGTTTCTGGACTGTAAGTTTTCACAGAAATTGTTGATGTCTTCCTAGATCCACCTTCCCTTTACAATTCTTCTGCTGTCTTCCAGGAAAGGGTTGGTAGTTCAAAAGGGGACACAAATTGTCAACCACACAACTATATTTAATAAGTTAACCACCCAACGAATTAAATTATTCAATTCCTATTACGTGCCAGGGGCTGTGTGAGATGGGTGTTCTAAAAACATTAAAAAAATGACATAAGAAATCTTGCCCTTGAAGAACTTGCATTCTAGTTTGAGAATCACAACAGAGTAAGTAGGCAATTGCAATAATATCCGGTAACTGCTACGAAAATCGTTGAGCAAAGATGTCCCTGTATACAAGAGGAGAGCCTTATCCAGCTTTGAAATAATTGTTGGTACCACATTTTGTAATTAGGTACATTTTCTGAAATATTGTTCCCTTATTGTTCTAGATTATTATCTTTTTGAAGGCATATGCTTTTTAAAAATATATCCTGCTGTGCTGAGAACTGGAGCTATCACACTGAGCATCCAATGTTTATTTTTGCCTTACAGTAATATGCAACATACTAATCAAATAAGAACAGTATTATTAGAGTTGAACAACATTAACCTCTTTTTTTTTTTTTTTTTTTGCAGATTCATATTAATGATATAGTTCTCTAGAGAAAAATCAGAAAAGCAAAGGTTGGTATGATATCTTATGAATGCTTAAACCAGACTTTATCTAAGAGGGCTTATTTAAAGATATGTTAGAGCATTAATTCTAAATTCCCTGGGCTACGTTTGTTTAATCCAGCCACTTCACATTATTACAATGTCTTGTGTGGCGAGAGATTTTATACAGACTAGAAAGAAAAAATGTTTTTCCAGATACACATTCAGTTCCTCTAGCAGCTTCCTCGTTTTACTTTCATAGCTTTTTAAGAGGTGACTTCTAGGACAGCACTGCTCTTCAGTCTGTGATAGCTCAAGTCAGAAACATACTGAGGGAAATGCGGCATCTATTGTGGTCTGTTTTTCTATGTGACAGTTGTTCCTATTTTGTGTTTGTTTCTCCTTTAATGAGGATACAACTTTCATCCAGGGAGATGTATGGGTCACTTGTTAGTGCACTTAAATGCACCAAGGCACTCCAGCAGCTGGAAATTGTGACTTGTAGTTGAATTATTTTTGCACAGCGAATGGTTTTCCTTTTGACATATTTTAATATACTTGCACACTGAGAGCAAGAGTGGGTGAACAGAAAACAGGCTGTTTTATTAACCCAGCAGTCACCTTTGAGGTTTGTACATGTCCACTTTTTTTCTTGCCTTTGTACATAATCCCAAGAGACTGGTACCTGGCTTTGCTCAGAATAACAAAGTCAGGCACAAATCTCCAAACACAATTGTTAGCTGAATGCCAACTGTTTCTTCTCATCTTTTTTTTTTTTAACTTGAACATTAAGAATTGTATTATGGGTGAACCGTAACCATTAAAGAATGAATTTGTTTTTCTATTTCAGATGCTTCCCCTATCATTTACTAGATTATTTTACAATATGTAATCTCAGGTGATAAAAGAAAATAATTTCTTGCATGTTTTTTGGAGAGCTTCTTTTTTTCAAATCATTAATAGTGAGAAGAAAAATATGTTACAAGCTTTAATTGGATTCCAATTTCAACTGAAAGGACAATTAGGAGAAAAGCAGAGGAGACTTCAACTCAGCCAGGAAGCCAGGACCCAGCACACACAATTCCACATGCAATTTTCATACAAACCAATGTTTCAGAGACTTTTCCCAGTAAGACCAGAGATTTCTTCAAGTCAGTTACCATCCTTTCCCAAGGCACATATCTGTATACATAATGGCCATAATTTCTAAGTAAATATAGTGGGTAATCACCTACTTTTTAATTCATACATTTTAAATGTACTCAAAAGTTGAAGACAAAGTAAGGATATAAATCCAGAACTTCCTCTCAATACCCAGCAAGTGGTTCATTTAACAGCATGTAAATATTAGGGCAACAAAACCTCCAAAGTACATAATTTTCTCTTTCCTATCATCATCATTATAATCAACATCATCATTAAGATAATAATACGGCATTTTATACTATACAGAGAAGTTTCATATCATCTCATTTGACTATCTAAACCAATCAGTGAGGTGTGCCATATGAGTAGGAAGATTATTAAGAATGATAAGCTTTCTAAAGTCATTCTAAGACTTTAAAACACAAGTAAGTGCTGGAGTGTAAAGAAAGGATGCCATCTTTCAGTTGGAAATCTGGATCTCTCGCTGTCTCTATGATAATGGGTCTTTTAAAGCATTGCTTTGTTGAGTTGTTCAATGTGAGAGATAATAATTATGCGAAAAAGTGGTTATGAACTTCATTGAAGATTACTTTTTTGTAGAGGGTCTGAGTGTGCAAACGTATTTTATTTTTTATTGGAGTATAATTGCTTTACAATGGTGTGTTAGTTTCTGCTTTATAACAAAGTGAGTCAGCTATACATATACATATATCCCCATATCTCCTCCCTCTTGCGTCTCCCTCCCACCCTCCCTATCCCACCCCTCTGGGTGGTCACAAAGCACCGAGCTGATCTCCCTGTGCTATGCGGCTACTTCCCACTAGCTATCTATTTTACATTTGGTAGTGTATATATGTCCATGCCACTCTCTCAATTCGTCCCAGCTTACCCTTCCCCCTCCCTGTGTCCTCAAGTCCATTCTCTATGTCTACGTCTTTATTCCTGTCCTGTCCCTAGGTTCTTCAGAACCAATTTTTGTTTTTTTTTTAGATTCCATATATATGTGTTAGCATACGGTATTTCTTTTTCTCTTTCTGACTTAACTTCACTCTGTGTGACAGACTCTAGGTCCATCCACCTCAGTACAAATAACTCAATTTCGAGCAAATGTATTTTAGAGGGGATTTTTGCACTGGAGTAGGAGGTTAGAGTACCTAACTTTGAAGTCCACTGCAGTGAGTATATGACTGTAAGGCTATTGGCTTTTTTAAGGGAACACACTGAGTGAATGACAGAGGCAAGATAGGAAACCATTTCTTCTGACTCCCAGTAAACTTCTAGAGTTCAGTTTAATTTAATACTTTGAGCAGCTACTTTCGACCAAGTTCTTGAGCTATAATTATAGGGTACAAATATGAAAAAGAGAGACATTGCTATGTAAGTTTTATAATGTAGAAGGTAAATAAATAAATATCAATGCAATGAAAGAAAGACTAAATACCATAGGTATGGTGTCTAGTAATTGTACATAGGTTTGGTGAAGTCATGGAAGGCTTTATTATTATGGAGACATTTGAGTTGGGCCTAAAACTATTGTTATATCCATTCTCAGGGAATAGCTATATCAATCACATTTGCTTGTTTTTATATTAAACCTATTCTTAAAGGTAAGACTATTTCATTAACCCCTAGTAAACTTTTGACCATGAATGCTTATTTGTTGTAAATTAAGCTCTTAAAATCATTGCTTCTTAAGGTAATGGAGATGTTTTGTTTATAATTATCTCTGACTATGTTACATTTTTCTTTTCAGTTCTTGTAACTTTCTTTATTAAAATATGTTTGATCAGGCATGCTTTTAATAGAAAAATCACATAAGATTCTGAGTCCTGTAATCCTGTAATCTTTGTCTTTTTCATCATTATCCTCACATCCTCACTTTCAGAAAAATAAATTTTTAGCACTTTTTAAGAAGTGCCATGGAAAGCCATTATGCTAATACTTTACAACATTATTCTTAATTTTTCAATAATCCAGTAGAGTAGCTGTAAGCCCTATTTTCCAGATAATATACTGAGGCTCAGAGATTTTAAGAAATTAGCTCAAAATTGCACAATGAAAAAAATGTTATTGTTCTATGACCATTACAGTGTTGGCAGTTATTATTTGTCCATCTGGTTGGGGTTTACCCACTTTCTCACTAGCTTTATTAGTGAAGACTCAGATGATGTTCAGTAAGAACAGCCCAGTTGGAAGTTGATTAAGTCAAAAAGAGAATTCGTTGACCCCTATTACTAGGAAGGATATCAGGGGTGACTGGAACCAGGACTTTGAATACCGTTAGGAAACTTCAAATATGGTTAAGAAGTGTCTATTTCTCATCTGTGCTTTTCTCTGCATATTGTCTTTGTTCTCAGACCAGGTCCTCCTTGTAGCACACTGTGTGGGCTTCATTCCCTTTAGGCCTGCATCCTCACAACATGTCACCTAGGAAGATGGGGGCTTATGTTACTTGGCTCTAGTGTGAAAAATTCCAGATAAAGATTTGCTGGGATCACATTTGGAATCCCAGCCTTTTTTTTTTTTTTTTTTTTCTATTTTATTTATTTTATTTTTGTCTGGGTCTTCGTTGCTGCACGCAAGCTTTCTGTAGCTGCGGTGAGCGGGGGCCACTCTTCCTTGTGGTGCGGGGGCTTCTCATTGCAGTGGATTCTCTTGTTGCGGAGCACGGGCTCTAGGTGCATGGGCTTCAGTAGTTGTGGCTCGCGGGTTCTAGAGCGCAGGTTCAGTAGTTGTGGAGCACGAGCTTAGTTGCTCCGCGGCATGTGATCCCTTAGGCTGGTCATTAAGGTGATGGTGATGCTATGATCAGTTTTCATTAGTCAGGTATTCACTTTTGTGGCTGTAGGGAGAGATGGAAGGGATAGTATATTATTAGAATGAGGAGGGGGTGCTTTACAAACATGGCTCCAGAAATTACTATGAGCCAGGCAGTCATCCCAGTTTGTGGCTATTAACACAGGCCATACCTGTTCTCGTTGCATTAGTTAATTCTATACTGGTTAACAGCCTAACATTATATTTGTTAAATCACTTATGCAGGGTAGAGGGGCTTTGTCTAATTTTTTCCATTAGTTGAAGTCTGTCAAATTTGTTTGGAACGTTTGAAGGTGGTTTGACCTAAGAACCAGGCTTCCTGTTAGCTCCCCTTGCTAAGTCTGTGGCTAATGGGGTTCACGGTCTACCTCCAGCAAGGGTAGCATCAGTGGTCAATGCCAGTGGACCTTGGGGCTCAGTCACAGAGCCTGGGGCCTGCTGGAATAATTGTCATCATTTCTTATATGCTGTGGTGACTCAACACCATCATAAATGGAAAATGGAGCAAAAATCCCTCTTTTTATGTTTCTTCTTCTCTCTGACTCTCCACTGCATATACAAAAATGGTTTTGTCCCAGAACAGGGAATTAGAACCCTCATGTTTGTCATCTTGTCTCCCTTTGTCCTCTTACTATAATTTTTTTTTTTTTTTTGGTGGAAATGTATACTTCTCATTGCTTGATCTGCCAAGAACTTCCTACATCTTCATTTTTCCACTGTTGGCATTTGCCTTTACTTTTCTCTGGAGTCATAGGACAGGAGGGATGCAGGGAAAGGATTTGGCATACAAAAAAAGGAAAAATCCACAAGAGGTGTATATCAGGGATACTAACTCTGATGCAGAGGTAAAACTTAGAGAACAAGAGAAAAGAGTTAGAAACCAGAAATCCAGTTACAGAATCAGTTGCTAAATCTTCCATGCTTAGATAGCATTGTCTAGTTGTCCTTTGGATGTTCTAAATTTGTTAAATAACCTGTAGGATTTGTTCATTTCCTCCAGACATAGATTTCATTTACATCTATGCTGAGCAAACTTTTGAAGTTATCTATTCCAAAAACCTTTTAAAACCCTTCTTTTTTTTTCTAATAAGACTCAGACTTAAAACAGAAATTATGTCAAGTGGCCTGTATATGACACCTAACATACTTTAAAAAACCCTCTGCCTCTAGTGTTGATGAAAGGGACAGAAATTACAGAAGCTGTGGAGCTGAAAACATAAAGTGAGAGCTATACACTGTCTATAAAAAGATTTTTTGATCAGAGTGAGGACATGTTTTCCACAAACATGTATTTCCTTTATTTATAAAAATGAGGAATGCATGGTTGAACCTGAGCAAATGCAGCTACTACTAACTGATGATGAGTAATGGGTGAACTAAGATGGTAGCTGTGGCTTAAGCTGAGTTCATCCAAGTTACAATCAACTTCATAAGCAAGAGTCTCAAGAAGACAACTAATCCCCATGGTGTTGTCTGAATAAAACTTATTATACACCTGAGACTAGTAGCATCTAAAACCCTATGAAATATCTTTATAGCTCAAAAGCTTACTGATGGAGGAAAATGGCTCACTGAAGTCAAAGGGGACAAGGGTGGGAGTGACCTGTTTCTTTGGAAACCTCAAGTATAAGATAGTCTGGCACTATGATTCTTATTAATCAATACCTGCTTTTCAGGGCCTGTCTTGATTTTAGGTAATGAAGCAGAGAGAATTATACAACCTTCTGGGTAATACATTGTGGCATACATAGAAGTTGTAATATTAATCTTCTTCTTCACTATGATTGGCTTATAATTTTAACCTAATTTCCTTTTACTTATCTTGAAACATAGAAAATTGGTCACCTTTAACTTTATAATCTCCCTCCATAAATGTGGATACTGTTGTTCTTTTTCAACTTTTCCTTGTATGTCTCTTTCTGAGGCTTTTAATAGATTATTATGACTTCAAATTATTATGATTTCAAATTTCAAGGAATCTTCAAATTTCTCATAGCTACTTGAAAATGCATCATGGGGATTAACCAAAAATTTTTTCATTAGAATTTTAAAATAATGTGCGCTCAACCTATAACTTTGTTTTGCTAATTTTTAGTGGCAACACAGCTATCATCATTTTTTAAGTATGTAAACCCAGATATACAGATGCTAATTATTTCAGTAGCTTCCACTAGATAAATCATGATGTCTAGATGTGGTAACTAATCCTGAGCGTGAAATATCAAACATGAATAACTGAGAAAAGCAGGAATAGTATACATTTCCATTCTAAGTTACATTTTTGATATTAATATATAACTATATTAAGGAAAGGTCTTATCTCGGTGTTTTGTTAATTGTTTTAGCTCACTAGATTCAGCAGTTCCCAAACCCTCCTTGCTTTCCTTTTAACTTTCTAGACTTTAGATTCAAGGCACTGTCTTTCTACAACTTTTCTGAGACTTGTCCAGTTTGATTACTGCTGTATAAGCAGCAGTTTTGGCAGAGAAACTTTTGGTGGCCTTATTAGAGAGAAAACTAACTTTCCGTTTTCTGCCTCTTGGTTGGCTCTGAGTTGCAATAGTTTCCCTCTTCCAATAAAACCCCTGTTCCTATTGCTGTTCTCCTTCCTTAGGGCTCCTGCTTTCTTTTGCATGCTGCATCTTCTTATCCCTCCCTCAGTGTTCCACCATGTTCCAGTCACTTGTTATCACCATGTGCTCTTTTATTTTCTACACAGTTTCTCAGAGTATCTGAAAATACCTAACTTATCATGTTGGAGGGTTTTGCTCTTATATGTTTACTGGTTAGCTGTTTGGCTCAACTCCTGAAAATGTATGCTACATGGGAGAATACACCTTATCTGTTGTATAGAGCGAGATAGATCGAGCTCTGGGGACTAGAACAGAGTAGGTGTTTACAAAATACTTGTTTAATAAATCTTTTTCCTTAAAAGTGTTTTTGAGATTCTTTGCTTCTGATTTTTCACGTTATCCTCAGGCAGATTTATCCACTACCATGGGTTCAATAAAGTAAATGCTGCTTACCTAAAAATATTTGTCTTCAATTTGCAGCCCTCCTCTTAGCTACACATCCAAATATCCAACTGCTTCTATCTAGATGCCTCTTCAAACTTAATATGGCCTACACTGGATTAGTAGTGTCTCCCAATGAATTCACACACACAAAACAACAAACAAAGACCCTGCTCCTTCTTCAGAGTTTCATATTTCATAACTGGAATATTTACCCATGCCCTTGCTCAAGCCTTAAAACAGAAATCATCCTACCATCCTCTCTCTCTTTCATCCCTGTTATTGCAAATTCCTGTTTGAGCCCCCCTCATAAATAGTTTTCAAATCTCCCCACTCCTCTACTGCTGCAGCCACAACCCTAGTCAAGGTCATCATCATTTCTCATCTAATTACTACAATGCTCCACATTGGTGTCCTTATTCGCTGTCATGTTACCCTCCAATCTTTCCCCACCGTGTATTCCCAGGGATCTATGGTAATATAAATGTGACTGTGGTACCCTTCTCCCAAGCACACACCCCAACAAAAGCTTTTCAGTGGCTTCCCGTTCCCTTGAAGATAAAGTCCAAACTCTTTAAGTGGCCTCAGAATAGTGTATGATTGCTCCTTAGGCAATTTCCCTTACATTATACTTTTGTCAGCTGGACTATAGCTAAAAGAAATTTTGAGCTATAGTCTCAAATAGGACCTTGTATCCTGTTTCTCCATATTAACAATTGTGGATGGGTTATTAAACTTTGAAAACAGATGAACATGGTAGGATTAATATCTTATGATAAAAATTATATTTCTTAAGATTAAATTACATACAAAGGGATATAGGCAAGCAAGGCTTAGAATTTTCCTTAAGAATCACCTTTGAATCTGCTCTAACACATGAACAAATGTTCTGTTGACTCACAGTTTCCAGACATTATTGAATGGCCAGATTATTTTTGTCCAAAAAATTCTCAAAGCACTTATTACTTGTGTCTAATTATACTCATAGAAATGTATCTGTAACATCCTCGAGCATTTTCTAATTCTGAGATATCAATTAATGCTTGTTAATAATTTACAATTCATTATTGTTCACTGCCCCCAGACCCAAGCTTTTTTCTGGAGTCAATGCTATTTTAAAAGTAAAAATTCCTTTGCTGGTTCTTGTGAACAAAAACATTCCTCCTCTTTCTCCAACCCATTATTTGGATAGTCAATCAGGTCTGCTATGGAGGCAAATAGTTTAAATATTTTTAAAACTTTAATTCTTGAATTGTGAAAGCTACATGTATGTTAAACTTATTTAAAATGGTTACTTTCTGATTCTACCTTCATCTTCTTTTCTTCCATTACAGTTGGAGCATATTGCAATTGCCTTCTTTCTTCACTGTTATTAACTTTTCCCCTTTTATCAGAAAAAGGATCTTGCTTTCTTTGATTCTCTTATTGATATTTTAAAAGAACTTTTTTTCCTCTCTTGCTGTCTCTCTCAGGCAAGTCCCATCTCAGTTGTCCTTTGTCATTCATTGTCAGTCTTTGTGTCCCTCCTCTTATCCCAGCTTAGTTTTTTCCTTTTTCTTTTTTCGGGGGAGGGGTGGAAGTAGCGGGCACTGGTGTTGGGAGTCTCACATCAGTTTCAGGCCTAAAGCAAAATGCATTCATTTCAAATGGAAATTGCAGTTTATACCAAAAAGGCAAGGTTTCTTTACTTCAGTAAATTGGAGCCTTATGTAACACATACTCATCTAAAGAAATTTGAGAATAGAACTTCTAAATAACTAATAACTGGAAAATTCTGATCTTGAGCTTTAGTTGCTGAAGATAAGGAAAGACATCTGCTTCAGTACCCCCATCTGGCTTTTACATATCTATTTCAGACTCAGTATGCTCTTGCTCTTTCTTTTATCTAAGCCCATCTGCTTGTATGGTGTGTTCCCACCCTAACATATTTTCAGACCCTTGCCATAGGGCAAAAGTGCCAAGCAATTATTCGTTGAGATAGATAGTCCACATAATACTGTAAGTGACATCTGTTCTGTAGGAAATCCCTCCCTTGTGGCAGCAATGTCATATTGGCTGCTCATAGGAATATCGGAATTGACATACAGGAACAATTGAATGTTTCATCTTATCCTGAATTCTCACTCAGAAAGCATCCAATACCAGATGCTTTAGAGGGCCGTGTAACCCCTGGACTCTTTCTCTTGTTCTCTCTACACCTGTGGTAATTGGCAATACTACACTATGGAGAAAATTTCTTCCTGACCCCAGCTGGTAACCAAATTATGCCCTAAAGCATGAAGATTGGCATATTTTAAAGTTTATTGTAGCTAAGATGGCGAAAAAGGAGATGTTTTTCATATTAATGTGCTTACTAGATTGACCTAAATAATAGCTTGAATAATAAATTCCACAAATTACTCAATAACTTATTTGGCAAAATTACAATGACAGATGAACATTTTAATCTTTTTAGTGTTGATCTCCACATTTGGCAATTGGTTCTTCCTCTTTAAACTATTTCAAAAGATGATAAGAAAAACAGTCCACAGTCGACAATTGTTCAAGACTTGAACTTTGTATAAAGGTATAATTGGTAAAACTTACATTAATTGGTTCTGAGTAAACTCTGAATTTGCTGGTTTTTGGCCATTTGATATTCTGAAGGCAGGCAGAATTTGAAGCCAAAATCATTATTGGCAAATTAAAAATACATTATGTAAGGTAGGTTCTGAATAAATTCACACAAAATTCAATTTCCCAAACCAGCTACATTGATGCTGTTACTCTCTTCAGTGATTCTCATAATACCATGAACAACTTCAAATTTTAAAAAGTTAGAGTGTATAATTATGAAGGGCTTTCAAAATTAGAGTTGAAATGAAAGTACTCAATTACATAATTGAGTCAACCCATTTACTTAAGTTTAAGTAAGATTTAAATATTTAGTAATAATAAGCTGTATCAGTTACGTGTTGTTGCGAAATCTACCACTGTGAAAATTAGTGACTTAAAACAACTATTTTACCTCTTTATCATTCTCTGGGTCAGCAATATGGGCAATTCATTTTAGTAGTTCCTTTGCTGCTAATTCTGCATACTATCTGGTGACTATCCTTGGGATTGATGGTCTAAGACAACCTCACTCAAAAGTCTGGTTGTTGGTGTTGGCTGTCTGCTGGACCATTTGTCTCTAGTAGGATAACTTGGCTTCATATGTAGCAAGGTTCTAAAAGCAGGAAGAGATGGGGCCAGCCTGAATGTGACATCATTTTGCATGATGTCTCATTGGCCAAGCCAACATGGCTAAGCCATAGTCAATGTACGAAAAGACTACATAATGGAGTTAATACAAACAGGTGTGATTTTTTTTGGGGGGGTACTCTAACTGTAATAATTTATCACATATTGCTATCCCAGGATTATCAGTTGGCAGAACCTTACCTTCCTGATTACTTAATACAGTGTAGCCATTACTATTGTGCAGAGTTCTGTAAGTCTGTAAGAAAACTGTGTAAATAACATAAAGATCAATGAAGCTAATTCTTTATCCTTCTTTCTATACATTTTAAAGGTATAAGTCATTTGTCAGATATGTGATTTGCAAATATTTTCTTCAAGGCTGTAGTTTTTCTTTTTATCCTTTTAATAAGATCTTTCACAGGACAGAAAAATTTAATTTTGATAAAATCCAATTTATCAATTATTTCTTTTATGAATTGTGTTTTGGTGTTATGTTTAAGAACTCTTTTTATACATTGCTAGATTCAAAATGTTCATATTTTGTCAAGAATTTTTTGCACTTAAGTTCATGAAAAATATTAATCTGTAGTTTCCTTCGTTTCTTTCTCTCTTCTTCCCTCCTTTCTTTTCCTTCCTTCATTCCTTCTTTCCTTCCTTACTTCCTCCCTCCCTCCCTTCCTCCTTCTCTCTCTCTCTTTCTTTCTTCCTGTATTGTTTTTGTCTGACCTTGATATCAGGATAATCCAGACCTCATAAAAAGAGGTGGAAAATGTTAGTTTCTCTTCTATTATCTAGAAGAGATTATGTAGAGTTTGTCCCAATTCTTATTTATTGTTTGGTGGATTCCTCCACTGAAGCCATCTGGGTCTACAGAGATTATTTTTTGTAAGTTTTTAATTTACAAATTAAATTTCTTTAACAGTTATAGGGTGTTGAAACTGCCAGTTAAAATGATTTGTCTTCTTTTCCTTTCAGTTCTATTCATTCTTGTTTCATGTATTTTGATGCTCCATTGCTTGGTGCATATACATGTTGGACCACTATGTCTTCTTGGTGTAATGACCCTTGTAATATTCTTCTTTGTTGTTGATAAGGTTTTGGTGGGGTTTGTTGTTGTTGCTTGTTTGTTTGTTTGATTTTTTTTCTTCTCGGAAGTCTACTTTACTTGATATTAATAGAGCTACTCTTTTTAAAATTAAGTTTTGTATGGTGTATCTTTTTTCTGTCCTTCTAATCTGCTTATATCATTATGTTTGAAGGAACTTTCTTGTAGACATCATATAATTTAATCATTTTTTAATCCAGCCCACTAATTACTGTCATTTAATTAATATATTTAGAACAGTTACAATTAATGAAATTGTTGATATATTAGGAGATAAATCTTCTATTTTATTATTTGTTTTCTATTTGTTCCCTCTGTTTCTCATCCTCTGTTTCCTTTTCCTTTCCTTCTTATGGATTACTTGAATGTTTTTTAGAGTTTCATTTTCTTTATTTACAGTTTTTTAAGTATATATCATTGTATAGCTTTTCAGTGTTGACTGTAGGTATTAAAGTATATACATATATATCTACCATCACAGTCTACATACACCACAGTCTACTGGTATTGACATTTTACAACTTTGAGTAAAGTGTAGAAAATTACTTCCATTTAGGTCCTTTTACCCTGCCAACTTTTAAAATGTAATTTTCTTAATAAGTTTTTCTACATACTTTGAGCATACATCAAACAGCACTATAATTTTTGCTTAAACCATCAAATATGATTTTAAAAACTCATGAAGAAAGAACTCATAAAACTCAACAGTAAAAAACAAATGACCCAGTTAAAAACTGGGCAAAAAAATCTGAACAGGGACCTCACCAAAGAAGATACAGAGATGTCAATTAAAAGTGCTCAATGAGTATTGAGCATATTGATATTGAGCATATGAGAAGTGCTCAATATCATATGTTATTAGGTAATTTGAAATTAAAACAATAATGGAATACCACTACACATATATTAGAATGACCAAAAACTGAAACACTGACAATTCCAAATACTAGTGAGGACGTGGAGCAACAGGAACTTTTATTTATTGCTGGTAGGAATGCAAAATGGCTCAGCCCCTTGGGAAGACAGGTGATTTTTTAACAAAACTAAATATTCTCTCTCTCTCAGATTTTCTACATAGACAATTATATCATCTGAACAAAGTTTTATTTCTTCCTTTCCAACCTGTATATTTTAACTTCCTTTCATATCTTACTGAATTTTTAGGACTTCTAGAAGGTGCTGTAAAGCATATTTGAAAGGGGACATCCTTGGTTTGTTCATGATCTTGGTGAGAAATCTTCAAGTTTAGTTGATATTAGTTGTAGGTTTTGTGTAGTTTTTCTTTTATCAAGTTAAGGAAGTTCTTCTTTATTCCTAGTTTGCTGAAAGATTTATCATGAATGGGTGTTTTATTTTGTCAAATGCCTTTTTGCATCCATTGATATGATTATGTGATTTTTCTTCTTCAGCTTTGAAGTGATGGATTACATTAATTGATTAATTGATTTTCAAATGTTGAACCAGCTTTGTGTACCTGGGTTAAATCCCACTTGGTCATGGTGTATAATTATTTTTATGCATTGTTGGATTCAATTTGCTAATATTTTGTTGAAATTGTTTTCATTTATGTTCATAAGAGATATTTGTCTGTAGTAGTTTCCTTTTCTTGTTTTTGTCTGGGTAAAGCTGGCCTCATACAATGAGTTAGGAAATATTCCCTCTGCTTCTGTCTTTTGGATGAGATTGTAAGAATTGGTATAATTTTTTCATTAAATATTTGGTAGAATTCACCAATGAGCCCATGTGAGCCTTGTGCTTTCTGTTTTGGAAGATTGTTAATTATTGATTTAATTCATTTAATAGATGTAGGCCTATTCAGATTGTCTATCTCTTCTTGTGTGAGTTTTGTCAAATTTTATCAAGAAATTGGTCCATTTAATCTAGGTTATCAAATTTGTGGGCATAGAATTGTTTATAATATATATTTATTATATTTTTATGTCCATGGGCTCTTTAGTGATGTCCATCTTTCATTTCTGATATTGATCATTTGTGTCTTTCTCTTTTTCTTAGTCTCACTAGAAGCTTATTGCTTTTATTGGTATTTTCAAACAACCAATATTTTCAAAGCTTTTGGTTTTGTTGATTTTCTCTGTTGATTTCCTACTTTCAGTTTCATTGATTTCTGCTCTAATTTATTATTTATTTTCTTTTGGTTGCTTTGCATTTAATTTGCTCTTCTGTTTCAAATTTCCTAATGTGGAATCTTAGATTATTGATCTTAGATATTTTTTCTTTTTTAGCCTGCTCATTCAATGCTATACATTTCCCTCTAAGCACTTCTTTCACTGCATCCCATAAATTTTGATAAGCTGTATTTTTGTTTGCATTTAGTTTAAAATATTTCTTAATTGCTCTTGAATTTTCCTCTTTGATTCATGTATTATTTAGAAGTATGTTATTTAATCTCCAAGTATTTTGGGATTTCGTGCTATCTTTCTTTTATTGATTTCTAGTTTAAATTCACTGTGATATGAGAAAATACAGTGTATGATTTCTATACTTTTAAACTTGTTAAGATGTGTTTTATGGCCCAGAATATTGGTGACTGTTCCGTGTAAACTTGAGAAAAATGTACATTCTACTATTGTCAAATGGAGTACCTATAGATGTCAATTATATCCAGTCAATGGTTAGTACTGTTGAGTTCAGCTATGTCCTTAGTGATTTTCTGCCTGCTGGATCTTTCCACTTCTGATGCAGGGATGTTAAAGTCTGCAACTATAATAGTGGATTCATCTATTTCTCCTTGAAATTCTAGCAGTTTTGCCTCATATATTCTATAGTTAGATGCATACATGTTAAAGACTGATTCACTTTGTTGTACAACAGAAACTAACACAGTATTGTGAAGCAATTATACTCCAATAACGATCTATTAAAAAAGAAAACAGATTGTTATGTCTTGGAGAATTGACTCCTTTCTCATTATGTAATGCCTCTCTTTGTCGCTGATAACTTTCCTTGACTGAAGTTCACTCTGTTGAAAATTAATATAGCTACTCCCACTTTCTGTTGATTAGTGTGAGTATGGTATATATTTCTCCATTCATTTACTTTGAATTTATATATTATATAGTATATAGCTATATAAGTATAATCTTTATATTTAAAGTGAGTTTCTTATAGACAACATAGAGTTGGGTCTTGTTTTTTATCCACTTTGACAATCTCTGTCTTTTAATTGATGCATATAAACCATTGATGTCCAAAGTAATTACTGATATAGTTGGATTAATATCTACCATATTTGTTATTGTTTTCTCTTTGTTGTCCTTGTTTTTTATTTTTGTTTTTGCCTTCTACTCTTTTTCTACCTTTGTGGTTTTCACAGAGCATTTTATATGATTCTATTTTATTTCCTTTTTTAGCATATCCATTATACTTTTTAAAACGTTTTTAGTGTGTGACCTAGAGTTTGCAATATACATTTACAAGTAATCCAACTTCATTTTCAAAAAACACTATATCACTTCACAGTAGTGCAAGTACCTTATAATAACAAAATAATTCTAATTCCTCTCATTCTTTGTATTGTTGCTGTCACCCATTTCACTTACACATAAGCATACAATAAGTATACAAAATTTAATATATTGTTATTATTTTGAATAAACTGTTTTCTATTAGATCAATTAAAAATAAGAAAAGCAAAAGCTTTTATTTTACTTTCACTTAATTCTTCTCTGATGCTCTTTCTTTATGTAGATCTGAGTTTCTGACCTATATCATTTTCCTTCTCTCTTAAGAACTTCTTTTAACATTTCTTGCAAGGTAGGTCTACTGGCAACAAATTCCCTCAATTTTTGCTTGTCTGAAAAATCTTTATTTCTCCTTCACTTTAAAGGATAATTTCAGAGAGTACAGGGTTCTAGGTTGGGTTTTTTGTTTCTCTCAACACTTTGAATTTCTTTTTTTTTTTTTTTTTGCAGTATGCGGGCCTCTCACTGTTGTGTCCTGTCCCATTGCGGAGCACAGGCTCCGGACGCGCAGGGTCAGTGGCCATGGCTCACGGACCCAGCCGCTACGTAGCATGTGGGATCTTCCCAGACCGGGGCACGAACCCGCGTCCCCTGCATAGGCAGGCGGACTCTCAACCACTGCGCCACCAGGGAAGCCCAACACTTTTGAATATTTCACTCCAGTTTTTGCTTGTGTGTTTTCTAAGGAGAAGTTGACGTAAATCTTGTTTTTGCTCCTTTGTAGGTAAGGTGTTTCTATCCTATGGCTTCTTTCAAGATTTTTCTTTGTCTTTGATTTTCTAAATTTTGAACATGATATGCCTAGGGGTAGTATTTTAAACATTTATCCTACTTGATATTCTTTAACCTTCTTGGATACATGGTTTGGTGTCTGACATTAATTTGGGGAACTTCTCAGTCATTTTTGCTGCAAATACTTCTCCTGTTCCTCTTTCTCTTCCTTCTCCTTCTGGTATTCCCATTACATGTATGTTATACCTTTTGTAGTTGTCCCATGAGTATTGAATATTCTGTTCTGGTTTTTTCAGTCTTTGCTTTCCTTTTCATCTTTGGAAGTTTCTACTGTCATATCCTTAAATGCAGAGATTCTTTCCTCAGTTATGTCCCATATGCTAATGAGCCTATCAAAGTCTTTCTTCATTTCTGCTACAGTGTTTTTGATTTCTGACATTTCTTTTTTAGAATTTCTACCTCTCTGTTTACATTATCCATCTGTTCTTACATGTTGCCTACTTTTTTCTACTAAAGCCCTTAGCATGTTAATTGCAGGATTTTTGTGTTTTTTTTAATTCCTGGCCTTATAATTCCAACATCCCTGCCATATTTTATTCTGACTCTGACACCTATTTAATCTCCTCAAACTGGGTTTTTCACCTTTTAGTATGCCTCATAAATATTTTTATTGTTGAAAAGTGGACATGATGTATTTCATGAAAGACTCTGCCTTAAGAGGTCTTTAGCAATATAGTGGTAAACTGTGGGAGTTAAGGGACAAATTTTAAAATCTGTGATTAGGTCCCAGTCTTTTGGTGAGCTTAGGTCTCTGGACTGTGAACTTCACACCTTCTTAATCTCCACTTCCACATACTCTATGTGGGACAGGATGGCTAGGTGGGGCTGAAGTTGTATATTTCCTTCTCTCAGGAGGTTAAGATCTGGTAAAATAGTTTCTTCTGAGGGAAGTTCTTGTTAAGAATAACAGAATGCTCCAGTGTATTTTAAAATGGCCACTATCCCCCTACCTTTGCCAGAAGCAGGAGGGAATTTGTCTCTGATTATTCATTATGAGAACCTGGTAGAGCTCCTGGAGGTAAGACGCATGAAAGTGGGAGGTCCCTATAGGTCTGTGTACCTTTAGAGCTTTTAACTCGCAGTCTTATACTCCCTGAGCTTCCAGCAATTCATCAATTACAGTTTAGGTTTTTCTACCGTACTACTGGTTCCCAAGGAGATTTCTGCTTATGGATTTCTGCTTGAGTAAGTTGTGATTCTCTGTATCTGCCTGTCTCTCTTTTCAATTTGAGGGGCAAGAGTTTGCCCTGTGAGAGGTCTTTTTGACAGATCTAAGAAGAGTTGTTTATTTTTCAGTTTGTTCAGCTTTTCACTTGCTTTTAGGAAGGAGTGGCTACTTCTAAGCTTCTTACATTTGGACCAGAAACCAGAAGTCACACACTTTTGTTTTGTTTGTGCCATTGGTATAGTGGCATTAGTGAAGTGTTTTTCATCTCAATAAAACAGAAACAATTCACAGAGAAAATAGGTTTTAAGGTGAGCTAAGGCAACAAAGTTTTGAAAATTCAGTGGTTTTATGCTTAAATATTAAACTGCATTTTGAAAAGGTCAACCTATAAAAGGAATATTAAACAACCAACTTTGTATTATAAATTCTGTAAATCTTGGATACAATTTAATGATATCTTTGCAAGTGGGTATTACACCTGTTAATTAAAGTTGAAAAAATAACCAGCATCCTTATTATTAGTATCTATAAGTAGCAATTCATCTGCTGGGTATCCCAGGCATATATATTTAAAGCACAATGTGCTACATAAAATCAATAATAGTTTAATTAGCATCTGATGGGAGTGAGCAATTTAACTTCAATTTACAGCATAAAGCTTAGGTGTGGTGAGCTCATTCTATAGTACTGGTGCTATTATAATAACGAACAGTAAATCAACCACTGAATAAAAAATAAGAGTAGAGGAAAACAGTTCACAAGTTTGGTAATCTGTAAAGCTACTACAGCCCAGTAAAAATGTATTCTAATTTTTAATTTCAAAATACATTTGTCATTACATGGTAGTGCTTATGGGAAGCTAAAACCTGAAGTCTAGTCTAGTCCTAGGCATAATGAGAAAAAAGTAATCACATTGACAGCAGTTGGTCTTACCCATCTGACTTCAAACCAATTCTGATTTTTATAAAATTGTCCAGGTTACCAGATGTTGGGGAAAATTCTCTGTAGTGTTTATATCTCATACTCAGGAATCAAGATTATTTATGTCCTTTTTTTACCTCCTTGATGTATTTAAAACTGCCTCATACATTATTTTGTTGGTCTCCAAACTGTCTCAGTGGTTTTTAAATGTGTTCTTTATCCTTTTAAATAGCTCTTGTGGTGTTTGTTTTTGTAAGCTCACCTCACTTTTATAATAAATACTGTCAACTTGTACAGTTTGGAAAAAAACGGAAAATGGGGGAGACCTTCAAGATGGTGGAGGAGTAAGACGTGGAGATCACCTTCCTCCCCACAAATACATCAGAAATACTTCTACATGTGGAACATCTCCCGCAGAACACCTACTGAACACTGGCAGAAGACCTCAGACTTCCCAAAAAGCAAGAAACTCCCCACGTACCTGGGTAGGGCAAAAGATAAAACAGAGACAAAAGAATAGTAACAGGACCTGCACCAGTGGGAGGGAGCTGTGAAGTAGGAAAGGTTTCCACACACTAGGAAGCCCCTTCGCAGGCAGAGACTGCAGGTGGTGGAGAGGGAAAGGTTCGGAGCTGTGTAGGAGAGCACAGCAACAGGGATGCGGAGGGTAAAGCGGAGAGATTCCTGCACAGAGGATCGGTGCTGACCAGCACTCACCAGTCCGAAGGCTTGTCTGCTCACCCGCCGGGGCGGGTGGGGACTGGGAGCTGAGGCTCGGGCTTCGGAGGTCAGATCCCAGGGAGAGGACTGGGGGTGGCTGCATGAACACAGCCTGCAGGGGGTTAGTGCGCCACGACTAGCCGGGAGGGAGTCTCGGAAAAAGTCTGGAGCTGCCGAAGAGGCAAGAGACCATTGTTTCGGTTGCGCGAGGAGAGGGGATTCAGAGCACCGCCTAAACGAGCTCCAGAGACTGGCGCGAGCCGCGGCTACCAGCGCGGACCCCACAGATGGGCATGAGACACTAAGGCTGCTGCTGCTGCCACCAAGAAGCCTGTGTGCGAGCACAGGTCACTATCCACACCTCCCCTCTCGGGAGCCTGTGCAACCTGCCACTGCCAGGGTCCCGGGATCCAGGGACAACTTCCCCGGGAGAACACACTGCGTGCAATCAGCTGCTCCTTTAACCCCGTCCTGTCTGGGCGGGAACAGACGCCCTCAGGTGACCTACACGCAGAGGCAGGGCCAAATCCAAAGCTGAACCTCAGGAGCTGTGTGAACAAAGAAGAGAAAGGGAAATCTCTCCCAGCAGCCTCAGGAGCAGCGAATTAAATCTCCACAATCAACTTGATGTACCCTGCATCTGTGGAATACCTGAATAGACAACGCATCATCCCAAAATTTAGGTAGTGCTCTTTGTGTGATTTTGTCTGTATAGCTTTGCTTTTACCATTTGTCCTAGGGTTCTGTCTGTCGGTTTCTTTTTTTTTTTTTTTTAATATAGTTTTTGGCACTTGTTACCATTGGTGGATTTCTTTTTGGTTTGGCTGCTCTCTTCTTTCTTTCTCTTTTTTATTTAAATTACTTTAAAATTTTTTATTTTTAATAATTTTCTTTATTTTTTATTTTAATAACTTTATTTTATTTTATTATTTTTTCTTTCTTTCTTCTTTTCTCCCTTTTCTTCCAAGCCATGTGGCTGACAGGGTCTTGGTGCTCCAGCCGGCTATCAGGCCTGTGCCTCTGAGGTGGGAGAGCCGAGTTCAGGACACTGGTCCACCAGAGAGCTCCCAGCTCCACGTAATATCAAATGGTGAAAGCTCTCCCAGAGATCTCCATCTCAAGGCTAAAACCCAGCTCCACTCAATGACCAGCAAACTACAGTGCTGGCCACCCTATGCAAAACAACTAGCAAGACAGGAACACAACCCCACCCATTAGCAGAGAGGCTGCCAAAATCATAATAAGGTCATAGACACCCCAAAGCACACCTGATGCGGTGCTGCCCACCAGAAAGACAAAATCCAGCCTCATCTATCAGAACTCAGGCACCAGTCCCTTCCACTAGGAAGTCTACACCACCCACTGAAACAACCTTAGCCACTAGGGGCAGACACCCAAAAAAATGGGAATTATGAACCTGCAGCCTGTGAAAAGGAGACCCCCAAACACAGTAAGTTAAGCAAAATGAGAAGACAGAGAAACACACAGCAGTTGAAGGAGCAAAGTAAAAACTCACCAGACCAAACAAATGAAGAGGAAATAGGCAGTCTACCTGAAAAGGAATTCAGAGTAATGATAGTAAAGATGATCCAAAATCTTGGAAATAGAATGGAGAAAATACAAGAAACGTTTAACAAGGACCTAGAAGAACGAAAGAGCAAACTAACAATGATGAACAACACAATAAATGAAATTAAAAATTCCCTAGAAGGAATCAATAGTAGAATAACTGAGGCAGAAGAACAGATAAGTGATCTGGAAGATAAAGTAGTGGAAATGACTACTGCAGAGCAGAATAGAGAAAAAAGAATGAAAAGAATTGAGGACAGTCTCAGAGACCTCTGGGACACATTAAATGCACCAACATTCAAATTATAGGGGTCCCAGAAGAAGAAGAGAAAAAGAAAGGGACTGAGAAAATATTTGAAGAGATTATAGTTGAAAACTTCCCTAACATGGGGAAGGAAATAGTCAAGTCCAGGAAGCACTGAGAGTCCCATATAGGATAAATCCAAGGAGAAACATGCCAAGACATATATTAATCAAACTATCAAAAATTAAATACAAAGAAAAAATAAAAGCACCAAGGGAAAAACAACAAATAACATTCAAGGGAATCCCCATAATGTTAACAGCTGATTTTTCAGCAGAAACTCTGCAAGCCAGAAGAGAGTGGCAGGGCATATTTAAAGTGATGAAAGGGAAAAACCTACAACCAAGATT
Organism: Pseudorca crassidens; assembly: GCF_039906515.1. Taxonomy (NCBI): domain Eukaryota; kingdom Metazoa; phylum Chordata; class Mammalia; order Artiodactyla; family Delphinidae; genus Pseudorca; species Pseudorca crassidens. The sequence continues at coordinate 73,848,169 of NC_090303.1, read as the reverse complement.
ACTCTACCCAGCAAGGAACTCATTCAGATTTCATGGAGAAATTAAAACCTTTACAGACAAGCAAAAATTAAGAGAATTCAGCACCACGAATTGAGCTTTACAACAAATGCTAAAGGAACTTCTCTAGGCAAGAAACACAAGAGAAGGAAAAGACCTACAATAATAAACCCAAAACAATTAAGAAAATTGGTAATAGGAGCATACATATCGATAATTACCTTAAATATGAATGGATTAAATGCTCCAACCAAAAGACACAGGCTTGCTGAATGGATACAAGAAATGAGACCCATATATATTCTGTCTACAAGAGACCCACTTCAGACTGAGGGACACGTACAGACTGAAAGTGAGGGGATTGAAAAAGATATTCCATGCAAATGGAAATCAAAAGAAAGCGGGAGTAGCAATTCTCATATCAGACAAAATAGACTTTAAAATAAAGACTATTACAAGAGACAAAGAAGGACACTACACAAAGATCAAGGGATCAATCCAAGAAGAAGATATAACAATTGTAAATATTTATGCACCCAACATAGGAACACCTCAATACATAAGGCAACTGCTAACAGCCATCAAAGGGGAAATCGACAGTAACACAATCATAGTAGGGGACTTTAACACCCCACTTTCACCAATGGACAGATCATCCAAAATGAAAATAAATAAGGAAACACAAGCTTTAAATGATACATTAAACAAGATGGACTTAATTGATATTTATAGGACATTCCATCCAAAAACAACAGAATACACTTTCTACTCAAGTGCTCATAGATTTTCCAGGAAAAATCATATTCTGTGTCACAAATAAAGCCTTGGTAAATTTAAGAAAATTGAAATTGTATTAAATATCTTTTCCGACCACAACGCTATGAGTCTAGATATCGATTACAGGAAAAAATGTGTAAAAAATACAAACACATGGAGACCAAACAATACACTACTAAATAACCAAGAGATCACTGAAGAAATCAAAAGATACCTAGAAACAAATGACTATGAAAACACGATTATCCAAAGCCTATGAGATGCAGCAAAAGCAGTTCTAAGAGGGAAGTTTATAGCAATACGATCCTACCTTAAATAACAAGAAACATCTCAGATAAACAACCTAAACTTACACCTAATGCAATTAGAGAGAAAAGAACAAAAAAAAAACCCAAAGTTAGCATAAGGAAAGAAATCATAAAGATCAGATCAGAAATAAATGAAAAAGAAATGAAGGAAATGATAGCAAGATCAATAAAACTAAAAGCTGGTTCTTTGAGAAGATAAAATAAATCGATAAACCATTAGCCAGACTCATCAAGAAAAAAAGGGAGAAGACTCAAGTCAATAGAATTAGAAATGAAAAAGGAGAGGTAACAACTGACACTGTAGAAATACAAGGGATCATGAGAGATTACTACAAGCAACTCTATGCCAATAAAATGGACAATCTGGAAGAAATGGACAAATTCGTAGAAAGGCACAACCTTCTGAGACTGAATCAGGAACAAATAGAAAATAAGAACAGACAAATCACAAGCACTGAAATTGAGACTGTGATTAAAAATCTTCCAACAAGCAAAAGCCCAGGACCAGATGGCTTCACAGGTGAATTGTATCAAACATTTAGAGAAGAGTTAATACCCATCCTTCTCAAATTCTTCCAAAATATAGCAGAGAGAGGAACACTACCAAACTCATTCTACAAGGCCACCATCACCCTGATACCAAAACCAGACAAAGATGTCACAAAGAAGGAAAACTACAGGCCAATATCACTGATGAACATAAATGCAAAAATCCTCAACAAAAACTAGCAAACAGAATCCAACAGCACATTTAAAGGATCATACACCATGACCAAGTGGGTTTTATCCCAGGAATGCAAGGATTCTTCAATATATGCACATCAATCAATGTGATAAACCCTATTAACAAATTGAAGGAGAAAAACCATATGATGATTTCAATAGATGGAGAAAAAGCTTTTGACAAAATTCAACACCCATTTATGATAAAAACCCTCCAGAAAGTAGGCATAGTGGAAACTTAGCTCAACATAATAAAGGCCATATATGACAAACCCACAGCCAACATCATTCTCAATGGTGAAAAACTGAAAGCATTTCCACTAAGATCTGGAATAAGACAAGGTTGCCCACTCTCACCACTCTTATTCAACATAGTTTTGGAAGTTTTAACCACAGCAATCAGAGAAGAAAAAGAAATAAAAGGAATCCAAATCAGAAAAGAAGAGGTAAAACTCTCACTGTTTGCAGATGACATGATACTATACATAGAGAATCCTAATTATGCTACCAGAAAGCTGCTAGAGCTAATCAATGAATTTGGTAAAGTAGCAGGATACAAAATTAAGGCACAGAAATCTCTTGCATACCTATACACTAATGATGAAAAATCTGGAAGAGAAATTAAGGAAACACTCCCATTTACCACTCGACAAAAAGAATAAAATACCTGGGAATAAAGCTACTTAAGGAGACAAAAGACCTGTATGCAAAAAACTATAAGACTGATGAAAGAAATTAAAGATGATACAAACAGATGGAGAGATATACCATGCTCCTGGATTGGAAGAATCAACATTGTGAAAATGACTGTACTACCCAAAGCAATCTACAGATTCAATGCAATCCCTATCAAACTGCCAATGGCATGTTTCCCAGAACTAGAACAAACATTTTCACAATTTGTAATGAATCACAAAAGACCGCAAATAGCCAAAGCAATCTTGAGAAAGAAAAACAGAGCTGGAGGAATCAGGCTCCCTGACTTCAGACTATACTACAAAGCTACAGTAATCAAGACAGTATGGTACTGGCACAAAAACAGAAATATAGATCAATGGAACAGGATAGAAAGCCCAGAGATAAACCTATGCACATATGGTCACCTTATTTTTGATAAAGGAGGCAAGGATATACAATGGTGAAAAGACAACCTCTTCAATAAGTGGTGCTGGGAAAACAGGACTGCTACATGTAAAAGAATGAAATTAGAACACTCCGTAACACCATAGACAAAAATAAACTCAAAATGGATTAAAGACCTAAATGTAAGGCCAGACACTATAAAACTCTCAGAGGAAAACATAGGCAGAACACTCTATGACATAAATCACAACAAGATCCTTTTTGCCCCACCTCCTAGAGAAATGGAAATGAAAACAAAAATAAAGAAATGGGACCTAATGAAATGTAAAAGCTTTTGCACAGCAAAGGAAACCATAATCAAGACGAAAAGACAACCCTCAGAATGGGAGAAAATATTTGCAAATGAAGCAACTGACAAAGGATTAATCTTCAAAATTTACAAGCAGCTCATGCAGCTCAATATCAAAAAAACAAACAACCCAATCCAAAAATGGGCAGAAGACCTAAATAGACGTTTCTCCAAAGAAGATATACAGATTTCCAACAAACACATGAAAGGATGCCCAACATCACTAATCATTAGAGAAATGCAAATCAAAACTGCAATGAGATATCACCTCACACCAGTCAGAATAGCCATCATCAAGAAATCTACAAATACTAAATGGTGGACAAGGTGTGGAGAAAAGGGAACCCTCTTGCACTGTTGGTGGGAATGTAAATTGATACAGCCACTATGGAGAATAGTATGGAGGTTCCTTAAGAAACTGAAAATAGAACTAGCATACGACCCAGCAATCCCACTACTGGGCATATACCCCGATAAAAGCATAATTCAAAAAGTCCTTTACCACAATGTTCATTGCAGTTCTATTTACAACAGCCAGGACTTGGAAGCAACCTAAGTGTCCATCGACAGATGAATGGATAAGGAAGATGTGGCGCATATATACAATGGAATGTTACTCAGCCATAAAAAGAAACGAAATCGGGTTATTTGTAGTGAGGTGGATGGATCTAGGGTCTGTCATACAGAGTGAAGTAAGTCAGAAAGAGAAAAACAAATACTGTATGCTAACACATATATATGGAATCTAAAAAAAAAAAAAAGGTTCTGTAGAACCTAGGGACAGGGCAGGAATAAAGACGCAGACGTAGAGAATGGACTTGAGGATGCAGAGAGGGGGAAGGGTAAGCTGGGACGAATTGAGAGAGCGGCATGGACATACATATGTCCATATATACTACCAAATGTAAAATAGATAGCTAGTGGGAAGCAGCCGCATAGCACAGGGAGATCAGCTTGGTGCTTTGTGACCACCTGGAGGGGTGGGATAGGGAGGGTGGGAGGGAGACGCAAGAGGGAGGGGGTATGGGGATATATGGATATGTATAGCTTATTCACTTTGTTATAAAGCAGAAACTAACACATCATTGTAAAGCAATTATACTCCAATAAAGACGTTAAAAAATAACAAACGGAAAATGAAATAAAACAACAACAAAACCCTTTGTTTTACAACTACCTTAAAAAATGTGGAATATCAGGAAGATGAGATAAGTGAACGTAACTAAGTTTCTGATATTAATTTTTTTCTGGGTCAGGTTATATCTATAACAAACTTTTAGAGCTTGCATTTTTTTCTTACATATACCAACCTATGCATGTATTTTCCAACATCAGCTTAGATCTTGTTTCACTATTAGAGCTTCAGAAATCAATGAAGTTATGAGTCGGGAAAAAGGTAGGGTTTTTTTTTTAAATAGAAAGTGAGAGATTATTTTAGGTATAAACAGATGTGAGGGAAAAGAGTGTAAAACATGAAATCACAAAGAGAATATGCATTTGGTATGTGCAAAATGACAAAGCAACAAAATTAAACAAACAAAAAGAAGCAAAGAACAAAAGTGCACCTGCTCTAAAACCGCATAGCAGGGTAAGTCATGTATTAGATTGTAGACTAGGTAAATTTAACCTTCAGAATTCAAAGCCTCATATTCTGCAGTCTTTATTTTTTTGCTAGAGCCCTTTTTTGCTCATTTTGTTTCCTTGTGCCTTTATGTTATCTCTTCCTCACACGTATGTTCTTGAGAAATTTTCTTTTGCTTTAAAAAACAAAAATGAAGCCTCTTGTATGAACTGTAACTGTAGATTTTTCTTTTACTTTCCATTTTTTAAGCATGTATTTTCTATAGACCACACTGCAGGGTTCAGGTATCCTCTTACCATGGTTTCATGGATGTCACGTATTGTCTCTTACTAGGAAATTATCCCTGAGGACAAGGCCCAAGTTTACTGCTTTCTTTGAAACTTCAAAGTATTCATCTGCTGATGTATTAACTCAATAGGTACTCAGTAAATTTAATTGGTTGAATAAATGAGCCAATGAAAGGGATGCAAATTCTTTTACCTTCGTTAAGAATGGTTAATCTATTCTTGCTTAGGATCTGTTTAAATTGCTATAAGGGCATTTGGTGGGGCTGTTTGTTAATCTAACTTGCTTTTTGTTTGTAGAACCTATGGAAGTTGGCTGATTAGCTAATAATGATCATACTTTGCAATATACTTTTTGGACACAGGATTAGAGATCCAGTTTGGCAATTACTCAGTGACTATTCAAGTGACCTATATTTTTTACATTAAAAACATATGGCTAAAGAGAGCAGTAGTGACCATCATGGAAATCTGCCTTGTTTACTTGGTGGAGATGGCCCAATTCAAATTAATTAAAGTTATTAATGTTGTGAGTTTCTCCTTTAGCCTTGGCCATTATTTTAAGTCAGAAGAATACTACCAAGCAAGAGTGTATATTGAGCAAAACTTTAATTAATACACACACACACACATACAAACACACTAATCTTCCTTTTTAAAGTTTGGTTTTAAGACTTTACCATAATGGAAAACAATACTTTAGCTAAAAAGCAAAATGCTAAAATATCTTATTATGCTTATTTTGCCTCAGGTAACATATTTATTTTAAAATTCATGGGATACATGAAAGATGTATTTGGCAAGATTTTTGTCTATTAAAATCTGCAGTTCCAAGGCAGTGTTTTAATCCTATTAAAGCTAATTGAATGGATTCTACAGGCTTTGTCAGTAAGGTGAAGTTCAAGTTGTAACTAGTATTAAAGGAAGAAAAATGTAAGAATCAAATAGTAACGTGTAACTTCTGCCATTTATTCTTTCCACTTGAACCTAGGGCAACGTGCAAGAGTGCTTTCTGAGTTCACAGGGCAGTTCGTTGGAGACACTGGATGAGATCTGATCTCTGAAAGGACAATTAGTAGGTAAAAACGACCCCTGTGTTTGGAAGTTTAAATTATGTCTTTATGGGTCCAGTAGCTCTACTGGAGACAAAGGTCTGACAGTGTTTCCATTAAAATACCACTTTCCAGAGCAAACACTGTCAGTGTAAAAATTTGCTCCAGGCTAAAGTTGGCATCAAGATTCTAGCCTAGAAGCTATTTTGTTTCAGAAATTCATTTGGGCCAGTTTAGCTTAATGGTTAAAGGGGATAAATATATGTGTCCAATTGCTTTTTATTTTAGTGAAGTTATGAAATATCTTTTATCAATGCCATGTGCAACTGGACAGTTTTTTTCTATACAACTAAACAGACTGGTTTATAAAAAGAACAGTTTGGAATGAAGCACATTTTCAGTCTTGGATGATTTTGTATATTGGGCTAAAGGATTAGTGTTCTTGTTTATTTTTATTTTTATTTAAAAAAATTCATGTTGAAGGTGTTTCTCCATTTAGAATGCAACTCAGTCAATTTTGACATCCATTTTGAAGCTAAATATCTTTGAGTCTGTGTTCTTATTCTCCCATGGAAAGATTTTGTATACAAATAATACTGATTTTTAATAGCAGAAACATTACCAATGTTTATGGATTGCTTATATTAAGAATCTCATGTTAGTGATGACCTAACTGAGGGAAAAACAAATTGGGGGAAAATACAATCCTAAACTTTTATGTGAAAGGCAGGACGATTAATTTATTTCACCATTTACACAGTATTTATTTTTATTTAGGATCTTACATTATTTAATAGGTTTTACAGCAACTGGAAGCTTTGTATAGTCTAACCTGTAAGATTTTAGAAAGACCAGTTTTCATGCTAACAGTATTTCCCACTGTATTATTCCATGTTCTTCACACAATTCTGATCTATATAACGAATTTTTCTGGAGGATTTTTTTATGCATAAAGTCTTGCAAAAAAGAGTATTTTCTGTGTATTCTCTTTTAAGTCCACAATTCAGATCTCTAGAATAGCCTCTGATCTTTTAACATCACATGACTATTGGTAAAACATTTTTGAGCATCTGCAAATTATGTATGTCTTATTATATTTTAAAATGTATACTGGTAATATTATACTAATATACTTCAGATAAAAATAGTTTTATCTTTGAGGAAAAAAAGCAGTAGTAAAAATTCTAGTGCTTTCTCCTTCCACCCCAGTGATAAGACCTCACCTTGAAGACAAGCACCCTTGATATCTGGAAGAAGTCATATTGGTCCTCTGAGGTTTGGAACTTCTTCCCAGAGGGCTAGATTTATGTAATCCAAACCTTGACATGAGTATTCCTTGAAATTTCCAGGGATACTGGCTAGTAGAATAGGGAGAAGGACTTACCCTCTTCATTTTAAAATCAGCTTCTTTGTACATTCTTATCTGTGTGCATCCTTCCACCATAGCTAGTGCTTGACATCTACCTAAATCAAGGCCCAGCTTCAATAATCCTCCTTCAGAGATACTTTGCTTAGTCTTTTTCACCCTCAATGGGAATTAATATCTCTTCTCCTAAATCATCATTTTAATCTCTATTTTAAGAGTAATCAAAGCTGCCTTCTATCAGTTTAAAAAAATATATATCTATATTCCTCAGTTCACTTGATTATTTTTTAACCTATAAGGCTAGTGTATATTTCACCATTATATCCTCATCAATGTCAGTGATTGTGATTTGTACCTGATGGTGGTTCAATAAATACTTTTGGCTAACCTCTTGCTCAGGCTACTACAAAATCTTTTAAGTGGTCTCCTTGCTTAAGAGTCCACCCTCTGCCATCATCTTGCATATTGTGACACATAACATTCCTGAATTAGAGGTCCAGTTGTGTCATTCTTATACTAAAAAGTTTCATTGGCTACTCTTCCAAATAAGTGTTTACTCTTAATCTTTGTATTGTAGGTCTTAAATAGTCTGGCCCATTCCTACCTTTCCAATGTTACTTCTTTACTACTTTTTGTGTACCACATTTTCAGGACCAGGTATGATACTCACTATTCATCACATATGCTTCAGGCTTCTCTGTGATAAATACTATAGAGTAATTATAGGTTCAGAGGATAGAGATCATTTCCAGTTACTATAGATTTAAGCAAATACATGCCAAAATCATAATGAAATATTGATCTGATGATAATGCACTGTAGTGTGGTAAATTTATAGTTGGCTAGACATCTACAACAAAGAGATTAATAATGGAAGGAAGTAAGCAACTTTTCCAAGTTTGTACAATCATTAGGTGAAAGAACTGAGACTTGGACCCAAGGCTGACTGTGTCCAGAATCCTTTTACATAACTAATACATTTCCCTCTCTGTCTCTCCCATTTTCTCCCACCCTTCTTACTCCCAGCTCTCTGTCTGTTTCTATTACATACATATATACATATAATATATATATGTTTCTTTATTCATATTTTAGGTGAAAATACTAAAGGCATACATATTTCAATTATCTTGAACAATTGGCTAAGATGAAAAGTAACTAATACAAATGTTAAACTTGTCCCTTAATTTTTTAAAATCAACACTGAAAGTACAAAATTGTGTAGACACTTTAATATTAAATTATGTGAAAAAGAAAGTGGTTTTAGCTGACCACAAAAAAAAAATAACCAAGATTTATCTAAACCTTCCTGTGTACTAGGGAATTTTCTAAGATTTTTTATATATTGTTTCAATTGATCTTTTCAACAAGCTCAGTAAGTGGATACTGGTCTGATTTCCACTTTACATATAAAGAAACTGAGGAACACAGATGTTCACTATTCTACCTCATTCTTTAGTTTTCCAGTGCCCAGTTTTGGAGATGTATCAGTGATTAAGGCAGCTACTTTCATCAGAGAGCTGGCAGTCTATTTGGAAAGACAGAGGAAAAAGGGAGAATTACAGGACAGTATGAAAAGTTCCATAATGGGTCAGCCCACAGTTCTATAGAGATAGCTATGGGTGAAGGTGAGAGTGGTTATCCAACCCAGGTTTTGAGAACACGAGAGAAAGCTTCCCACATAAATTTATCCCAAAGTTAAAATCTGGTAAATGAGAGATAGATAGCCTGGAGCAGTAGAGGGTGAGGAAATAGTGCTCCTGGCAGAAGGATCAGCAGGTACAAAAGCTCTGAGGTGAGAGAAATCATGAAGAACTTGACAATAAAGTCATATAAAGCATCATGAAGGAATAAATATAGTATCTCAGAGACTGGATTTAAGGGAATTGTGATAGCAAGTATTTTTTGAAGGACTGTTGTAGAAAGAAAATAATCTTCTTCCACATTTTTCCAAAGGAAGAATGGGAAACAGAAGTTAAGATGTTAATTACCATGTTAGAATGTGGTGATTTACAGTTTAAGATTAAAAATAAACACTTAAGCTATTAGATTGATCCAACAGCAGAATGGGTTTGAGATCTCTGTTACTGGAGGCATTTAATAGCAGTCTGAAAAATTTTCCTTTTTCATGAATAATCAAAGGTTATATTTTTCTTTCTCTCACTGGGAAGGAACTTAGAATGTTCTCAAAGATACTTTCTACCTCACCCACCCCTGAAAACATTACTAGATTGGAAAGTGTGCTGTTTAGAAAAGGACAATGGAATGTAGCACTCTAAGTTGCTGACTACAGAATCTATAGAAAAGGGGATATATCTGATAATACTTGAAGTTCAGTTTGTAAGCAGTCTTACAGTTCATGGATCAAAGCCCTATGTACTTTGGAGAAATAGTGAAAGAATATAAAATTATGGTCTTTATTGTATACAATTTCAGTTTAGATATGAAGAGTAGGATATATTACAGACAACACTAGTCAATATTTTTTAGGATTCTAGACATTCTATTTTGATAGGATATTTGTTTTGGAGGGTCCTAACATTAATGCAATTTTAATTTTTAAAATTTTCATCTGAAATAGTCCCTTAAAAGAGAAATAATTTCATGTGAAATATGAAATGGTTTAGTACAATATTTAAACACCATTTTAGGTTCTGAAGAACCTAGGGGCAGGACAGGAATAAAGACGCAGACATAGAGAATGGACTTGAGGACACGAGGAGGGGGAAGGGTAAGTTGGGAAGAAGTGAGGGAGTAGCATTGACATATATACACTACCAAATGTAAAATAGATAGCTAGTGAGAAGCAGCTGCACGGCACAGGGAGATCAGCTCGGTGCTTTGTGTCCACCTAGAGGGGTGGGGTAGGGAGGGTGGGAGGGAGACGCAAGAGGGAGGGGATATGGGGATATATGGATACGTATAGCTGATTCACTTTGTTATACAGCAGAAACAAACACACCATTGTAAAGCAATTATACTCCAATAAGGATGTTAAAAAAAATTAAACACCATTTTAAATATAGTTTATGTTGAATAGATGTATTTTAAGAACAGTTTTATTGATATAAAATTGAGGACCCAGGGGTGTGAGTTGGAGGTATGGAAATTTATAACATTGGCTGAGATGCCTTCTCTTCTTTGACCTCTAACTGATTATGGATCATGTACCAAAGAGTTTTGCCATAAAACTCCCAGTGATGGTTCAAATAGTGGCAGATTAAGCCAGATAGTTAATGAATTTACCAATGGAAAATAGCTCAAATATTATTGTTGCTGCTCTAAGGATGTCACTTCACCTCTTTTACAGCATTTGGCAGATTCAGAACTATCTCACTCATACATCCAGAGGGGATATATCAGAAGAATACCTTGTGAGATAAGAGGAAGCAAATGTGGAGGCAGAAATTACATAACTAAACAGTTTCCAATCTATATCAGTTCAAGCAGTTTACTAGTAGCTTATAAATAGGGGAGGGAAGTTTAAAATCATGAGTTGGCAGTACATTCTGCTTTCTCTCTTTCCTATGGAATGCTGAATTATCATTCTTCTAGAATCTGATTCCTAAAAATAAAATGCAATGTTCGTGAAGTATTGATATTGTCACCCTGCATTTGCTAACACTTCATTGCAGGACAATGAATTTATTGTGTCTTATAGAATTACAACTTGGGAAAAAGTGGGGAGGGTAATCGTAAAGAAACATTCAAGATCTTAAAAAATGAGGACAAGAGCAATTGAATGGTCATTTGGAGTTGGCCTTTTTTCAATTTCCCTGGTCCTAAATGTGGCATCATTATTTTAGGATAGTACCCATAATATGACTAGCCAGAAATAGAGAGAGGAAAAATATTTAGTTTGACAAACTGCGCCAGGGGAGATGAAGGGGTTTGGAATGAAGCAAATAAGTTCTTTGAATTCTGCAGGGGGCAAGAGGGAGTTAAGGGGGTGCTAACATCAATCTAGAGCGCCCCTCTTTACTTCAAATGTGGAACTTTGAGTTAGATGAAAATCATTAGAATGAAACTACATTTTAAAACTATCATTTACCTTTCATTTATATTAAGAAAAAAGAGCTTAATACCTTAATTAATCATGAGTGAAAGAAGTTAAATTTAAAAGAGAATAATTGGCATTCTAAAAATTAGAAATAGGCAAGTCACAGACTCTGAAAAATGTATTTTTGCAGATGTTATGTAAGAGTCAATTAATTCATGGAACTATTTTTGCCATCCTAGTGTTAGTGTTACAGCATCTTATGAAAGAGAGGTTAAAATGATACGTTTAATAACTTTGGAATCATGGTTGGTTATTTTTGTGTTAGCTTTATTAAAAGGTCAATCTGAAAAGTTCTGTCATTGATAGGACTGTGAATGAACTAACCAAACACATTTAATACAGGGTTGCAGCTAAAGGTGACATCTATGTAACTCTGAATGAATGATTGGTATAACTTCACTGGCACTAATCATTTCATTTTGGCTTCATCTTGGGCTTGTATTATTCTTGTGACATTTAATAAAATCTATAAACCAACTTAAAAAGCTTATTCAACAATTATGTACTTTGGGCTTTTAAACGTATTTTATTTAAGCCAAGAAGTTATTGGCCTCTTCTTTTGACATAATTGCTTGTGGAGTGTAGGATTCTATCATCTGTTTAATGGAGATTAACAATTGGAATCTATGTGGTCAAATTAGTTCTGTAAATTAGAGTCAAGTAAGTTTTATGGGTATATGCAAAGAACGCTCTCCATCACAGAAGTAATTAGAAGATTTATGGAATTCCTACTTAAAAACTGATCTCTGGCTTCGCTTCTCTTTTAGTTTAAAAACCCATTAATGTATTCTTCTCAGCAGTATAAAAAATAATCACATCATATGCATTGTTCCTTAAATAAGTTCTTTTCATAGTCTAGAACACCCTGCATGATCTGGTTCCTATTTTCCTAATCTAGCCCCCAGTCATTCTTTTCCCTCTCACTATACTGCAAATTGGCTTAACAGTTTTTCAGACTTAGCTTGCTCACCTCTAATGGGGAGCTTTTGCATATACTATTCCATCTGCCCTGCTCTTTGCATGCAGGGCCCCTTTTCATTCTTCAGGTTAATGGTTCTGTTTGTCAATGGGCCTCCTTCTTCAAGGAAGCTTCTGTTTGTTACTATTTATGTTAGCATTTGCTTATCTGTTGAAATTTTGACAACTCCATTAACCTAAAGTTCTGTGAGAGTAGACACTCTTTTAAACTCATTCACCCTTTGTCCACAGCAGCCAGCAAATGCTAGATATGTAGTAGCTGCTTAATTAATTGCTATTCAATGAAAACACAACTGCAATAACTGAAAATAAATTGAGTACTTAATTAGTGCATAGCTCTGAAATAGATGCTTTCAAACAATTGCCAGATACTATTGAAACTGATACATGAAAAGCAATGGATTCTTGAAGGTTTTGAAAAAATATAAAGACGTATAAGGCATACTCAGGAAGCACTACAAGGCAGGATTATTTACTTTTGGAATTATATTTCAGAATTATAATAATGGTCAAATATTGAAAATTTACAGAAACTGTGTAGACTCACCACAGGTGATTTCTTTAAATATCCTGATAATAATTGGGATTAGTTCATATATTACGGGGACCTCAATACGACATGTAAAAACTAAATCTCAGTTCAGATCTTGGCTGACAAATGTGCAAAAAGTCATTTTTATTAGAATGGGCTGTGACTCAGTGTAGGAAGGTGGAATAAATAATTTAATATTGCTGAATGTTCAGCAATTTGTTAAAGAATTTTTATGTTATAAATAATGTATTTATGACAATTAGTACAGAAGAAAATTTAATTGTGTCATTAGAAGTTTATGAAAGATTATATCATGAAATAAGTTTTAATCAAATCTTAAAGTTGCTTGGTTTATTCTGTAGGTAACCCAGTGAAAATATTTTAGGCAAAGCTCGAAAAGATGCTGGAAGGCCAAGCAAAAATGCCAAGAATTGGGTTAATTGGCATAATACAAGGTGGCTGGGCACAGTTGGGGAAAGTGTCAGAGTAGGGAGAATCCCTACCAAGAAAGACTGTTTGTGCAATTAGCTCTCTGAACTTTAACCCTTCCAGAATAATTAATGAGTAACAGAGGGGATCAAGACAAAGACACAAAGTGATATGGTGGGTGCTAGCAAGTAATACATCAAAGAATGCTTGTAATTGGCCCTGTGGCTTTCATTCTTTGCCCTATTTCTTTCAATCCATTGACTCAAAATAATGGGTTCAGGTTCATTATCAACAGGTTTTTAGCTGTAAGAGTACAGCATTACAACAAAGCTTGGATTGTGGCAGTGTTGATGGCTAAGTAAGAAGTTGTAGTTGGTAACTACACTTTGAGGAGGGAAAATAACAGATTCCTTCTAAATGAATCAACAGCTTTTACGCACATATTCAGAATCTTGAAAGCCTTAAATTCTCCAACTCTACAATGCTGGAATATGATTGGTGTGGGCAGGTATGTGTATTTCTATTTGAATGATTGATGTTTGAGGCTATGGTGAAAGGTTTATCATCTCTATATTATTTTAAATGAAACTGAATTATTGGTATATGACACACAAAGACACCAAGGGTTTTGTCACTCTAAGCCTGTAACTGTAGATTATTTCTTATATAAGTTTGCAGAAATTTTGATTTCCTTTAATTATTTACTTTAGATCATAATGGGAGAAAATTTGGACATTTCTAATATAAGTGGTCTGATTTCTTTTAATTTAGTGAGCTAAACTTAATAAGAACTTATATTGTACACAGGATATGTATATAGTTTCAAGATTTATGCTTTGTTATTTTATTTAATTTTGTGTGATCGTTATGTAAGGCAGGGTAAATTTTATTTTGTACTTCAATACTTAAAAATATCTTTATTAATCACTCTAAAGTCTTTAAAAATTAGCATTGCAGTTATTAATTTATATTAGCATACCAGTACAGGTAATTTCAGTTGTAGAAATTAGATATCATTATGCAATTACAAATATTAGAATCTAAAACTAATTAATGCATCTAATGTTTATCATTTAAAATTTCAAATATTTTCATAGTGCTTAATATTATCATTTTATCTAACTAAAAATTTAGCTGTATATTTTGAACTAGAATTTTATTAAAAGCTTCTGTATTTCCAGCTATTATATTGTCTTTCTCAAAAGGATATCATTTACTGGTAAACAAGCCATCTATTTGTTGTTAATGTTGCAATCAAATTTCTCTCAAACTTTAAATACATATTGGAGTCAAATACTGAATATTAGATTGACTGAGTTAGACATTTAGCTTTGGGATTCTCATTCATTAGACATCTATTAAAATGTATTGAAAATGATTGATGGAGATGAGATTCACTAGATATATATGTATGTATATGTATTTTTGTATGTTATATATGTAATTTTATTGTGAGATAATAAAATTATCTCACAATAATGAAATTATACTAATTACCTAGCATGTATCTGCTGAGACTACAATTTGCCAACAAAATATTTATGACATTATCACTAGTTCATATGAGCATATCATTGGAAATCATTATGCTTATGATCATGATTCACTCTAACAAATCTATGAATTTACAAATTTAGCTTTTACATTTCCTGGTGGACAGTGTTTCACTTAGCATAGTTTCTTTTGTTTTAGATCATAATGGTACATTAGATTTTAAAAGAGGAAGATACTCATTTTTAAAAATCAGTAACAGAAAGAACTTTTTCATTTGGTTAATAAATGATTCATTAATACATAATATTGGCCAAGTATTTCCTACAGTGAGTTAAAATGTTCTTGGACTTAAAAGTTTAGAGTTTTAAAGACTCCTTAGAGACCATTCTTTGACTTTAGTTTATCAAGTTAATCTAGAAAAAGGTCCTTCTAGCTCTAATATGCTATGCTAAATCTGGGTGAAATAGCAAATTTTGGAGTGAGGCTTTGGAATATTTGTCTCTTAGCGTTAAATTCTCCACTTACCCTGAAGCAAATGTGTATGTATAACATTCATTAGTTCTGTATGTGTTTTATGCTTTAATAAGAATTAATTAAGCATTTCCTAATATAACAAGGATTCTAATGGACGGATTGGAAAATCAAAGATGAATAAATGTGTTATCACTAAGCTCACAGTCTACTGAGGAAAACAGATGTGTAAACAAATAATAACAATACAACAGTGTTCAATACTATAATGAAGATATGAATAAAATTCTTCCCAAGCAGAAGAAAAGAACCACTAAATATACATGAGGGCTCTCCTAGAAGACTTCATAGAAAAGGTGGCATCTAAACTTGGGTCTTGATTGAGAAATAAGAATTAATCTAATCAAACAGGAAAGGTGAGAGGTGGAGAGGATGTATTATACAAGGTTACTGAGGCATAAAGAGCATACTAAGTTCAAATAGCAGCAAGTTGCTTGAAAGATTACTTTGAGTACTGAGTACTGGTTGGAAAGCTGTAGGGATATTAGGCTAATTTGTTGTATGGGGTCAGGTTGAAAAATACCTGAATCTATGCTAAAGATTTTGGACTTAATTCTGGGAGCTATGGGGGAACTCTGGAATATCTCTCAGAGCATGCTTTAGGAAGACAAGTGTATAGGCAGTGAGTAGCTGGTCTGGAGAGAGCAGAGACTGGTGGCTGACAGCAAGGCCTTCTGGGAGGCAGCTATGATTATTTAGACAGTAAACTATGACCTAATCAACTGAGGCAAGGGCAAGGAGAAGAGTAGGAAGGATTTAAAGAAGACTGCTGAATGGTTCCACAGGATTTTGATACTGCCATGTAAAGAAGATGGTACAGCTGAGAGAAAACCCTGAGTTTTTTTTTTTTTTTTTTTTTTTTTTTGGTGTTTGAGACATTGTACATGTAATATTTCTTTGTGGGAAAATAATGAGATGGACATTTAAAAAATAGCATCATTGAGATATAATTCATATACTATTCAGTTCACCCACTTAAAATGTACAATTCAATGTTGTTTTTTTTTAAGCATATTCACAGAGTTGTGCAAAATCACCACAATCTAATTTTAGAATGTTTTCATCATCCTCCCCACAAAACACCATAACAATTAGCAGTCACTCCTTGTTATCCTCATTTTCCCAACTCTGGGCAACTACTACTGTGCTTTCTGTTTTTGGTCTATTCTTGTCATTTCGTATAAATGGACTCATACAATATGTAGTCTTTTGTCACTGGCTTCTTTGACTTAGCATAATGATTTCAAGGTTCATCCATATTGTAGCATGTATCAGAACTTTGTTCTTCATTCTTTTTTATTGGCAAATAATATTTCATTGTATGAACATATTTCATTTTATTCATCCATTAATTGGTTGACGGATGTTTGGGTTGCTTCTACTTTTTGGCTATTTTGAATAATGCTGCTATAATATATGGGTATAAGTTTTTATGTGGAGGTATTCTCTCATTTTCAATTCACGAAGGTGTCGAATTACTTGGTTTTTATAGTAACTCTATGTTTAACATTTAAAGAACTGCCAAATTATTTTCCAAAGTGACTGCACAATTTTATATTCCTACCAGAAATGCATGAAGGTTCCAATTTCTCCACATCCTCATCAACACTTGTTATTGTCTGCCTTTTTGTTATAGTCATCCTGGTGTGTGTGTGTGAAGTCATTGTGGTTTGGATTTACATTTTCCTAGTGAATAATGTTGTTTAGCATCTGTTCTTGTGCTAATTGGCTATTTGTATATCCTCTTTGGAGAAATGTCTATTCAAATTCTTTGCCCATTTTTAAATTGGGTTCTTATAATTTTTTTTTAATTTTTGAGTTGTAAGAATTCTTTACATATTTTGGATAAAAGCCCCTTGTGAGGTGTATGATTTGCAAATATTTTCTCACATTATGTGGGTGGTCTTTTCACTTTCTTGATGGTGTCTTTTGAAGGACAAATATTTTTAATTTTGGAAGTCCAATTTATATATTTTTTCTTGCATCACTTGTGCTTTGAATGAAACCTCTAAGAAAGCATTGCCTAACCCAAGGCCACAAAAAGTTGTTTCTATGTTTTTTTCTAAGAATTTTATAGCTTTAGCTCTTATAAAGTCTAGGATCCCTTTTTAGTCAATTCTTGTGTTTAGTGTGAGTAAGGTGTTCAGCTTTATTCTTTTGCATGTGGATATCCACTTGTCTCAGCACCGTTTGTTGAAAAGATTATTCTTTCCCATTTTACTGTTTGAGCACCCTGTTGAAAATCAATTGACCATAAAGGTAAGGGTTTATTTCTGGACTTTCAATTCTATTCCATTAATTTATGTCTATCCTTGGCTAGTACCATTGTATTGATTACTGTAGTTTTATTGTAAGTTTTGAAATTGGGGACAGTAAGTCTTCCAACTAATTGTTTGTTGTTCTTTTTAGTACTTGTTTTGGTTATTCTGGGTCCATTAAATTTCGATATGAATTTTAGGATCAGTTTGTCAATTTCTGCAAAACAGCCCACTGGGATTTTAATAGGGATTTTGTTGAATCCGTAGATCTATTTGGTACACATTGCAGTTTTAACAGAGTTGAATATTCTTATCCATAACCATGGGATATATCTTCAAATATTTAGAACTTTGTTTTCTTTCAAGAATATTTTATAGTTTTAGTATACAAGTCATATTTTCATTAAATTTATTCCTAAGTATTGTTTCATTTTGGTGCTGTTGTAAATGATATTGTTTTCTCAATTTTATTGTTTGCATTGCTCATTGTGGTTTATAGAAATATAATTTTTGTTTATTGATCTTCGTATCCTGCAACCTTGCTGAATTTATTTATTAGTTTTAATAGTTTTTCAGTGGATTCCTTAGGATTTTCTGTGTACAAGATCATGTCATTTGCAAATGTAGATAACTTTTCTTCCTTTCCAATCTGGATGCCTTTTATTTATTTTTTTAGCCTAATTGCTCTGGCTAAACTCTCTAGTACAATGTTGAATAGAAGTGGTACAACATCCTTCTCTTATTCCTGGTCTTAAAGGGATAGCATTTAGTCTTTCACCATTAAGTATGAGCTATGTTTTCTTCAAAGATACCCTTTATCAAGTTGAGGAAGTACCCTTCTATCCCTAGTTTGTTTGTTTGTTTTTTTGTCATAAAAATGTGTTGAATTTTTTCAGATTCTTTCTCTGCATCTATTAAGATGTTCATGTGGTTTTGATGGGATGGAATGAAATTTAAAAAGAATTAGTCCATGGATACACATAAACACAACATTATAAGACTACTTAAACATTTTTGTAGCAAACATTTTATTGTTAATATGTATTTTTAAGAAAAATGTTTGGGCCCAAATACAAAGGCATGATCTGTGTATTCCATACTTTAGTATCCCATACTGAATATATCTTTTTGTATAAGATTTAAAATACATTCTTTTTGTCTATAAAATAAAAATTAACCAATTTTATAAACACACACAGGTATGAAACTGCAGCTATATTTTTTGCATGTGTGCATTTTCAGTAGAGACAGAATAAGGGCTAATCTTTGGGAAAGAAGTGAACAATGAATAAATTTACTTCACAGAGTCTTGTTTGTATTTCAGTTATGACAAAAACACATTTTCTTGTTTATGTAGTACTAAGTATTTTACTTAAAATGGTGGCATACATTACTAAAAATGGGTTTCTACTTTGATATGTGGTATTTAGACTTGAGAAAATCAAGTGCATTATCATAGACAGTGAGGCATTATAAGCAGGTGTTTAGATCAGAATATGAAATTATTAACATTTATAGGAGAATTATTTAAAATGAGATTTGTGTATTATGTGGCAGCTGCAGAATTTCTCTCACTATACCCTTTACATAATTATAGCAATCATTATAAATAGACTAAAGAAATCTCTTTATATCTAATAAAGTATACGTTTTAGGAAAAGGAAAGAGGGATATTTTAGAAATTCAGTAGTTATTCTTAAAATAATGAGTCATTTCTGAAATGTACCTTTGATTATATAGTCTATTAAAATCTCAGTTCAAGATAAATATTTCTGTATTGCTACATACCTGAGTTGCCCTTTAAATGCCTAATACCTTGATTCATATTCAGGTTTTTTTTTTAACTTTAGTCTGCCTGCTGTGATGAAAGAGTCATCTCATCTTGTATTAATTTCATTTGATATATAGAATATCATTATGTCATAGCTGTTGGGTAAGCTTAAATTTCAGAGAATCTCTAAATTTTAAAAGTAATATTTTACATTTTTCTTGTGTTGGGTGTATTTTTCCTTTTCATAAAAATGTCTATTTTAGCATCACCTAATATAGTAAAAATATTAACTTGTTGAGCATCAGAATATTTTAAGAATTCCCCTTCTTATACAATAACCAAATAAAATAGCTTAAAATGTATATATGCATATTCCTTATCATTTGAATCTTTGCCTTTTTTTCCTTTAATCATTATGCATGGAGAATACAGATCATGTTCAGATTTATAGCTTAGAGGAATATTTTAAGTCGATTTCATTGTGCATTACTTGAGTGAGCATGTGTGTGTCTATGTGTTTCTTTGGGGTTTATGCCCTTACTTTTTTGTTCTGTCTTGCTCTTCTTAGAGGATTATTTCTTCAGATACATTTTTGAAAAAGTATTTTTTCATGCTTCTCTGATAATAGTAACATGAATAGTCACATTGTTAAATTTGATTTTAATTACATGATAAAAATATCGAAGAGTGCACCACAATTTGGTCATAAGAGAACATTATTACTTTAAAATGAAATTTTGTCATTGAAACTTCAGTTTAGATCTAATAGACACTTGTGTTTATTGTTATATATATTAAAAGATGATGTTTCTAACCAACTGCCAAATAGAATATGTATGTTGAATGTGTTTCTTTTTATTTCTAATGTGTTTATGTTTTCTTCAGATTTATCTCATAACCTAACGATACTCATTTCTGAGAGTATAATACTAGATTCTTAAGTACCAAAACACTAAAATACCTAACTCTATAATTTTATATTAGGTGATCTGAGAGAATTTATTTGTTTATAAATATTACATTTATAAATAACCTTATTTTTTCAAACAAATACATGTTAGGAGATTTTTGTAGAAGTCAACAAAAATGATCCATTTGTTTGCTTTATTATCTCTTGTTTTGTCTGGTGACAAAAAAGTAATAAATGAATATACTTGACATTTTAATACAGGGAAGCATATTGAATTTTATAGGTTTTACTAACAATTAACAAGGTTGGATTTCTTTGGAAATTTTGAAAATGGCTTTGTACTTACACACACACATTTATATTGCTTTTATATTGCTTTATATACGCATACATTTATGTATATATAAAATAAATACATATGCATATTATATTTTTATATTATTTAATAATGATTTTATTTTATTTTATATATGTATATGCTTATATATGTATTTATATTGTTCTGAAGAGCATATCTCAGAGAAAATTAGAGTATACATCATCACTGGAGACTAAAAATGGTTAAATATCTTGATATATTAAAATTAGCCCAGACCAGTAATTTGAGGTAAATTTCTAAAAATATTTTAAATTTGATTAGTAGAAAGATTAATTTTGGTTGGCAAAAGACCATTTAGGAAGCTTTCATAATTTTTCAGACAAAAAACCATGAACCCATCAACTAAAGCAGGGGCAGTGAGAGTGGAAAAGTGGGAAGGTTTTTAAACTATTGATTAACACATAATGATATAGGATTAAACATTAATTATGACATCTCTGGAAAAAGAAGCAGTGCTCACTAAAAACCTATATGCATAAATCATGCCCATCTAAAATTATCGTTAAGAATCATGACAGCAGACTATTACATTGTTGATTAATAGTGTTTTATCAACCTGGCAGTAAGGCTCTAGCAGCATTTCAGAAAATATAGTCTTTGAACTTTTCCTCTTCAGGATTTTTTATCATCAACAAGAAGAGGAAATGTGCATCAAATGTGTGCATAGGATTACTCGACCTCTTCATTTCTTATTGAGTCAATTCTGATGAGACATAATTTTAGGAATTTGTAAATTTTATTTTCAAAATCAGAGTCTTATAATATTCTATAATATTCTCTCATTACTTTTTTAGTCTCTTCTTTATCTTTGGTTATGTTCCTCTTTTAATTGATTATATTATTTATGTTTTCTTTATTCTTTTAATCCATTTTGTCAGAGATTTGTCTGTTTTGTTAGGCTTTTTTTTTGCCCCTCAAACAACCAACTTCAGCTTTGTTGATCTTCTCTAGAGTACCTCTGGGTGCTATTTCATTGAATTTTAAAAATGTTCACTCTTTCTATGCTCAACATTTTAGCCAAGAGTCAAGTACGGAGAAATGTAACGTTTGCTAACCCCACATTTAACAAATATTAATGAATTGTATGTATCTATTTTTCCTGTTGTCTAAAAGTTGTGTTCTTATTTCTGTTACTTCTTCATGTTGTGTTTGTATTCATTTTTATTATTTCAATGTGTTCAAGTACAGTATATCCTATTCTTGGAAATATCCTTAGAAAATATGTGTTATTAAAAATGAGAAAGTGGATCTTTGTTAAATAGCCTGCATATAAATTAAAGAACTAGATATAGCTAACAGATTTTCTGCAGTTGCTTTATGACTTTGGGATGTATGTTTTGCCTTTTACTTTTAAATTTATTATTTATTATTAAGATTTGTGAAGGCAAAGCATTCTTTTCTGGTAGTGTTAAAGTAATAATTAAAATTTTATTTCATAGATGATCTGTTCATATACAAGTGAACCTTTCTCCCACTTTATTAGTTATTCCAAAATTTTCCAGTCAAATTATCTAAAAAATCTATAGCTACAGTGTATTGTAATATTGTTTGGAATAATAGAACTTTTAGTGTCAGGGACTCAGCTTAATTATTTCTTTGACATAGATGGTATGTTTTCTAGCTTTTTGTCTTCCCATTTATTTATACATCCACATTATACACCCACAGTTTACTCTCCTACCCTTTTAGGTTTATAGAGTCAGAATCTCTGAATCCTTGTTTTTAAGTTGCACTTAATGTGATACTTAAACTATTTCCAAGTTTAGCAACATTGAAATAGTTATTAACCCTGATTTAGGGAGATCAGGGCTGGGCTTATAGGAAAAATAATTAATCATCCTGTTATACAATGTAAGGGAAACAGAGACCTCCAAGTCCCCCCACCGCCCTCAAAAATACAAAAATGTAATTGCTTCTGTCTTGCTAGAAATCCTCATTTCATTTGGCAACACTCCTTGAAAGTCTACCAATTAAACATTCATTTGTGATATTAAGTATTCCCTTTCAAAACAAACAAGAAAAAAATTCTCAAATAGTGCATATTTATGTGGATTTATTCTTTTTTAAGTATATTAAATTAGAAAGATAGAGTAGGACTTCTGAGAGGAGAAAATGGTGAGCAAATTCTAGGTCAAGATTTTCAGTGAAGGAAGGGCTTAGGTGATGTCAGTAGTGCACTGTGAGTTAAAACTGAGAGGAGAGCTCCTCCCTTTTCCTACTCCCTCAGGAAATTTAATTTACCGAAGATCCATTTGATAGCACTGAATGTTGCAGGTTAATAGCCAAAGAGATTATTAGGTGGAGGAGGACTGTGGTATTAGTGCAAGAAAGGCTTTAGTCAACACCATACCTTTTCACTAAAAGATAGATTATTTGAGTGAGTATGGGAATAATAGCTATGAGTAGTACACAGTAAATCTTTATGTATGTATGTATGTATTTATTTATTTATGACTGCGTTGGATTTTCGTTGCTGCACGCGGACTTTCTCTGGTTGTGGTGAGCGGAGGCTACTCTGCATTGCGGTGCATGGGCTTCTCATTGCGGTAGCTTCTCTTGTTTGCAGAGCACGGGCTCTAGGAGCGCAGGTTTCAGTAGTTGTGGCTCACGGGCTCTAGAGTGCAGGCTCAGTAGTTGTGACGCACAGGCTTAGTTGCTTCGTGGCATGTGGGATCTTCCCAGACCAGGGCTCGAACCCGTGTCCCCTGCATTGGCAGGCAGATTCTTAACCACTGCGCCATCAGGGAAGCCCCATAGTAAATCTTAATAAATATTTGCTTAATTAACAAATAAATGCATGATCAAAGAAGGTAGAAACAAGTGTCAACATTCAAAGCCATTGAGACAGTATAATGTGTCATTAATTGCCCTGTGCACTTGCTCTAAGCAATACAATGTGAAAATCAGTTGAGCAGAACACTTGTAGTCACGGATATCCAAAATTCTTGGTGGTTGGACTACAGGTTTTTCCATATTTCTCTTGTCCTCATTTCTTGTCTCACCTTCTCTTCCATAATCCAGAGCTAAGAATGGTCAACATTTCACTCAAGGTGCCCTTGTGTTTTTGCTGAAATCAGAGGCTATACAAACATTCTCAAATTAGCACTTGAAAGTCATTGGTTCATCTCTGCCTTATACGTGGAAATATCCATGAAAAATAGGTCTTGCCTAATCATCTGAAATGAGTAAATCAAAGTTTGTGGAAAATCAGGGAATCCTGAGTAATAAAAGCAATGAAAGATAAAGAGCTTGTCCTGCCTCGTGTTTTACAGCCTTATCCTTCTGCACTAGAGGGGCTGTCCCAAAGATCCTTCTAACTCTCCCCTTTATAAAACTCTATATTAGAACAATAATAATTAGAATCTAAGAAATGTTAGTAGACAAATTGGAGTTTAAATGTTCACTTAAAATATATTTTACATTTTATATAAACTGATCACAAAACTCATTATATTATTTAATTTTTATCCTTAAATACAAATTATTCTTAGGTGAGAGAATGTTAAACTCTCAATATTTCACTTGAAATCACCTCTTGGCCAAGATGAACTGTGGTCTTACATAAACTGTACATTGACTTTAATGGGTCATATATGCCTGCTGTGTAAACTATGCCTAGGGAATAATTTAGTAGACTGTAGATTGCATTATCTTCTCAAGACTACTAGGGTACCATTCAGCTTCCTGACACAGTAGACATAATTAATGTTATTTATTCAGTTTCAGATATTTAAAAAAAAATTTTAAGTGCATTTTTTAAACATCACATAAAATAATTACAGTTTAGCAAACTTGTTTTATCTGAACTAGTTTAACACTTCCCCAGCTAAGTTCAAAGTTCTCGAGCATTTTATTTAAACTTTTCCTAGGCTCATTACAACTCAGAGAAAAAAAAATTCTCAAATGTAATTGAATATTTTAAAATTAGTATATGTATTGCTATTCAGATTTATCTCAAACACATATTCCCTGACAGTTTAAAAAACATGATCTCCTATTTCATCTCCCCTACCCAGAATTACAAACTAAAAAAAAGTCTTATTTTCTAACATATTAAATGTTGATTAATCTCTTAGGGAGGAACCTACTTTAACCTAGATCTAAAGAAACATTGTAAATTGTATTAATTTCCAATGAGAAATGCAAATACCAAGGGTGCTATATATTTGTGTCCTCTGATGAGTGCATATAATTTTTATAGCTTTGTGATAGGCCTGGTTCAAATGTCTAATGGCGGCAGGTAATGAAAGATGGGTAAATTCATTTCCTCAATAGGGACAGAAGAGCCACCAGGGCCATCAGGCTGTGTTATGTAAATAGGGCAGCTTCCTCCTTGGGTAGGCCTTGAATTGACATTGCCAGCATTCACCAGGAAGATTCTAATTTTACTTGGCTCCCTTTGCTGAACAAGGCTCCTTCTGTTTTATGTATTCTTTCTTTAGGTAAGATAATAACCTCAATCAGGTTGCATTCAATTTTTTTTAGCTGACCGGGAAGCCCTTTTCTCTAAGATGACATTGTAACTTCAGTGTGGTCTGTTATGTCTCAGTTCTCCTGCAGACGACAATCTCATATTCCTAGTGGAACATCATCCACATCAAAACCATATATAAGTGTGCACATATGTATAGACACTTTTGTATTAGCCACTATCATACAGTAGGTGAAGAAGACTGGCAATTTCAAATGGTGAGATAATCTTTGGTTTCAGTTTATAATTCATGCTCTAGTAAGTGAATGTGTTATAATAAAAGTCTGTACTGGATATAAAACTTTTTGTTGGTTTCCAGTTTCATCAAAGTTGTACATATTCAAATAGTTCAACAAGGCTTTTATGAAAATCAGTAGTCTACCACACTCACCCTCTTCCTCCATTTTCCCTGTGCCAGAAGCAACTCCATTCATGACTTTAGTTGATTTGTTTGGTACTAGTCTCTAAATAATGTGATAAAAATCATACATTTTGGTTTCTCAGTTTTATGCATTATCAATCGCCTTCCCATTCCTAAGACTTAACTCTTCTCTACCCACCCCATAATGCATATACATATTGCATAATATAAAATCTTCCCAGTCCCCCCACCCCCAATTTCCCTATATGATTATGTTGTTATTTAGGTTAGATAAATATTATGTTTAGATTATTATGACCATGTAAGCACTATCCAGAACTGAACAATATGGTAAATCATGATTAATTTCCTTTACTGTTCAATGTTCTGTTTTTCCTAGAGATATTACTTTCATTCCTCATTTAAATGATTTTTTTAATGTATTTGTAACTTATTTAGTACCAAAGACTCCCCAACATTGTCTGTGTCTTCCTTCAAGATGTTCAAGTACATCAGTGTACTATCAATTTCATCTTTTTTTGGAGTAGCCTGATATTCTCCAGTACAGACTAGTTGTACTTTATACCTAGTGCATAACAGTCATATGGAACTTCCTGCACCATCACCCTGCATGCGCCCATTGTCTCCACCATGTTGGGTCTGCTATGTCCTACGCCATGTCTTCCTTATAGGTTTAATCCCTTATCTTGTATATAAAATAACATATCCATTTTTTCATGTCTGCAAGTATCTTTTGCTTGGAAATAATTTTCTTTCAGAATTTTCTTGAACCAATTCTCAGTGATGGTTTATTGAGAAGAGGCCATTTGATACTTAATCTTGCTGTATTGCTGTATTGCTGAGACTTTTTATCAAGAATGAATCTTCTAGTTTGTCAAATGCTTTTTTTAATGTCTTCTGAGATGATCGTATCATTTTTCTTTTTAATTATGTTAATAAGGCAAATTACATAGATTAAGATTTGAATGGTAAACCAACCTTGTGTTTGTAGGATGAACTCCACTGAGTAATGATTATTTCTTTCATTTGATATATTGTTGGATTATATTTGCAAAAGCTTTGTTTAAAATTCCTGCATTTGTGTTCATGAAGGATATTGATATGTAGTTTTCTTGTTTTGTAACATCTGGTTTTGATTCAAGGTAATACTGACCTCATAGAATAAGTGAGAAAGGATTCCCACCTTTTCAGTTGTCTAGAAAACTTTGTGTAGAATTGAAATTATTTATCCATAAAAGTTTGGTAGAATTCATCAGTGAAGCTATCTGATTTTGGAGTTTTCTTTTTGGTAAGAATGTTAACTTCATATTCTATTTTTTTTTAGATAGACGTAGGCTATTCAGGTTATCCATTTCTTCTTGAAGTCATGTTTGTGCCTTTTAACAAATTTGTCCATTTAAGTTTTTAAAAAGTTTTGAGGGTTTTTTGGAATAGAGTTATTTGTAATATACATTGATCATCTTTTCAAGTAGCTGTAGTATCTGTAGTGATATCATCTCTTTCATTCCTTATTGAGTGATTTGTGTTTTCTCTTTTTTACTCTCTTTTTGGATCAGTATGGCTAGAGTTTTATCAATTTTATTGATTTTCTCAAAGAACAGCTTTTGGTTTCATTTATTTCTTTATTTTATCAATTTTCATCCTGATCTTTATTATTTCCTTTCTTTTTTAACTTAATTTGTAATTTGTTTCCTTTTTCTAGTTTCTTAAGGTAGAAGCTGAGGGTTGATATGAGACCTTTCATCTTTTTAAATATAGTCATTTAGTGCTAAAGATGTATCCTCAAGTACTGCTTCATTAGTACTTCACCCATTTATTTAGCTCACATAGTTTTGTTTTTATTTTTATTCAGTTCAAAATACTTCCTAACTTCCCTTTTGATTTCTTTTCTGATCATGAGTTATTTAGAAGCATATTACTTTGTTCCGGATATTTGGAAATTTTCCATAAATCTTTCTGTTTTGATTTCCAATTTACTTACACTATGCAGAGAACCATACTTTGTATGACATGATTTCTGTTATATTTATTCACATTTATTTATTGCCTATAATATGTTATCTAAGTAAATTTTCCATGTGAATGTAAAAATAATGTGTATTTGTTGTTGCTGGGTGGAATGTTCTGTAAATATCAATTAGGACAAGTTGGTTGATAATCCAACAGCTTGCTCACATATTCTATATTCTGATTTACTGTCTTCTATCTGTTATTAAAAGAAGGTTATTAAAATTTCTAACTAAAATTGTAAAATTTTTTATTTCTCATTGTAGTTCCATCAGTTTTTGCTTCATATACTTTGAAGCTTTGTTATTAGGTGTATAATTGTTTAAAATCATTAGATTGGTTTAAATGAATTGACAGTTTCATTATTATAAAATTACCTTCTTTATCCCTGCTAATATTCATTGCTGAATAACCTAGTTTAACTGATATTAATACAGTCACTCCAACTTTCTTCTGATTAGTGTTAGTAAGGGTATAGCTTTTTCCACCCTTTCACTTTAAAACTATTTCTTACTGTATATTTAAAGGGAATTTCTTGTAGGAAGCATATGGTTGGGTCTTGCTTTTAGAAACAAATGCAATCCTACAATATTTGCCTTTTAATTAGGGTAATAAGACATTCAATGTGATTAGTAATTTGAGTGGTTTAAAACTATTATTTGTTTTCTGTTTTTTCCATCTATTCCTTGTTCTCCTTTCCTCTTTTTCTGCCTCGTTTTGGATTAGTCAGATTAAACAAATACTGCTTATGATTGCACTTTATCTCTTTTGTTGGCTTATTCTCTATAACTCTTTATTTATTTCAACGACTACTTTAGGGTTTATAGCTATGTCTTTGACTTCATACAGTTTTCCCTCAAGTGATATAACTTTATGTATAGTGAAGAACCTCACAATAGTATACTTCCATTTCTTTTCTCCCAGCTTTTGTGTTATTTTTTGTTAATTTTATTTTTATGTTATAAACATCACACTGCATTATTATTAATTTTGTTTAAATAGTCAATTATATTTTAGAGAGATTTAAATAATAAGAAAAAATCATAAATATGTACCCATAAATTACTATTTCTAGTCCTCTTCTTTCTTTAACATTTCTGATAGTATGGGTCTGCTGGTGTTGAATGCTGTCAGATTTTGTATGTCTGGAAAAGTATTTCACCTTCATTTTCAAAAGATGTTTTTGTTGAGTTTAGAAATCTAGGTTTACCATTATTATCTTTCAGCACCTTAATGACGCTGTTTCACTATCTTCAGTGACAGAAATCTGCTGTCATCCTTATCTTTGTTCCTCTGTACCTAACATGTTTTCTCTGGCTACTTTTAAGATTTTGTCTTTATCACTGGCTTTGAACAATTTAGTAATGGTATGCCATGATGTTTAGGGCTTGGAGTTATTTAATTGAGCTTCTTGGGTTTATATGGGTTTATAGTTTTTACCATATTTGGAGAGTTTTGGGCTACCATTTCATCCTTTTTTTTTTTTTTTTTTTTTTTTTTCTGTTCTCTTTTTCTTTCCTAACTCTGGGAACTACAATTACACATATTTTAGGCTACAAGAAATTGTCCCATAGCTAGCTGGCACTCTGTTCATTTTTGTTCTTATTATTCTTATTTTACTCTGTGTTTCATTTTGGATAGTTTATTTTGTTATGACTTTAAGTGTACTAATTTTTTTTTTTTTTTTTTGCAGCAGTATCTAATCTGCTGTTATTCCCATCTGGAACATTTTGCATCTCACACATTGTAGTTTTTATCTCTAGAAGTTCAACCAAGTCCTTTTTATATCTTATATGTCTTTACATAATTTTTCAAACATATCATATGCAATACAGTTGTAATGTTTTAATGTCATTTTCTTCTAATTCTTAACATCTGTGTTGGTTTTTATTGGTTTACTGATTGATTGATTTTTATCCCCATTATGGTCTGGGTTTCCTTGTTTCTTTGCATGTTTGATAGTTTTTTATTGGATGTCAGACATCATGAATTTTATCTTATTGGATGCTGGATATTTTTGTATTCTTATAAATGTTTTTAAACTTTGTTTTGGGACACAATTTAGTTACTTGGAAAGAGTTTGAATTTTGCTGGTTATGTTTTTAAGATTTCTTTTAAATGGGAGCAGAGCAGTGCTAGATCTAGGGCTATAATTATCCTCATAATTGAGGCAAGATCCTTCTGTATTCTCTTCCTGCATACCTGTGAGTCATATGATTTTCACTATGGTTCTCAGCATTTACCTCTAATCATTTCAAGTGGTTCTTTTTCTGGTTTGGAGTATTTTCATAGAAGAATGCACTTATCAGTACTTAGCTGAATGCTTTGAGAGAACCGCCTACAGATATCTGGAGTTCTCTCTCTGTGCAGCTCTTTCTTCTCCAGTATATTTGGAACTCTAGCCACCTTGGTTTCCTCATATTTTCAGATCTTCCCCACTCAGAGTCTGCCAGCTTCTGCCTGGGTTGACTTACTGTGTACCACAGCCTCAAACTCTCTCGTGGCAGTAAGCTAGGGAAATCATTGAGCTCACTTTTTCTCCTGAATGTTTCCTGTCTCTCAGGGATCATTTTCTTTTATTGACTGATGCCCAGTCTCTTGAAAGCTAGCGTTTCAAATATTTTGTCTGTTTGTTGGTTGTTTTCGTTAGGAATGTAGATTTGGCCCCAGTTACTCTGTGTTGGTCAGGTGTAGTAACATCAAGTTTATGCTTTCTTAATATTTTTATTACGGTTTTAGTGAGATTTCAACAATGTGCTGTCAATAATTATAAATTGATCTGTAATAGCTGCTAATTATAATATCAATAAAACCAGAAAAAATATGGTACAGTATGCATCAAATAGGAGCATCTGAACATGTAGGTTATCGGAGTACAAAGATCACAGAACCAATAATAAGAGTATCTGGTCCTTGAATGAAACTTGCCATTGATCAGTGTGTCACCCTTTAAGTTTTCTGTTTATTCTTGATTGTCTTATTTGCAAAAAAGATATTATTACAGCTATAGTATCTTCTTCAAAGACTTGTGAAATCATGTTGCATGTAAAATTTCTTTGAAAAATCAACATTTTATGTACATGTAAGACCTCTTTAAATATTTTCGATATTAATTTTATAAAATATTTATTACAAATATTTTTGTAGTATATAATCCATGTATGTTTCATATGTTACTTATATATTTTTCAGGAAAAGCCCATAGTATGAAAACATTAAAAGACTCCTAGTAGATTGTAAAATCACTATGTAAGTAATATCAGAAAATATTTGTATATTTAATTTATTTTGAATTTAGACTTCTATTCTTCTTTTACACACGTTTTACTATCTTTCTTGATCTTGATTTTGTCTACATCATTCAAAAAAAACTTAAAGATAAGATAATGTGAAATAGTACTGGAAAAAGCAAAAAAAAAAAAAAAAAAAAAAAAACCCACAAAAAACACATTTAAATGACAGAGATTACTATAGCATTGATTGCAAACTGTGGGGCCTATTGCTTTTAAAAGCATAACATCAAGCACAATGCTAAATTGTTTTAAATATAACTATGGAATTACTGAGAGTAATCTTTTCCCATTTATGTCAAAGATAAAAGATAATTCGTGATGATGCATAGCTATTTTCCTGTCATCATAATCGAACTTATTCTCTAAACTGTGTTAACAACAGGAATGATCAGGGAGCCTACCCACTGATATCTTACTACACATATAACTAGTGATACAAATTTTAGACCACAGTTTATGCTTTCAAAATGCTTTCACTTTCATAAAATTCCATGTGCATTTATATATTCATATGAATATCATATTTAAGATCATGAAATGCATTTACTCTAGTTTAGCAAACTAGGAGTATAATTTTTGACTTGATAAGATTTATTCAATACTTTATTTGCTTAAATTAATACTAGCAATAAAGATATGTTATCAAGTTTAGGAACTAAATCTGTGAGTTGGAAAAATCTGAATTCAGATGCTGGCTCCATTAGTAAGGTTGCCAGATAAAATATAGCGTGCCCAGGTCTACATTTATTTTTACATCTTTATTGGAGTATAATTGCTCTACAATGGTGTGCTATTTTCCGCTTTATAACAAAGTGAATCAGTTATACATGTACATATGTTCCCATCTCTCTTCCCTCTTGTGTCTCCCTCCCTCCCACCCTCCGTATCCCACCCCTCTAGGTGGTCACAAAGCACCGAGCTGATCTCCCTGTGCTATGCGGCTGCTTCCCACTAGCTATCTACCTTACGTTTGGTAGTGTATATATGTCCATGCCACTCTCTTGCTTTGTCACAGCTTACTCTTCCCCCTCCCCATATCCTCAAGCCCATTCTCTAGTAGGTCTGTGTCTTTATTCCTGTCTTAAACCTAGGTTCTTCATGACATTTTTTTTCCTTAAATTCCATATATATGTGTTAGCATATGGTATTTGTCTTTCTCTTTCTGACTTAGTTCACTCTGTATGACAGACTCTAGGTCCATCCCCCTCATTACAAATAGCTCAATTTCATTTCTTTTTATGGCTAATATTCCATTGTATATATGTGCCACATCTTCTTTATCCATTCATCCGATGATGGACACTTAGGTTGTTTCCATCTCCTGGCTATTGTAAATAGAGCAGCAATGAACATTTTGGTACATGACTCTTTTTGAATTATGGTTTTCTCAGGGTATATGCCCAGTAGTGGGATTGCTGGATCACATGGTAGTTCTATTTGTAGTTTTTTAAGGAACCTCCATACTGTTCTCCATAGTGGCTGTACCAATTCACATTCCCACCAGCAGTGCAAGAGTGTTCCCTTTTCTCCACACCCTCTCCAGCATTTATTGTTTCTAGATTTTTTGATGATGGCCATTCTGACTGGTGTGAGATGATATCTCTTTGTAGTTTTGATTTGCATTTCTCTAATGATTAATGAGGTTGAGCATTCTTTCATGTGTTTGTTGGCAGTCTGTGTATCTTCTTTGGAGAAATGTCTATTTAGGTCTTCTGCCCATTTTTGGATTGGGTTGTTTTTTTTTTGTAATTGAGCTGCATGAGCTGCTTGTAAATTTTGGAGATTAATCGTTTGTCAGTTGCTTCATTTGCAAATATTTTCTCCCATTCTGAGGGTTGCCTTGTGGTCTTGCTTATGGTTTCCTTTGCTGTGCTTTGAAGTTTCATTAGGTCCCATTTGTTTATTTTTGTTTTTATTTCCATTTCTCTGGAAGCTTGGTCAAAAAGGATCTTGCTGTGATTTATGTCATAGAGTGTTCTGCCTATGTTTTGCTCTAAGAGTTTGATAGTTTCTGGCCTTACACTTAGGTCTTTAATCCATTTTGAGCTTATTTTTGTGTATGGTGTTAGGGAGTGATCTAATCTCATACTTTTACATGTACATGTCCAGTTTTCCCAGCACCACTTATGAAGAGGCTGTCCTTTCTCCATTGTACATTCCTGTCTCCTTTATCAAAAATAAGGTGACCATATGTGTGTGGGTTTATCTCTGGGCTTTCTATCCTGTTCTATTGATCTATCTTTCTGTTTTTGTGCCAGTACCATACTGTCTTGGTTACTGTAGCTTTGTAGTATAGTCTGAAGTCAGGGAGCCTGATTCCTCCAGCTCCGTTTTTCGTTCTCAAGATTGCTTTGACTATTTGGCGTCTTTTGTGTTTCCATACAAATTGTGATTTTTTTTGTTCTAGTTCTGTGAAAAATGCCAGTGATATGATAAGGATTGCATTGAATCTGTAGATTGCTTTGGGTAGTAGAGTCATTTCACAATGTTGATTCTTCCAATCCAAGAAATGGTATATCTCTCCATCTATTTGTATCATCTTTAATTTCTTTCATCAGTGTCTTATAATTTTCTGCATACAGGTCTTTTGTCTCCTTAGGTAGGTTTCTTCCTAGATATATTATTCTTTTTGTTGCAATGGTAAATGGGAGTGTTTTCTTTATTTCACTTTCAGATTTTTCATCATTAGTGTACAGGAATGCCAGAGATTTCTGTGCATTCATTTTGAATCCTGCTATTTTATCAAATTCATTGATTAGCTCTAGTAGTTTTCTGGTAGCATCTTTAGGATTCTCTATGTATAGTATCATGTCATCTGCAAACAGTGACAGCTTTACTTCTTCTTTTCTGATTTGGATTCCTTTTATTTCCTTTTCTTCTCTGACTGCTGTGGCTAAAACTTCCAAAACTATGTTGAATAAGAGTGGTGAGAGTGGGCAACCTTGTCTTGTTCCTGATCTTAGTGGAAATGCTTTCAGTTTTTCACCATTGAGGACGATGTTGGCTGTGGGTTTGTCATACATGGCCTTTATTATGTTGAGGAAAGTTCCCTCTATGCATACTTTCTGCAGGGTTTTTATCATAAACGGGTGTTGAATTTTGTCAAAAGCTTTCTCTACATCTATTGAGATGATCATATGGTTTTTCTTCTTCAATTTGTTAATATGGTGTAACACGTTGATTGATTTGCGTATATTGAAGAATCCTTGCATTCCTGGAATAAACCCCACTTGGTCATGGTGTATGATCCTTTTAATGTGCTGTTGGATTCTGTTTGCTAGTATTTTGTTGAGGATTTTTGCATCTATGTTCATCAGTGATATTGGCCTGTAGTTTCCTTTCTTTGTGACATCTTTGTCTGGTTTTTGTATCAGGGTGATGGTGGCCTCGTAGATTGAGTTTGGGAGTGTTCCTCCCTCTGCTATATTTTGGAAGAGTTTGAAAAGGATAGGTGTTAGGTCTTCTCTAAATGTTTGATAGAATTCGCCTGTGAAGCCATCTCATCCTGGGCTTTTGTTTGTTGGAAGATTTTTAATCACAGTTTCAATTTCAGTGCTTGTGATTCTTCTGTTCATATTTTCTATTTCTTCTTGATTCAGTCTTGGCAGATTGTGTGTTTCTAAGAATTTGTCCATTTCTTCCATTGTCCATTTTATTGGCAAAGAGTTGATTGTAGTAATCTCTCATGATCTTTTGTATTTCTGCAATGTCAGTTGTTACTTCTCCTTTTTCATTTCTAATTCTATTGATTTGAGTCTTCTCCCTTTTTTTCTTGATGAGTCTGGCTAATGGTTTATCAATTTTGTTTATCTTCTCAAAGAACCAGCTTTTAGTTTTATTGATCTTTGCTATCGTTTCCTTCATTTCTTTTTCATTTATTTCTGATCTGATCTTTATGATTTCTTTCTTTCTACTATCTTTGGGTTTTTTTAATTCTTCTTTCTCTAATTGCTATAGGTGCAAGGTTAGGTTGTTTATTCGAGATGTTTCCTGTTTCTTAAGGTAGGATTGTATTGCTATAAACTTCCCTCTTAGAACTGCTTTTGCTGCATCCCATAGATTTTGGGTAGTCGTGTCTCCATTGTCATTTGTTTCTAGATATTTTTTGATTTCCTCTTTGATTTCTTCAGTGATCACTTCGTTATTAAGTAGTGTATTGTTTAGCCTCCATGTGTTTGTATTTTTTAAAGACGTTTTCCTGTAATTGATATCTAGTCTCATAGCGTTGTGGTCAGAAAAGATACTTGATACAATTTCAATTTTCTTAAATTTACCAAGGCTTAATTTGTGACCCAAAATATGATCTATCCTGGTGAATGTTCCATGAGCACTTGAGAAAAATGTGTATTCTGTTGATTTTGGATGGAATGTCCTATAAATATCAATTAAGTCCATATTGTTTATGTATCATTTAAAGCTTGTGTTTCCTTATTTATTTTCAGTTTGGATGATCTGTCCATTGGTGAAAGTGGGGTGTGGAAGTCCCCTACTATGAATGTGTTACTGTCGATTTCCCCTTTTATGGCTGTTAGTATTTGCCTTATGTATTGAGGTGCTCCTATGTTGGGTGCATAAATATTTACAATTGTTATATCTTCTTCTTGGATCGATCCCTTGATCATTCTGTAATGTCCTTCTTTGTCTCTTCTAATAGTCCTTATTTTAAAGTCTATTTTGTCTGATATTAGAATTGCTACTCCAGCTTTCTTTTGGTTTCCATTTGTATGGAATATCATTTTCCATCCCCTCACTTTCAGTCTGTATGTGTCCCTCGGTCTGAAGTGGGTCTCTTGTAGACAGCATATATATGGGTCTTGTTTTCATATCCATTCAGCCAAGTCTGTGTCTTTTGGTAGGAGCATTTAATCCATTTACATTTAAGGTAATTATCAATATGTATGTTCCTATTCCCATTTTCTTAATTGTTTTGGGTTTGTTATTGTAGGTCTTTTCCTTCTCTTGTGTTTCTTGCCTAGAGAAGTTCCTTTAGCATTTGTTGTAAAGCTGGTTTCATGGTGCTGAACTCTTTGAGCTTTTGCTTGTCTGTAAAGGTTTTAATTTCTCCATCAAATCTGAATGAGATCCTTGCTGGGTAGAGTAATCTTGGTTGTAGGTGTTTCTCCTTCATCACTTTCAATATGTCCTGCCAGTCC
This sequence comes from Pseudorca crassidens, assembly GCF_039906515.1. Classification (NCBI taxonomy): domain Eukaryota; kingdom Metazoa; phylum Chordata; class Mammalia; order Artiodactyla; family Delphinidae; genus Pseudorca; species Pseudorca crassidens. The sequence continues at coordinate 73,812,000 of NC_090303.1, read as the reverse complement.
CTTCTGGCTTGCAGAGTTTCTGCTGAAAGATCAGCTGTTAACCTTATGGGGATTCCCTTGTGTGTTATTTGTTGTTATTCCCTTGCTGCTTTTAATGTTTTCTTTCATTTAATTTTTGACAGTTTGATTAATATGTGTCTTGGCATGTTTCTCTTTGGATTTATCCTGTGTGGGACTCTCTGTGCTTCCTGGACTTGATTAACTATTTCCTTTCCCATATTAGGGAAGTTTTCAACTATAATCTCTTCAAATATTTTCTCAGTCCCTTTCTTTTGCTCTTCTTTTTCTGGAACCCCTATAATTCGAATGTTGGTGCGTTTAATGTTGTCTCAGAGGTCTCTGAGGCTGTCCTCAGTTCTTTTCATTCTTTTTTCTTTATTCTGCTCTGCAATAGTTATTTCCACTATTTTATCTTCCAGGTCACTTATCCGTTCTTCTGCCTCAGTTATTCTGCTATTGATCCCATCTAGAGTATTTTTTTTTTTTTTTTTTTTTTTTTGTGGTATGTGGGCCTCTCCCTGCTGTGGCCTCTCCCGTTGTGGAGCACAGGCTCCGGACGCACAGGGTCAGTGGCCATGGCTCACGGGCCCAGCCGCTCCACAGCATGTGGGATCTTCCTGGACCGGGGCATGAACCCGTGTCCCCTGCATCGGCAGGAAGACTCTCAACCACTGTGCCATCAGGGAAGCCCCCATCTAGAGTATTTTTTATTTCATTTATTGTGTTGTTCATCGTTACTTGTTTCATCTTTAGTTCTTCTAGGTCCTTGATAAATGTTTCTTGCATTTTCTCTATTCTATTTCCAAGATTTTGGATCATCTTTACTATCAGTATTCTGAATTCTTTTTCAGGTAGACTGCCTATTTCCTCTTCATTTGTTAGGTCTGGTGGGTTTTTATCTTGCTCCTTCATCTGCTGTGTGTTTTTCTGTCTTCTCATTTTGCTTATCTTACTGTGTTTGGGTCTCCTTTTTGCAGGCTGCAGGTTCATAGTTCCTGTTGTTTTTGGTGTCTGTCCCCAGTGGCTAAGGTTGTTTCAGTAGGCTTCCTGGTGGAGGGGACTTGTGCCTGTGTTCTGGTGGATGAGCTCCATCTTGTCTTTCTGGTGGGCAGGTCCACGTCTGGTGGTGTGTTTTGGGGTGTCTGTGGACTTATGATGATTTTAGGCAGCCTCTTTGCTATGGGTGGGGTTGTGTTCCTGTCTTGCTAGTTGTTTGGCATAGGGTGTCCAGCACTGTAGCTTGCTGATCGTTGAGTGAAGTTGGGTGCTGGTGTTGAGATGGAGATCTCTGGGAGATTTTTGCCATTTGATATTATGTGGAGCTGGGAGGTGTCTTGTGGACCAGTGTCCTGAAGTTGGCTCTCCCACCTCAGAGGCACAGCACTGACTCCTGGCTGGAGCACCAAGAGCCTTTCATCCACACTGCTCAGAATAAAAGGGAGAAAAAGTGAAAGAAAGAAAGAAAGAAAGAAAAGAAAGAAAGAAAGAAAGAAAGAAAGAAAGAAAGAAAGAAAGAAAGAAAGAAAGAAGGAAAAGGAAGGAGGGAAGGAAGGAAGAAAGAAAGAAAGGATAAAATAAAATAAAGTAATATAAAATAAAGTTACTAAAATAAAAACTAATTATTAAGAAAAAAAGTTTTTTAAAGAAAACAGCAACAAAAAAACGGACGGATAGAACCCTAGGACAAATGGTGACAGCAAAGCTATACAGACAAAATCTCACACAGAAGCATACACATACACACTCACAAAAAGAGGAAAAGGGGAAAAAATCATAAATGTTGCTCTCAAAGTCCACCTCCTCAATTTGGGATGATTCGTTGTCTATTCATGTATTCAACAGAGGTAGGGTACATCAAGTTGATTGTGGAGCTTTAATCCGCTGCTTCTGAGGCTGCTGGCAGAGATTTCCCTTTCTCTTCTTTGTTCTCACAGCTCCTAGGGGCTCTGCTTTGGATTTGGCCCCGCCTGTGCGTGTAGGTCGCCGGAGGGCGTCTGTTCTTTGCTCAGACAGGACGGGGTTAAAGGAGCCGCTGATTCGGGGGCTCTGGCGCACTCAGGCTGAGGGGAGGGAGGGGCACGTAGTGCGGGGCGGGCCTGCGGCGGCAGAGGCTGGCGTGACGTTGCACCAAGCTGAGGCGCGCCGTGCGTTCTCCCGGGGGAGTTGTCCCTGGATCACGGGATCCTGGCAGTGGCGGGCTGCGCAGGCTCCCCGGAAGGGGGGTGTGGATAGTGACCTGTGCTCGCACACAGGCTTCTTGGTGGCGGCAGCAGCAGCCTTAGCATCTCATGTCTGTCTCTGGGGTCCGCGCTGTTAGCAGCGGCTCGCGCCTGTCTCTGGAGCTCCTTTAAGCAGCGTTCTTAATCCCCTCTCCTCGCGCACCAGGAAACAAAGAGGCAGGAAAAAGTCTCTTGCCTCTTCGGCAGGTCCAGACTTTTCCCCGGACTCCCTCACGGCTAGCCGCGGCGCACTAACCACGCCAGGCTGTGTTCACGCCACCAGTCCTCTCCCGGAGCTCCAACCGAAGCCCGAGACTCAACTCCAGGCCCTGCCCGCCCCGGCCGGTGAGCAGACAAGCCTCTTGGGCTGGTAAGTGGCACGGTCGGCCCTGATCCTCTGTGCGGGAATCTCTCCGCTTTGCCCTCCGCACCCCTGTTGCTGTGCTCTCCTCCACGGCCCCGAAGCTTCCCGCTCCGCCACCCGCAGTCTCCGCCCGCGAAGGGGCTTCCTAGTGTGTGGAATCCTTTCCTCCTTCACAGCTCCCTCCCACTGGTGCAGGTCCCGTCCCTATCCTTTTGTCTCTGTTTATTCTTTTTTCTTTTGCCCTACCCAGGTACGTGGGGGGGGGGGGGTTCTTGCCTTTTGGGAGGTCTGAGGTCTTCTGCCAGCGTTCAGTAGGTGTTCTGTAGGAGTTGTTCCACGTGTAGATGTATTTCTGGTGTATCTGTGGGGGGGAAGGTGATCTCCGCTTCTTACTCTTCTGCCATCTTCCCGATTCCCTCACCCAGGTCTACATTTGAGTTTCAGGTGAACAACACATTATTCTTTGGTATATATATGTCCCATACAATATTTGGACATACTCAAAGAAAATTTATTTTTCTTATCTGAAATTAAAATATATCTGTGCATCTTATATTTTTATTTACTAAATCTGGCAACCCTATCCATCAGTCACCATTTTAATGACAATCTCCTTATTCCCTCAACATTTTAGCCCCTGGATCTATGTCATTTTCCCTTCAAATTGTTCTGTCTTGGTAATATTAATTTTTCTGCAGATAATGTCTCCAGTACTTTGGTCTCTTACGTCCTTAACCTCTTTTCCTCCAGTGATCTTTCTCTATTATGTTAACCACCCTTCTACATTAATTATTATATTCTAGACCTCACCATTCCAAATATATGCACTTCCCTCATAATATTTAATTCCAAGAATTCCACTCTCCAGCTAACACTTCTGATTTTTTTATTGTACATCATTGAAAACCCACAGCTGTAGTATTTGTTCTTTTTTACTCCACTGGAACCTACAGTCCACTGATCCTTCTACCATTTCATTCTTCATGTTCTTAATTCACTCCTTATTTGATAGATTCCACAGTTGTTCATGGCAGTATGGAATTATTATTATATGGATCCAGACTACCTGGAATTAAAGGACTTAAATCCTGCCTTCACCATTCACTATCTATAACTTTCAACAATTTACTTAGTCATTCTGCCTCAGTTTACTCATCTATAAAATGGCAATACTAATAGTTAAACATGCCACATAAGGCTATGGTGAAGAATAAATAATTTATGTAATGTGTTTTGAACAGTTCCCTCCTGGTACAAAGTTTGCACTATAAATTTAGCTTTTGTTATCATTATCATCATTAACATTATTACCATTGGCAACATCAAAATGCCCTAATTTACACTCTTAAATCCTTTGTCCATCTCTCCCTTCACTTTTCTTGTCTGGCAAAACCTAAATCCTATTCAAATCCAACTGTACTCTGTACATGAACATAGAAAGTAGAGGGAAAAATTGCAAAGCAAACAGGCTGTCTGGTTTCACTTTAAATTAATAATTGTGAACTTCAGATTGTCCCTTACTGCTCCCCAGAAATCCAATTACATGTCCAAGATTCATTCTGTCTCTGTTTCACATGTCTCCTTTCTCACCAACCTTAAATGCTTCTCCTCATTCTTACATTGTACTTCACTGAGGAAGTGTGAACTGTCAGAAAAGAACTTCCAAAAACTCACAGCCATGTTTCCCAGCCTCTTGGAGTCTGTCCACCCTTTGGCTTCCCTCCTTTCACTCTGAATGGACTCTCCGTGACCCTACCTTGACCAGTCCCCCCATTTGTGCACTGCATCTCCTCCCCTCCTGGATGTTTGCATTTGGATGGATGTCTAATAGACACCTCAGAGTTAACACATCCAAAACCACACTGCTAAATTTTCCAGCAGATTATCTCATCTCAGGAAATGGCAGCTCCAGCCTCACAGTTCCTCAGGACAAAGCACTTGGCTTCTCTCTTCCTCTCACACCCCACATCCTTTGTGTGAGGCTCTGAAGAGCACCTGATGTACCCAAAAGTTATTTTATCCAGTCTTTAGTTTTATAATTTGGAAAAGTAGATGAAACAAATAGTATCATCTATCAAAATTTGGGGAGAGAATTCAACCAATAATGCCTGGAAAGTGCTGGCCGCTGTGTCTGGTGTATAGTAAATATTCAATAAATGTTTGTAGCTATTTTTACTATTATTCATACTACTCCTTTTTCTGTTTCTCCTCCTCCAGACTATGCTAATGTAGGTAAATATACAAACACATGCAGCTGAATATAAAATGCTATGGGCTTAAACATCATTAGACGTGTATTAATACAAAATATACTATTTGCCCCAGTTTTGTAGAAAAGTAATTCCTTTTGGACTGCTTATATGAATTTAGTTTGAGATACCCAAAGAATCTCATCATTTAGTAATGATGTTGTATAATGTAAAAATTCAACTGGAGCCAGACTTCCTGAGCTTGTATTTTGCCTCTAGTATGACTTTGGTCACTTACTTGAACTCTATGCCTCAGTTTTCTCATCTGTAGTATGGGGATTATAATAGTACCTCCTCATAGGATTGTTCCACTGTTTTTCATATTTGTGCAGTTTTAGTGTGGTTACTGAGATATTATAAGTGCTTTATAAGTGTTCACCACTTTTGTTTCTATTTTATTTTTGTTTCTAAGAAGGGGTCTTCTTCATAAGCTTCCAAGGCATGAATTCAAAGGATTGTATTCTAGCTCATTTCTCTTGCAGGTATTATGGTCTATGTATATGAGTATAGTTTTTTACAACTTCAGAAATGTAAAGTACAGTGTGATTTTGCCCCAGATGCTTTGCCGTTTTTTTTGTTTTTTTGCGGTACGCAGGCCTCTCACTGTTGTGGCCTCTCCTGCTGTGGAGCACAGGCTCCAGACGCGCAGGCTCAGCGGCCATGGCTCAGGGGCCTAGCCGCTCCGCGGCGTGTGGGATTTTCCCGGACCGGGGCACGAACCCTGCAGCGTGTCCCCTGTGTCCCCTGCAGCGGCAGGCGGACTCTCAACCACTGCGCCACCAGGGAAGCCCCGTTTTTTTTTTTTGTTTGTTTTTGTTTTTTTGACATACATGTTTCTGAAACAAAAATGGATGACTTTGGCTGCATTTAAATTATAGGGAGTATAAGCAATACCAAATATCTGTCAATTTCATGCATTCCACAGAGAGCTATTAAACACTAGTATATATATTGTGCACAAAGTTTTGTAGTGGGGTACAATGGTGATTAAACTGAAAAAGCTTTTGCCCTCTTTGAACTTATGGTATGAAACAAGGAAAAGATATTTTTCACATAAATAAGTATAAGCCTATTTCTTTTCTTTTTGCTAGTTGTGTTGGATTAAGGATCTGGCCAACTTTGTAGCATCATATGGTGCCAATTTTTAGGCAGCACTGCAACAACACGGGTTCTTTGGATCTGGTGTGCTAGTTTGCTCAGGTTTTGCCCACGCAATTCCTTACATAACTGGAAAAATTGAATTTGGTCTCCCTTCCACTGAAGTAGACAGTGCTGCTCAGTGTAAACAAATTTGGAAAAGAGAAACTTCTTCATGGGTGCCGCTTGTCCCAGTCAAGTATTTTAGATCTTACACAGGCAAGTTCCAGGTAGAACTACAGATCATGCCTCAGAGCCTGAGGCTGGGAAGCTGTCAGTTGCCTGGAATCAGCAGGTATAGGCAGTCAAAATACTGAAGAAGAGAATAACATTCAGCGTCTGGCTCTTTACCAGGAACCAGTGATTCATTTTATTACCTAACGTTTAGACCCTTAAATATGCTTCCCAAGTGGTTGCTCAAAAAAACCGAGAAAACAAACACTAAAGGATTTGAAGGACATTTTGCTGATACAGTAACCAGAGGAAAATAAACTTACGTTCTAATAAGATTTTTTTTTATTAATTAATTTATTAGTTATATTTGGTTGCATTGGGTCTTCGTTACTGTGCGCGGGCTTTCTCTAGTTGTGGTGAGCGGAGGCTACTCTTTGTTGTTGTTGCGGTGCGTAGGCTTCTCATTGCGGTGACTTGTTGCGGAGTACGGGCTCTAGGCCGTGCGGGCTTCAGTAGTTGCAGCATGTGGGCTCAGTAATTGTGGCTCTCATGCTCTAGAGCGCAGGCTCAGTAGTTGTGGCGCACAGGCTTAGTAGCTCCATGGCATGTGGGATCTTCCCAGACCAGGGCTCGAACCCATGTCCCCTGCATTGGCAGGCAGGTTCTTAACCACTGTGCCACCAGGGAAGCCCCTCTAATAAGATTTTATAACAAAGTAAGTGTAGGTCAGTTTATCTATTCTTGGTAACTATAACACTGTGAAAGGAAAATACATAATTTAAATTTTATGTTCAGAGCATGTAATAAATCTCTTATTTTGAATGTAAGAGCTACACGATTAGTACTAATTTAAGAGCAAATGCCTATTCTCATTAAATAGATGCTGTACAAATACCTTAAAATATCAGTTAGAAGACAGTAACATTATCCTACTGCATGATATCCCATAAGGCTTGTTCTGACCATGATGGAGAATGTGCATAGAAGGACTTTAGAATGCTTAATGAATCCTACTCCTGTCTTCTTTGGGGCAAGTCACTTCTTTGTTTAATGTTCAGAGGCCCAAGTTTACAACTCCTGAGTAAAATTTAACATCGTTCACATTGGAAAACTTAGATTCTAATTCTGCCATAAATTTAAGTGATATACTTTTAGAGATTGTGCATTACCTTTTTATTTTTGAGAAAATAACTAAGCATTATTTGGCAGCTAAGGGTCCCGAAATTGGATACTAGTGGTTTTGTAGTTCCCATTCACAGGAAGGCCACATTTAGCACCCAGAAGAGTTTTCTTTCATAGTGTCACGATTCCCACCCATATATTCTACTTCATTAATCAAAGAATTCAGTAGTGTTTAGTTCATTTTGAGCCCTGCATAGACTGAATATGCATAAGAGGTTGACCTTGGATTTGTCAGGGTATGAGTGAACCAACTGGTGACCTCTCATGACATTTTTAGGTAAAGCATCTCAAATAGTCATACTCTGTTAAATACTAAAATATGCATTTTCATATGGGTTTCCTTTCCTTTTTGTTCTTAACTATTATTTGCAGGTAAAACTATATACTGTTGTTGATACTTTTTCTTTGAAAAATAAGAAATGGTTTATTTTTAACACATTTTGCTAAATGTAAATAGAAATCTCAAATTTAATCATAGCTTGTTCAGCAAGATTTGCTAGGTGAGAGCCCCTTATTTTTACTTAAACCCTTACATATTGATTGATACTATGACAGTTTTAACAATTCATGTTTTAGCCCACCATCTTCTCGTAGGAATTTGATGAAGGATTTTTAAATGACTTTTTCCATTCATAAGCTTATTCCCCTTTGTATAACCTTCACTTATAGTGCATATACTTTTCAAAAACTTTGGTCCTCTGTTTGTAGAGTGTGAGATATCTATTATTAATGAAATATTGGTGGATTTTTTTTTCTGAATTGTCTTGAGAGAATAATGTTCTCTTACTCAGAAGAAAGTCCTTCAGAATGAGGTATTCTAACAAAAAAATCATTATATCCACATATGTTCATAAGATACACTATTAAATTTAGTAGTCCCATCACATGTAAGCTTCAGATATTGTTGCTTTAATGCATTCCCTCACTACTTTGATAAAAGCCTTAAGATGTTGCCACTAGTTCTTTGATGATTTCCTCTGATGTTACAGTACCTTTCTTTTTTTTCTCCAAAAAATCTGTTTTGCATAAACATGAGAAGTCAAGGCAGTTTGAGTTAACCAGTAAAAAGATTCAAGTTTTTGCAACAAAAGTACATATATTTGTAATCACATATTATAGCCCTCTCTCTCAATGTAAGGGAAGTTTATTTTCTATTTCTGGAAAATTTGAGCCTTTAGGTTTAAGAGAAGCCAAATATGTTATTCAGCTTTATAATTTTGAGCTTTATTCAGTTATTTCCATGTTGAATTCATGAGATTTATTAATGGAATTTAGAAGGAGAAGAGGCATATTGACCTAGATATTGACTTATTCATTTTTCCCCATCATCCCTGCCTGACTCCTGAATGAGTCCTGCATTCTGTTGGATTCAGGCATGGATAATTTTCTTTTCAATGTTTAGTTCTAGCTTCCAAATCTTTTTGCGGCAATTTCATTTAATAAAAAGCCATTCTGGATTACTTATTACATCCATAATTAGGTTTACTATTCCTATAAGGATGAAATATTAACAAATTAATAACAAACTTAAGTTTGTCCATTTTAACTACAAAGTTCTGCTTTCAACTAGACTATAGTTAATAATATGGTGTTACATACTTGAAGTTTGCTGAGAGTAGAAAAGTGTTCTCAGCATTTAAAAAAAGAGTTAACTAAGTGAGGTGATGGATATGTTAATTATTTTAATCATGGTGATCATTCCACAATGTATATGTATATCATACTTCTTTTAAAGCCAAACATGTTCTTCTGTGACTCTATTCTAGAAAAGAATGCCATTCTACCAACTATCAGTGGTACCTGTGGGTTTGCATTCATCTCGTTGTGCTAAAATGTCATTTTTCACTTTGCTACCTATATTCTGCGACTTGATAGTACAGACATCTAAAATCTAACTATTGCATCTGATACTTTTACCTGTTTCCTTTTCTTTAAAATGAAGCTTACTAGGCACCACTTTCACTATTGTTTTTCCCATGTCACAGTTGTTTTTCTCTAATAACTGATCTGTAGCTTTATATCAGCTTGCCAGCAGAAGGTGAACAGTTGTAGGTCTATATATGGTGTGAGAGATGCATCTTTTGCCCCTTGTTTCAGGAACTGGCTGATTGTGAAGCTTTGCCATATTATTTTTGTGCATGTGTGTGTGTGTGTTTTCCTTGTTTCAGACCGGTCATCCAACACAGGGAGCATAGAACCTCTGAAATCCCTGGGTTTTTCAAAACTCAGCTCTGCCTGCTTTGAGTTGAAACCAGAAAATGAAGTATAGTTTTCTACATGATTAGCAAGATCCATACACATGAGAAAAGAATAACTTCTGAGCACACTATTACTTGTTATAGATTTTCAGATATACCAGCTCTGGTCACTGCCACTTACCAGCTCTCTTTTTCTCTTATTTAACATAGGAAGTTTTCAACGGGTTGAATTTTCCAATATTCTAACTTTATAATTTCTGAAGTATGTTACCTTTTTAAAAACTTTTAAATTACTGCATTTCATATTCAAGTGAAAGCACCTAGCACAGCTCCTGGCACATGACACACATGCCCCAAGTTACTTGAATCTAGAACTGATATCTGAATAGAGTTGTGCTTATATTTTGTAATACTTGGCCGACCTTCTCTAGCAGTTTAGTTGGATATGTATATATATATATATATATATTCTACTTTTCCCTCATTAGTTGATAGCAAAATGAAAGGAAGCATTACCATATGGGAAATGCAATAAATACAAATGTTATATTGAAAGATAAGGCAATTCACATAGCTTACACCCAGTGTAATTAGTATGCTTACATGCTAGTCTAGATACACCCAGTTATTTATGTTTCAAGAAATATTTCAGTATATTTGACAGATCCTTCTCATTTCAGTGTCACAACAGGAGACAGATACTCAAGTTATGATATTCAAGTTACATTAACTAAGTATCCTGGGAAATTAAGTCTTACCGTTCCCTTGAGGGAAACCTCTACCTAAAAGAATGTGTTTCATTTTAAATTTCCTAAGCCATGGCAGTGTATTTAATTTATCCTAACATTTGAACTCTGACAAAATGAAAGTGAATAATCCAATGTTAATTCTTTAATATCTGGCATAAGAATCACAGTTCCTACAAATGCAAGAACCATTCATGGATTCTGGCGAATCTGGGTTAACCCATATCAGATAAGTCCCAAATGGCAAAGGTGGGGATGGGAATGTGTTTTAGAAAGTGTAGGATGGTTTTCATTGGCCATGATGTTAGTGGCTCTGTGTCGTGAATATGTGGCTGAACGTTTGTGCTTGCCAGGTTTGATGTCGTTAACCCAGGAACTCAAAGCTGACCATCACAACACTGTGCAATTTAAGCATTACAATAGATTCCTAATATGGGGAAAGAAAATAAATAAAAATGGAGTACTTAAAATGCAATTGTAAAACAAAAATAATATTAAAATATCAGGTCTTTCTATTTGTAATTTCTATTTTATGTGCCCTGTAAAAATGGAAATGAAAAGATATTTCCAAATCTAATTTGTGAATTTAGTTTGGCCTCTCTCTTCTGAGCCCAAATGAGGTGAAAAATCTTATTAATAGAAAATATTAATGCTCTTTCTCTCTTTCTCTCTCTGTATGTACATGTCTTCCTCAACTGACGATGGGATTACGTCCCAATAAACCCATTGTAGAAAATATTGTAAGTCGAAAATGTATTTAATACACCTAACTTACCAGACATCATGGCCTAGCCTAGCCTACCTTAAATGTGCTCAGAACACTTATATTAGCCTACAGTTAGGCAAGATCACCTAACTCAAAGCCTATTTTATAATAAAGTTTGAATATCTCATGTTATTTATTGAATACTGCACTGAAAGTGAAAAACAGAATGGTTGTGAGTGTATCTATTGTTTATCCTTGTGATCATGTGGCTGACGGCTCTGCAGCTCACTGATGCTGCCAGCATGGGGAGAGAGCGTCTTACCACGTATGGCTAGCCTAGGAAAAGATCCAAATTCAAAATTTGATGCATGATTTCTGCTGAATTCGTATTGCTTTTGCACCATTGTAAAGTCGAAAATCATAAGTTGAACCATTGTAAGTTGGGGACTATCTGTATACATTTTTTTTAAAAATTAGGGAATAAGAACAAATTATGTTGGCTAATTACTACAACATTATCAATTAAACAAAGACTATTCGTGCCAGTGCCATCATTTTCCTGGCATTTGTTGACACCTTTATTGAAGTCCTATGAGCCCCATTTTCCTTTGTTGTATTCCCACATCATGATGCACCTACTGACCAAAGTAAATTTAAATACCACTAGCATTTCTTGTCACCAAGTGTATGAAGTATCCCCAGCAGAACATTTATACCTTGCTTTATTCTACTCTCTTTGTCTAGGTCACACCTAGACTTTGTAGATTATTGCATATTACTTCCTATCTTACTTGAGGAACAAGACAGTCTTACTCCCCTCTTCCCCCTTCTATTTCTTCTTATTTTACTTTGTCAGAGTGTAGTTTTATCGTAGTTAAAAATGTCAACCAAAAATTATAGATTAAAACAAGAGGTATACTTTTTTTTTTTTTTGCGGTATGTGGGCCTCTCACTGTTGTGGCCTCTCCCGTTGCGGAGCACGGGCTCTGGACACGCAGGCTCAGCGGCCATGGCTCATGGGCGGGCCCAGCCTCTCTGCGGCATGTGGGATCTTCCCGGACCGGGGCACGAACCCGTGTCCCCTGCATCGGCAGGCGGACTCTCAACCACTGTGTCACCAGGGAAGCCCCCAAGAAGTATACTTTGATGATTCTTTGGTGTGCATGGGCATTTTTTTAAACCTCTAAAGGAATTTTAAAAACCCTCAAAATGGAAATAGGAAACACATTTCTACACTTATCCTTTCTCTATCTCTGATCTTATTACCTTTCCAGATTGTATTCCTTTAAAAATTATTATACTGTTATAATTATTATAGTTTACTCAGGGAAACTTCATGTTTGCTTATAGCAAACTATGAATTTGTGAAGTGTCTCATATTTTTATACTTCTTTGAAAGATGGCAATTCCCTCCTTGCGGATTCCGGAAAGCATTTTGGCATAGATCTTAAGAACAAAAATAACAATACTGATAAGCACATATATACTCATACAGAGAGCTTTTCTTTTATTTTAGTTTTTATCTCCCCAAATCATGGTAATCAAAATTATCATCGTCATCTCTCTGTCAGTCTACTCCCTCCCTTATTCCTGTACCTACTCTCTCTTCCTATTTGTATTTATAATGAGTTTCAGAATAAAGTTCATAACTTATTATTGCATGGACTGAATTTGTTTCTTAGGTGACAATACAGGAGAACTAAACTTTACTAAAGAGCGATTCCCTTGGGAAAAGTTGATAAGTTAAAGGCTATTAGGAGAGTTTTATAGTCATTGATCCTAATAACAAATATCCCAGTTCTCTCAATATATGGAAGGATTATGCAGGTTAATTTCCTTTGAAGTAGACATGGTCATTGACAGCTCTGGCCAATAAATGACAAACAGAAGCTTTAAGAACCTGCATATGGTTCATTGCATACTGTTTGCCTGCCTCAGTGGTGTTGAAAGCGTATATGGAGATGGAGCCTCCATTATCCTGGGTTCTTGAGTAACTGTGTGGAACACAGCCTCCCTTCCCCCACCCCCCGCAATCCACACTGGACTTATAGAGTATAAAATAACGTTTTGTTTTTAACACTATGTATTTTTTGAAGGTTTTTGTTACCACAGCATATCCTGTCCTCCCCTGTCTAGCAGAGAACAACTGTACAATTTTGGCAGACTGCAAAAGAATTATAATTTTCCCAATCTCTAGGGAGCTGCAGTGTTAATCATGGGAGATGCCTTCTCATTTGGAACTTCCTAATATTACAAAGGAAGAAGCTTTATACTTTTACTTATTTTACGGATAATAAATACATTGTCTCGTCTGAGTATAGGTTAGATGGTAGCCTCCATGGAATATTTCTGATTTCTGGAATTTTATATATAATTTTCCCTTCCCAATTTTAAATATATCTTCTGTCTTTACCTTAAGGATTTATTACCTTCCAAATGCAAATGCTTTGGGGAAGGAGAATATTTTAAGTCTTATTAGGCATTTATACCTTGGCGAATAAAGTACATAATGAATTAATTAGAGAGTTTCCTAAAAATAGTTTTAGATAGTGGCAAAGTGGGGAGATGATAAGGGATCATGGCACCTGTCTGGCAAAAGGGAAAAAGACATAGAGATTGCATGTTAAAGACAAATTTTGCCTACTTCATAATTTTTAGAAGAGCCGATTCTTTGTTTAATTCTCTGATGTATGCCGAGATTAAACATAAACTCTAGAGAATTCTTAAAGCCCTTGGCATCATAGAAGAATTAAATTATATTAATGCCTTAAAGGTTTGTAGAGACTTCGTGCTCTTCAAAACTGATTTGTTGGGGACAGAAAAACTTGCAAAAGTCATTTGATTCTCCATTTCTCACACAGCAATGTTAAGTCATGCACTTTTGCTGACACTGTGGATTGATGAGTTGATGTTTGTGAAGTTCATTGAAGTAGATGAGAGCATTTTAGAACTGAAAAAGTACTACTATTGCAATTGTATATTTATACTGATCTTACACGTGTTCCACAGCTCTCATGCCTAGTACGCTTCTTAAGGACATAATAACTTTGATGGAATAAAACCTAAATGCAGTTTTAAAAGATATATTGAAAGTTTGCAAATACTACACTTGCTAATGTGCTAGTGAAATAGTAGAAATCTAGATAAGTTTCAGTGTTAGTATTTTAGTGGGATGAACTCCTATATGTTTGATGGTCTGTAATTCTTAAATGATATTGGAATTTAAGATCAGATTTGATATTTAGTGTTTATTTTAAAGTGCTATTCAGGCAAAGTGTAGAGTAATCACATACAAACAGGGAACATTCACTTTCTAACTTACGCACTTCTGGTAATGAAATCAGACTTTTGAATAATCAATGTGAATTTTTTGCCAAATGACTTAATGGTAATATTAATCTCTCTGTAAAAGGATAATTTCTATCCCTGAGGGACATATAAACTCCAGTTCTATATACTCACATCTGATTTTGTTTGTTTTCTATGGTAATATTGATTCTGGACTTTTTCTCCAAACTTCTTAGGAGAGTTGTATCTTTTCCTTGAATTTAGCTTTTTAAAAGAGAAGTTAGATTTCTTCAGTGTTTATCAGGTTGGAAGTTTTTAAAAAATTAATGATTATCTTAAACTAGGCTACTTGTTGGTAAGAAAAAGGCATACTTATGGGCATAATGACCCTCAACATCCAGGTATATATGTACAAAATCAATTGCCATTAAAAGGATTCTTTACCAATAATCTTTTACCTTTGAGACTTCTATGAAAGCAGTCTGAAGTTACAATGAATGCCTTGTTTTTCTTCTTTGAAGAGCTGGTATGCAATCTTCTTGTCTGCTTTCTACTTACTTGTAGGAATGTTTTTTGAGTCCATTTCCAAAAGTGCATTAGCTGCCGTTTGGCAATCAGAAAATTTTTTCTTCTATGGTCTGTTCATATGTTTTTAACTTAAACATTATTTATCACAGACATTATCTATTACTGATTGTTACCTTAGTGCCCCCAAATATGTTTGACTTTAGAAACCAAGTAGCCTCTACTTTTGTGGCATTTCTCATTTCAATATCCCAGTCCTTCACAAAATCAGATGTAAGAAAACAGTCCATTTATTCCTTACATCATTTTTGTTTGCTATTTCATATATTCATCTACTAAATTACTGTTTCTCTGCCTTTAACTAACTTAAACCATAGGTAATTTATCTTCCAAATTCTATTAGATTTTAATCTCCTTGAGGGTAAGGATCACAACAGCTTGTCTTTGTATCCTACTGCCTGATACATGGTAGACATTCAGTAGAAGCTGATTAATTAATAATAGATAAAATATTGGTTTTGATGGAGAAGCTACTGTGAAGAACATAAGGCTTAGTATTTAATATACACTGTCTATTGCGTGACAGGACTAATTATAAGTACTTGGAGCATATGCTGTCCATGTTCTGTCTATACTTCCATATACCACTTACCATCTCAGGCTTGTCTTCCAATTGCCTGCAATGGAAGTTTTGTCAGAAGGCTGCCCTCAGCAGAACAGATTCCACTTTGCCCAGCTGCAGCTTGGGCAGGATATGCTTGGGTGTTAATGTTCCCTTGGAGGCAGCCTGAAACCAGTGGCTGATGGATTTTAGGGGGGTCTAAATATCCCAGGTCCTTTGTTCCCTGCCTGGAATAAATCTAAGCATTTTACATAATTTCCAGTGTCATGAAACTAAGAATTACCAATACAAAGAAGAAAAAGTTATGGTCCAATCCAGCAATAAGTACATCTTTAGATAAGAAGACAATCAAACCTTTATAATACAGTGTAACGATTACCTACATGTTTTATGATTTAAAGCTAAGGAATAAAAGCATTTCCCAAGATTTTTTTTAGTCATTAAAAAGTATTTTTCTTAGAGAGATTTTAATCTGTATGTGGTCAAATACGTTAGACTTTCTTGATATTTTTCTCTACTTTATGAATTACAAAATAGTCACATTTTGGCGCGTGATTTTGAAAATTTTATATTTGCATCTTTAAGATTTTGAAATTGAGTTTTTGGTATAGTAGAAGTATGGGTCTCTGTCTACTTCTCTCTTCCTCTCTCCCTCTCTCCCAACAAATTGCTAGCTATTTGCCCTTAAAGTATTTATTGAGAAATATATCTATTTTCTACTGATGTGAAATACAACCTTCAACATATACTAAATTTCTAAAAATGCATGTTTGAGTTTTCTGTCTACTGTATGCCATCAGTAAGCTGTTTTGATTAGTGTAGTTTTACAGTGTGTCCAGTATCTCATTGGTCAAGTCCTTCTTCACTATTTTTTTAATTTCAAAATATTTTGGCTATGTTTTTCATTTATTCTTCTTAGTAAATAATAATAGAAACACCAATAGACTGTAACTATAATTTTGATGGATATTATATTGAATTTACAAATTTATTTGGGATTAAAATATACTGACATTAATACTTATAGTAGAAAGATATGTAAAGTTCCGTTTGTTCACACACACAAGAGCATTTAATTCTTATCTTTCAAGAAAAGCCTACAGACAGGAGGTCAGACACAATCTAGACTTTGAAAAAGGGAGAGTCTTGTATCAGGACGTTCTAAGCAGAAGGAAGGAAGGATGTTTATGATGAAGCTTGAAATCCAGACTTAGATTTGGTTGTGAGGACTTTTATATGTTATTCTAGAGTAATGGGAATCAGTTTAGGCAGTAGGAATCTTCTGATGGTTACAAGTAAGGAGAATAAAATTATCAAATCTGTGATTTAGAAAAACAATGCTCTAATCACGTGGTTGTTTCCTCTGACAACCAGCCCTCATCCGGAAACTATTTTGGGGCCAAAGAAGTCACCTCTTCAACATAAACTCATGTACTAGTTGAAATGGGCTTACATGATTAACAAAAGATGCTCTTCTCACCCCTATTAAGAACCGTGAACCAGGAACCAAGGATGAAGACCAAATATTTATTTCTTATTATATCACAGTATCACACAAAGTAGTATACTATCCTTAAATGTTTTGGTGTACAAACTATTTTTAAAATCAAAACTATATTTTAATACAAATTACAAACATGTTTATTATATAAAATATAGAAGCTATAGGTAAACAAAACTTTTAAAATATCTTAAGTGCTCCTCTAGACCATCATTAAGATATAAGCACTGTTAACACATTGGTGCCTTTTGCTTCAGGTTTGTGTGTCCACGTGTGCATTTCCAACTTTTCAAAAACCAAAATGTATGCCCTTATAATAATAGAGCTTCAAAACTTACCTTCTGAATCACACAAATGTGTTTCAAATTATAATTCTATCTGAAGTAGTCTCTAATATGAGTTAAAATCCCATATGTTTCTCTTTCTTAACAATGTTTCTTATTAATCTTTTCTTTCTAAAATTAGCTTAAATCAATCACCTTTGCTCTAAATTAAGTACTTACTCCTTCCCATCACCTTAGGAGATTTAAATGTGTGATAACATCATAAGAAGATGTAAGGTGACTCAAAAATTAGTTATTGATAATGAGAGAACTTTTAAAATTTTTACTTAATAGTTTTGCAGTTCTTCAGAGGAGACATAAAGTGCTGAGACATTTTCACATAAACCTCACTCCTTGACAAACATCAATGTCAATTTAATTGCATGATTTTATATATTTTATTTATTTATTTATTTATTTATGGCTGTGTTGGGTCTTCATTTCTGTGCGAGGGCTTTCTCCAGTTGCGGCAAGTGGGGGCCACTCTTCATCGCGGTGTGCAGGGCCTCTCACTATCGCGGCCTCTCTTGTTGCGGAGCACAGGCTCCCGACACGCAGGCTCAGTAATTGTGGCTCACGGGCCTAGTTGCTTCGCGGCATATGGGATCTTCACAGACCAGGGCTCGAACCCGTGTCCCCTGCATCAGCAGGCAGATTCTCAACCACTGTGCCACCAGGGAAGCCCAATTGCATGATTTTATAAAACACAAAGAGAGGAATTTGAATGTAACCTTTGCATGAAACAAAGTTGTATCTTTAGGTTTTTACTTTCATGCAGGTAACTAATATATAAAATGAGACCTCTTTAGATGTTTCATTTATAAAGGTAGTGCGTGAGTAACCAGTACTCATGTCCCTTAAAAATATGTCACACTGGGATATGAAAAATAATAATAAAAATTAGAAATCTTATAAGTTGAAATATATATCTTCCGACTACATAGGAAAATAAAATATTCCTGGACAAGATGAAAATTATCCTGGAATTTGAGAGCAAAATCATATGTAAGGAAAATGTGATTATATGAAATATGGGAAATTTAATGGCCTAAAGCAAAAACTCAAAATCTGTTAACACTCTTAACAAAACTGCAATTCTTAAAAACTGAAAATTGGTGCAGGTCAGCTTTTTGAAGAAACGTTAAGTGTGAGACTTGACACGTCGCAATAAATGTGGGACCTTAGTCCATTTTGATAACAACCATTTACTGCTTGTGTTTATTCTGGGAAGAAATATTGATTATGGGGCAATAATGGGATCAACTAGAGCTTTTACTGTGGTCACATTACTGTGGAGTACTTTTGTTGGAGTGCTATTTCTCAAATTGGTAGCATATTTCACATAAAGAAAGGAAGTCCCCGTACATGAAACTGCTGTGTCATTTCTTCTTCCTTAACTGAAATTCCAACCAAGGTTCAGGAAATGCCCTAATGAGCCACTTCTCTTTTCTCTTTCCTCAACTAAGTGGATTCCAACCAGTCCAAACTATTCATTATTCATGATCAGGACGTTTACTTTGGTTGTCTCCTGTGGCATGGTGCTTATGTTATGGGAAGAGGGATTATAATTCGGTGCTGTTTGTAAAGGTGATAACACTGATAGAATCCAGTCATTGCTGGTAGGTAACTAAACTGGCAAGTTAATTTTCTGTACTTTAAACTGTGAAAGACAAGTCTAATCAATACCTATTTTACTTTGATATGTGTGACTTGCTGATAATTATAGTTTCATCTTGCATGATCACTGGATATCAGGATATTAGAGTAGTTGAGCTATGATTTGCTGTAATTTGGGTAAAATATATCTAAAACTCAATCTATTAATGTCTTATTTTAATCAAGATATAGAAATCACTGTTTTATTTCATGATAACCAAAGGAATTTCTTCTTCCAGTTTAATATTCCTGGATATTTACTAAATTAGAACATGATTTAACATTTTATTGCATCTTTTATGTTATTTTATGAGTAAATGTTAATTTCTACTTTTAGCAATATACATTTTATTGGCTATTAAAGGTAAGAAAATATGCATACTATTCATAGCAGAAATAACACCAGATAGTATTTTAGCATATATTATTTTTCCAGCATTAAAAGTTATTCTGTTTTTTATGGAGATTTGAATCTGAAAAATTTGTGTAGGAGATGTCAAAATCCCAAAGCAATAACTTTTTATTATAATAGTTTTCAATTAGTTTATTAGTAATAGTTTTCAACTGTAATAATTAGCAGAGTTGTAGTAGGGCCTGGAAGATTATATATATATTTGTTTATATATATGTACATAAAAATATATTTTATATATATTTGTTTATATGAATTATAATCCCATGCTTTCGGTATCATCTTAAAATGTTTCATTGGGAATACACATTTTGAGAAGAAAATAAACCTGAGGTAATCTTTAATTCATTTTGGGTAGCTTTTTAGTAACTTATTTACTAGAAACTTCATTTAAAGTTAAGAGAATTTAAAATAACTTTCACAGTTCTTCCCTGTTCAGAGACTGTGTCAACAAAGCAAAGTGAAGCAGAATATAGAGTTCATTATCAAGATTATTCAGACAATTCTGCTTCACTTCTATTTTAGATGAATCTGAGTGTAGCTTTACACTTTCAAGTAACTTCGGAATTAATACTAAATCTTTTACTTTTTTTGGTGGAAGCTACCTTAAATAGGCCAAACTTTGTAATCTCCATTTTGAGAATGAAAACTTTTTTTAGCTATAAAACAAAAGGAATAGAGATAATTTTCATGTTGTCTATTTCTTTGGTTTGATTATCATTACTTTTTAAAAAATTTCTATTTCATTACAAAGCAGTAGAATAGTTCAATGTATGAGTAATTTTATTGAACTGGAAGTTGGAGCTGATGTCAAAAATGAAACAAACTGAAAAAAGTTCCTTAAAAATCAGCTTAATTTTAATGACTGTGACACAAGTGTTTATTATAAGTTTTAGATAGCCAAAATAATTATGAGGTATTTAAATCTGATGGAAATGTCTAGCATTAGTGACATTTTCAGAAGTTGTGGTAATTAACACAGTGAAAATGGAAAATAATTTTGAAAACAGTGGTTTGAATAGTTAGAAAGGAGAAACTGAAAGAAAGAAAATATTCTTACATGATAGTTTCAAATAAACTAGTGAAATATGATTCAAAGGAATAATGATGGATACTGATAAAGTAATAAATATACAAGTGGATGTATAATCATCAATTCTTTATTAATCAATTATAAATAGAAGTCAATTTTATTTTTGTACAAATCATTGTATAAAATGAAGTTCACTAGACATACCAGATTCTTCATGGAGGAAAATTTAATTAACTCTTTATAGTAAAAAATATTGGATTAAACAATGGAGTGATAGCAGATCCAGAGAAGGGATGTTTACAAATAGCAGATTGCAAATTTTATACTATTTGGCAAAAAAACCCAAAACAAATGTATAGTGCAAAATATAGTTCTTGCTCAGGTTTTACTGATTATATTTACTAAGATTAGGAAGACGAGTCAGGGAGGCATAGAGCAGAGGATGTATGAGGAAAACAGTAAGAATCACAAGTGTTTTCAAAAACATAACCTATGAGGGGAGAGCTTAACAGTAGTCTTATAGAAAAATGAGTATCAATAAATTAACATACAAAAATATCCCTTATTTTCTAGAGTTGTGAATTACCAGCCTGTTCAGGAATCTGTAGGTCAGGGTATAGGTGTTTGGAGATACACCAAAATTGGTCAGACATTATTTTGCTTGTGAGAACTTAGTTGATGATAATTTTGTGATTCTATTAAATTGTAGCTATTGGAGCATGGATGTCTTGGCCAATTACTCATCAGCAAAAAAGAATGATATGGGAATGTATTACAGGTAGTTTATGTTAAACATTAGGAAAATTAGGGGGATCTGTATTATTGAAAAGTGAGATAGTAAGATAGGTTGTGAAATTTCCTTAGGTGACAATTTTAAGAACAGATTGATTAAGGACAGAAAACCCTAGGTTCTAATTTTGTAATTGTTCTCAGAATACAGCAGGAGGTTGAGCCTAATGATCTTAAAGCCCATCAGGTTGCTGTTTTTCTTTTTATCACTTCACATTTGAAAGAACATGTGAAATTCAAAAATAGAACTAAAAAAAGGCAATTGAAAGGAATGAGTCTAGGAAAGAGATTGAGGTTTAATACGAATTTCCATATCCCCTTACATTTATTCCCAAGAGTTACCATGGAAGAGTGTTTCCAAATCATTTCTTGCCTTTCCTGAAACACTCCTCCTCAGCCTGTGTACTGGAACAGATTGTGATTCACTTTCTAGCTTCTTCCACTGGGCCAGAGAATTCTTCTATCCCTCCCTTTGTTCCTTTCTTTATTCCTTATTTTGTGAACATGTTTCCAATTCAAAAGTTCTATGCACATGAACAATTAGGTTCTGAAAGATATTTAGCTTCCTTGTGTGGATTTCCATCCAGAAAAGCATTTGAGCCAGGGTTATGTGTTCAGTCAGACATTTCACTGTATCCCTTTTTTTCTCCATTGGTGAAAACTCATTCTATTAGACATCTTTCCACACTCCCCAAAAATCTGACCAGTACCTATTTGCCTTGAAAATCTCTCTATAGACAGGTAATGCTGTCAGCTAGTGTCTGCAGGGAATTCCTCAGCAGCTAGGATGTTTACATTCTCTGCTCCCTTTGATCCTGTGCAAATTCAAATAGATTTGAACCTACTGAACTATTGAGGTCTGTAACAGAAGTTTTGTCAGTAGCATTTTTACCATCAGACTCTAAGGTTTGGTAAACTTTTAGGCTTCTCTTTAATTAGTCTTAGGCTAAGAGACATCTCTCAAATGTTTCTCTCCATTTAATCAATCACTTTTCCTCTTCTATAGCTTATGATTGTCCTACACATATGTAAGGCACTTTTCACATGATGGATGATTTGCTCTTTCCATCAGAGCAGAGATGTGAAAAGCATGGCACATTCAGGGGTCTTTGATTATAGCTTGGAATCATTGTGGGGAATAACATAAAGAAGAGCTGGAGAGTTAAGGTGGGGGCAGACCATAAGAACTATGCTTTTAAGGGTTGTACAGTTTTAACAAGAGTAGCTTGTTCTGATTGTGTTTTAGCAGGATATCTCTGGCCATTTGGAACACAGATTGGTGGGATGAAAGACCAGAGTCATAAGTTTTAGATTTTGTTTGTAGAGTGCTCCTGTATCTGCTTTAAGACAGCAAAGACAATTATATGTCTCTGGATAATACTTTGCAAGGTTGTTGAACCTCTGGCAACAACAGAAGGCAAGTTCTTTACTAAAAATATTGTAGAACCTACTTCATAAGAAAATCAAAGGTGGTGGACTGTGTCATTTTCCACTGTAAAAATAACCACTTAAACTGAACATGGATTAGCTCCCAAACCAGTGGGCCAAGGAAATATTTGCAAGTGATTCAGTGATTTCTTTGTGGTTGCTTTGTTTAGTGCTGATTGGGTTTAGTGCTGTTTAGTGCTGTAAAATAGGAAGTCAGAAGTTCAGCATTTTTAGCTTGCTACTAACTTGCCATGTGACTTTAAATAAGTCTGTGTGTGTATATGTGCGAGTGTTAGCTGAATATTTTATATTGAATTAATACCTAGCGTGGAGAGTGAATGAACAGCTGGGGCTGGGCCTGAGTGTGAAGGAAGAGGGGTCTGGTTGTGTTAAAGTCTCCTGTGCTTGAAGAGTAGTTCTGAATTTGCTCCTAGGTTATCAAATTTAGATAGGTCATGGGAGCTCTAAGATTGGAAATAAAGGTCACAACCCAAAGGGAGGACTTCTCTGCTTCTCCCTATGGGATCCCTGATCTCACATTTCTGACAGATTTCTAGAGCACAGAACATAACCAGGGGCTGCTGTCTCATATATTCTCTCCTATGAAAATAGCCTTGGAGGACTCTGCCTTAGGACAGAGCTCTCAGAGCAAAATGAAGTAGAGAATGAAGCAACTCTGCATAATTTGCCTTTTCTTCATAGGTCACATCTACTTTTCCATATTTTCTAAAACTGCATTGCCAGTTCATTTTCATTTCTATTTGTTTCAGGAAACACTGGTGTACTAAGTAGTATCTGAATTCATTTAGATTCAGCCCCACTGAACACACCAAGTGAAATATGTAACACAACCAGTTGCTTAAGATGTATTTGTCTAAAGACAAAACAAGCAGCAACAATGACAAAATAGCAAGCAAAAATATCCTATAATATGTTAGGAGAAGGAAAGAATTTATAAAATAAATGCATAAGCTGAAATATTAAGTCCTCTATTGAGGGATAAAAGAGAGACAGTGAATGTTAATTACTTCTGCTTGATAGCAGTAATCTTAGAAGGAGTTTTAACCAGTATCAAAATCAGATATTGTACATGAAATAGTCTTTTCTCTTCCACAGTTGATAATAGTTAACATCCATTGGGCTCTCAGCATGTACTAAAGACTTTATCACCTCATTTGAGCCTGACATGCCCTTGAGGCAAGTCCGCTATTGCCATTGTTGAGAAAAGTGAGGCTTTTGAAGGATAGGTAACTTTTCCAAGGTGACCAGTGGGTAAGTGATGGAGCAGCGACCTAGATCTAGGTCTGTAAGGGTCTTAGACCTAAGTAAACTCTGTAGTCTTTTCTGGGGAACTTTTAAACTTAAACTGTATCTTTGTTGTTCTACTTTATTCATTTTGAACAAATGTTCTGCTTTATCCCATCTTTATAGCAGAGAAGGGGAAACAGTTCAAGGGAGAAGGGTTGGGGGAAATCAGAAATCACAGCTCTGCTAAAAGTGGCTCCTAGGCTTATACATGGATAACGAGGTCTTTGACTACATTAAATTTGCAAAAATGGCAGTTGCAGAGGTAACAAGGGACCAGAATAGATGGCTCTATTTCATAAAAGAAAGGGGCAAAGTGAAGAGACTCATTAATGTTGAAGCAGTAGATGGATAACCAGTGACAAATATCAAGCAGATTTGCTTCAGTTTGGTCAGAGAAAGGTCATTGATTATTTTTGGTTAAACTGGTTCACAGAGGCCAGGTCTCCACTAAAAAAGGGAATTAATTGCTTCCATTTCCCACTAATTGCCTCAACATTTCCCTATGCTTTGTCATTGGAGATTTGGTCAGAGAGGCAAAAAGTCAAAAGTCAGAGTTTGATGGAATCTACATAAAAAGGGAATCTGAGGAGACCAAATTATGGCATTTGGTGTAATAATGATAATGATATTTAGCATTTTTCCCTGGGAGTGCTGTGGATTTTTAGAGACCTTTTCAATCTTTAATCAGACCATAGGGCACATTTAAGAGAGTTCACTGCTTTTATTTCCATCTAGAGGATAAGGCATCACAGAGAGATGAACTGACCTAGGGCAAATCTCCTGAGATGTTAAACCTCTATGTTGGATTACACCCTCTATGTTGAGTTTTAGTTGGAAGGCTGGGCACTTCCCAGAGGTATCATTCATTCATACTCCTTCAGAGTCTAGACTTTTGGTACATTACTCTCTGAGATTACTACTCTCTGAAAAATCACCCAAGAAATTGGCATGAAATAGTTTTGATGTCACAAGAATTACTTAGTTTTCAGGCTATTAATTGATTCTTGAGCCATCTTCAATTAATGAGATATTCTACCTGTATTTTCTTAATTAACCAGTCTTTAAAATCCTTTATAGCTCTAAATCCTTTGGAATCTGTGAGTTTTGTCGTCCAGAAATTTTGTACTTTTTTGGAACCCAAAGTGGCAGTGTAGAGAGTAGGAAGAACATGGGCTCTGGATATGCCAGGTCAGTGTTCAATCTTCCTGGTTCCTCTGATTTACTTGTAATACCTTTGGAGGCCCAATAGACAAATGTTGCTCTTTAGGAAGTCCCAAACCTGCAATATCAGCTACTCTTCTTTGCTGGAAGAACCAGAAATATGTTATTATTAGTTAGATATTTATTACATTGTAGGTTCTTAGAAACATGGTGTATTAGAATGAGCATAGGTTTTAAAGCAAGGCACTTAGGTTTCAAAACCAGCTCTGTCATAATCACCTGTTTGATCCCAGACAGGTCATGTAATTTGATTGAAACTCATGTGTAAACTCATTTCTTCATGTGTAAACCTGATATACCTCATTGGGTTTCATATTAAATAAGAAAGTAAAGGTAAAGCACCCAGCTCAATGTCCACATATACTTATCAGCCATGTATCTATTAACATCATTATTAGAAATGATAAAGATATTAAATGGTAAAACTATTAATTGGGGCATGACTTAAAACATAAAACCCGAGTATAAAAGAAGTCTAGTACTTTATAAAAATCCTTCCTTTGAATAAGATACTCTCACAGTTATGGTGAACTTGAGGTGGACCATCTTCTGGTCAGATGCCTCACTACAGCAAGTCTTCCTTACCTTCCCCAATAAAAGTGCTTTACTCACATTAAGTCATTTAGTAATCAGAACAATTCTGGAAATTAAGCAGTATTATTGTGCTCAGTGAACAGGTAAGAGTGTTTACATATGGGGAGGGAAATACGTGGTCCAAAGTCATACAACTTGTCAGTGAGGAGCCCAGCTTTGAAGCCAGGTGGGCTGATTCCAAACCCTATAATCCTAACTGCTCCTCTAACACTGCTTTGGAAACATCAGACTGCAGTTCAAGGTTGTCATTTGTGCAAGCTGAGAAATTAAATAGTCCTCACCCTCATTTTTAAATTAAGGGGATTCTTAAAGCTTATCTTTTGTCTGACAGAAATGGCTCTTCACACCAAGAATCAAAAACCATTGTTAACAGTGATATCTGTGTCACCAAACCCTTCCTTGGATTCTTTCTAAGTGTTTCTATTTAATTTCAAAAGGTACAACCAGCCCTTGTCAGAACACATATCAGCCCTCTATAACCAAGAAATGTTAGGAGCTGGGCATATGGTTTCTTCCTGCTCCCATGGTGCTTTTCCCTTGTCTGCCCCTGCCCTTGCCTCCCAGGCCCCATGAGCCTTTTCTCCCCAGTGCTGAAGCTGAGGTCCAGCTCTGAGGGGAGCCCTAATTGTCAAACTAGGTGCTCATAACTTTTTTGACTTGTTTCTCTTAAACAATGTAACTTAATAAAACTCTTTCAAATACTTAAACAGGGCACAGCTACTAACACAGGAAGAGCTAAGACCGTGTACACATGGGAAAGCTGGTTTGACTGTTTTGATTAACTTGACTGCACAAGTCAGTCAAAAAGTAATCACCAGTGAAGCAAACCATTCTGACAGATTTTTGACCCACTGTGACTGCTTATTTGACCGGCTTCAGCTTGAAGTGGTCAGATTGACTGGAGACAGTCTAACTGGAAAATTTAACTTTGGAGTATGTGTATACCAGAATCTACTTTAAATAACTTTATTCTAAATCTGTACATATTTTCCTGGGACCAGTGAGAGAAGTTTGAAAGTGACACATTGCAGCATTTGACTTTCTAGAGTGAGATAGATGTCTTGCCACTTGCTAGCACTGGCAATATATTTATAGGCTACAAAACAATCACATTTCACCCCATGCACACATAGAGTTCAATAAAATTGAAACTCTACCTTAACTTGGCCAAGTCCTAATGTAAGGCATTATATTCTCTTACTCTTCTGAAGCGTTGGTGATAGACTTATGACAGCAAATGACTTCTCAGATATCAGGTTACCAATTCAGTCATTAGTGACTAGGGCAAGGCAAAGTTGACCTTACCACTAAGAGTAGTCCTTCTAAGAAGAATTTATGAGAGAAGGAAAAACAAAACAAAACCTTTGATGAGAGGCAAAAGAATCTGGTTGACATTATTATTTGAGCTGCTTTTTCAAAGCAAGCCCCTTTATATCTATCTATCTATCTATCTATCTATATACCTATCTATCTATCCTTATGTTCCTTTAGGAAATTTACTTTGAAATGAGCTCCAGCTTTGGGCAAGACATAAACAACATTATAAGGATGGAAAGAATGATTTATTCTCACATTATAGTGTTGGATTTTATGGGGAGAACATAATGAGGTTATTGTCTGCTGTAAGCACATTTTTATAAGGTCTGGTTTATGCTGGTTGAACATCCTAATACATTTATGTTGAGATTTTGAAATATCCTGTTACTGTTTGAAAGACATTCATGTGCTGCTCTTCAACACTCCTAAAATTCTAACTTTTCCCATGGAAATGTTTTGTAAATGTTCAGGACTTAGATGCTATCTCATGTACTTCTATTAAAGTTCAGTGGTAAGGCTAGATAGAACTTAAAGCCAGAGTGTTAGTAATGACTAAAATAATGATACTTTTCTTAAAATAGCTTGCTTAATAGTCATATTTTCTCTTGTGTTAGAGTCACTTGATATATAATTCTATTTTAAAAATTTTGTGATTAATAGAGAGAAAGGAAGCTTACTTTAACTTTGCTTTCAAAGTTTATGCTTTCTAGTCATTTTACGATTAAGTGGCTTTAGCAGTAAAGCCCTTTGACCTGAGTAAAAGAGAGAAATAAATTAAATCTCACCGTTTGAAGAATGCTATAGAGAGTCCACTGGGGTATATATTTAAATTGTATATGTTCTCTACATTATAGAATCATTGTTAATAATGTTTCAGTGATCATCTTGATGCTTCAAACCTTTTACACATCTAGGATTATTTCCTTAAGCTATGCAAATGTACTAATTTACTTCCCCAGCAGCAACTCACACAGATACCTATTGCATTGTTTCCTCCTCAGCCCTAGGTATTATCATTTAAAAATATTGGTTAATTTGAAAGGAAAACAGCTTCATTTTAATAATCAATTCTGATGAGGAACAAAGACTCAGTAGTGAGACCAGTGAGGCTTTGAACTCAGGCTTTGCTTCAGAGCTCCTCAACCTATCCTTTATCTCCACTTTCTCATGAAAGTGCGGAGAAAGGCTACTCACCTCACAGCTTTCTGCGAGGATTATATGAGACATGGTGGGTAGCATTCCGTGCTCTGTGCCTGACATAAAGCAAACTTTCTATACTTATCAGCAATGTATGCCATTATTATCATTATGATTATTAACATACTTTCCGGAGAACACCAGCATAGAGATGAGCAGACTTCGATTGATTTTAACTCTGCATGCTGCTTTGTTAACATGCTTAACATGAGCCTTAATTAGCTTATCAAAAAAATGGGTCAAATAAGGGATCATAATCATAAGGGATCAAATGAAAAATGAAGTTGAATAGGTAGGTGGGGAAAAACCTATCCATAGGCCACGATAAGGAAACTGAACTTTATTCTAGATGAAATGGGAAGCAACTGAAAGATTTTTAATCAGGAGAGAGGTTAATCCATTTTATGATTTAAAAAGTCCATTCTGAAGGGTGTATGAAGAATGGTTGAAGAGAGCAAAGGAGGGGGCTGGGAGATGAGTAATGAGAGAGTCACAGTAAGGGATGATAGTGGCTTGTACTAGAGCTCTGGTAGTTAGAGATAGAGATGACTATATTTGAGGTCCATTTGTGAGTTAGAATGGATGGGGTGGATTATATATGAGGGTAAAGGAAAATGAAGGACAAAAGGAAGACTGCTCAGTTTCTGAGTTGAGAAATTGGATGAATAATTATGCCATTAACTGATTTGGAGAAGAATGAAGAGAAACAGGCTTTGGGGAGGATTATCACAAGTGGTTGGACATGTAAATTTTAAATTTTGCGATATTTGTGAGATATCTATCTATTTATCTAATATACATAAACCTCGGCCTCCCAGAGAGAAACTTTGGGATTTATGTTTTGTTAGTGTGTAACTGGTATTTATAACTGAGGGGATAGACGATATCATCCACATACATGAGAAAGAAGGTGTCTGGTGCTGAGTCCTGTGTCATCTCCAATTCACTTTTCAAGTTACTGCATTCCAGTTTCCATTTCATAGAGAGTTCTGGAAGAGAATTGCAAATTTGGGTATCATTAGCATATTGGTGGTATTTAAAGCCAGGGGAAGAGATGAGACCCTCTTTGGGGAGAGTGTGGAGAGAGAGTAGAAGTGCCTAGTGCTAAGCCCCGAGGTCTCCTCATTTACAATTTGCAATGTCCCTCCTGTCCCTGCAGGCTGACTTCTATTCTCACTGTGTCCCTGAGATCATTCTCCTGAGGGTCACCAGTGACCCAGTTATTTCCCAATCTGCCAGCAATATCTCCTGCTCTTTCTATTTCCTCATCCCTGTGCTATTTGACTCTGTTAACCACTTTTTCCTTGAAATTCTATCCTACTTTGGCTTTGTTATATCATTCTGTCCTAATTTTCATTATACTTTCTTGAGATTTCTTTAGTCTTTTCTGCCCATTACATGTTGATATTCCTCAGAGTTCTTTACCTGGATTTTGTCTTTTTAATTCTAATTCTTTGTCCTGTGTGATTTTAACTAAAACCCTGATTCAGTGATTTGTTCTAAGCTGGCCACCATATCTGTTTCTCTAAATCCACACATCTAGCTGTTTACTAGGCATCCCTGTTGGATGTTTCACAGCCACTCTGACTTCATTATGTCCAATACTGAAGTTATCATCTTTCCTTCTAATCTTTTGCCTCCACTTTTATTCTTTATTTTGATAAATGCCATCTTCTCCACCACTTCATCATATGTGAATCTTCCCCTTCACCACATGTATAAACGAATCAGAAATCCTGTACATATTTTAAAATTTTTATCCTCTATATTATGGGTAATATTTAACCTATCTTTTTAATATCAAATACTATTGCCTTAGCTTGGGCCTTCTATTCTTCTCTCCTGGAATATTACTAAACACTCCTAATTGTTTTCTTTGTGCCTTGGTCTTTCAATAATTCAGTTTCCATATTGTTGCCTAAGGGATATTTCTGAAATAATAGTTGATCATATTACTGTCCTGCTAAAAGTCTTATATGGGACATCAGGGCTATAAGCACAAAGCTTAAGGTTGTATTTATTTCTCTTTATGAGCTGGCTTCTGCCTAGTTTTCTATTTTCATTTGTCCTCACCTACACTTTATTCAGATCATACTGAGGAAGAAAGGAAGGGAGGAAGGGGGTAAGAAAGAACATTTTGTCTTTATAACTTCTGCTATTGGAGCATTTTAATAACTTTGAGAGCTTAATTAAAGACATGAGATTTGGGGAACTGAACTCTGTAGGATTTTCCTCAAATGACTTCAGCTATGATGAGGAAATCCCATAGCACTAGAATTTCCAGGCAGGGTGTTTCCTAGAAGCCATCATCAAGATTCTTAATGCTACAAGAATGAGAAACTCAGAATTTAAAAGGAGTACCTATTAGTTTCCTATTGCTGCTGTAACAAAATTACCACAAACTTAGTGATTTAAAACAATACACATTTATTATCTTACAATTCTAGAGGATAGGCATCTGAAATCATTTAAACAGGGCTAAAATCAAAGTGTCACCAGGGTTTAGTTTGTTTCTGGAACTTCTAAGGGAAAATCTGTTTCCTTGCCTTTTCTAGCTTCTAGAGGCTGCCCACATTCTTTGGCTTAATTCTCATAACTGTGTCATCTGCTTCCATAGTCATATCTCTCTCCTTTGTCTAATTCTGACACTCCTGTCTCTCTTTTATAAGGACCCTCCCTTGAGGTTACATTGGACCTATCCAGATAATCCAGGATAATTTCCCCATCTCAAGATCCTTAATTTAATCACAGCTACAAAGTTCCTTTTATAGTGTAAGGTCAGATATCCACAGGTTCTGGGGATTAAGATGTGGACATCTTTGGTGAAGGAGGCATTATTTCACCTACCACAAAATAATTGAAAATAAATGGAAAAAGTTTAAAAAGGCTAAAACAAATATGTTCAAATATATTTTTGTTTTCAATGAAAAAGTTTTGTTTTACTTAGTTTGTCTGCTCAAATTAGTGTGGAAAATAGAATCCTGTATCCTCATATATGAAGTTTCAGTAAGAATATTTTCCATATATTCCAATGCTATAATATTAACTAGCACTTTGATTTTTCTTTATTTCTCAAAAGTAATTGGCATAAAAGAAAGCTCTTACAAAGAACTTCTTTATTATTTCAACTCTTACCAACTTTTTATATGCAGTTATTCATTTCTTAAATTTATCCCCGAGAGCAGGAAGTTTAAATATACTGAATAGAATAGTCATGATATTTATTTAGAATAAGCCAAGCTGAAACTAATATTATTTTCTGCTCTTTCCACCTGCTGCCTTCCCATCCACCCTTGTGAAAAGGAGTAAAAGGTTTTTGGGAAAGGTAACAGTAAAATGATATAAGGGAAATAAAATTTCTCATGGGTAAGGAGGCTAATACTCTTCAGAATAGTGTATATTTAATACATAGATCTAGAGACTAAAGTGGAGAAAGCATCTTAAAAAAGGAAACACTTATCTAGAGTTCATATTTTCTGATGGTAGCTTTCAATTATAGCATTACCCCACTTGTATGGAAAACCCAGGTCTTGCACCATAAGGTGGTTACAACATAGATGAAGTGAAACACAAAATAATACAAAATCAAAAGTGAATCAAGCCAAACTCAACTAATAATGGGGAAGCAACCCCAAAGGTTTTTCCGCTACAGAGTAGAGTCAATTGATTCATATTTGTATACAGATATGGGACATATTTTTTTCTAATTGCAGGGCCTGGAGTTTTACTATTCTTGTGCGCTGATAATAAATAACTTGCAATTGAAAGAATACCCTCCTTGTACTCAAAAGACAAGAAGTCAAATTCACTTTTCTTCCTGTGTGATTGTAAGCGAGTCTGATAACCTGTTTGAGCTTCAGTTTCTTCATCTCTAAAATGAGGATAAAAGTCTTTACTTAAATCGTTGGAGTGTTTGATTCAACTTGTGACTGTGGCTACTATTATCTTGCATTCTGGGGCTTTCAACTAGTCCATGAGGTCCTGTGATCAATCTTCTCAACAAATTGATGTTTCATGGCTATATACTTTCCATAACCATAAAAAAATTAAAATGGCAGTATATTTTTTTGATTCTAAAGGAACATTATTCTTCAGGGATAAGTGGAAAGTAAAACTGCAACTTTGTAACTGAAGGCCTTTCGTACATGAGGGCACAATTACTTGAGGAGTTTGATTTATGTAAATGTAGTAACAGGTGCCTTTAAAACATAGAGAACCAAAAGTAATTATATGTACTAGTTAGGTAAAACAAAGACAAGATAAATTTTACTTTTTTTTTTCTCCAGAAATACTAGTAATATCTACGAAAATTGAGTGATAAAATGTACTTATGAAACAAAGCCATTTTCTGCCGTTTGCCAATCAAAATGAATAATTTTAAAGTCTCATTTTCAATTAGATTATTTTAATATTTAACTACCTAAAATGCCCCAATCATATTTTTTAGAAAATGGTTACACTATAATACTGCAGTTCTAATGATGACATTTTATTATGATAAAAATGACTTCATTAATTGATGACCATATATCAACTCATAAAGTAGATAAGGGATATAAAAAGTTTTCAAGTCTAAGGTAATATAAACCAATTTGAATTGTTTAGATTTTCTTTTTTAGGAATAAACATTTATGATCCTTTTATTCTTACAAAATACATAAATTTGTTATAAATTTACCTGCATTAAGTGGCCTATGAATTTCTTTTATAAGGTCTGCATAAGTCGACAATATATTGATATTATCCCAAATCTTACCATTAAGATATACTAAAAATTAAAAATGTAATGTATTTGCAGCATAATGATACAAGAGATGAAAAGTATTATATGGAAGTTTGTCCCAGATATTCCTATTTATGGCTTTGGATCTATTTTAGAATGTGTAAAAATTTTTTTAAAAAAACATTGATGACTTTCCAAGATATTTGAAATATGACCTTTTGAAGAAGTCAGTATTGTTTCTCCTTTATTCTCTGCATCCTTGAAAGAACATTCACAACTTCATAATGAAAATGATATCAAAAAGTCACTATACGGAAGATGAAAAATAGTACATTTAAGCATTACATGAGAGCTTTGTTTTAAGTTGAAAGTAACTGTGAAGTATAAGTCATCATTTAAACACAATTGTTGATTTCTGAAGCAAAATGTCTTTTGTTTTATGAAAGTCTTATTAATAAATATTAATGTTCAAGTCTTAATGCCCTTAGATAAATATTTTTTTAAAGAAGTTAAGACTTTTTACTGAATCTAGCTTAAATAATTAGCTTGTATATTTCCACATTTACAGGAAACAATTTAATTGTATGAGAAGCTTCTAAAAAGAATATAAACTGTAGTATTAACTTACTTAAATACAGCCAAAGCACTAAACATAAATATGTCTAATAATATCAAAGTATAATGTTACAACTGGACAATTCTTTCTTATTAAAGGAAGAATACATCATTCATTCATTCAACTGGTTTGTTGAATTGGAAAGGACATTTCCTCATCTTGTTATTTCTCCAAGAGAGAATATGCTCAATTTTAATTTAATTTTTGATACTCTATAATTTCTG
This sequence comes from Pseudorca crassidens, assembly GCF_039906515.1. Lineage (NCBI taxonomy): Eukaryota > Metazoa > Chordata > Mammalia > Artiodactyla > Delphinidae > Pseudorca > Pseudorca crassidens. The sequence continues at coordinate 73,778,248 of NC_090303.1, read as the reverse complement.
AAAACAAAATGCAGTTAAATATTGTACTGAAGTTTTAGAAAATAATTGTGGAGGCCCAATTGAGTATTTATTTATGATATTGTAGGATTAAATAAGATAATATATGCAAAGTATATAGCATAGTCCTTTCTATAGGCTGTTCACTCAATAAACAAGAAAAGGTACAAAATCTATTATTTAGAAACCTAGGGCTAGATGTGTTTCAAAATTATCAATACTTTAAATTTTGAAAGGTAATATGTTACATATTCCTTGATACCCTGCAGCAGTCCAAGACAGCATCCCATAATCAAACACATTAATATACCTGCAACAGTACATGTGAATATCTACTGTAAGTAGGATAAAGAAAGACTTTAACTAACCTTACTTCATTTTAAGTTTGATTTTGCCACCAATTGGGTTTGTGTCAAACATAAAAAAAAAAGAAGAAAACTCCTACTTTCAGAGCTTTTTGGATTTTGGAATTGCAGTTAAGAGGTAGAGGACTGATAGAATTGTAATGCAATTGGACTAGGAAAATAGGGCTGTATCTACATCAAAAGGTTGAATGCATAATTTTAGAAATAGGGCAAACTAACTATTAATTAAGGAGGATTTACCTGACAATGTAACACACACAAACTTCAAATAAGCATTTTGCAAAATGTGAGAAAAAAATCAATGGAGCCAAAGGGAAAAATAAACTTTAGAATCGGAATAGATTTCCCTATGTGTAGTTAGAACATGGGAGTTAACCATCTTTGGCACTAGGTCCTCTCATCTTCTATTCTGTACGTCCTCCAACGATCATCTCAGTTATCACCTCAGTGTAGATGTTATGTAAATTTTATCCAGAGTCCATACCTTACCTCTGAATTCCATACCCATAAATGCAGCTGCCTACTTCACATACCTTCTTGGACACTTGCAAAACATCACAAACTCAACGTGTTCAAAACTGACCTTATAATTCTCTGTCCCCCTCAAAAAACCTAGTCTTCTCTGTGAAAGCCCTCACTATCTATTTAGTCACTTAAGCCAGAAACCTCAGGTGTCATTTCTTAATCCATTTCTAAACATCTCTTGAATCCATCTACTTGTTTCCATGTGACTATGCAACCCTTATCACATGACCCTAGTTCAAGCAGCCCTTTTTTCTTTCCTAGACTCTCTCATTTTACCTCTCTAAAATTCATCCCACTGAACTGCTACTGCCCCTTTTCTTATGATAAAGAAAGTAAGACATCTTTGTATACCGAAAAGATTGCATGAATTGGCCCTACTGGCCTCCCCAGCCTCATACCACACTCTGCTCTAGTCCTATCATCTCCTTTCAGTGCATTTTTTTCATCTTGTTTCTTCCCACCAGGGTCTTCACATATGCTGCTTTATCTCTCTAAATGTTTTTTCTACTCTTCCTCTCTTTATTTCCTACTCATCCTCCAGATCCAGCCCTATCATCCCTTCTTTAGGAAAGTTGTCCCTAACTTCTGTCTAGATAATCTTTTTCTACAGGCTCCTAGTCATGCGTTATCTCTCCTGCCTATCACTTGTTACACTTGAAAATTTACAGTCATTTGTGTGATTATTAGATTAAAATCTGTCTCTTCCACCTGTCCATAAGCTGCATGGGGAAAGGGACCATGTTTCACTTTATTCATCATTGTTACCCACACAACTGGCTACTACTATATATGGTAGCCAGTATATATATATATAGGCACACACATATCTATTAAGTGAATGAATCAGTGAAATTAATAGCAGAAACTGTCATTTGAATGACTCTTTCCCATTTTATCTAGGTCTTTCTGCTTGATTTTGTGACACCTTTTACTTTCACAGGGTTTATCACATTGTGTTATAATTATATTTTAATTATCTATTTCTCCTAGTAGACTGTGAACTCTTTGAAGACTGGGTTATGTCTATTTTGTTCATAATTATATCCCCAGAGCTTATCACAGTTGCATAAAACCTGATGTGTAGTGGCACTCAAAAATATTTATAGAATTAATGAATACTAAGCCTGAGAATGCATTGTCAAATATATTTTAAAGTATTATGGCTTAAGTTATCTGCATTTTTCATATTAACTTATTTTCGTTATTGATGATATTGCCGGTTGACTTTAGTGTGTACATGGCTGCTCTGTAATTTTGAAGTCGGTGGGAAGTGGTCAGTGTCTGCTGTGATTCTTAGTTGCTATTTATGGCTCTAAATTTCTATATACACATACACTTATAAAACAGATCAGACTAAATAAACCACAGTTATTTCTGGCATTAGTTCTAATTCTTTTAAAGATATAAAATGGTAATTTTCCTGAGATACTAACATAAACAAATCAAATCAATGCAAGTACAAATGGAGATAGATGGAGTAATAAGGGAAGCTTAGTCTTTACAGTAATAATATAAGTGCTCATAGAGTGCAAGCATTTTTACTGCTAGAACACTATCGAATTAGGAAAACTACGCTTAATAATATTCATGCCTCTTTAAAGTCTCTTAAGTGTGGATCTCTTCTAAAGACACACCATTGGAATTATCCAAATTCAAGTGATAGGGACTGAAGGAATATGTTACAATCACATTTTATATTATTATCCATTAAATAGCTTTGGATTGTATAATGCTCCGCTGAAATATGCTGACAGTTATTCAGAAACCTAAGTAAAACTTTTGATGAACCCGGCCCTACTTTGTTCAGTAGTTATATCTCAATCAGACAAGCTCGACTGTATAATTTTAGGTTTAGTCAGGATGAGATTTATGGGTATATCATATACAAAGACTGCTGTGAAGAAAGTAAGATTTGAAGAAACGAGTTATTAATCTTTGCTACAGAATATTAACAAACGTCATGTGGCTTTTATGAGTAGGTATCTATGAGGTAGTAGATTCATAAGCCCCCCAAAATAGATTTCTTCTTATATACCTCTGCTACTAGGAACATAATTAATAGTTACCTATTACTCACTTGTGAAGTCCAAGCTTTTACTTCATTTATTAATTTCAACCTTAGTACAAAATTAACAAAATTAAATGAGGTTGTCATGTTGTAGTGAATGGGATTGTCTGTCTTGCTTTTTGATGGGGCTGTGTGTATACACCTGCCTGTATGTGTATGTGTGTGTGTGTTTAGCGGTAGTGCATGTGTTTTTATTTACTATCACTACATAGTAAATATGTATAGAATAAATATTTTTCTTGCTGAAAATATTTCTGTTTCTCTTTTTGCAGATAATCTAAACACACTCATTAAGTAGGTGCCCATATTTGCCTGATTGATTTGTTTGGCTAGTCAAATTAATGGTGATAAAATGTCTTATTATTCAGATGATTGCTTGTGTGATGTTTGCCACGACTTTTTAGTTTTGAATTTCAAAAGGCCAGTACCCAGAGGGTGTTTCATCTCCTCCCAGGTTCTGTGCCCTCAGTTTAGATAAGTGATCTCCAGGTGGATGGTGACACATGGATCATAGACCTGCTTTCTGGAGAGGAATGACTTTCCCTTGGGACTGGCGTTAACAAAGAACAAACTCTCATTAAATGTTTGCTGAGTGAATGTTAAAAGAATTAGCTGAGGGCTTTTATGATTATCTTATGGTTTCTCTATAAAAAGGTAACTTTTTAAAGAGGCTATCATATATATGCATATATATGAATTATGTTTAAAAGTATTTATATGATTTGTAGCAATATTTAAGAAGATATGATACAAGTAGACAATATTATAGACAGAGAATCACAGGGTTGGTGTTTTTGTTTTTTTGTACAACTATCCACCCAATTGTTTCTAAAATTTCCTCATTCAAAATACTCTCCTTGTCCGCCTGCTGATGCAGGGGACACGGGTTCGTGCTCCGGGCAGGGAAGATCCCACATGCCGCGGAGCGGCTGGGCCCGTGAGCCATGGCCGCTGAGCCTGCGCGTCCGGAGCCTGTGCTCCGCAACGGGAGAGGCCACAACGGTGAGAGGCCCGCGTACCGCAAAAAAACCCAAAAAACAAAAAACAACTCTCCTTGTTGTTTATCTACTGGATAGGACTGAAACCCATATGAGAACTAAATCAAAAGACTACAGTGTGGAACAATGAAACGTAAATTGGGAGAATTAATTCATGTATTTAGGAGCATAATTTGAAAACCACTGTGTGAAAATAAGAATGCCTCCACTGCTTGCCTGGCCCACATTACTCCATAGCTCTTCTACCTACCAGGAGATTTTAAATACAAATGCATATAGGGCCACATAACATTTTGTTAGCCTTAATTTCTAATTAAATATTTGCTGATTTACAGAGTTGAAACCTCCCAAGACTGGATCTAAACTCTGGAATTAAAAAACAAAACAAACAAAAGAAAATTTCAGGTATCAGATACCCTAAATCATCTTCTGTAGTGTCAGAGAATGAGATCTGACCTTTTTCTATGGCATTGGGCTGCTGGCTCATGAATTTCCATCAATGCTCTCAATAGTCAGGATTCCTGCATCTCTTCTAGTCTAAAAATAGGAGAAGGAAAAAAAACCCTACAGATACATAAATTTTTTTTAACATCTTTATTGGAGTATAATTGCTTTACAATGGTGTGTTTGTTTCTGCTATATAACAAAGTGAATCAGCTATACATATATCCCCGTATCTCCTCTCTCTTGCGTCTCCCTCCCACCCTACCTATCCCACCCCTCTAGGTAGACACAAAGCACAGAGCTGATCTCCCTGTGCCGTGCAGCTGCTCTCTACTAGCTATCTATTTTACATTTGGTAGTGTATATATGTCAATGCTACTCTCTCACTTCGTCCTAGCTTACCCTTTCCCCTCCCCGTGTCCTCAAGTCCATTCTCTATGTCTGCGTCTTTACTCCTGTCCTGACCCCAGGTTCTTCAGAACTTTTTTTTTTTTTAGATTCCATATATAGGTGTTAGCATACGGTATTTGTTTTCCTCGTTCCTCGTTACTTCACTCTGTATGAGTCTCTAGGTCCATCCACCTCACTACAAATAACTCAATTTTTTTTTCTTTTTACGGCTGAGTAATATTCCATTGTATATATGTGCCACATCTTCTTTATCCATTCATCTGTCGATGGACACTTAGGTTGCTTCCATGTCCTGGCTATTGTAAATAGAGCTGCAATGAACATTGTGGTACATGACTCTTTTTGAATTAGATACATACATTTTTTATTTGTGATTGTGATTCCCCAGTGATTATATTTTCTACAACCAGAATGCTTTTTTCTTCCCAACCAATTTCTTCCCATTAGCTTGTTGTACTTGCAGGAATTTATGTATTTCTAATTTAAAAAAAATACTTCAATTGACCCGTTAAGCACATTGCTTGGTTCTCTTATTAATGAATCTAAGCATTTTTTAAAGCTCATCAATACATGCATTTCTAATTTTTTAAAATATCCACATCCCTTTATATGAGAACTTAACTACATTTGAAACATATTTTAAAAAATAATTGGATGTTTTAAGCTAAGTTTCATTTTTGTAACTCCAAATAATGGAACCTTTTGAAAAAAAACAACATAACTTCTATTGAAAGCCTAGGTTGAGATAATTGATATTGGGTTAATGGTCTAACCAGGTGATCCTCTAGGTTAGTGTATTTAAATATGGAGTCTGAAATATAAATTGATTTGGAAAACATTGCTCTGCCTGCTCTAAGTGCTGTCTAAGGTATCTAAGGGTCAAGTCAGATCACTATAAAGTTATATGTTCGGGCTTTCACTTGAGCTGATTCATATTATGCTTTGGGCCTTTGATCAAGCATAAATGTAGTGGATGTTACGGTGCATGGCCAACATTATCCCCTTCATGACTGAACCACTCTTGCCTCCACCTGATCCTGTTTCCCTCACCCTACTGCAGTGCTGATTCTGAGAGCACCCCCCAATAAACATCCTACAGGCAAGTTTCAGATTATGTTTCCCAGCTAACTCAATTGAAGATGATAAATATTTATTTTTAAATATGGGCATATAAAGAACTTCACTGCCTATTTTGCAAGTTGGAATTTTGTTCAAGATATCATTCAAGTCTTCCATGAAAATATCTGGTTTATAAATTCTCAGATATTATTCTGAAAAATATTTGTCTTTCCTCAGAGCTGGCATGATTTAATTACTTATTAAGAAATATATATTAGGTTGAACTATACAGAAGGGACAATTCGTAGATCAAAAATTGTCAAATATCTGCAATTTCACAAGGCTCCACCTAATATGTTTTTAAAATTTTCCTTTTCCTTGGCTGTCAGGATGCTCGTGGGTAAATTTTGTACTCGATTGCAATATTAATCTTCAGCCTACATTTTCTGGTATAAATACCTCTCACCACATTTATGCCTTATATTTATTTATAATGTTTTGGAAAAGAGGGAGAATTAAGTAAATAAATTCTTTTAATTTAAATAAAACAGATCTCTGCACATAGACAAAACCTTGAACTTAAGCTGACCATCATTATTTTTAGTTTGCAATAACAGCATTCCAGAGAGATAATGCTGAGACATAATTCAGAGTTAGGAGATAATGTTTTACTTATTACTGTCAATAGCAAAACTTCCCTACATCTGGGTGGTCTTAATCTCTTTGATAGTCCAAAGAACCAAAATCACAATCAACAGCTGCTCTAGCCTTCTAGGTGAAGACTTTGGTATTCTGATTATGGTTTCCCTGCTTCCTCTAGTGGGTTCCCAAAGCTCTCTGCCACTGTACTTTAATGATTCATTCATAAAATCACTCATTGAACACATGTGAACACATATTTTTAAGTGCCTGCTGTGTGCCCCTCTCTGGGTTATGTATAGGAAGTATGGCAGTCCAGCAGCCAGCAAGATAAATGCAGCCCTTGCCCTTGGAGATCTATTTTTCTTCTCTGACTAGACTACGAGCTCTTTGAAGGCAGATACTGTGGTTATCTCCCTTTTACCTTCAATGCATGACTCAGCGCACACACACTTGACACTCAAAAGTATTTCTTAAATAAATGAATAAATGAACAATGGCAACATATAGTTTCATTTACCTCATCTCACCAACTACCAAGACCTTCAGTGAAACCAATCCAACAGATAGTTTTATAGTTGTGTCTTCAGATCCCAGGCAATTTAAAAGTATTTTAAAATTGACTGCACATGGTTTAACTGATGTTTTACAGTTAGTTGTCTCATTGTTCTGATATCAGTCCATGCTTGGAAAAGATGGAGGTTTACTGGGGAGTAATTTCATTGCATTCCATTTAATCTTCCCTGGCTCCACTGATCTTTCAGATTCTCATGCTTAGTTTATAGCTGTTGTATACAGATGTTGTATATCTATGTAGGATCCAAGAGAGTCTTCACTTTTGCCTGCTAAACCCTTGTAATTCCCTATAAATAACCAATAATTTAGGCAGAATTAGAATTTCATATTTTTTATTGCGTCTCTGTATAGAGTGATCTAATGAGATGGTAGTTTTGCTTTGAGAAAGGAAAAGTATTCATGTGAATTCCTTTTCATGACTAATATTTGTGACTGTCTCCCAACTTCTTTTCTTCTTTCATTTTGATCTTTTACATTTGAGTTTTCCTTCTTTCTGTCCCCTATCCCAGGACCATCTCCTTCCAACACCTGATTTATATCCATTTTCTCTTTCAATTAGTTTTTTAAAACCACTGCTTCTTGTGGCATTCTAAATTCATTGTATACATTACTGAGCTTTTTCTTTGTATTCCAGTCATTTCAATCAGGAGCCAATATCATGTAGTGTTTAGGAAGCCAGGCCCTGTATTCCAGTTCCATCTCTTACTAGCAGAGTGATAACAGCCACACCATTTAGCCTCTCTAAGTCTCAGTGGCTTCAATTATATGGTGCAATGGGGGTACTATTGATACCTATCTCCTAATGTTGTAACAAGGATTAAATGAAACAATGTGTGTAAAATGCTTAGCACAGTGCCTGATACCTGCTGCATATTATTATTTTTATCATCATCATCATTTTTGCTGTAGTTGATATTAATATTGCCCAAGTATATTGTAAATTCCTAGAGCCCTAGGATCACATTTATGACTTCCCTTGGACTCCTGATGTAACACAAAACACAATAAGTACTATAATGATGCTTTTAGCATCCATAGATGAAAAGTGAAAAATGAATTAGTTAATGAATGTTGTAAATTCTGATTCAACATACTTTTCTTAAAATAATATACAATGTTCTTTAACATTCAGTTACGTTGTGTGAAAGTCATTCAGATTTGTGAATCTGAAAATGCTGTTTATAGTGTATATTTTGTAAATGTATGTGGATTAAGGATTAATTTAAAACTGTAGGATAATCTAAATAGCTACCCCCCAAAAATTACCACAGGCATTTTAATGAAATGTTGTTTTACAACTTTAAAGCTCACAGCAATATAATTAGTAATATGTGTAATCTTTATTACCAATCTTAATCTTTTTTATATGACTGAAAAATTATTTTATGGTAGTACAATTAAAATAATGCTAAAAATGTCAGCATAACAGAATTAAACTAAAGTAACTACTACAATATTGTACCCCAAACCAGCTAATTTAAATGCAAAATACTTTGTAAAGGCTATTTATCTGAGCTAATGCATGTTAAGGGATTTAAGGAGTAGTTTGTGTAGCTGAAATAAAAGGAAAAATAAGCACTGTACAGCAATCTTTACTATTGTTTAACACGAGGGAAATATTAAATAGGTTTATATATAGGCCACTTGAGGAAAATGTATTAGAAGTCACATCGCAGCATAGTAAATATAAAGGGGACTGGCAGGCAATACTATTTTCAGAGGTTTTTAAAGGGAAAGCTTGAAATACTTAAAATTGTCCTTATACAAATAATGGCATATCATTAACTATGATAGCTACACTGAAGATGCCCAGAATTTTATGTCTATGATTTGAAAAAGGGATTTCAATATACTGGATAGTTGCTTAGTTGGCACATGACACTGGTTAGATTTTTCTCTGAATGCTTCTTTCTGTCAATTCATAATTATTCTACCAAAGTATTGTTATTATAAAGTGAGAGTATGGAAGAGTTTAAAATTAAGATTTTTTAAAAATTAAAATAAAACTCAGTATAGAAACTCTGGAAAATACAGAAAACTGAAAAAAATCACCTAGATTTTCACCACCCATAAAGTATCAGACAATATTTAGTATATATATTTCTAGTCTCTGCTCCCTCATGGATAATTTTTTAAAATCTTTCATTAAAAATAGAGATTATAGCCAATGGAATATTTATATGTAATATAAAGGAATACAAGAGATATATGTTATATAAAAATCACTAATAATAGTAAATCAGCTGTGTTTTCCTTTTATTATTTTAGTCATTCTTTTTCAGACCCTCAGAAAGTTTTGCTGCTTTTATATTTATTCCAAGTTGGTTTCAGTTGCATATTATTTTAAGAGCTATTCTTAAACACTTGGTTAGCATTTAAAATATTTTAGTAAAGTTTTAATGACTTCTCAAAAACTATAGTCCATTAATATCTTATGTAAATTATGACAGAAGCATAGACAATAAATTAGAAACAAACTAGATGTTACAGTGTTTATTGTCATAATCCAGTTGTTGAAAGTGGAACTCATCTACCAGATGATGCTACACATTGCATTTGTTTGGTTTTTATTTGGTAGGTCCCAGCACACCTGGAAAGTTCTGCTAGGACTCAGCTACAGAAAGTTCAGAGACAGCAAGTAAAACCTTTCATGACCCTTGACCACCAGATCGTCCGCCAGACTCTTAAACGGTCACACCCTCCAACACCAAGCAGTGCACTTCTGGTACAGCATGGACACCAGTCTCCCGAGAGTAACATTGGACCCACTGGAAATCCACTCACCAAGTTGCTAACTCTTGGGAAAGAAGATGACAATGTGGAATGGCATGTATGTCTAATGGCTGCTTATGAAAATATATCATCAGTTTCTTGGGAAAAAAAATACCTCAAGAAATTGAAGTCAAATTTTTATAGTAAACATTCCATATGCAAATTTATTTAACAAAAGGATGTCTTAATTTATTAATTTGTAATAATTAGTTATGCCCATAAGAATTGTTATGCATAAAATATAACAATTCATTTTTTAACACTCATTTCAGTTTTGTATCAATGTGAGTCAAAGCAGGTTCTAATAGTAATATGTTAAGAAGATTTAGCTTTAATTGTAATGGTTTTCTGATAACTTTAGTTAAAACATTTATCAACAGTTACATTATCTGAAGTACCCATTAAGATAAAACAAGCAAAAGAATAAATAACAGTAAACATGTGCTCTAGAAATGTTTATCAGAATGAGACTAATAATCTTCTTGCACTTAATATTTTGTAGAATTATATCGGAATTTATTACTATTGATTATCTATCCATTCATTTCTATTTTCAACAAATACTTGCCTACCATTTACTAAATAAGAGGAAATTAGAGGTGCTGAGGATACAAAATTAATGAGTGTCTAGCTTCGTGGAGTTCATAATTATTGTGACTTGCTTGTAAATGAACCTTCAAAAAATACTGAAGAATGAGTAGAAGTGGGAGAAAACTAGAACTAGAAAACTAGAACTGGGAAAAAGAGTTCCTTTAATATCTCAATGTAGAAAAACTACATCAGTAACTGAGCTTTCTATTCTTTTCTTTTTCTTTTTTTCCATTTGATTTTTAGATGGAGACATGGTTCTATGATCTCCCAGATTTAATCTCCCAATCTACATTCCTGGTGATTATTACTGATTTCAGGTCACTGCTTTTTAGCTAAGTCTGTAGCCTCCAGGTACAAAATAGATGTTAAGTATATCATTATTTGAATTCCAAATGTTAGAGGAAGATTTTCTTTTGCAAATTTTATGTTAATCTAGAAAAGAGAAAAGAATAAGGACCTGGTAGATTGTTTAATGTAATATAAAACAACCACAAAACAGGACTAGTTGAAATCTAAAACTAAACATAGATCTCTACATGTATATTTACTTAAACTTTTCAGTAGTGGATATACAAAGAATTTTCAAAAAAAAATGTAGAACTAGGTTCTCTATTCACTCTATGAAGATAATAAAAATATATGTAGGTTGAAAATCATCTGTACAATAAATATTAGAACTCACCCAATACAACTTTTCTTACAACCACCTTCTTCCCAAGTTCATTTCCTTGTGTGGAAGAGTGATTCCCAAAGGAAAAAACAAATCGCAAAGGATATGCATATGCCAGTCAATTCTAGGCAAAACCCAGAAAATGATCTTATTATGTGTCTTATGAAATATGTCTTCTAAAAGATGAGAAAGGATAACTAACATATATCAGTCTTCTCGGTTTTTCTTAGATAACATTTTTATTCCTTAGGCACACAGATTACCTTTTATTTTATAATAAGTTTGTATAAGAGAAATTTACCTGATCTTAGTGGACCTTTAGGTGGTGTCAGTCAAAAGGAGTTGCATGGCTGGGAAGGGTTGAAAGCCTCATTAATTGCAGTGGTCTAGGGACAACATGCACATTGGCTGCAGACAAACACTTTCTATTTTTTTAACCATTGTTCTTTAAACTGTGTATATAAGTCTCTTCAACCATTAATGTCAATCACAATTTTATTCCATCTGTTATAGTTTTAATGTGTGTTTTCTTTGAATTTGACTTATCGTGTACACATTTTCACATAGTGCCATCAATTCCAGTCTTGCTATCTTTAGTAGCTAAGATGTATCCTACCTTGTTGCCATTTCCTAATATTCTTTTTTTTTTTAAACATCTTTATTGGAGTATAATTGCTTTACAATGTTGCGTTAGTTTCTGCTGTATAACAAAGTGAATCAGCTATATGTATACATATATCCCAATATCCCCTCCCTGTTGCGTCTCCCTCCCACCCTCCCTACCCCACCCCTCTAGGTGGGCACAAAGCACCAAACTGATCTCCCTGTGCTATGCAGCTGCTTCCCACTAGCTATCTATTTTACATTTGGTAGTGTATATGTGTCAATGCTACTCTCTCACTTCGTCCCAGCTCACCCTTCCCCTTCCCTGTGTCCTCAAGTCCATTCTCTACATCTGCGTCTTTATTCCTGTCCTTCCCCTAGGTTCATCAGAAACATTTTTTTTTTTTTTAGATTCCATATATATGTGTTAGCATGCGGTATTTGTTTTTCTCTTTCTGACTTACTTCACTCTGTATGACAGACTCTAGATCCATCCACCTCAATACAAATAACTCAGTTTCGTTTCTTTTTATGAGTCAGTAATATTCTATTGTATATATGTGCCACATCTTCTTCATCCATTCATCTGTGAGTGGACACCTAGGTTGCTTCCATGTTCCAGCTATTGAGAATAATGCTGCAATGAACATGTGGTACATGACTCTTTTTGAATTATGGTTTTCTCAGGGTATATGCCCAGTAGTGGGATTGCTGGGTCATATGGTAGTTCTATTTTTAGTTTTTTAGGGAACCTCCATACTGTTCTCCATAGTGGCTGTATCAATTCACATTCCCACCGACAGTGCAAGAGTGTTCCCTTTTCTCCACACCCTCTCCAGCATTTATTGTTTGTAGATTTTTTGATGCTAGCCATTCTGACTGGTGTGAGGTGATACCTCATTGTAGCTTTGATTTGCATTTCTCTAATAATTTGTGATGTTGAGCATCCTTTCATATGTTTGTTGGCAATCTGTATATCTTCTCTGGAGAAATGTCTATTTAGATCTTCTGCCCAGTTTTGGATTGCGTTGTTTGTATTTTTGATATTGAGCTGCATGAGCTCCTTGTATATTTTGGAAGTTCATCCTTTGTCGGTTGTTTCATTTGCAAATATTTTCTCCCTTTCTGAGCATTGTCTTTTCATCTTGTTTATGGTTTCCTTTGCTGTGCAAAAGCTTTTAAGTTTCATTAGGTCCCACTTGTTTATTTGAACTGTGATTAAAAATCTTCAAACAAACAAAGCCCAGGACCAGATGGCTTCACAGGCGAATTCTATCAAACATTTAGAGAAGAGCCAACACTTATGCTTCTCACTCTTCCAAAATATAGCAGAGGGAGGAACACTCCCAAACTCAATCTATGAGGCCACCATCACCCTGATACCAAAACCCGACAAAGATGTCACAAAAAAAGAAAACTACAGACCAATATCACTGATAAACATAGATGCAAAATCCTCAACAAACTACTAGCAAACAGATTCCAACAGCACATTAAAAGGATCACACATTAAAAGGATCACACACCACCAAGTGGGGTTTATCCCAGGAATACAAGGATTCTTCAATATTCACAAATCAATGTGATACACCATATTAACAAACTGAAGGATAAAAACCATATGATCATCTCAATAGATGCAGAAAAAGCTTTTGACAAAATTCAACACCGATTTATAATAAAAAAACTCTCCAGAAAGTAGACATAGAGGGAACTTACCTCAACATCCTAATATTCTTTGATTGGTGCTAAGAGTCATTGTCACAAAGCAGAAAGTTTGGAGTCTTCAGAGTCAGGCACCTCTCTCACCAACATTTCTATGGTTTGAAGAGTTGTCTTATATATAAATTTATATATTTATTTACATTTTATTTTTGGCTGTGTTGGGTCTTCATTGCGGCAAGTGGGGGCTACTCTTCATTGTGGTGTGTGAGCTTCTCATTGCAGTGGCTTCTCTTGTTGTGGAGCACGGGCTGTAGGCACACGGGCTTCAGTAGTTGTTGTATGTGGGCTCAGTACTTGTGGCTCGCGGGCTCTAGAGTGCAGGCTCAGTAGTTATGGCACACGAGCTTTGTTGCTCCACGGCATGTGGGATCTTCCTGGACCAGGGCTCGAACCTGTGTCCTCTACATTGGCAGGCGGATTCCTAACCACTGCACCACCAAGGAATTCCTTGAAGAGTTGTTTTGATGCTTACATTTCCAGGTGGGTTGGGGGGAACTTCTGTCATCTTTTATTTTTATAATTATTTTAACATTATTTTATTTTTTCAGCTTGATTGTGAAATAATTGACATAATCATTATATATGTTTGAGGAATACAGCATGATGATTTAATTTACACATACTGTGACATGATTACCACAATAGGTTCAGCTAACATCCATCTTATCATATAGATACAGTAAAAAAAAAAAAACAAAAAGAAGAAAAGAAAAAATTTCCTCTTAACGACTTTCCTGTATGTCATACAACATTGTTAAATATAGTCATCACATTGTAGTACATTATATTATATAAGTACTAGTTGTAGTACTTATATAAGTACTAAGGTACTTATTTATCTTAGTACTGAAGTTTGTATCTTTTCACCACCTTCCTCCAATTCCTCACCACTCCGACCACCAACTTCTGGTAGCCACAAGTCTGGTCTCTTTTGTTTGTTTGTTTTTCAACATCTTTATTGGAGTATAATTGCTTTACAATGTTGTGTTAGTTTCTGCTCTATAACAAAGGGAATCAGTTACACGTATACATATGTCCCAATATCTCTTCCCTCTTGCATCTCCCTCCCTCCCAACCTCCCTATCCCACCCCGCTAGGTGGTCACAAAGCACCAAGCTGATCTCCCTGTGCTATGCGGCTGCTTCCCAATAGCTATCTATTTTACATTTGGTAGTGTATATATGTCCATGTCACTCTCTCACTTTGTCCCAGCTTACCCTTCCCCCTCCCCATATCCTCAAGTCCATTCTCTAGTAGGTCTGCATCTTTATTCCTGTCTTGCCCCTAGGTTCTTCTGACTATTTTTTTTCTTTTATTCTTTTCTTTTAGATTCCATATATATGTGTTAGCATATGGTATTTGTTTTTCTCTTTCTGACTTACTTCACTCTGTATGACAGTATCTAGGTCCATCCACCTCACTACAAATAACTCAGTTTCGTTCCTTTTTATGGCTGAGTAATATTCCATTGTATATATGTGTCACATCTTCTTTATCCATTCATCTGTTGATGGACACTTAGGTTGCTTCCGTGTCCTGGCTATTGTAAATAGAACTGCAATGAACATTTTGGTATATGACTATTTTTGAATTATGGTTTTCTCAGGGTATATGCCCAGTAGTGGGATTGCTGGGTCGTATGCTAGTTCTATTTTTAGTTTCTTAAGGAACCTCCATACTGTTCTCTATAGTGGCTGTATCAATTTACATTCCCACCAACAGTGCAAGAGTGTTCCCTTTTCTCCACACCCTCTCCAGCATTTATTGTTTGTAGATTTTTTGATGATGTCCATTCTGACCAGTATGAGATGATATCTCATTGCAGTTTTGATTTGCATTTCTCTAATGATTAATGATGTTGAGCATTCTTTCACATGTTTGTTGGCAATCTGTATATCTTCTTTGGAGAAGTGTCTATTTAGGACTTCTGCCGCTTTTTGGATTGGGTTGTTTGTTTTTTTGATATTGAGCTGCATGTATTGCTTGTATGTTTCGGAGATTAATCCTTTGTCAGTTGCTTCATTTGCAAATATTTTCTCCCATTCAGAGCGTTGTCTATTCATCTTGTTTATGGTTTCCTTTGCTGTGCAAAAGCTTTAAGTTTCATTAGGTCCCATTTGTTTATTTTTGTTTTTATTTCCATTTCTCTAGGAGGTGGGTCAAAAGGATCTTGCTGTGATTTATGTCATAGAGTGTTCTGCCTATGTTTTCCTCTAAGAGTTTGATGGTGTCTGGCCTTACATTTAGGTCTTTAATCCATTTTGAGTTTAATTTTGTGTATGGTGTTAGGGAGAGTTCTAATTTCATTGTTTTACATGTAGCTGTCCAGTTTTCCCAGCACCACTTATTGAAGAGGCTGTCTTTTATCCACTATATATTCTTGCCTCCTTTATCAAAGATAAGGTGACCATATGTGCGTGGGTTTATCTCTGGGCTTTCTATCCTGTTCCATTGATCTATATTTCTGTTTTTGTGCCAGTACCATACTGTCTTGATTACTGTAGCTTTGTAGTATAGTCTGAAGTCAGGGAGCCTGATTCTTCCAGCTCCATTTTTCTTTCACAAGATTGCTTTGGCTACTTGGGGTCTTTTGTGTTTCCATACAAATTGTGAAATTTTTGGTTCTAGTTCTGTGAAAAATGCCAGTGGTAGTTTGATAGGGATTGCATTGAATCTGTAGACTGCTTTGGGTAGTAGAGTCATTTTCACAATGCTGATTCTTCCAATCCAAGAACATGGTATATCTCTCCATCCGTTTGTATCATCTTTAATTTCTTGCATCAGTTTCTTATAGTTTTCTGCATACAGGTTTTTTGTCTTCTTAAGTAGGTTTATTCTTAGGTATTTTATTCTTCATGTTGCAATGGTAAATAGGAGTATTTCCTTAATTTCTCTTTCAGATTTTTCATCATTAGTGTAGAGGCATGCAAGAGATTTCTGTACATTCATTGTGTATCCTGCTACTTTACCAAATTCATTGATTAGCTCTAGTAGTTTTCTGGTAGCATCTTTAGGATTCTCTATGTATAGTATCATGTCATCTGCAAACAGTGACAGCTTTACTTCTTCTTTTCCAATTTGGATTCCTTTTATTTCTTTTTCTTCTCTGATTGCTGTGGCTAAAACTTCAAAAACTATGGTGAATAATAGTGGTGAGAGTGGGCAACCTTGTCTTGTTCCTGATCTTACTGGAGATGGTTTCAGTTTTTCACCATTGAGTACAATGTTAGCTGTGCGTTTGTCATATATGGCCTTTGTTATGTTGAGTTAAGTTCCCTCTATTTATTGTCATTTGCTTCTAGGTATTTTTGATTTCCTCTTGATTTCTTCGGTGATCTCTTGGTTATTAAGTAGTGTGTTGTTTACCCTCCATGTGTTTGTATTTCTTACAAATTTTTTCCTGTAATTGATATCTAGTCTCATAGCGTTGTGGTCAGAAAAGATACTTGATATGATTTCAATTTTCTTAAATTTACCAAGGCTTTATTTGTGACCCAAGATATGATCTATCCTGGAGAATGTTCCATGAGCACTTGAGAAGAATGTGTATTCTGTTGTTTTTGGATGGAATGTCCTATAAATATCAACTAAGTCCATCTTGTTTGATGTATCATTTAAAGCTTGTGTTTCCTTATTTATTTTCATTTTTGATGATCTGTCCATTGGTGAAAGTGGGGTGTTAAAGTCCCCTACTATGATTGTGTTAATTTCCCCTTTTAGGCTGTTAGTAATTTCCTTATGTATTGAGGTGATTCTCTGTTGAGAGCATAAATATTTACAATTGTTATATCTTCTTCTTGGACTGATCCCTTGATCATTATGTAGTGTCCTTCTTTGCCTCTTGTAATAGTCTTTGTTTTAAAGTCTATTTTGTCTGATATGAGAATTGCTACTCCAGCTTTCTTTTGATTTCCATTTGCATGGAATATCTTTTTCCATCCCCTCACTTTCAGTCTGTATGAAGTGGGTCTCTTGTAGACAGCATATATATGGGTCTTGTTTTTGTTTCCATTCAGCAAGCCTGTGTCTTTTGGTTGGAACATTTAATCCATTCACGTTTACAGTAATTATGGATATGTATGTTCCTATTACCATTTTCTTAATTGTTTGGGGTGTTTTTTTGTAGGTCCTTTTCTTCTCTTATGTTTCCCACTTAGAGAAGTTCCTTTAGCACTTGTTGTAGAGCTGATTTGGTGCTGCTGAATTCTCTTAGCTTTTGCTTGTCTGTAAAGCTTTTAATTTCTCCATCAAATCTGAATGAGACCCTTGCTGGGTAGAGTAATCTTGGTTGTAGGTGTTTCTCTTTCATCACTTTAAGTATGACCTGCCAGTCCCTTCTGGCTTGCAGAGCTTCTGCTGAAAGATCAGCTGTTAACCTTATGGAGATTCCCTTATTTGTTACTTGTTGTTTTTCCCCTGCTGGTTTTAATATTTATTTTTTGTATTTAATTTTTTATAGTTTGATTAATATGTGTCTTGGCATATTTCTCCTTGGATTTATCCTGTATGGGACTCTCTGTGCTTCCTGGACTTGATTAACTATTTCTTTTTCCATATTAGGAAGTTTTCAACTATAATCTCTTCAAATATTTTCTCAGTCCCTTTCTTTTTCTCTTCTTCTTCTGGGACCCCTATAATTCAAATGTTGGTGTGTTTAATGTTGTCCCAGAGGTCTCTAAGACTGTCTTCAATTCTTTTCATTCTTTTTTCTTTATTCCTCTCTGCAGTAGTTATTTCCACTATTTTATCTTCCAGGTCACTTATCTGTTCTTCTGCCTCAGTTATTCTGGTATTGATCCCTTCTAGAGAATTTTTAATTTCATTTATTGTGTTGTTCATCACTGTTTGTTTGCTCTTTAGTTCTTCTAGGTCCTTGTTAAACGTTTCTTGTATTTTCTACATTCTATTTCCAAGATTTTGGATCATCTTTACTATCATTATTCTGAATTATTTTTCAGGTAGACTGCCTATTTCCTCTTCATTTTTTAGGTCTGGTGGGTTTTTGCCTTACTCCTTCATATGCTGTGTGTTTCTCTGTCTTCTCATTTTGCTTAACTTACTGTGTTTGGGCTCTCCTTATTGCAGGCTGCAGGTTTGTAGTTTCCATTGTTTTTGGTATCTGTCCCCAGTGGCTAAGGTCGGTTCAGTGGGTTGTGTAGGCTTCATGGTGGAGGGGACTAATGCCTGTGTTCTGGGGGATGAGGCTGGATCTTGTCTTTCTGGTTGGCAGGTCCATGTCTGGTGGTGTGTTTTGGGGTATCTGTGGCCTTATTATGATTTTAGGCAGCCTCTGTGCTAATGGGTGGGGTTGTGTTCCTTTCTTGCTAGTTGTTTGGCATAGGGTGTCCTGCACTCCAGCTTGCTGGTCGTTGACTGGATTTGGGTCTTGGCATTGTGATGGGGATCTCTGGAAGATTTTCACTGTTTGATATTACATGCAGCTGGGAGGTCTGTTGTGGACCAGTGTCCTGAACTTGGCTCTCCCATCTCAGTGGCAGAGTCCTGATGCCTGTTTGGAGCACCAAGAGCCTGTCCTCCACACAGCTCAGAATAAAAGGGAGAAAAGAAAGAAAGAAAGAAAGAAAGAAGAAGATAAAATAAAATAAAATAAACGATTAAAATAAAAAATAATTATTTAGAGAAAAAAATTTTTAAGCAGTAAAAAAAAAAAAAAAAAGGCAAGACAGAACCCTAGGACAAATGGTAAAAGCAAAGCTATACAGAAAAAATCACATAGAAGCATAGACATACTCACAAAAAGAGAAAAAGGGAAATATACATATATATATCATTGCTCCCTAAGTCCCCCTCCTCAATTTGTGATGATTCGTTGTCTATTCATGTATTCCACAGATGCAGGGTACATCAAGTTGATTGTGGAGATTTAATCCACTGCTTCTGAGGCTGCTGGGTGAAATTTCCCTTTCTTTTCTTTGTTCTCACAGCTCCCAGGTTTCAGCTTTGGATTTGGGCCTGCCTCTGCATGTATTTCGCCTGAGGGCGTCTGTTCGTCGCTCAGACAGGATGGGGTTAAAGGAACCGCTGATTCGGGGGCTCTGGCTCACTCAAGCCGGGAGGAGGGAGGGGTACGGAGTACGGGGCGAGCCTGCGGCGGCAGAGGCCGACAGGATGTTGCACCGGCCTGAGGCGCGCTGTGTGTTCTCCCGGGGAAGTTGCCCCTGGATCACTGGATCCTGGCAGTGGCGGGCTGCAGAGGCTCCCAGGAGGGGAGGTGTGGATAGTGACCTGTGCTCGCACACAGGCTTCTTGGTGGCAGCAGCAGCAGCCTGAGTGTCTCATGCGCAAACAAGCCTCTCGGGCTGGTGAGTGCTGGTCAGCTCCGATCCTCTGTGCGGGAATCTCTCCACTTTGCCCTCCGCACTCCGGTGGCTGCATTCTCCTCCGTGGCTCTGAAGCTTCCCCGCTCCGTGCCCCCGCAGTCTCTGCCCGCTAAGGGGCTTCCTAGTGTGTGGAAACCTTTCCTCCTTAACAGCTCCCTCCCCCGGTGCAGGGCCCGTCCCTATCCTTTTGTCTCTGTTTATTCTTTTTTTTTTTGCCCTACCCAGGTACGTGGGGAGTTTCTTGCCTTTTGGGAGGTCTGAGGTCTTCTGCCAGCGTTCAGTAGGTGTTCTGTGGGAGTTTTTCCACGTGTAGATGTATTTCTGATGTATTTATGGGAAGGTGATCTCCAGGTCTTACTGTTCTGCCATCTTGAAGGTCCTCTGATCTCTTTTTTTTTTTTTTTTTTTTTTGCGGTACGCGGGCCTCTCACTTTTGTGGCCTCTCCCATTGCGGAGCACAGGCTCCGGACGTGCAGGCTCAGCAGCCATGGCTCACGGGCCTAGCTGCTCCACGGCATGTGGGATCTTCCCGGACCGGGACACGAACCCCCGTCCGCTGCATCGGCAGGCGGACTCTCAACCACTGCACCACCAAGGAAGCCCCTCTGATCTCTTTTTCTACGAGGTTTTTTTGTTTTTGTTTTTGCTTTAGTTTCCACATATAAGTGAGATCATGCAGTATTTGTCTTTCTTTGTCTGACTTCCTTCACTTAGCATAATGCCTTCAAGGCCTGCTTTTGCTGTATCCCGTAAGTTCTGGTTTGTCATGTCTCTATTTTTGTTTGTCTTAATAAACATTTTTATTTCCCTTTTAATTTCCTCTTTGATCCATTGAATGTTCAGGAGAGTGTTGTGTAATTTCAATGTGTTTGTGAATTTTCTAGTTTCCTCTTGTTGATTTCTAGTTTCATGCCATTGTGATTAGCAAAGACACTTAGTATTACTCCATTCTTGAATTTGTTAAGACTTGTTTTGTGGTCTAACATATGGTCTATCCTAGAAAATGTCACATGTATACTTGAGAGTACACATGTGTATTCTGCTGTCAATGGACAGAATGTTCTTTGTGTATCTTTTAGGTCCAGGAAATCTATAGTGTTGATCAAATCCACTGTTTCCTTATTGATTCTCTGTGTGGATGATCTATCCATTGTTGAGAGTGGGGTAAAAAAGTCTTCAAATATTATTGTTTATAGTAACTATACCATTTATTTTTCTCTTTAGCGCTGTTAGTTTTTTCTTTATATACTTAGGTGCTGTGATGTTGGACTCATAAATAGTTACATCTTTTTGATGCATTGACCCCTGTATCATTATATAATGACCTTCTTTGTCTCTTTTTACCATTTTTAGTTTAGTCTGTTTTGTCTGATGTAAGCAATATAAGCTGTCTACCCCTGCTTTCTTTTGGTTACCACTGCTTGAAATGTCTTTTTCCATCCCTTCACTCTCAGTCTATTTGTGTCTTTAAGGTGAAAGTGAGTCTCCTGTAGACAGCACATTTTGGATCTTCTATTTTTAATCCATTCATCCATACTATGTCTTTGAATTGGAGAATTTAATTCATTTATATTTAAAGTAATTACTGATAGATAAGGGCTCACTACAATAAAATGTTTTTAGTTGTTTTCTGGTTATTTTGTAGCTCCATCATTCCCTGTTTCTTATCCTGCTATCATTTTTTGTGTTCTGCCTTTTGGTATCAATATGCTTTGACTTCTTTATTGAGTTCTTTTGCGTAATTACAATACTATAAGATTTTCCTGTGTTTATCATGAGGCTTACATAAAATAACTTAAACTTATAACACCCTATTTTAAATTGCTAGCAACTTAACTTCAATAGAATTTGTATTCTTTACACTTTTACTTCTTCTCCCCGTCACACTTTAGGTTATTGCTGTTAAAATTTATACTTTTTTAAATATTGGGTTATTAATAATAGATTATTGTATTTCTTAATTTTGTTTAGTTACCTGTCTATGTTTCCATGTAGGTCACTAAACTTCCTTAAAAGGATTATTCTGAATTCTTTATCTGACAGTTCATAGATCTCCATTTCTTTAGGGTCAGTTATTGGAGTTTAATTAGTTTCCTTTGGTGGTGTCATATTTACCTGATTTTTTATGATCCTTAATTCCTTATGTTGGTATCTGTGCATTTGAGTAATAGGGCTCCTCTTGCAGACTTTACAGGTTTGCTTTGCCAGAGACAGTTCTTCATCAGTCTGCTCATTTTGGGTTTCTGGTGTGTCTGCCACTAATGCCTTTGGGCAGGTGGAGCCTGATATTATGATATATTTGGGTGAGGCAACTGTTAGAACTCTGAAGACAGGGATTGGGGGTTGTGCCGCTAGCTGAGAGCAGTTGGATAGGACTGTTGGCTTTGTTTCTTACTCAAGTGAGGCTGTAGAATGGGCTCCACAGTTGCCTGAATTCTCTGATCAGGCTTACTAGATGGTTGGGACTGGATGTAGCTGGTGGGGCTATGAATTAGCTTCCCTGTCCTAGCAGGGAAGTAGGTCAGGGCCCAGGGCCTGTGCAGTTCATTGTTTGGAGGCCTGAATAAGGCCTGAGTATGCACTGAATACCCTGGTCAGATGAGGCCACTGATTTTGCTCTGCAGATAGGGGAAGCCATGGCTGTGCTCTCTGTTCAAGTGCCACTGTATGTGGGACTGTTGAATGGGCTATGCAACTTCCCATGTGTTCTGGTTAGGTTTCCTTGTTGGATGGGCTGAAGGCTGTATTCAATGATGAGCAAGACTATGAATTAGATTCTCTGCCCAGACACAGTTGCAGAAGCTGCTCTAAAACAAGTGAAGCTCTTTGTTGTCTTAACTCAAGCTGACCCACACCCAAGTTACTTGGCTGAACAGGGCTGCTGGCTTTGCTCTCCAGACTATCAGTTCTGTCTGCCCTTTGCTCAACTTGAGTGCTGCTGTGCTGCAAAACTTTCAGGTATTTTTGCTAGCCCTTCTGATCAGTTGGGGCCAGAGGAATAGCCTTCCAGACTATTCTCAATTTTCCAAGGAGGTTCTCAGTTTGAGAGACGCCAAGAGCTACCCTTGGCTATGAATTAATCTTCCTGCCTGTGCATAGCATGGGAAGACCCCATGACTGGTACTGGCTTTGCTCTGTGGGTGATCTGCTCTGCCTGTCCACCTGCCTCTTGACTCAAGCCCCACTGTGCCACACAACTTCCAGGAGTTGTCACTAGCTCTTCTGTTCAGATGGGGCTGGAAAGTACTTTTCACTGTGGGTGGGGCCATGACTCAGCACCGTGACTGGGTGTGGACAAATGGGCTCTAGGGCTGATAAAACTCCTTGAGTATCTGAATCAGTCAGATCTGTGCCCCCTCCCCCCAAGTTACCTGGTCAAAGTGTACCCCTGATTTGGTTCTGCAGACCAACGATGTCGCTGGTTGGATTTACTAGGCAGGCACTGCAGATACGAACTGTCTGCCAAGATCTGTGTGTTGATTGTTGCAAGCCCCTCCCTGCTTCTCTGTCACAGATTCCCAGTGGCTGGGCCCCATAGATTCCTCTGCAATTACCATAGTGCGAGATCAAAGTAGGGGCTCCCACAGAGCAGCCCACAATGTTGAAGGAGATTGGTTGTCCGCCCTGGGTTCTCTTTTCCCTCTGGACGAACCAGTGGCTCAGAGAAGACCTCTCTGCATAGTGTTGCACTGTCCTACAGGAGGGTCAATGTGGTCAACGTGTAGCTGCTTCTCTCGCCTTCTGATGCAGTCTGCCTTGATCTCTGAGGTTCAGTGGGTATTTCAGCCTCACCCCCGTGCTCTAGGATTCTCTTAGTGGTGTCTTGTTTCTGAATAGATGTTAATTGTTCTTCTCATGATGGTGAGTGAATTCAGGAGCTAACTAAGTTGCCATCTTGGTGATGTCACTCTGATGCTTACATTTTTTGAAGTTTCTAACACAAGGGCAGTGAGATTGCTCAGGATTTGGTGGCTGTTGCCATATTTTTGTGTTTCTTTCTTCTATGCTTGTCCTCCTGTGACATCACGGAACATTTCATTAATTCAAAGACCCCAGAAATCATAGCTACCACAGAAGAAATCTATGAGAGCATCCATAGATTTAGGATTTGGGGGTTGCAATTAGGAGTAATTAGGTGATTAAAGCGCTCCAAGACAATCAGATATAAAGTCAAATAAGCATTTTATAGCATGGGTCTTTCCAAGATAAAATTCAAATTTGTACTCACGGCACACAGGACTCTTCCACACTTAACCCTTGCTACCCTACCCAGACTTATCATTACACATCTGCAGGGTACTGTGTTCTTCAGCCATATGGTTCACTAGTGATTTTCACAGCGGCCAGGTTCTTCCTTATATCCTTTCTTTACCAACTACTCATTCAATCTCCATTTATCTGGATAATTCTGACTGACTCTTCAAAATTCGTCTCAGGTTTCTTCTTTCCCTGGGGGTATTCTGTGTGGATTAGGTGCCTATTCTCTGAGTTTTCATAGTAACACCTATATCATGTGGATAAAAATTGCTCTTGTCATAGCATTTTTACAGCACATGCTATATTTTAATTATTCCTTGTCTTGTTTTTCTTATCCTCTGTACTCTACAAGAACTCTAAGTTGAAGGGAAGAGAAAAAAAGGGAAGCAAATACTTATACTATTATGTAGAAAAAGCTATGGTATATGTAGAAGTGCAGAAGTGCTGTTCTGCTTCAGAAGTATGTCAAGTAGACTTAGAGGAAAATGGCTAGTGGGGCAATTTAGCCAAGTAAGATAGCATGAGCAAAGAATAGGAAACAGCATGAGGTGATGACAAAAGGTCACACTAGAGAAGCAGGTAATAGACAAATCACAGAAAGGCTGGTGCTCCATGTTAAGTAATTTCAAATCCTTGAAAGGCTTAAATGTAAGGGCTAGGGCGACATAATCAGATTTGACTTTAATATCACTCTGTCAACTATGTAGAAGAAGAAACCTGGGGGGAGGGAGCGACCAGTGGGGAGGTTATTTCTATAGTACAATGAGAGATGATGAGGCCTTATATTAGAACATGTTAGAACTGAGGTATCTGTGAGACCACAACGTGGAGATGCTGGTGACAGCTAGATATCAAAGTTTGTCTTGAGGAGGAGTAATCTAGACTGGAGGAAGAGATTTAAGAGTTGTCAGCCTATGGGTAGTACTTGAAAATTTGAATGAGGAAGAAAGCTCCTGAAGAACATGAAAACAATGAGGAGAGTAGGAAACCAAGGGTGGGATTGAGGAGATCACCCACATTTAAGGGGTGGTCAGAGGAAAAGGACTGTAAAGGTAAAGTAAAAAGATAACTAGTGTGGTGCCACTGAAGGAACCTGTTTAAAGAAGGAGGAAATGACCCACACACTCAAATGTAGTGACTGAGTCTAGTAAATAAGGACTGATAAATATCTGTTGAATTTATCAGTCAAGCAGTCAAAGAAAATAGCAACAAAAGGAATTTCAGTAAGATGGTGAGCAAGAACCATTCTACTTTGAATTCAGAGTTAACAGGAAGTAGAGAGAGAGAACTCCTGGGGAGTTAGGGGTGGTTGGGCAGAAAGATAATAGGGTAAAAGCATAGAGAGTCATAATGAAAATTGTTCAGTTGATTTGCCATAGGGTGTCTAAATTGGATCTAAATGGAATATTGCATTTGATGAGTGAGATAATTGAATTTAAAATTTCAGAAATGGAGTGGTATAGACTAGAAGGTGATAGGACCCAGGCATGGCCTAGAGAATAGGTGAACAGAAGGCTAAATTCAGATTTATGACTTTGAGAGTGGTGAGCTAAAATATTCAACTACAATTGAATTTATTTTTCATAGATTTCTGACAGCTGTTGCTACAGAGTTTTTTTAGGTTTTTCTTTTTAGGTTTTTTAGGTTTCATGGTTACTTGGTATTATTTTTTTATTATTTTTGCTTTAACATTTGATCTTGAATTTTATATGGTCTAATATTAACATTGTTACTGTTGCTTTCCTTTTGGTCATTTTTGTGGTTCATCTTTGCACTTTATTTTCTGCTTTCTCTATTGTTTTATTTTAAATGTGTCCTTTATAGACAAAGTATTACAATACCTTTGAAAAATCCAATTTGAATGATAATTTCTTGAGCACTATGTTAACTCATTTACATTCTTGTAATTACTTTACCATTAGGATTTAATACTTACCTTTTTTCACGTTTTTTTTTTAATTACTATGCTTTCTGTTTCCTTATTTGCCATCTTTTTTTCTATCCTCTATTGGATAGGTTAAATTTCTCTCTCTCTCTTTTTGGTTACACCTAACTTAAGACACATAGCTATATTTCTTCTTTATCTATGTCATTGTTTAACAATATCTATGTCATACCCTTAAGTAAAAGTCTGTCTGAGTATGGTCTTCTCCTTCTTGTTCTCACCTATCTTTCTGAATTGATATTTTTAGAATGAATACACACACATACATTCTTCTTATTTAGACCACAAACATTTTACTGTTACTTCCTCATTCTTATATTTTGTATTGATTTCATAGTTTTATTTATTATCTGACTAGTATACTTCCTGAAAGAGTGTTTTCCGAAGGTCTTTTTGCCCTAAAACTTGAGTTTTTATGTCTAAGAAAAGCTTTATTTCATGCACACACTTAAAGGATATTTTATTGGTTATAAATGTCTAGGTTCAAAATTCTTTACCTTTAACACTTCAAATGTTATCCCATTGTTTTCTTGCACCCAGGGTTGTTGAAAAGCTTGATTCTTAGTCTTTTGTAGACCTTTGCTTATAATCTTTTCCTTTGTCCTTGAGCCTCATTCTTTCCATAACTATTATTTCTATTTTTATTTTAGTGAAAATATTGTGTTCTTCCTTTGTATTTCATCATCTTCATTTATCACTTTGAGGACGCTTATTCTGCTGATTTGTAATTCTTCTTTTGTCTAATCTGTTCATTCTGTTTCATCTGATATAAAATGATGTGTTTGTTGTCTTTCTTAAAGTAGCAACTGGATTCCAAGGTGATTAATTATGAAGATTCCTGGAAGCTGTGAAGCAAAGTTTTGGTTTAGATTTTAAAGTCAATTTAGAATAATAGAAGAGACAGCAACTCCAACAAATTAGGGGAAAAGATAGTCATGTAGGTGGATGACAGAAATTATGGATAGAAGTGTTAGAGGCAAAAGTAGAGTCTCCAAGGAGGATGAACTTTGACATGTAGGAAAGAAGGGTTTCCTTCTGGAATAGAAGAAACCTGAGTATGTTTATAGGTAAGAGGAAAAAATGAGAGATGCAGGAGACTGAGTAATTTATGATGTAAGCTTCCAGAAAGAAAAGGGACAAATGACATGTGTAATTTTTATTGAAACTATCAGAAATGCTCCAAAGTAAACCACTTACCATGAATTGTGTTTAGCATCCTTCTTCCCTCAGGTTTCCTTCACATCTGTTCAATACAAATTTGTTGTCCATTTAATGGTGGAGTAGTAATAAGAAAAATGTCATGAAATTAAAATTTGAGTTTGGTAACAATCAATAATATACTTGAAAACTTTCAGAAAGTGGACTAACCAAAAGAAAGAAAACATGTATATTTATTTTCCTAGATCCTTTAGAGATCTCTCAGTGCACATGGAATAACATCTAAAGTCCAGAACAGGGCCTAGAGCCACACTCTGGAATATGATACCCAATGGCCACGTGTGTGTGTATGTGTGTGTGTGTTTGTTTTTATTTTTTTGTGGTACGCGGACCTCTCACTGTTGTGGCCTCTCCCGTTGTGGAGCACAGGCTCCGGACGTGCAGGCTTAGCGGCAGTGGCTCACGGGCCCAGCCGCTCCGCGGCATGTGGGATCTTCCCTGCCCGGGGCACGAACCCATGTCCCCTGCATCGGCAGGCGGACTCTCAACCGCTGCGCCACCAGGGAAGCCCCCTATCAAAACATTTTAAAAGAAAAATAAAGTTTGTAGGAAGTCATCTCTCTACAAGCTAAGTATATGAGCTCTGGCTCAAGGTATTCATGATAATCACTCTATTTATGCAGATACTAATTTCCAAAGGACTAACCCAGGGTGATTTGCCCAGCCATCACCTGCCAGCTGGCGTAAGCTAATGCAAGGAAAAGCAACACAGATCAGAGTGTCAGGATTACTTCATTTTAAGTTCTAAAATATTCTGCGTTTTGATACACATATAATCTAAATATTCTAAAAAAACTTTTAAAGATTGCTAAATTTTTTCTCTCTGAACTCAGACTGACGTGCAACTTTTATCATTATGCACAATATTCTAAATGTATTATATTTTGCTAGATGGAGGACGTTATTGAGGATATAACCGGTACGGAATCGAGTTTTAAAGAGGAAGGAACAGGCTCTCCTCTGCTAATGCAAAGAACAGTAAGTGTTTCCAGACCTGAGGAGGTCAATGAGATTAAAATCAATAATAGCATATGATGATAAAACAAGAAATTTCATTTGATTAATAAGTGGTGTTTTCTTCTGCACTTTTGAAACAGGTACAAGATAGATAAATATTAAAAAAATATTTATTGGGGCAGAAAAAAAGATACATAATTTTATTGAGGAAGACAATAGGACGTGTACTATTCTATCTGTCTATCTATCTATCTACTTACCTACCTAATCTCTATAAACACCATCTAATTATATATCTAGTCTGCTATAGCATTTTCTGTGAAATCTTCAGATTTCCTTTTGAAGCACAACATATCATAATACCCTCATAAGTTCATGGCTAAATTTTAACTATTTTACCATGACTAACAGCTATCAGATTCAGAGGCTCTACACCTTATAGAGGAAAGAAAAAAATTATAACAACAAAAATATAACTTTACTTCTGAGCCAATAACCAGAGGTTAAAGATGAACTGAAGAAAGCTAGAAGAGCCTCACACTACTTTAAGGCATGTAGACAGATTTCTGTGTTGAAATCACAAATTCCTGAAATAATATGCAGTGAAGAGTTATCTTATCTCCTATTTGATTACTGTTGCCTTCTCATTGTTCATTTATTAATCTCTAGAAATGAATCTGTAAAGGGTGTGCAAGCTCTTTCTATACAGTTTGAAGGGTTGTTGTTGGTTTGTTTATGGTTTTAGACCTTTGAGAAAACATGAGAAAAAATATGAAAGATTGTGATTTAATTGTTAAACATTTCATTTAAAGAAAGTGAATTCTGACTAGATACTGTTCATCAGTAAATCAGTGGGCTAAGTTGTATTAATATTAACAATGGACATTTTAAATTTAAAACTTTAAGAAAAAAATTAGACAAAGCATCCCTCTTTTCTTTATTAATTCCCAAATAGACTACAAAAAGGAGAATTATCTCTTTCCTCCTTTTCTCTCGTACAAAGGACCTCCACTTTATAACAAGTCATTAATACCACTATTAGACAAAGATCAAATGAGGTTTAAAATCTAGGTTTTTTTTGAAGGTTTTTTTGGTGGATTTTTTTTGTTTGTTTTTTGCCTGTTTGTTCGTTCGTTTTTTAGAATGAAGTGACAATTCTTTCTACCTCTTCTCTCTTCAGGTTTTAAGCAGCATATTTATAGGAAATCTAACAAATTATCTATATAAATGTTATTAATGCTAAGTTTCCCCATCTAATTCAACAGCATGAGGTTACTATTTTCTTAACTAGTATTCAACTTCTGGGTCTGAGGAAATGATATTAATTTCCTGCAATCTTCTCTTCCTTGTATGTGGTACTTATTTCATTGAAATTGTATATTGAAACATTCTCTTTGTCAAATTATCTTACTTGTTTTGTAGAGGTTGCATAGATTGCTTATTCCATGCAAACTGGTGACAGTGAGTATTGGGAATTTGCTTTTGATATACAGAATGTAAAAGATAGATACTACTGGCCTATTTGTACTTATATAAAGAAGTATCTGCTGTTGGCCAATCAATAATCATTGATAAATCAGGATCAAGATATAACCCCAAGCAGTTCAACTGACCAAATATTTATTCAATAGTTATTATATGCAAAGCACAATACGTGCACTATAGGAAACTAAAAGTTGAGTGAGACACAATTCACATATCAAGAGGCAACATGATAGTGAGGCAGTGCAGTGAGGCACACCTGAGAGACAGGGAGGGAAAGAATATGGATCTTGGTATTAACCCAAGTTGTCATCTAGGTATTGTGCAAGTCACTTCTCTTTATTTCACTTTCTTCTTCTGCATTATGAGAATAATTGAAAATATTTATTGCCAAAGCTATTTTTATATTAAATCTTGGTAGATGGCATATATATATATATATATATATATATATATATATATAATTTTTTTAAATGCTAGTCAGAGAGTTGCCCTGGAGTTTGACTAAAGTAGAAACCATGCGAAATTGAGATATTTTTGGAATGCTTTAGGAAAAGATGATATTTGAGATATAGTTATAAAGGAAGGTTAAGATTTTAAGAGGTAGACATGAAGGCAGCAAAGTATAACAAGTTGAGAGAACAACATAAGAAAAGGCAAGAAGTCAGAAAAAAAGAATGTATAAGAATAGGTGGTAGAACAGAGATAGGAAATTCTGAAGGATATTTATAGTTCATGTGGATAAAAATAAAGACCTGTTAGATTCAGAGGAATGCTTTGAGTAAGCATTTTAGCTAGTGAACTTTTGGTTGTAGATGATAGAACCTGGCTAATATGGGGCTTAAGTATGAAAGGAATTTGTTGGCTCATGTCATCCACAAATTCCTAAGTAATATTGTATGTGAACATCCCTCCATAACTTTGCCTTTGTTCTGTACTGGCCTTATTCTCAGCTGTTGAGCAGACACTATCACAGCTTATTCCTAGCTATGCACACAATTCTTCCTTGCTAACCCAGTTTTTTTTCAGACATCCACTCCTTCACAAGGAAGAGGAAGTTTCTGATTAATTTAAGCCAACCCTGGTGACCCTGTTTCCCTGGCCAGAGATTGTTTTAAGAATGAGCTTGTGTTGCAATTCTGGCAAGTTGAGCAGGTTCCTGGGGTCTTCTAGAATTTACTTTAGCCTTTAAAGGAGACCCAAGAAAGAGAAGGTTTTGCCTCTCCATGATGTTGTAAGACAATGTGACTTATGTAGTCATTTTATTGCCCAGAAGGTAAATAAACTGAGGAAAAACTAAAGAAACAAAGAGAGGAAAATCTAAACGGAATGCAAAGAAATACTGCTTATATGCCCCTGGAGAATTCTTTACCTATGGATCTCACACATTAAGTAAGATTTTTTTCCTTTATTTTATAAGCTAATTGTGTCAGGATTTTCTGATTGTCATAACCAAATGCATCCTGGTGGATACATTAAGTCAAGCTTAAAAACTTAAGAGGAGAGCTTCCTTTCCCGCTTAGTTCCAGTTCAATCTCTGGGCTAATTCCTTGTGGAGCAATTTCTGTCATATATCTAACTGTCAGCTAATTTTTCTGGGTCTTGGGCCCACGCTAGAGCTGTGAATCAGGCAGCTCCACAAAACAAATTATCTAGGTTAAGAGTGAGAACCAGGAGAGCAGGAGTTGTTACCAAAATAAATGTAAATGAATTCTAGAGAGGCTGAAACAACAGATGCCCATAATGGTAAGCTTCAAAAGTGAGGATATTTATCAATAATAATAATTTTTCTTAATATCTCACCTACTATGTCACAGGCACGTTGCTGAGTATTTTACATATTTTCTGTAGTTCTCACAGAAATTGCAAAGTCTTAGGGGCAGTCTACTGATTGTGCTGTTAGTCACTTTGGGGTTCTTTTGTTGTGACTTAAGCAGAAAACCTTGAGTGTAGATTTATCCCAGGACCACTGCATATAGGCTTAATTAAAAATCATGTTCTAACTTCTGTTGGTGGAAAGCTTGGAAGCTGCTAAGGGTCCACTTGTGGTGGTCCTTCACATTTCCCCAGATTGAATGGAATAGTTCAAGGTTTTCACAGATCAATTTAGCCCAGGTATTTCTGACCCAGAAATGAATATTGAGTGATTAGTGACTAGACTCAGAATAATTAAGCAGAAGTTACCTCTCAATTTCTATTTGACCAAGAGAACTAGGCAACTGTCAATTCGTTCTTACTGCAACAATTTTGTAAATTGGACTGAAAAGACCCAAAGTGCAAGAAACATTCAGTGAAATCAGCTGTGTTTTCATCAACACCTTAACCTCTCAGTTTCTCAGTCTCCTTGGTGTCAGTGGTATTTTTCTCCTTCCTATCCAGCGATCCCTTCACATGATGATATCTTAGATCTTGTTATTATGTATTTCTCTATCCTATAACATTTTTATTTCATACTTTTTGACCATTACATTCTGTTTTTCAGTGCACCTACTCTAATGTTCTTACTTCACCATTGCTCAAGCTTGTGGAGACTCCAAATCAATTGACTCTACCACTGTTTTTCTCAATAGCTATTATTTCTCACTCATGACATCTTTTTTGATATAGAATATGTTTATTATACATAATCTAGGTATATTGAGTATAAAATAACTATCAGTGCAAATAATTACACACACACATTATTAGGGTTAAGCGTCAGGTTAGGGTTTTTGTGTCTCAAAGGCTTGTGTTGTGCAACTTCTCAGTCTGTTTTCCAGATGATCGCCATTCTCAGATACAACATTTGCAAATCAGTGTTTTCTCACATTCGGTCCACTGCCTCTTTCGTCATGCATACGCTTGCCTGTGCTGTTGAAAACCTTTTCAGTCACCTGGAGCCCCAACTGGGTTTATTGTGCTTCTCTTTCCACAAACATGGTTCCAAGACTGAGGTCCAAGAACGCAGTACCTATGGGTTTCTTCTAGGCCTCGCCTGGCTTCAGGTTTTACGTTGCAGTAGTCGATTTGGTGTGAGTTTCTTGTTGTAGGTGGCATTGTGATGCTTGTGCATGGAGCGGTCCTGTTTCCCCAACACCATTCATTGCACAGGCTATCATATCCCCACGGGACCTTCTCACCTCCTTTGTCAGAGACGAATAGACACATAAGCGTGGCTTTCTTTCTGGCCTCTCCTTTCTCCTCCATGGATCTATGTGGATGTCTTGTGTGCCTATACCATGATGTCTTGATGATGGCAGGTTGGCAGGCTAGTTGGAAATCAGGCAGTGTGGGAAGTCCGAAGTCTGTGCTTCTGTCTGAAGAGCGTATTGCCACTCTCTAGGTTCTTTTGTGTTTCCAGACGCATTTTGGAATTCTTGGTTGTACTTGTCTGAGAAAATCTGTGGGTATTTTGAGAGGAATGGCATTGCATCTCTGGATTGCCTTGGGGGTGTGGAATCATTTCCACAAGACGGACTTTGGCGATCCATGAGCACCACCTATCTTTCCATGTTTTGTGTGTATCATTTTCATTTTCTTTCATTGGTATGTCTCTCATCCAGTTTTCTGAGTTACGGGTCTTGTAGGTCATGGGTTAGACGGACTCCTAGGTATTTTTTTTGTGTTGTTGCCGTCATTGTCCACAGGGTTCTCTTCTTCCTTCCTCATTCAGATAGTTTGTTGTGAGTGTACAGAAAGCAACCGATT
Source organism: Pseudorca crassidens (assembly GCF_039906515.1). Lineage (NCBI taxonomy): Eukaryota > Metazoa > Chordata > Mammalia > Artiodactyla > Delphinidae > Pseudorca > Pseudorca crassidens. The sequence continues at coordinate 73,744,918 of NC_090303.1, read as the reverse complement.
TCTGTAGTGTCGATGAAGTTTCTACCCTGCAATCAAACTGAGTTTCCTGACGAGTTTTGTTCTGTTTTGTTCTGTTTTCTTTTGGGGGAAGAGGGGGTCACCTTCAGCATTCTCTGTGCAGAGAATCAGGTCCATTGGACTCTTTCCTCTGCAGTTGGATACCTCTTCTTTCTTTTTTCCATGCCATTAATATGGTGAGGATTTCCTCCACCTTGGAAGATGAAAGCGGCCAGTGTATGCAATAACTGGCCCCCTTCTCCTTCCTCCGTCTCTATCTCTCTGAGACCTCCAGGAAGGGCAGGACAAGGCCAGGGCTGCATAGAGCTCAGCTTGGTGAGCTGGATCGCTGTTCGTCTGCCCCTCCATCCAGGGCGTAATTTGCTCTACCATCTGTGGCCGGGGGTGTGGTCGTGCGGGGTTGGGGGTCCCGTCAGCCTTTTCCCTCTTTGAACCAATCTTTTCTTCGTTATGTGTTGGCAAACTGCAGTCCACCAGACGGGTTGTCTGAGGCCAGCCTTTGGTTCGGGCCGAACACCAGCCTCTGTGGGTCACCCTGTGGTGCCCAGCATACAGCCCCACCCTGCTCACCTTTGTACTCCAACTGGCTGTACTCTGGGTCCTCCAGCTGACACTGGGGGAAGCGTGGCATGGTGCTCCAGGTCAGTGCCAGATGTGCTGTGCTCTTTTCAAAGCCGGGATTGGGTCCCGTGGACCTCTGGGCCCTGATTCCGGAGAACCCTCCATGGCCACACTCACCCAGAGCCCACGCTGGCCCTCGTAGGCAGTGGGGACGGGGCGGTGGGGTGGGCTGCCCCGGCCCCTCACTCATGACATTTTGACAATTTCTTTCTTAACCTATTCTTGGTCAAGTACTATAACCATTTCTCTTGCGAACACTCTTAGCATATACCCATTTTTCTTCATTTTATTCTCCTAACAAAAGCCCAACCCTGATTAAACTTATTTTTCATCTTACTCCACATCTTCACCTGGGTAGCTGAATGGATAAAATTTTACCACATTGCTCATAGTACTCACCTCCTATACATCACCAAAATTTCATAGGGGCTTTCACTACTACCAGACAATACTACAGCTATTCCTTGGTGAAAATTCTCATTAATTAAGACAACATTATACTTTCTCTTCTCTTCTCAAATCTCCACCATTCCCCATCCATTCTCCATTTTCTAGCTGATTTCTCTTTCACAACATACTTCAGAGAGAAAATATATGCAATCAGGTTAGAACTTACTTGTTAGCTTTGCATCACAAATTCTATAAGACCACCTGCATCTGTTTTGATTTTCTCTGCCATCCCTTCTGTTAGAATAGAATTGTCCCAGCTCATAATCTGAAGCCAGCCCAACTACTTGTGTCCTAGATCTCACAAATTCTTACCTTCTCAAGCACTCTCCCTCTCTAAATAGCAGCTCCTCCTATATCATCAGTCTATTCTGATGTATTGAATTATAAATATCAGCATTACACTTGTCTTTACTAAGATTCCCCCCAAATAAAACCAAATCAAACAACTCCCTTTGAATGCAGTTCCTCTCCAGCTACCACATCATTTCCTGACTCCCTACCCCTCAGAACTCTCTCTGCTTCCATTTCCTTACCTCCCATTCTCTACTCTCCAATACAGCTGTTGCCCTTACAATTCTAAAAGAGCTCTTAAAACCAACCAGTACCGAAGCCAATAGTAAATTCTCCATTCTCACCAGCCTTGGTTTCTCTGTGGCAGTAGCCATGGTTGACCACTCCCTCCTTCTTGAAGTATTATCTGGGATTCTGTAGCGCCATATTTTTTGGCTTTTCACCCACCTTACTGGTTCTTTCTCTTCTAATAGACATCTACATGCTAAAGTGCTCCCAGGCTTAGACTTCAGTCTTCTTTTCTCACATATCTATACATTCTGTTGGTGATCTCAACCCTTCTCCAGCCTAGCTGTCTCCCCTAATGCTAGATGTGTATGTCTTACTGCTACCTTAACATCTTTTGTGCTTCCAACAGACATCTCAAACCTAATCTGACTGAAAAGAAGTTTTTGTCCCCCTCCTTATCCATCTAGAACCAACACCCTCCAAAAAAAGTAATTCTTCTTCTCTCTCTTACTTCCACACAACCACATTTACCAGTATGCCCTCCTACTCTGCATCCCAGATTTCCTGAATCTCACAGCTTATCAGCTCCTCTACTAAAACCCTTTTCCAGGCTATGATCATCTCTCACTTGAACTTCAGAACTAAGCTCTCTGCTACTTCTTTCCCCCGTACGGCTGTTGATCACACAGCAGCCAGAACGATCTTCACATAGCAAAACTCAGATCCTGTTTCTCTGACTGCTGAGCATTCTGTTAACTTCCTGAAATCCTCAGAATATAACCAGGACCCTTGGCCATAGTCAGCACTTCCCTGTAACTTTAGGCTCTGGTCTTGATAGCCTTCTTCCTACTCCTTGAATATGACATGCATATTATCATTTTAGGACCATGGAATTTCCTTTTTTGGGCTTGGAATGATTTTGTCCCAGATCTTTGCATGACTATCTCTTTATGCCTCAGATCTTTAGTCCATATCAACTTGTCAGAGAGGTCTTCCACAATCACCCTATTTGGAACACCCCATCCCACACTTCCTAACTCAATATCTTATTTAATTCCCTGGGACACTTAGGATTAGAGTTACAAAAATTATCTTGTGTTTTATTTTATTTACCTATTTATTGTGTGCTCCCACCCTTAAAATGTGAACTCCTGGAAGCTGGTGATCTTGTCTGTCTTGTTCACTGCTGTGTCCCTAAAGCCTAAAAGAGTGACCTGTTCATTATTTTATTCTCAGTACCCAGCACAAATGTCTAGCACATCATAGGTGCTCAGCAAATACATATGAAATAAATACTTTAAAATTCACACACAATATTTTAAAAAATTGTTCCCATTATACATTACCATTTAGGAAATTTTTTAATGGCTAAAATCGGCAGCAATAAGGATAACAACAATAATAATAGCTACTATGCCTTGGGTACTTGCTATGTGACAAGGATTGTGCAAAACACTTTTCATGAAAATTTAATCACCACAACAAACATATGAGATAGAGACTATTATTATGGATTATCATTTTACAAATGAGGAAAGAGGCTTAGAGAAGTTCAGTAACTCACTCAAGTTCATATAGTTAGTGAATGTCAAGAGAGGGGTTTGAATCCAATCCTGTATGACACCAAATGCACAATCTTACCCACTCTGCTGTGCTAGCAGCCTCAGAAGGAAGCCATTTCATAGAATTGTAGAATCTTAGAATCTGAAGGGACCTTAGCCTGATCCGATCCTCTGTCACATTCCAGCCAAAGGATTGTTTAGCCTCTGAGTTTAAATCTGTCTCCCTATAATTTCTACCCTTTAGTCTTAGTTTCACCTCTCCCTTTCAGAGATGTGGTTGTGCACAGTAACTCACTTCTTTTATCATAGATGGGTATTTTTCAATCAAGTGTCTGTAAATGCTGGTGGCGTTTGACAATCTCAGTATACTGTTATAGTTCAAGACTATTTCAGAGACAAGGACTGAGTAAATATTAACAACCCCCTGTGCTTGATTGGAACTTGAAAGGACTACAGAACACCAACAAGCAAGCTTTTGTCAATCACAATCTAGAGCAGATTAGACTTAAAGTCCAAGGAAGAACCAAAGTTCACCTTAGAAGTTTCTGCACAGCTCTCCCAGTTATTGCTTGCAAGTGTAAGGAAAAGAAAATGATGAAGGAGAAAGAGAAAACCATTGCTATTGTGAAGGTTATAGACACTTCAAAGTTAAAACTGGTGAGCAAGTGCATTTTGGAATTCTTTCAATGTTTGGAGATGAAACCACCTTAAATACTGAATTTAAACTTTATAAACTAATAGTCAATAAAATAAGGTATGTAGAAGTTGAGCATTGAAAAGTGTAACATATAGTCTGCTGTACTGACAAGCTTATTTACTTAGAAGATAGTTTTTAATGCTTTGGCTACAGTAAAAATATTTTTATAGTCTATTTAGTTAAACAATTGTTAAAAATAATGTTATATTGTGACCTTTTTATCAAAAAGTGGAGGTTCTACTAATTATTTGTTGCAGCGTTTACATTTGGTACTAAACAGATTATATATATATAAAGTGTATGATGCAAAAGCATTTATTATGTTACCATTCTCTGTTTTGTATTTTATCTTTTCTATTTGCTTTATGAACCAGCTGGTCAAGGACAGGAATCTCCCACTCCCGCCCAAAAGATTATTTTTATTCACTCATAATAGAACGAAAAAAAAAATAACTCAGTGGGATTTCTCTTTTCAATGTTTATCATTCAAACCTCATAGCCCTGCTTCAGCAAATAAAATAAAGTTAGGGGGAGATCAATTGTACATGTCCTAAAACTGGAAAAATCTAGTTTACTATGTTTAAAGGTAAACTAGAGGAAAGAATAAATACACAAAAGGAAAGAAAATATTCTCTTAAATGCCAGTTTTTATGTATGCTTACATTGTGTGATATATGCTCTCCTACAGTGTTCACTCTTTATTCCTGAAGTTTATCTTCTTTCTATGCCTACAATTATTCTATCTAACAGTATCAAGCTCAATTTTGCCATTTTGCATTCACAGTAAATGTCTTCAGAGAAAAGCAAAATAGAGGGTCCAAACAACTCAAAATCCCCTCACTTTCCCATGAAACTCACACTAAATATTTGATATAGATATAGATATATAGATATCACACATACACATCTATGTATGAGTTTAGAAGTTTTTCTTCTTTTAGTCTCTATACTGAAAAATTGTCTGGAAATATATGTATATATATATATATGATTTTATTTCTTTTTTTGTATTTATAATGAGATTATCTGGGGGATAGGGACATCACACACACACCACACACACCCATATGTAATATACATATATGCATATTATATGTATGTATGCATATACACAAATGCACATGTATGTATCTCCAGGAAATTCTCAGGGTTTTACATAATCAGTTTTCAGAAACATGATGAGTGTTCCTGGGTACTATAGTACCCTCTCTCTTGCTGAGTGAATATAAATGAAGAGGGGTAAAACAATAAAAATGAATTAAATTATTGAATTTGTGGTCAAGTTTCCTCATACTATAGCATTTTGGTGAAGAAAAAAATTAAGCCAGGTTGCCGTAGGGAGAGTGTTGGAGATGTTTGGACCTTAAGTTGAGCCTTAGAGAGTAGGTTGTAGTTTGATACTTAAAGAAAGCGTGAGGACATTTGAGGTGCAGAAAATAGTAGTGGGAAAGAATAAAACTGAGAAAAATATTCTCCAATGGCCTCCAACTTTTTTGAGTTTTCAAAACACTTCTTACCATTAAAAGTGTTAAGGCAAGAGCCCTTCCACAATGGGATAGGTAGTAAAGAATCCAGCCTCTGTGTTAGACGGACCTAGGTTTTAATCTCAAGTCTTTTATTTATTACAACTGTATGATCTTGAGATAAGTACTTAATTTTTCAGAGTTTTAATTATTTATATTTAAAATGGGAACTATGAGACTTCACTCACAAAGTTATTATAAAGATTACCTGAGAAGCTGTTTTTTGTTATTACTATGAAACATGCTTATCTGAATATCTGGTGTATAATAAATACTCAACTATCTATAATGTTGCATATATATATTATGATATTGCTTGTATTTTATTATCATTTAAAAATTCTCCATATGTGGATTCATAGGTTCCGTTTGGCAACATTCTATCTTCTTGCCTCTTCCCTCCCACTGGAGTAGGAGATCTATTTTTACAAGCTGTGACATAGTCTACATATATGTATGTGGTGATGAGAAACCTTTCAGAACTTGAGCGTAGTGGGAAATAATGTTGACCAGATAATGTGGGGCCATTTAATGAGATTTTGAAAGCTGGACACAAGGATTTGAACTTAATATATGAGTTAAAGGGGAGAGGTTTAAATTTTAGGTTTTTGAGCTGGGAGAGATCAGAAGAAAGTTGTATTTTTTAAAACATGAGTTGGTTTGAGAGGAGCAGTTGGAAACTAACTGAGAGGGATGGAGGGCTACTGGAGGGAGGGACATATCTTAGGCTGAAGGCCCTGAGGATCTTGAGATACGAGGATAGGGAAGACAATTTAAACTGACTAATGATTTAAAAGAAAAAAATGTCATAACTGGGTAATAGATTGGACCTAGTACATGGAGAGGGAAGAGGGCAAAACAGAAAAAACATATGTGGAATTTAGGTCAGATCATTTATGCTGCCCTTTACTGTATTTGGCCTGAGAGTAAATGGTTGTATGAATATTTGTACAATAATTTTGGACACAGATTTCATTTTCTCATAGGGAAACACTGATTTTAAACACTGGCAAAGCTATATTTTTCTATTATTGAAAGTTATTGTCCTCTCACAAACTAAGAATTTTATAATAAATGGGATTGAATTTTATCAGATACTTTTTAAAAATCTATTGAGATGACCATAGAGTTTTTTTTTCTTTTTTAACGTCATAAAATATATTTATGGGAAATCCAACTTGATTATGGTAAGTTACCTTGTTTATATTCTCTTGAATTAAAATTACTAATAATATTTTGCTTAAGATTTATAGAATGAATGAAATGGGTCTATAATATTTGTTTCTAATAATGTTTTCATATGGTTTCAGTCTCAATGAATTGGAACATATTTTCTGTTGTCTCTATTGTCTGGAAATGCTTGTACAAAATTGAGATGGTATGTTTCTTGAAAATGTGACAGTTTTGCCCATAAAACTGTCTAGTCCAGATATTTTCTTGTGTAATATGTTTAAAGCTTGTTTTGATTTCTTCAGTACTCATATGACTATTCAAGACTATTAATTACTTGTGTAGTAAGTTCTACCAAATAATACTTTTCTAGAAGTTTATGTATTTTTCCTAAGCATTCACAGTCATTGGAAAATTATTATAGGTATTCTCTGTTATTATAGGTATTATAGGTATTATAGGTATTCTCTGTTATTATCTTTTTTATTGTGGTAAAACATGTATAACATAAAATTTGCTATTATAAACATTTTAAAGTGTACAATTCAGTGGCATAACATAGATTCACATTGTTGTGCAACCATTACTGCTATACATTCCCAGAGCTTTTTCATTCTTCCAAACAGAAACCCTGAACCCATTAAACAATAACTTCCCATTTTCCCTTACCTCCAGCCCTTAGTAACCTCTATTCTCCTTTCTTCCTGCATAAATTTGACTATTCTAGGTACCTCATGTGAGTGGAATCATACAATATTTGTCCTTTTCTATTGGCTTATTTCACTTAGCATAATGTTTTCAAGACTCATACATGTTGTAACATGTATCCGTACTTCATTACCTTTTATGGCTGAATAATATCCCATTATGTATATACCACGTTTTACTTATCCATTCATCTATTGATGGGCATTTGGATTGTTTCTACCCTTTGGCTCTTTAATGCTTCTATGGACATTGGTGCAAATATCTGTTTGAGTATCTGCTTTCAACTCTTACTGGTATATACCTAGAGGTGAGAAATTGTTGGTCATATGCTAATTTTATGTTTAACTTTTGAAGAACTGTCATACTGTTTTCCACAGTGGCTGCATCATTTCACATTCTCAGTGGCAATGAACAAGGGTAATATTTTTTCCATAGCCTCACCAACATGTTTTCCTTTCTTTTTTTTTTTTTTTTTTTTTTTTTTTTTGCGGTACGCGGGCCTCTCACTATTGTGGCCTCTCCCTTTGCGGAGCAAAGGCTCCGGACGCGCAGGCTCAGCGGCCATGGCTCACGGGCCTAGCTCTCCGCGGCATGTGGGATCTTCCCAGACCAGGGCATGAACCCATGTCCCCTGCATCGGCAGGCAGACTCTCAACCACTGTGCCACCAGGAAAGTCCTCCTTTCTTTTAATAATAGTCATCTTAATGAGTGTGAAGTTGTAAAACATTGTGGTATTGATTTATATTTCCCTAATGACTAATGATGTTGAGTATCTTTCAATGTCCTTATTGGTCATTTGTGTATCTTTTTCAGAGAAACGTCTATTCAAGTTCTTTGCTCATTTTTTAAATTGGATTGCTTTTGTTGTTGTTTTTGTGAGTCATATGAGTTTATTTTATGTAGTCTAGATATTAATCTCTGAACAGATATGTGATTTGCAAGTAATTTCTCCCATTTTGTGAGTTGTCCTTTCACTCACTTGATAGTGTCCTTCGATGTACAAAAGTTTTAGATTTTGATGAAGTCCAATTTATCTGTTTTGGTTGTTGTTGTTGCCTGTAATTTTGCTATCATATCTAAAAAATCATCACCAAACCCAGTATCATGAAGATTTTCCCTCATCTTTTCTTCTAGGAGTGTTATAGCCTTAACTCTTATGTTTAAGTCGTTGATCCATTTAGAGAAATTTTTGTTTATGGTGTGAGAATCCAACCTCACCTTCTGCATGTGGCTATCCAGTTTCTCAAGATTGTTTGTTGAAAAAACTGTCTTGGTCTTGGCACTCTTGTCAAAACTCATTTGACCATATATTTGAGGACTAATTTCTGGGCTCTCTATTCCACTCTCTATGTCTGTCTTCATGTCAGTACCACACTGTTTTGATTATTGTTGCTTTGTAGTGAGCTTTGAAATATGGAAATTTGAGTCCTCCAACTTCGTTCTCTTTGAAGATTGTTTTTGCTATTCAGGGTCCTTTGAGATTCCATATGAGTTTTAATATGGGTTTTTCTATTTCTGCAAAAACCACTGTTAGGATTTTAATAGGGTTTGGATCGCATCTGTAGATTGCTCTGGGTAGAACTGTCATCTTAACAATATTAAGTCTTCTCATCAAAAAACATGGGATATCTTTCCATTTATTTATATCTTCTTTAATTTCTTTAAGCAATGTTTTTTTAGTTTTCAGTGTCTAAGTCTTTTCCTCCTTGGGTAAATTTATTACCAAATATTTTATTCTTTTTGATGTTATTGTGAATGGAATTGACTTAATATCCTTTTCAGATTGTTCTTTGTTAGTGTGTAAAGATGCAACATATTTTGCATGTTGATTTTGTATCCTGCAACTTTGAATTTAGTTATTAGCTTTCATACTTGTGTGTGTGTGTGTGTGTGTGTGTGTAGCCTCATGATTTTCTAAATATAGGATCATATCATCTGTGAACAATATCATTTTACTTACTCTTTTCCAATTTGGATGACTTTCTTTTCCATGCCTAATTGCTCTGGCTAGGACTTCCAACACTATGTTAAAAAGAAGTGGCGAAAGAAAGTGGGTGGTGTCCCAGTCTTGTTTGTTCCTGATTCTTGAGGAAAAAAACTTATAAATCTCAACTTGTACTGTGGTTATATCCTCCTTTCATTTAAGATATCATTTGTTTAGTCTTCATTCTTTTTAATCAGTCTTGTAAGAGGCATGTCAAGTTTGTTAATTGAAAAAACAAAACAAAACTTGTCTTTTGCATTGTTTTGTTTTTCACTGATTTATGATCTTATATTACTATCTATTTTACTTGCTTTGGGTTTATTTGGTTATTCTAACTTCTTGAGAAATTTACTTAGTTTATCAAATTTCAAATTTTTATCTATTTTTCTCATATTTAAGGGCATAAATTTCCTTCAAAGCATTATTTTGCCATATTCCAGAAGTTTCTTTATGTGTGTTTTCAGTATCTTTCATTTATTTTTAAATTACAGTATGATTTGGTCTTTACTCTTGAGTCACTTAAGAATTTCTAAATATATAGGAAATCAAGGACTCTATGAAATGTTTGAAATTTTTTTGGGGGGAGGAGTTGGTTTTAGTATTTTTTCTGAGTACGTGATCAATATTTATGTACGTTCCATACGTACTTGGAAAACTGTGTGTCCTCTAATTTGTAGATGTAGAACTATATATATGTATTAGGCCAAGACTTTACTTTTATTGTTCACATCTAGAACATTACTGATTATTTTTGTCTACTTGATTTTTCAAAAAACAGGGAGAAATGTGTTGAAATCTCCCAATATGTTGATGGATTTATTAATTTCTCCTTGTAGTTACAAACATTTTGTTTCATATTTTGAGGTTATTCTATTAGGTACAATCCTGCTCATAATTGCTGTGCCTTTTTGGAGAATTGAATTCTTTATTATTAGATAGTGACTCTCTCTAGCCCTAATTTTTCTAATTTTAAAGCCTATTTTCCTCTGATATCAATGTAGTTCACTGGTTTCCTATGGTTATAATTTGCTGGACATATCTTTTCTCATCTTTTAACTTTCAATCTTTTGTGTCCTTTTGCAATGTAGTGGTGTCTCTTGTAAGCTACATAGATCTAAATACTGTCTTTTTAACCAAACTGTCAACCTTTTAGCTGAGGAGTTTGACCTATTTACATTAATTATTCTTATTGATATATTTTCATCTGTTCCTCTCATCTTATTTTATTATTTAAGTGAGTCCTATATTTTAATATGTTTTTCTTTAGTAATTTTTTTTTAACCACTTTCACATCCATTGGCTTTTTTACTACTCCAATCCAATCATACTGATATTATCTAGACTTTAATACTGAGTCATATGGTTATACATTTCTTTTTTTTTTTTTTTTTTTTTTTTTTTGCGGTACGCGGGCCTCTCACTGTTGTGGCCTCTCCCATTGTGGAGCACAGGCTCCAGACGTGCAGGCTCAGCGGCCATGGCTCACGGGCCCAGCCACTCCGCGGCATGTGGGATCTTCCGAGACCGGGGCACGAACCTGTGTCCCCTGCATCAGCAGGTGGACTCCCAACCACTGCGCCACCAGGGAAGCCCTATACATTTCATTTTATCTTTGATTTTGATTCCCTTCTTCTTTTTTAGACTACAACCACTTTACCAAGATATTTGATTATTTTTTATGACATATTTTATTATATCATATTTACTTCATCCAAAACTGTTTTCAGTGTTAGTCTTTGAGAGAAAATATTCTTAAGCATTTTATACCTCTAAGAATATTTTTCGTCATGACCTCATATGTGGATGATATTTGGGCTGGATATAAAACTCTGTATTTTAAGTCCTTTTCTTTAAACATTTGAAAAATACTGATTCACTTTCTTCTTTCATCCATTTTGCTATTGAAAAATTTTATGTTAATCAGATTCTTGTTCCTTTGAGCATGATCTTCTCTTTTTCTCTTTAGGCTTTTCGATCTTTCTCTTTGTCATTGTATACTCTTAAATTTCACTATAATGTGTCTGGGTGTAGGTTTTTCTTCTTTGATATTCTATAGGCCCTTTGATTTTTAAATCAAAATAAAACAATGATAAAATAAGATGAGATAAAATAAAAGACTTTTTGGTCTTTTATTTAGTGTTAATTCTAGGAAATGCATCTCCATTATTTCTTAAAATTTTTTCTTCCTTCCAGTTTTATTTATTCTTTTTCTCTGAGAGTCCTAATACCTGTCTGTATTTTAGTTCTAATAATTCTATCCTACATACTAATTAGATTTTCTTGGTTCTTTTCATTACCCTCCTGAGAGATTACTTTAATTTGGTAATTCCTTTATATTTATGCTGTTTCTCCATAGTTTTATTTTGTTCAAGTATTATATTTTCATGGCTCCTATTTCTGCTTCATCACTTCAGCCATTTTATGCTTTCTTGTTATTATTTTATATTATAAATTATTACAAGTTATTTTATATTATAAAGATATTACAAATATCTTTGTTTCTTTTAGAATGTACACTAGGTCAATTTTAAAAACTTGGTTTCATGTGATCTTTTACTTTTTATTTCTAAAATTTTTGCTTTTGATGTTATTTCTAACACTCCATATTGTTTAACTTTTAAAATAGTCATTTTCCTCTAACGTTTTGATATATTGACCTGTGAGCTAATTTTCTTTAGGGAATATTGGCTACTCTGAAAGGTAGCATATGTGTGGAAAGGCCAGTGCTCAGTCCACTTAAGTCTCTATGATCTTAGTAATGAGATGTGACTAAAATCTAGGGTAGAGAATCTTGGACATCAGGAACCACTGCCAATCACTTCTCACTTCAAAGCAACTTCTTAGATCAGGAGTTCACTTTTTTCTACTGGAAAGAAGAATTGTCTTGAGGAGTATGTTTTTTACCTTGTTGAAAATATTTTATAATTAATTCTTTATTAGATGTCTTTAAAATTTGTGAGTTTATTTCTAATAATCATATTTCCCATTGTTATGTCAATGATTTTGCTTTTCTGAAAAAGTAACCTGTGTTTTAATCAGAATAATAAATGCTTCTTCATAAAATATCTATCAAGTTGCCTACTACTCTATAAAATAAAGCTAAGACTTAGACCTTAATACCTAAGTAACTTATACCTTTAAAAAAAGTAATTATAATTTTGCTTTGTAAGCCTTTTCCAATGTCTATGTAATCTTTAAATTTTCACTAACACTGTACCCTTATATCTTTTAATGGAGAAAAGGCTCTTTAGATTATGTGAGATGTATTACATACTTTGAAATTGAAACCAATTGTTTAATGATATTCAAAAAGTGATTAGCTATTTACATGAAATAGAGTAGTACCTACAGCATAAAATTAAATAGGATATTAATCATTGTGCTTCAGGGCATAAATTGACAATAACCAAGGTCAGGAGAGGATGTAATATACCCACAGTTAAGCAGGATTAGATTCATTTTCAGAATTCCAGACCCATTTCTAAGGAAAAATGCATTGGGTACAGTCTGATGAGGTAATATGGACCCAGTGAGATGCTATAGTTAGGAATCTATCACTTTATTGTTGCAGTGTATACGTAATATGGCTCCTTTTCTTCTCAAACATTTCTGCTATTTGCCACTGCTGCATTGAAATCCATCAGAATTCAAACTCTTCAGAGAAAAGTGCCCTTTTCCTAGTTCTTTCCCCCTTCCTTCTCCCTCACTCCCTGTCTTTTTGTTCAGCATGTCCATTATGTTTCTCAAAGGCACAGTGGAAATGAACAATTCAGGTTGGTGATGCCCCAGCTTATAACCAACAGGGTTTTCAAAAAAAGATTTTGGAAACTTTTAAATTTTACCAATATAACTAAATGACTCACATGTTAGGGAAATATCTGCCTTTAGGATTTCTTCCTAATTGTGTTGTACTGATACTAATACTCATCATCTATCCAATTTGGTCAACTTTGTCCCTGTCCCTACTTTTCAGTTGAGGAAATTGAGAGGGAATAAATATCCCACTTAAGGCGCTCCTTTCTAAGGTCCCAGAAGCAAAAATACATTTTAAAACAATGAATTTATATAAAATAAAGATGAGGAGTCCAAATAGAGTAAATAATGAGAAGAACCAATATATGAAAACATACATCAGAATACCATATGCAATCTATAATGTCCTTATTGATATGCACATACACTTAAATATTAGCCTGATTTCCACTGTATTTTCAATGATTTTTTTCCCTCAGAAATATACAATATTATTATATAGTTTAATAGATTATTATGTCAGAAACTAATTTTGGTCTTTCTTCACATTTATTTTCAGTCTGATTTTATAAGTATTAAAAAATTTCCCTCAGTTTGAACTGGAGTTTTACAAAAAGTGGGAATAAGATGTTAGAGTCTCCGTAATAATCTGGTTATAGCTTTGCTTGGTTACTTGTATTATTTTTAGTTCTTTAGGAAATTAAAAAGATACTGCTTATTCAGCTCTTGGTTGACTTCCCAGAAATGAAATAAAGATACTTAGAATGGAAATATTTTAAACATTCAAATCATATATTTTAAATGTAGCTTGTTCTGGAATAATGAATATTAACTTGAGTTACAAATATTATTTAAATTTTTTTCTTGGGAGATCAAATCAATAAGCACATTTTAACTAACAAATTGGTACGATTTTAAATTGTGTATAAAGTATCTTAGCTTTCTGAAAAATTGTTCCCAAGAAGCACTTTAAGAATTGCAGTGTTGCTATAATTAGACATACCCTATATCCACTAGAGGTAAAAGCAGTTTTAGACTACTTTTGGTTACCAGCTAGGATATTTATAATAATCTAGAACATTAGGTGTACATTGAGAAAAGTATGCCTTCCAGGAAGGAAAGAAAGTTTTTCACTTAATTAACAGTGTAGAACACCTCTTGACTGTGAGTTGCTGGTAGCACTGATGGTATTAAGAAGGCTTCCAAAATGTTCAACCATTATACCTAATTTATGATATGCAATGAACTTTCCAGCTTTGCTAATATGTATATTGATTTTTGTCAAAAATGATATTTTCAATCTTTTTCATTTATAACCAGGTAATGTGCTGGATCAAATTCCCATAACTTTGTAAATATTAATCAAAATTTTTCTTCGTGAGTGAACTAATTTCTCCTTTTGCTTAAATACAAATAGCTTTTTTCAACATAACTTATCCATAAGCATGCCACAATGATTTTACAAAGTTAAGGCATACTCACTTTTGTTTAAAATTAAAATGCTATATATTACAAATTACTATTAATAAAGTGGTAAATTTAAAATGAACATCTAAATACTTTGTCAATATCCAACGAAGATTTGATTGATCTTTTCTTCCTTTTTCCTCTAAAGCTTTCTGGAAGTATTTTGGATGTGTATAGTGGTGAGCAGGGAATTTCACCAGTTAATATGGGCCTTACAAGTGCTTCTTGTCCAAGTAGTCTACCAATGAAAAGAGAAATTACAGGTAACATTGCTTTTGTAGTTTTATCCTTTTTAAAAATCAACTACATAAGACGTGAGTGACATATATTTCCAAGCTAAAGAGGATTTTAAAAATATTATTAAAATAGTTAGTTAAAATGGAAGACATTTAGAGAGTAAATCTATCTTTTTTTCCTCTATGACAACCAAACAGCAAGTTAGCATAACTTACAGTTCAATTGAATTAATTAATTATTTTAGGAATTGGGTGAATGTACACATAACTTCTATTCATATGTATATGACAGTTTGACTAAGTTCTTCACTTAACATAGGTTCATTTTGATATTGAATAGATGCAATTTATTAACATGATTGCAAAAGAACAGATTAATAGATTAAGGAAAATTAGATTTTCCCCTTTTTAGCTTGTTTTATGGATTTCATGATTCACATTTAATTTTCTCATGTGGGTAAAAAACCCTCAGTTTTCAATAGTAAATCTCAAAATTGTTACAACTCAAAGGAATTATAGGGGCACTGTCAAGTTCCTCCAATATGTTGATGTGGGAATCAAGAGTCAGAGGAGTTATTTTCCCAAAGTCATACAGCTGATTAGAAGCAGAAGTGGATCAAAATAAGGATTTCATGGCTTACCAGACCAGTGTTAGTTTCTCCATAAGAATAAAATAAAACTCAGTCGAAATTTCTATAACAAATTTTTAGTTTGGAGCTCAAACACTGGTCTTTAAATATTTTTATACAGTTAATATAAACATTTTTAATAAATGCAATATATCCATTCTTGGAGTCTAACCAATAACTCAAAAATATCTATGCATTCAAATTATTTAGATTAAAATTAATGAATGTAGCCTTAACTAAATTTAAATAAATGTATTTTAAAACTAGAATAATTCAAAGAACATTGTATTAATTATCTATTGCTATATAACAAATTACTCAAAATTTAACAGCTTGAAATAATAAACATTTATTATCTCATACAATCCCTATGGTTCGGAAATTCCGGGGGTGACCTGTAAAACTGGTTTTGGCTCAGAGTCTCTCATAAGGTTGCAGTCAAGATGTTGGCCAGAGGTACAGACATTTGCCACTTGACGGGCTAGAGGATGCACTCCCAAGGTGGTTCACTCACAGGTCTTCCAAGTCGGTGCTGCTTGTTGGCAAGTGGCCTTGGTTCTTTACCACATTGACCTCTCCACAGGACTGCTGAGGTGTCCACATGACATGACAACTAGCAATTCAAGGGACACCAAAGTGGGAAGCTGAAAATGTCTTTTATGGTGTAGTCTGGGAAGCCACACTAATCATTCCCACAAAATTCTGTTGGTTTCACGGGTCAGCTTTATTCAGTGTGGAAGGGCACTAACAAAGGTGTGAATATCATGAGTGAGAATCATCGTGGGCCATAGTGGAGACTGACTATCACAAATGCTCACAAGTACATAGCACATGAAGTGTCACTTACTGAAAGTATGGAGTTGTCCAATAGGAATATCTGAGAAATGTAGTTAGTTCCAATTCTTGGGATGTAGAAATCATAATTTTTTATAAAAAATTAAGGTTGTAATAATTTTGAATAATCTTAAAATTCTGAGAACAATACTAATAAAAATGATTAAGCAGTTTAATATTTTCTGTGTGCTGTACCCATTTTAATCATCACAGTGATTATCAGGTAAGTATTATATTATATCAGTTTTACAGATAAGAAGCCTGAGACACAGAGAACTTAGGTAACAGTTCACAAGGCTATTAAATGGAGGGCCAGAATACAAATCCAGGTTTTACTGCTCAAAGCCCATAGGTTTTGTCACTGCCTTCTTACTAAAGAGCACTCTGTTCCAAATTTCTGAATATTTGCAAAAAATATGTATATATATTTTACCACTTGGAGCAAGTAATATTGTATTTTCACTAGTATTTCTGAATTATGTTGACTGGAAGGATTGTAAGGTAAAAATAAGGACTGTTTCAATTGTCTTCCTTTCGATCAGAAACTGATACTCGAGCTTTGGCAAAAGAGAGACAAAAAAAGGACAACCACAACCTCAGTGAGTATATTTTCCTTTTTTCGAAACAAAATTAATTAGTGCAAGAGGAAATGCAGAATTTAAAATGTGTGATGTTTTATTGTTGCCCCATAAATATTTTGAGGTCAGATGACCAGAAGTGTACATGCTCACTGGTAGAGCTATGTTGGGAAATTTAAACAATGCGAACTCTCAGAAAAGCTAGACATTTTTATGCAGTTCAGCATCTCAAGTTCTCTCCTTGATCATTCTCTCTCTCTCTCTCTCTCTCTCTCTCTCTCTCTCTCAGGCTGCATGTGAGCATTGAGTTATGTCTGAACTCAGTTGTGACTCATGACTCCAAGGTTTAAAGAGATAAAAGTGACTTTGGAAAATATACACCATTTAAATAGCAAGAAATGTGACTCCAGGTTCTTATCTTTCTGTGTCAATCTGCTCCTCCCTTCCTAATGATAAGGCCTCTTACACCTTCCTGGGGGTCAATTTGACTCTGATAATGGGTCACATGAGATGGGTAAATGCAGTCCAGGGAAGTTGTTGAGGGGCAAGTTGAGTTTTAGAGTGCTTTGTCATGTCTCAAATGCTTAACTGTCTTAAGTGAGCTTGACTAATTGGGTGTGAAGCTTTTTTGTTCTCGGAGCCAAATCAAAAAATGAGAAAAAAATAGAATAGAATAAAATTAAATAAAAACTTTAAAGCCCTGAAACAAACCAGGAATTTCCTTACATGTGGTTAGTTGAAATTGATTCTACATGTACCTGTGAAACCTGCATATATCTGTTCATCAAGCATCTGCCTACGTCACAGAGTAGGTTGACTGTGTGACTGAGGAGAGGGCTGACCTGTGGTTATAACGGTCCTTAGAGTAATTGTGGAGAGGGAAATGATTTGATTCTGATCACTTAGTGGCAGAGCAGATAAGTGTTGGTGCAGTTTATGAGACAAGTAGAACCTGAAAGACAGAGCTAGTTGTTGCCAGAAGGAATTAATGATACATCGAGGAGATAAAGGCTTCTCTCTTAGTTTTAAGCCTGCTAACTATTACCTTCCTTGCTCCTTTCTTCTCTCCTCTATGTTTGCACTTTAAATAACAGGTCACTTAATGTAAAGTATGATAGGTGCCTTATATGACCATTATCAAAGAGTTTTCTAATTTGGATTCTCTTACTTAGGGATCTTCCTTTTTGGAGATATCAATGTTACAAAAAATTAATATCACATTTTAAATATGAATCTAGGATATCCCTTAACATTTGTGAGGATCATGGCTGGAGGACAAATAAAGTCCCACTTACCAGATGTCTAAATACTTAAAAGCTATAACTCAAGCTAGAAATGCTAAATTAAGTATGTTCTATCCTTCCTAAAGATTGGAAGGCCAGGTGTGAAATAACAATTCTCAGATCCTTGGAATTCTGAGTAGGAATGTCAGGGTGGGGCAATGCCAGCCTTTAGCCAGCAGCCCATCTCACTTCTCTGTCTACCCCCTAGAGGCCACTTGCATTTCTATGCTGCAAGTGGCCTCAAACACGAGTGGGAACCCCTCATTCTGTATATTCAAGTTCTATACATATCTCTGCAAACAGTTGCCCCTTGTCTGCATCTTGGGACTAGGGTAAGCACCTTGGTGTCCTGATCCTCCCTCAAGAGGATGGACCTGGGAAGCAGCCTGAACAGGCTCAGGGTGTTTGGGAAGATATTCCTGTTGCAAATTAGCCGGAATATAGTTTAGAAGGGGGATCCCTTTGTCCTGTGGCTGCCTTGCTCAGTGTGGATGGGTGTGGTAAGAAAAGGCAAAGGGGGCTCCTCATCAGTACGGGGTCTGAGAAGAGAGGCCCCTTTTGCTTGGATCTAAGGACAGGAATGAGTGAATATATCAAAAACTTGGTGACGAGTGAAATCACGTGTAGCATGAAATAGTTTAGTAATTTCTTAAAACTTGACTCCTTTACAGACAACTAGTACTGGAGATGAAAACATTGAGGAACGAAACTTCTCATCATAATTAGCCATTAAAAGTTTTACTGGGCACAATCTAAGAAGAGCTGGGTAGGAATTTCTGATATTTTACGTAAGGTGCATCTAAATAATAGATTTTGATAAAACATTATAGGACTAAACCAGTCTCCTATTTTGAGATAAAACTGTGAACATCCTTCCTAGCTGCTCTTCATCTTATATTTAAAAGTCTGTTTTATAATATAGGAGTGAATATGTGTGAACATAGACTTACTAATAAATTCTCACTGTAAAATATAAATGTATTTCTATCAGCATTATCTTTGTTTATTTTCTTTTCAGTTTTTTATATGGTGTCAGTTTTTTGAATCACATGCATAGGAAAACAGGATTGGTAAAGAGGGAAAATAAACTCTCCCAAGAATCAATTATATCCTAATTTCAGAGGAATCCCAATGTATTATTTTTGAAGGTCAAGTTCATTCATGGTAAATTGCTTTGTAGAGTAGGTTCACCAAGACAATTGATATATTTTTGATGACTTTCCTTGTTTCTAGTAGCAGATCTTATTTTTGAAGCACGTATGGTTTAATGTTTTTGACATAGTTTTCTTCTTCTTCATGACATTTTACTTCCTTCGTTTCCCTAAAAAGCTTTAAAAATGTTATCTACTTAAACAATATTATGCATAAGTTGTGGTTCCTGATACTGGAAATATAGAGCACTGGGAATATAGGACTACTCTGTGCTCTGTAAGACTGCTCTTAGGTAAGGGTCAATATAGAAAACTCTACTTATTTGTATATTTGACATTTATTGAACATTTACTAGATGCACAAAATTTCCATAAGCAATGGATGCATAGAAATGCAAACAGAGAAAACAGTCTCTGAATAAAAACCTACATCAGTAGTTCTCAAAGTGTGAGCCCTAGACGAGCAGCGTCGGCATCACCTGGGAACTTGTTAGAAATGCAAATTCTTGGGCCCAACCCAATCCTACTAAAATCAGAATCTCTAGGTGCGGGGTACAAATTTATTTTAACTATCCCTCCAGGTGTGTCTGATGCATGCCAGAGTTTAAGAATCACTGCTCTATGTATTATTGAAAGTTGTTAAATTAGAAAACTATATTTATAGTCTAATCAACGTACATTTATTTAGCACCTTTTACATGCCAAGGCCGCTGGAGATACAAAAGAAATGGTCCCTGCCCTCAAAGAGGTCATAGTCTATTTGGGCACACATACCTACCATGTAGCAAACTTTGTGTTAGCCTTTTAGTGGCATGTATGAGAAAGGAGAGTATATAAATATATATATATATCAGTATGAGTGAATATTATTGCATTTCAAAGAATGATAAAAATGTTGTTTTTGAGAGAAAATGTTTTAAAATAATTGTGAATAATAGACTCACAATTCTAATATTGTTATTTTTACTTTTAGAATAAAATGTGTTTGAATTTTTTATTTTTGAGAAGTACCCTTTTCACTAAATGAAACTTTTTTGCTCATTGTTTTTCAAAGATTGTTAAGAAAGTTTACAGCTGACCAAAAATGAATTATGCTTTAATGAGAATAATCAATAATATTTCTTTTTTAATAGTTGAAAGAAGAAGAAGGTATAATATTAATTACCGAATCAAGGAGCTTGGCACTCTTATTCCAAAGTCTAATGATCCGTGAGTTCACCAATCATTTATTAATAATGTTATGGTTTCAATCCCCCCCCCCAAAAAAATGGGTGGGAGAGAGAGGGGGAGGGGAGAACCAAAGACTAGGAAACTAACCAGCTGTGGTAAAGATAAGGCTACTGCTGGTCTCATTTTTTAATATCTATTCAAGGCTGATAGTTATCAAGCATCAACGTTGTTACTAACACTTGTCCTATTGAGCTATAGGAAATAAGTAAATTATTTCTTCTCAGTATTTAGTGGATTTTTCTGTATGGCACCAATATTTGCAAATTTAGTGGTAGTACCAAATGCTTTCATGATACTGACTGGCATCCTCAATTTATGATTATAGCACTCCTTCCAATTTAAGATTTATGTGTACGTGAAAATTGGAATGTTGAATTTTCAGAGGTTCCAAAATTCTGGCGATATGCAAGCAGAAAAAATAGAATTGTAAAAACAGGCTGATTGATGCCAGTCAATAATCGGTTATTGCAATTAAATTTTCAGCTAGGCTATGGTGTCATACAGTCACAAAGTCAGTTAAACAAGATGTTTGAGGTTGTAAATTTCAAGAAATAGTTGATAAAACAAAATATCAATTTAGCATGTTAAGTGTTTCTCTAAAAACATGAAAACATTGTAGCATTAATAATGACTAGAAAAAAATGTTTTGTTCAGACTGAGAACTGGACTCTCCAGACACTGGCAAAAATCCATTATTCAGAAATGATGATGTTTGATAAAGTGATATTTGTGAAATTTGAAAGTATTCTTTCCCTAAATGTAAATGTGCTAGTTCACTTGGACAATTCATCCATTTATAATAGAAGGGAATGCCATATTTATTCTTATGGGCATAGTAGATAGTGAAGGCATCTCCAGTAGAATGGCAGAAAGAGCACTGGACAGAAAGTCTGAAGAGCTCAATCTTGGTGTAGGTCCTACCATAATTTTTCAAATCTTTTGAAGTCTCTAAGCATGCAACTCTTTCTGTTAGCAGAAGGGAACATCCATTTTCCAGATAAGACTTCTTTTAACACTTAAAATATGAATGCACATTTATTCACCAAACATTTGATGTAAGACCAAGACCTTTTAGTTTGAATGTGTTTCAATATTTCTTTCGTACATAAACTGCACAAAAGTGTATAGTCTATTTCAATTTCTTAAAGATAAAACAAAAACCTACGGGCCAACCACCTAAGTATAGATGGATATTTTTTTAATGTTTGCACTCTAATTTCTTACAGCATATTTTTTAGCAACCTATCTCTACCTACATTTTACTTCAGCTTTTCCAAAGCTTTTAATATACTTTTCCTAAGAACCATAGCTATCTTTATAAATGCTTTTTCTTCTTTTGCATTCGTATTTCATTAGTTAACATACATATAATTTAATTATACTATCACAATAATAAGTACAATGGGCATTCATTTAACAGCCTGTCAGTAAGTACATGTCACCACAAGGATAACAGAAGTACCTGGGTGTCTCAGAAGGTAGCCTAGTGTCTACTTTGTTCTGTCAACAGTCAGTGAGTATCACAAAGGGAATGGAGAACATTAATTACTCCTGAAAGTGATTAGATAAGGTCAGTTAAGAGAGCTTCCCTTGTAACCGGTAGAGCTAACCCACAGTGCCAGGCCCAGGTTATATGCAGAAAACAGATGAGACTCTAAAATTGGACTCTGAAGCCTGACTGAACATCTTTAGATGTCACCATGCCTGTAAAGCACCAACTATATGGCTGGGTTTTTATGAAAATAAAATCAAGTAATATGTATGAGAATATCTTAAAAATTATAAAGCTTGTGTGAGGGATAATTATTACTCTACATTTTTATAGAAGCTTTGGTTGTAAAATGGCTCCTTTCTGGTTCTAATTCATTGTCCAGAACAGGGGATGGAAAACTTTTCCTCTAAAGGGCCAGATAGTAATTATTTCAAGCTTTGTGAGCATAAAGTCTCTCAAAATTATTCAACTCTACCATTGTAGCATGAAAGCAGACATAGACAATATATATATGAAAGAGCATGACTGCATCCAATGAAACTTTATTGACAAAAACAGGTTGCAGGCTATAGTTTGTCTACCCCTGATCTAGAATATGGAAAATCAATTTATCACAGAATCACATCTGAAAGGGACCATAATTGGGAAAGCTTCATTTTAAGTATTCTTAAGGGACTTTCTCTTCTTTGTGGATTTCAGAAAGAGGAATTATTAATTGTTTTAATTCTATTATATGTAGGCACTGAAAACATCAGAGTATTACATATTACACGTTAGAAGGATAGTAATACCACATGAATCCTTTGTTGCTGTTATAAGTACAAAGAGCGCACTGGGTCACAATAGAAAACACATTTCTTATGGCAGATGCATTTGAAAAAGTGGGAAAGCCACAGATTTGCAGATACAGCACTGAACTGAGAGAGGAGACCTAGGACTCATCTTCTAAACACCGCATGCTCTTGGGCAAGTAGCAGGAACTCTGAAGCTTTGGTTATAAAAAGGCTCTGAGGACCTTTCCAGCTCATGGCTAGAATAAACTTACGGTTTGGCTTAGCAAATGAAAGCTAATACCTGAAAGCATTTTGAATTCTATGAAGTTGCCATTTTTGTGTATGAAAAACATTCAGAAATTTGTACTTCTTTCTTCTTTGCTGGGTCAAAATAGTATGGTCAGAAGGGAAAAAATATAGTAAAGAGCTATCGTTGAGGTATATATGTTGAGAAAATGAAATGAAAAGCACACAGTCTCTTAACCGTCAGTGAAAAATAAAACCAAACAAAACTAGCAAATACAAAAAGTGAAGCATTTCTACAGACGTGTGGTAGTGATTTACTTCATATGTGTTTTTAATCATATTTACAAAAAAATCATATTTGTAGATATAAAAATGCCAACAGAGCATGAATTATTCTAGTTGTGCTATCAAATTATTCTTTTCTTTCTACTTTTTTATATATAAAATTAAGGTATTTTTGTATTGATTTTTTTATCTTCTACAGTCAGAACTTTCTCTGGCCTTTGTGTAAGAATGGCAGTTGAGGTAGTAAATGAGACCTAACAAGACTTTCTAAATCAGAAGTTATAAAATGTTGATCAAAGCAAGAAGAATCAGACGTGTCTTGGTGTTTTCTTTCTTTTTTATTTTTTTAATGTTTCTAAGTGAATGGGCACTCCTAAGATGACAACAGATTGTACATTTTCCATAGTTTTGCCTGGCAGCATTCTTACTCCAACTTACATATTTCTGTTACCTGCTTTAGCCCTATATACATTCAAGCTTTTAACTTTCTCAACGATGTAAGTTCTTCAAAGAAAATTATTTTGTAGAAAATGAAAAGCCAGTATCAACATTCACTCCTTAGGTATGTCTTTGTATGTGTTAGTGTTTATAGTATAATGTCATATATAATGTTTTTTAATGCCTAACTGCATGAAATTATCTTGGGAGAGAGGTAAACATCTCTTTAATATATTTGGAAAACTTGAAATATTTTCAGAAGCAACCTCATATATTAAAATGGCTTTAAATAGAGTGAACTTTTAAACATTTAGTGAAATGACATCAAGTAGATATTGTAGCAAAACCCATTGTGTGTTTTCTACCACAACTTTTTTTTTAACATCTTTATTGGAGTATAATTGCTCTACAATGGTGTGTTAGTTTCTGTTTTATAACAAAGTGAATCAGCCATACATATATATATATATCCCCATATCTCCTCCCTCTTGCGTCTCCCTCCCACCCTCGCTATCCCACCCCTCTAGGTGGTCACAAAGCACTGAGCTGATCTCCCTGTGCTATGTGGCTGCTTCCCACTAGCTATCAGTTTTTCATTTGGTAGTGTATATATGTCCATGCCACTCTCTCACTTCGCCCCAGCTTACCCTTCCCCCTCCCCGTGTCCTCAAGTCCATTCTCTATGTCTGCATCTTTATTCCTGTCCTGGCCAAGGTTCTTCAGAACCATTTTTTTTTTTTTAGATTCCATATATATGTGTTAGCATATCGTATTTGTTTTTCTTTTTCTGACTGACTTCATTCTGTATGAGAAAGACCATATTTCAAAAAGAGTCATGTACCACAATGTTCATTGCAGCTCTATTTACAATAGCCAGGACATGGAAGCAACCTAAGTGTCCATCGACAGATGACTGGATAAAGAAGATGTGGGACATATATACAATGGAATATTACTCAGCCATAAAAAGAAATGAAATTGAGTTATTTGTAGTAAGGTGGATGGATCTACCACAACTTTGAAGGTTTATTTTAGATCTAAATAAACAGTACCTTAAACTTCAAAGTTGACTAGGGTTATTGTTTTCATCCTATTCCTTCTGTCCTTCAAGTTTTTCTTCCCATGAGAAGAAATAAAACAAAATTAGGGCCTTTAGGCTCCTGTTGCTGCTTAGAGTTTTAACTCAGGAGTTCACTACACTTTTCAGTGACAGATAACTTCTTGGTTTAATGACAAAAGTAACCTCTTTTCCCCCTACCCTTCCCACCACTAGATAATTCACTGTGCTTGGAAAGATATCAACAGCAGTAGTGGCCCCAGAGAACTGACAAAGCATTTTCAAGCTTGAGACAGACGTGGCAATGGTTTGGTGCTTTTCAGTAGAAGATGGCTTATTCCAGCATTCTCACCTAATAAGCATTTTCACCTGTGGTAGAATAATGTATCTTCCTTTAATTTGTTACAGCTAATGAATTGTCGTCTAACCTGAACTTCCAATGAGGCACATGCCAGTCAGGTTTTTCATAAACTACATTTTCCCATTTCTGAACATTTAATAAATACATATTAAGTTCCATGTATTTCATGTAGATCACGTAAACCAAAAATACATGCAGTGTAATGTCTTTTAAAATTTTCCCTACAAGTTTACTTTCTGTTGTATTAAAAGAAATCTCATGATTCTAAATGGAAAATTCATCCAGATTTTTCAACAGCTCTAAGTTTTAGCAATCAGTTTGGCCCTATTCTCCATACATATTATGAATTGTCAGATAGTAGTAAATATATTGATGTATGTTTTTAGATATTAAACTCAGTAGCCTGTTCTGTAGTTCCAAATTTATCATCTCTCCTGTCTAAAAATAAGTTTTAATAAAATATTTTTTCTATGCTACAGTCTGAAGATTATTGGCAATGTTCAACTGTATTTACTTATTGTACACTTACTTAAAAATAGATAACCAGCTTTTTTAAAAAAATGTTGATGCTTTTTGTGTAGAAAAATTTGCCTAATGATTCTAGAAAGTTTTGCTCTATTGCATAAAGTGATGTTGCCAAACTCCAATTTGTTTCACAATTACTCAGGATCACCATTCAGGAGGGACTTTATTTTTCTTTTCCTAGAAGCATAAAAGCAACCTTATAGAAAGTAGGTTAAAAGATTGGTGCATTTGAAATGATCTTAAAAAATGTAGGCTTAAGTCCTCAGTAATGTACATTTCCTCGTTCATTAATGCAGAAATACCGCACATAGATTTTAATCTCAGAGTTAATAATAAAAGCAATTTTCACTAAAAATATAAAAACTGTAATGGTAGAATCATGATATTGCATTTAGCTCTCCCACAAAAAGTCACTTTATTACTTTCTTTTGACACTTATTTTCATTCTGGGATTAATTTTACTATATAAGGGCTTCTTAACTATTCTATTAAAATTTCTATTCAGAAGCAATAATATCTAAGAGTGAATAATAGTCATGTAAATCATTATTTCATATTAATGTGAAAGATTTTGTAAGTTCTTATGAATTCTGCTGACATGCACAATTGTGAAAAGGTTATCTCTCCTTTCTACAGTGATATGCGCTGGAACAAAGGAACCATTCTAAAAGCATCAGTGGAGTACATCAAGTGGCTACAAAAAGAACAACAGAGAGCTCAAGAATTAGAACACAGACAGAAGAAATTAGAGCAGGCTAACAGGCGCCTTCTACTCCGGATTCAGGTTTTTATAAGAACGTTGCCATGAACCATGTAGCTTACATATGACTTATCCATCATCAGTTTTATTCATTGGTCTCATTTATTTTTTTCTCATTAACAATTATTTTTTCTTCCCAAGGATAATTTTATTGCCTTTTAGAAGTTCATGAATTAGATTGATTCAATTAGGTTTTGATTAGAAATCTAGGATCAAGTTGGCTTTAAAAGTATATAATGAATGACGACAACTAATTGCAAAAATGCAGAAAATAGAATCAATTTTATAAACACACAAATATTATCCCAGTCAAAAAATAATAATAAGCAGAACCTTTGTTTCTCTGGATAATATTGGACATTAAGTTCTCCTCTCCCCCTTTTATTTCTATAGTAACATTACTATGGATTTCATTGCCTTAAGGCATATTATGCCAGTTTATATTGTTACTCCTCATCTGTTCATGTGACACAAAATCTCAGAATATAGGTTTTCATAAGCCTCAAGCTTTTTTCTTTAATATGTGAGCAAGCTTACTGCCAGGTAAAACACTCCTGTTTCCATGAAATGGACCTATAGAGAGAAATTAATCAGGAAGAATGACTGGAAGATTTCCACTATCTCCAAATAGTTGTACTGTAGCCTGAGCCACTATGGGACCATTATATGTCATGTATTCCTTTAACGAACAATCTGAGTAGTTTTTAAAACTCTGAGTATTTTCCTCAGGGTTATTTTTCAGGCATTAGAAATATACCACACTCTGTTATTTGCAAAGAATATTTATAATATGTATTAGTCTTCATTTTGAGTGCTTGTTAATATTTTAAATCTATTTGTGGCTTATTCTATAGAATTGAGTTTACTTTCAAAGTCGTTATTTAATTATTCTTGTTTGAAATTGCAGGAACTAGAAATACAGGCTCGTGCTCATGGTCTGCCAACCCTGGCTTCACTTGGCACAGTTGATTTAGGTGCTCACATCACCAAACAACAGGCCCATCTTGAGCAGAATTCAGTAGACTATTGCCAACAATTGGTTCTGTCTCAGGGGACAAGCCCTGAGCTCTGTGATCAAGCTATGGCCTTCTCTGATCCTTTGTCACACTTCACAGATTTATCATTTAGTGCGGCTTTGAAGGAGGAACAAAGATTGGATGACATGCTACTGGATGACACAATATCTCCATTTGGAACAGATCCTCTGCTATCTGCCACTTCCCCTGCAGTTTCCAAAGAGAGCAGTAGGAGAAGTAGCTTTAGCTCAGATGATGGTGATGACTTATAAGAAATAAACAGGCTCAATTCATCAACTGGGAATCAATTCTATGCTGGTGCTATGCAATGAAGTTCTGTGTTTCATATATTGCTTTGGCTCAATTTTTCTGAAAGGAATATATTGTTCATGAAAAACTGATTGGTTAGAAACAACAGAATTCACAGGAAGAAGAAGCACAGTGTCGAAGGATTATTAAGAGCAAAAAAGACTTTTTTTTCTCTTTGACTACTGAGTCCAAATCTACTTAAATTTTGTTTTCCTGGAAAGAGGCACAACATAAGAAAAAGCTCTCTACTGATATTTTAAAAGTAGTGACTTGGTGGTGTACTATTGGAACTAACAGACTGCAAAGAATAGACCTTCTGAAATATACATTTTCTTACTTCCGTCTCCTTCCTATTCAGCTCTGACAATGTTAATTTTCAAGAATCAAGATCGACAGATCTGGTTGTTCATTGCCTTTTTTCCACTGTCTGGGGGATAGTTGTCTAAAGTTCAAGCCTTATAGGGGAACTAATTAAAAAATAGATTATCTACCACTTATAATTGAAAAGTGAATCTACAATAAACATTAGAATTTTCCACAATAAAATACAGAAAATTTATAAAAACTTAGGATTCTAAAATTAGACTCTAATTCCCTTGGTCAGTTCAATCACACTAACTCTAAAAGCATCTTTGCATATTTATGGAGACATGCTCAGTTCAGAAAAAGAACACATTGAATGCTGTCCTCAAGAATACTGGCTAGAATTGTTATTGCTTCACACAAGCATACCCACCACCCCCCCAAACAGGTACACAATGCAGATAATACATGTTCTTTTTTTCCCCCTTCATTCTTCTGATTTTCTAATCAGCATCTGAAATTACACTCCAAATCCTTTTTACTTTGTCAAGAAGAGATATTGGATAATCAGTTTCAGCAAATAAAATATCGAAAGCCCCCCTACTAGGACAATTTGTTAATTTGTTAAATAAAACTTATCACTGTTTCCAAAATTGGATTTAAATTAATTAGTTGATATAATTTTGCTCCAAATTGATGAAATACTGAAAACTGGATTGCCAACTGACAAAATAATTAGTAAAACAAAAAATCTTTCTTATTACATTCAGCTCTGAGCAGAGGATAAAGTTCTATTCCTGTGAGTACTTAGAGTACCCTACGATCTCTGTTAGCCTTGTTAGCATTTATTATTTATATCTATGGTGCTTCACTCAAATTATTCTCTCTTGAGCTTCTTCAAAGCATTGGGAATTGACTTACCAAGGATATTACTCTGTGCTAGACCTGCATGAATGATCATCTGATCAATGAGTATTTATGGAGGGATACTCAAAACTGCAGTAAGTTCTGTGAAAATATAGAACAGATGAGCAAAATATGGTCTTACTCCTCAGGGAGTTAAAATGACTGCATGAGAAACCACAACAAAAGATAGAAGACATTTAAAATTAAAGCCTACATGGTGCAGCATAAGCTGCAAATACAGGAGGTCAGAAAAACTAAAAATGAAGATTGGAGAATCACAAAAATGTGTGGGCATAGCAGAATTTAACTTCTTTTAAAAAGCATACATTTGGTGGAGGGGAGGCTATACAGGTGAATAATATCAACCAAATGATAAAAGCGAGAATAAGTTGGGGAAGTGTCTTCATGATACATTCATTAGAAAGATCTGACCACCCTAGAAGACGTCTGTTCGGAGTCCTGAAAAATACTGGCAACAAGTTATGAAAGCCTTTGAAAACCAAGATGAAATGATGTAGCAGGAATAGATTTTTTAATTAAGAGGAAGAAGCCTAAAAATTAAAATGCTACTGTATATTACTAATGTGATTGACATGTAATCTTTCATGAATATTAACTTTGGGATAAACTTTTGAAAGGGTGCTTCAGGTATTACATGAAAAATACGTCATCACAAAATTTGAGATTTTAATGCTAATGAAAGTGGAAAATATTAGATCTTTATGGTGTGCTTATTATCTCAGGCTTAGCTTACAATTAGCTCAGAGTTTGGAGAATTAAAATAATTTTCATTTTTTGACATGAAAAAACTCTTGATTTATAGGAATAGTTGTCAAAGCCAGATAAATAAATTCATCTGAAATAGATCACGTGAAAGAGAGCCATAAGATACATTTCCTCAAGAATTTTCAAGGGAACATTATATACTTTATGACAAAATTCCACTTTATTATCCGAGTTGATAAGTTAACATTGCAAATCATAGAGAAGGAATATATCTTGAAGTCAATGGAAAACACATCATTCTAGATAGAGGCTAATTTCTGTTCTCATTTTATACATTATTCTAATTTCTTCATATTCTGAGAAAACTTACACTGAGGATTTCTTCACTCTGTCATCATTTTCCATTCTGCTAAAATACTACTACTCAGCCTTGAAAGCCATTTCTCATAATCTTAGCTAGTGAATGGCTTGACACAGGATGGTAGAGTCTGGATGAAGGAGATCTGGAAAGGGTAATAATATTTGCTACTACTTACAGATTATAATAACTATCAGCGGATTGTAAAACAGGTAATGGATTTTTAAAGACAGAGTGAAGAGTAGTGTTGTGTCACAGTCAACTGAAGTAGATTAAAAAATTAATTTTAGTCATTAGTTCTTAACTTTTAAGGCCTTGATAATCTGTTGAAAGTTACAGACTTTCTCCCTGGAAAAGTACAGAATATATATATATGTGTGTATATATATATATCCCAAAATTTGTATGTGTTAAGAGGTGTGGGGGATCTCCTAAATATCTCCTTGGATCACAGATGAAGAACTCCCACATCAGGTCTGTTGCTCAACTGATAGCATAGTAGCTGTGTATCTATCAAGAGCTAAGTGTACAGTTAATGTCATATGTAATGATGGAGGAGGGAGCCCTAGTTATCTGAATATCATTATCCCAGCCCCAGAAATGATAAGGTTGCATAGGTAAGTGAAAGTGTACCAAACACTAAACTATTCACTAAAGAAGTTGTTCACTTATAAAGTAGCCCCTTTCTAACATCCCCTGTTATATATATGCCTCTGTTATATGCTTATACATTTATGGGTCAGTTTCTCTATGACACATAGATGTTGTAACCATCTGACAATAACATTTAAAAGTTATATAGATATATATAACTTTATATATAGCTATATAACTTTATATATATATATATATATATATATAAGTAGAAATAATGTAAATTCACAGGCAAATTATTTGAATATCTAAGAATCAAGAGTGATCCTTGGGAAAATTGATGCCTACAATATGTTTTCAGAAATGAGACTTACAACAGTAAAAGAGGCATATTGTTTACCAAATAATTTTGTCACAGAAAATATCAGCTACCACTGAACTATTAATACACAATTAACCGAACCTTGTTCATTCAAATAATTATTACATAATTTCTATAATAATAAAAACTTTGTTAAAAATTAAATAAAACAATTTAAAAATTATTGTTAGTTATCTTTTCAAGATAAGGTCCCATGCAATCTTTTTTCTCTAAAATATTGGCTTCCTTTTCGTGGACTCACACTAAACAACCTTTCCAACTCCCAGTTGTCTTGAAATAACAAGGGCCTCTTACGAGTAGATGTAGCTTTTCATATTTTTTTCTTCTTAGTGTCCTTTCTTATTGAATTTTCCCCATAACTGGAGAATATATATACAGATCATATTTTCTCAGTTTACAGATGTGAAGTCAGTGACTATAGCTTTCTAGATGTGGGTACAAGAGCTCTAAATAATAAATAGCCAGATGAGCTGGGGACATTGAGAAACAGCCTTTCTCCTCCTTTTTAAACTCATTCTTTTCCACTCATATGACTGTAAATAAAATAGTTAATAGCTCTTACTTAAAAAAAAAATAGACATAATGAGTTTCTTGATTGGTGTGCTCATTTACCTTCATTGTCAGGGGAGAAGTTAGATTACACAAGGTAAAAAAGAATTTATTTTTTTCTTTGTTTTGATAGATTGAGCCATGCTTGAATTTTCTTATACTTCAAAGTATCATGAAAATATTTTTTGCTGCTCTGGTATCGTGGAATTTTGATATTTAAATAAATGGCATAACTAAATGTTCCAATGTTTTTACAGTATCTCTAGGCTGATATTTATCGACCTTATAATATCTAAGATGTAGATGAAAACTGGAATCAATTAATCTTTTGCTATGTTATCAACACTAGATCAACCATCTGGGTTTCTTGAAAATACCTGAAGGATTGAATTTTGCTTCAGTATTGATAATGGCACAGCCTATATCTGCTACATGGAATTACATCCTTTGCCCTTCTGGTGCCCTGCTTGTTGATAAATACAAGATGTCAATTTGAGTTAGTGTAAGTTACATATACAGAGATTTCATTTCATTTACTTAATAAATACTTAATACATTTAGAGTGTTGCTGATCTAATGCATCTTATGACCTTTCTGTAATCATTATTCATTGTATACACCAATATCTTATCATTTGTATGATTTCTAATTTGTAAACAAAGTATTCAAAATGATAAAAATAGTTTTCTTAAAATTTTTCTGTGCTACATTTGTTTTCTGTGAGAGTCATAGAGAATTTTAGTATACAGGAGATCATCAGAAAATAATTATTTTGATTAAAAAAACCTCCCACTGGATTCAACCAATTTAATGATGAAATACTGCTATCTGCTGCTTTATACATAAAAGGGAACTTTTAATCTTTTTCTTGTAAAGGGATCTGTGTATGTATTTCTACATATCCAAATGATTTCTATTGTGTTTTCTACTGATGAAATCTTCAGTAATATATCTTTTTTCCTACATTTATCCAACATGCTTCAAGAATAAAGTTAAAGACTTTTGTGTTTCCAATTCTACCTCTCCTATTCCTGCACTACCATTTTATTTCAAAAGTTCTGTATTTTCAACTTTGCTTTTGCCACAGAAATAAATTTTATTTGTACATCGTTTAAAGCTGGTGATTATATATAACAAACAAAATAGGAAATATGCAAAATATGCTGAAAGAATTATATGAAATCAGGAAGTTACATATTATATTATTCTTTACTACATGACTACTGAAGTTTAAAAGCTAACTAAATTCAAGGATCCCATCTAAAAGCACTGCAGTTGCTTATGGCATACAAGGCTACAATTAATTCAGCTATTTAATCTTAATAATAACAATGTAGTTAAAAATCTTTGACTTTAATAGCATTTTATATATATGAATAGCTGAAGTAATATTCCTATAATTTTAATCTAACATTGGTTAGATCAAGAAAACATTGTTAGTATAATAAGACTGTAGAATTTGTAACTATTGCTATTTTTCATTTTTAATAACAAAGTAATGTCTTATTTTCTAAGAAAATAGAGAGCACTGGTGTTCTCTAACACATAAATGAATGCTTATACACATACTTTTAAAAAATGTACCAAAATTTTCTTTGCATATGTATAAAATGAAAGCATAGAATCATTAAATGCTTTAACATACTTTTTGTTCTGCCTTTGTGTATAGATTGCACTGGAAAATATAGAATGTGGGTTAATCATCTGAAAGGATACTTAACAGCCATGAGACTTCACAACTGACAACTGCTTACTTCATAGTCCATGCTGAAAACAGTAATCCAGTATTTCCTTATTAATGAAAATAATTGTTACATTTTAAAATATAGTCTCCTGCCATCTGCTTCTTAAGCTGTTATGATTTTGATTTATGGAAAATGTTCATCAAAATGTTGCAAAATTGCTAACAGGCATACTTGTAGCAATGAAATCACTAAGAAACTCGGCAAAATCTTTTAATATACTAGATAGTCCCCAGACAATCTAGGATAAACAGAATATTGTATTTTAATATGTAAAACATTTTAAAGCTGCTAATTGGTATTGACTAGACCTATCCCTTGATAATGAAATTAATAAGAATTTCAGTTAAATGTTAAGACTTTCTAATATTTAATACCATGTTTGTGAATTTTTTTCTACACACCTGCCTCAGAAATAATAAAAAGGATGGCTCTGAGTTGACTATAAAAAGATGCTATTCTGTGTTCAAATATAGGTTCATTGATTTTTAAAAAATGTTATATCAGATAAATTTTTTTCTTAATGCATTATCAATGCCAAAAATACTGATCAATACAATAATTTCTGTGTAGAAAGGAATAACCACTCTAATAAGGTACAGGTAAGTCAGGATGATTTTCTGACACTATATAGACTGAAAAAAGGATGACTGAATGGGTTCTATACTTGATTGTTTATTGTATGTGTATGTACATATGTGGTGTATTTGGATACAGACACATGTCTGCCTATGTGGGAGCTTATAAAAAAGTCTTCTAATCTCTTGATACTAGGAAAGACTCCACATATAAGAATATGCTATTCTTGGGTTATTTTTTTATTGGAACCTACATGTAGGCAACATTTGAAGCTATCCGCAAATCCCTTCTGCTAGAAACACACACACACACATACACACACACCTTACTCTGAGTTGAGTCAAAAAGATGGAAAAAATGAAGAAAGTTGTAAAAAGTTTTAATGTTTTTGTTAAAATAAGTGATGTTTGCAGCTATAAACCTTTTAAATATATTACAAACATTGATTTTATTGACCACCAAAAGGAATATTGAAACCCACCTAAAAAATTGTTATTATTATTATCGCCTGCAGAGTTCTAGCTGTGGAGTGGTTAAGTGGTAAAATACAATAAGGTTTATGGGTTAAGGACTGTTAAATATATATCAGTTTCATTAGTTGGCATCATGTTAAATATATATCAGTTTCATGTTAAATATATATCAGTTTCATTAGTTGGCAACCATAAGACAAGAGTACAGCATTCTAGATGGTGATGATTTTGATAGGACTGACCACAATGTGGTTAAGTATATAATTCATGTAATAAGAAAAAGGTGCCTGCAGCCTATTGTTCCTAGCATGGATTAAAATTTACATTTTGCTTCTCCTTGTGTCAAAACATCTGGTGCCTGCAAATGCTAACATTTTGTTGAAAAGTTTCACAAGCCAAGAAAAGTAGATTGGAAACATTGCATGTGAATCATTCAAGCATTATAATAGAATAAGAGCTATGTTCAGAAAAAATTAAATTGCTGCAAACAATACCGTAGTCAAGATTATAATTTATTTGCTTACACAAGTGAAAGGTGATGCTGTGTGTTTCTGTGGAGAAAAATAGTGTTTGAGTTATATGGTTGTCTCTTCAAAAATACTTATTTCATGTAATTACATAGAACAAGTAGGTTTCTAAGTCCTTCAAGACTTTAAAATCACTCTAACTATGTTAGAAGCAGTATGTAGTTGTATAAAACCCATTGTAATATTCCTAAGGACAGGAAGAGGGGATCCCTGAGACTTTATTCTGACATTAAATTTCTGTTTATTCATTGGTAAATATAAAAAGTAGGTTTCAGATATAGATGAATTACCTTTTCTTTAAAATTTTATTTTTATTGAATAGATGAGTCACCTTTTCTACCTAGGTCCTCAAATCAATAAAGATAGTTCTTCCAGCTTCCATTCTAGTCCGGCCTTCTGTTCTTTAATCTAAGACCACTTTAAGATTCTCCAACTTTGAGGATTTTTCTCACTACCCTAATCAACGGTTATCATTGTCATGGTCCTTTATGGCTATAGCAGCTAGCTGCTACTTAAAATCTATCTTTGTATTGCTGTTTTTCATAGCCATGCATATATTACCTTCTTCAGTAGATGGATGAGCATTGGAAGCAAAAATTAGCTTTCTCTGTATCTCACATCATTTAACACAGTGTCTTGCTTAACATGCTATTTTATTAATAAATGATTAAGTGATTGTTAATTATAGGTGAGGGAAGTGTGCAAGTGTAAGATTCTTCAGATAATGAAATGGTGATCACTCAAGGCTGTGACCATTCATTGAAATGAATCTCTTCCAGTCTCTCTTTGTCAGTTCTTTCAATTGCAGTGAGATAAGCATTTGTGTCTTCTTTTGGTTTATCTAAAAGGTGAGGTCAGAAGTGAAAATAATATCTAAATGCTGCAACAATGGATTTAGAGAAATCTTCTACTCTAGAATTCATCCTTTAATTCATTCACTGTTTCTTTAATAAGCATCCCCCAAAGAACAGTGATTGTTGATGAGGGGAATATAAAAGATGATATTTCAGTAAAGTGTAGTATGTGCTATGCTGGCAAGATTAAGTGTGATAGGGAAGCACAGGTCAGGGCATCTGGACCAATCTCAGGGAAACTGAGACCTAAAGGCAATGTGAGGGCTAGCCTGGTTCAAGAAGGGGAGGTGAGAAAGAGAAGGGGAAGGGTTCCTTAAATAGAGACAATCAGTCAGATTACTATGACTAATTCAGGAGGCTCGTGAGTGCTTTTGGTATAAGGAATGTAACTCTTTGGGGTCAGAAAATTTAGACGTTTTTGGAGTAATTAGCCTTAAAATCTTCTCAATTCTTTATCACATAAGACCCAAGTTATTCAGGTACTAGGTCAGAGGACCTTTGAGTCCCTTCTCCTAGGCCCAGA
Organism: Pseudorca crassidens; assembly: GCF_039906515.1. NCBI lineage: Eukaryota > Metazoa > Chordata > Mammalia > Artiodactyla > Delphinidae > Pseudorca > Pseudorca crassidens. The sequence goes on along the minus strand of NC_090303.1, from coordinate 73,708,726 downwards.
GTAAGAAAGTACTTTGTGTGTGTGTGTGTGTGTGTGTGTGTGTGTGGAGGAGGTGGAGGAAGAAGTATACTGAGAAGGTGAACCGAGACATACTATTCTCAAATAGCTTCCCAAACAGGGGATCTTTTTCTTATTAGTATTAATCAAGGAGATGGAGACTGCTCATAGTAGACTTGATATTCAAATCTATGAGTGTGAGTGAGGTCTCAGAAAAAGGAAAAAGAGAAAAAGAAGGATGGAGGGGCTAAGAGTAAAAGAGAGTAAAGAGGAGGAAGAAAGAAGAAGAGGGAAGGCAAAAGATAAGGGGAAAGGGGGAGTGGAAGACGAGGACAATGATGAAGAAGAGGAGGAGATGAAGATGTATCATTTCAATGAAAAAAAGCCTATCTGTTTTCTTTTTTAAATTACTCATGAAAAGAAGAAGGTTGAGTTTCTGAATGACCTTTTGCTTTTCAGTTTTTATTCTCCACTCTAGATCTTATTGCTTTCAGCAACTCTTTTGAGTAACACCAATCACTTTAGGTATTTTTCCAGAGAGATCACATTCATTTAGTAGACAAGAAAATGTGAAGGTTCTTAGAGACTTTCATATCAGATGCGGAGACAGCATGTAATATCTGAGATATCTGTAATAATTGGAGAGCCCCACAGTGTTTGTAGTCAGACAAAGTTGGTTCAAGTCCCTGCACTACAATTTAAGGTCTGTGTGACCTCAAGGATTCGCTTCATCTCTCTGTGCATCAATGTGTAAATTGGCAACATATTAAGTTGTTAGTGAGGATTAAAAGAGAGAAATTGCATAAAGAATTTAGCACAGTCCCCTGCATATGTTTAGTTAGCACCCAGTAAATAATAGCTATGGCAACTATTATCAACTATTTGCTATTTCCTAACAAGTTTGTCTTTATTTAATTTTTAGGTAAGCTATTTGGTGGCATGCTGTTATCATAGTTTCTGTTAACATATTCAGCCATGTCTTTCTGTCTGTCTATCTAGCCATCTATCCATCCATCAAAAAACTTGATTATTACAGAAAGAATTTGAAGTGCATAGAATTTTTATAATTTTCAAGGAGCTTCCCTATACAATAGTTCATTTATACATCATAAATATTCAAAATCTCAGCATAAAAATGATGAATGACAGGCCTTAGATCACATAACCCAGATCACAGCTTCTCACTCTAAACTATTTGCACTTTTCACCACAAAAATGGTGTTTGTGCTTTGTTGGACATTATTACAGATACAGAGACATTGTAGTAAATAAGACCAAGATGCTGCCTTCATTTAACTTAGGTTTAAATAGGGAATATAGGCAATTAACAAATTAAAAAATAGAAAACAGCAAAATTTAGTAAAAATATAATACTCTGAAGTACTATTAGTCCTATGAAGAAAATAAAGGATGATAATATTATAGACTGTGATGAGAATAGAGATATATGCTTTGAACACATAATCAGGGAGAGTACCATAGGTTAGGTGACATCTGAACAAAGATCACAAAGCTATGAGTGTACAAGTTGCACAAAGGACCAGGCTAGGTAGAAGAGAGAGCAAATGTGAAAAGGGCTCACTGTGGAAACAACTTGGCCTGCCTGAATAATAGAAAGGCCAATGTGCTGTATTGTAGAGAAAGAGGAAGAATATATTAGGAAATGTGGGTACAGAGACAGAGTCTTCTAGTTCTGCAGGTATCAACTCCATAGCTTCCTGCTACAGCATAATCTTCCAAATGGATCTCATAATAATAGGACAGTCTGGACTTGCTTGTAGGCTAAAATTATGGCCATACGTGTCTGGTAATATTAAGCTGTTTATTCTCCAATTTTACCATGACTAGATTATTACCTGTTAGGATATAAGCAAGTTATTTATTACAACTTCTCCTTTACAGTACTAATTAAAGTAGTGTGGTTAGCACACTAGTGTCTAGGATATTTCTTGTCAGTCATTTGTAGTACTGAATGTGTTTCTCTGCCAAATACCTTGCAGATAGAGACGACTCATGAGTATTAGAAGGCATTTACTGCAAATATGTCAAAAGTCTACTCTAAAACATTTGAATGTTGGCAAAAGCATTCAGGGCCTTCTTCAACAGTATGGAAATGACGTAGATCATCATTCATTCCAGCCCTTCCCCCTTGAGAAGAAGCTGTGTCACTTTGGCAGAACAGATTCCACCCCGAGTTTCGATTATGTGTTCTTGCAATAGGGGTTGGTTCAGGTAACTCAGGCTTACAACAATCAGCTAATGGCTTTTCCTTGGCAACATAATTGGTAGTAAAGGGTAGTAAAGTTCAGGAAGCTCAAAACTCTCATTTAATCACTTCGAAAAGTGATTTGCTTGCTGTCTCTCCATGTTTGTGAACAGAGCAATATGTGGGACCAGTTAATGCTGGTGGCCATCCCATCATATGGAGGAAAGTCAGCCCAAGAACAAAGCTGATATATGTGGGGACGAAGGAGCTTTGAGAATTCCAGAGAAACATGGCAGGGAGACCAACTGACTCCCACCTAAAGCCTACATTATCACATGTCTTTTTAAGTTCTGTGGTTTAAAAAAATTCTTTAATATTTCAGCCAGTTTGGGTGGGAATTTCTGTTACTGGCAAATGAAAATATAGTAATAGATACACCAGGACTAAGGGGCCATTGCCTAATCTTCTGACAGACCTGGCCTTGTGTGTAAGACATGGTCACTTGCAGAGCAGCAGGCGTGACTCCCATGTGTTGATGTTTAATTCGGGAACAGGGGATTGAGAGATTCTCCATCTGAGCTCTTTGCAAGCATCATAAAGTAGTTCTCATACTGAAACCCCCATTTCCTTGTCTTAGGGACATGTGTCCAATATGATAAGTCCCTCTAAGCTTGAGATATGTGCATGAGGAAATTTAGGATGTCAGAGAAACACTTCTTTTTCCTTTTCAAATGCAGCAAAACTTGGTCACAATTCTTTTTTGCATCCCCCCCGCTTACTGTTCCTAGATTATTTCTCCTATTGGTGAAAATAATTTATATCATTTAAAAAGTTGTTCTCTTGATATTCACAGAATGCAAGTAATTCTGAACACAAAATGGGCAGAATCACTGTGAAACTGTAGCTTCACCCATTCACTCATTTATCTATTTATCAAACATCTCTTGATTTCCTGCCAGGTGTCCTATGTTTTACATTCTATCAGTGGTTAACAGTGATAATGTGTCCTTAGTACCCATTCTTAAGGAACTCACTGGTGGAGGAGAGGAACCAATATACCCACGATTACACACAAGATCACATAGGAGGACCCAGTAACCCAGACTTACGGGGGTCAGGAGAGGATTCCTGAAGGAAGTGTCTTATTCCCTGAGTGTATGGTGAATGCCGCTATTCCAAGTCATGGTAAGCAGATTTCTTATAATTTTTAGTAAATTATTTCTTTCATTTTTTAAAGTAAACTAGTATTTATGATTTTTAAAAGAAAGAGTTAATAGCTAAATAGCCCAAATATATAAAATAATATGAACAACATGATATATAAAAAGATAAATGTGAAATTATATATTAGTTCAAACTTCTAAAATATATACAACTGATTTATTAGTAAAAATAAATATAAGAAAATTTAGATATGAACACTCATATTCCCATTATGTAAAGAAAGATTTCTACTGATATTTTATCTGTTATATGTGTATATGTGTTTGTGCATGTGTGTGAATATGTGATTCAGTGTACATAACATGTATAAGATTTGTTTTTGCAAAAATAAGATCATATTACGTTTTACTTTTTTCACTTATTGTGTTAGGGGTATCTTTTTTGTCATGGAATAATCTACATTGTTATAATGGCTTCATAAGTGTGTCTCCTAGTATACATGTAGAACTTTTTCTCTAGGGCACATATCTAGACAATTAATAGCTGGAATATGGGGTAATATCCTTCAAAGTAGGAGTATTATTTTGTATCCCTAGTTGAAGCATTTGATCATTCTCTGTGGCCACAACTCAGCAATGCTTAGTTTTGTCTTCTGTTTTATTTTTATCAATTTAATGGGATAAAATGTTACTGTTTTGCCTTATTTTACATTTCACTGACTACTCTAGGACTAAATTTTTAAAATATTTTTGGCCATTTGGGTTACTTTTGTGAGTATTCTCTTTCTATCCTTTGCCTCCTTTGGCTGTTTTATTGTTTGTTGTCTGAAACTATTTTTAATTGATTATAAAGATTTTAAATATATTCTGGGTGGCAGTTCTTTGTTGGTTGTACCTTTGTAGGTATGTTTTGCTAGTCTGTGGCTTTTTTTTTTTAACTTTGTTGGTGATATGTCTTTTTAAAAAGAAATTTTAATCTCTGATGTAGTCAAATTTTTCAATCATTCTTTCTGAGATGTATTTCTTACATCTTATTTAGGAAATTTTTTGCACTCTTGTTGATTGAAGATATTTCATATAATACCTTTTGATAGTTTAAAATTTTTATTTTACACATATGAATCAAAATCTTCTGGAGTTTATTCTTGTATATATTGTAAGACAGCAATTAAATTTTCTTTTATTCCAACTTATTTCAATATCATTTCTTCAGTAATCTCTCTTTTCTAAAATGATTGTATTGTACTATGTCATGGTATATACTTGGGCAATTTTCTGTGTTCTCTTATCCTTTTTGCTTTTCTGTTAAATATAATTTTGCCAGTATCACACTGCTTTTCTGCTGCAGTTTTATAATAAGCCTTAATAATAGGAGAATAGGTTCTTTCCTTCAAAACTGTCTTTTTGTCTTCATGTGAGTATGAAAAATAGCTGTCTATTTTTGCAAATCATGTACATATTTTTATTAAAATTACATTTAATTTAAAGATTAACTGAGGGAAATTTACACCTTTAATGTGTCAAGCCTTTCCCTCTATGGCAAGTTTCATGTAGCTAACAGTGTTTTGTAATTTTTTTCTAAGATCTTCCACATTTTTTATTAGGTTTATACCTCTGTTTTAAAATTTTTTCTTCCATCAAGATGCAAATTTTTTTACATTAAAATTTTTCTATGCTTACATTTGGGGTAGAGGAAAGCTATAGATTTTTGTATTTCTAGGAACTTGTCCATTTCATCTGAGTTTTCTAATTTGTTAGCACACAGTTATTCACAGTATTTCTTTATAATCCATTTTATTTTTGTAAGATTAGTAGTGAACTCTCTTTTATTCCTGATTTTAGTAATTTGAGTCTCTTACTCAAATTTCCTTTTTTTCTTGGTCAGTCTAAGCCAGTGATCCTTGTATGTTGACATTTAATCAAAAGAATCATGCTGGATTTTTTTTGTTGTTGTTATAATAATACATTTGTAGATGTTCTTGAATTTTCTATGTTGACAGTCTCTGAAATTTTTTTTCTTCCTTTGTAATGCTTATATCTTTTAGTTCTTTTATAAGTATCAGTTTATTGACTTCTATCAACAGTAGAGTGTTAAATTAACAATGACTCAGGCTTCTTGACTTTAGCAGTGTAAATAAAAATTACCCTTTCACGAAAAAACTTTTCAAAATTGGAAAAATGTAAAAGAGAATACTGGATGCTTTTCCAGTGCTTGTAACTTTGATTGACTTTTTAATTGACTAAATGATTTTACAACTCTGAAGGGGTAGATCTGAACCGGCAGAAAATTGATTGTGATGTAAATTATTCTTGTATTAGAGAAAAGCAAATGATCCTTGTCCATAGCAGCGCAAAGAAATTTTGTCTGGTAGTCATGCAATTGATTTTCTTTTTTGATTTTTTTATACTCATTTTATTTTATTTTATTTTATTTTTTTACATCTTTATTGGAGTATAATTGTTTTACAATGGGGTGTTAGTTTCTGCTTTATAACAAAGTGAATCAGTTTTATATATACATATGTTCCCATATCTCTTCCCTCTTGCGTCTCCCTCCCTCCCACCCTCCCTATCCCACCCCTCCAGGCAGTCACAAAGCACTGAGCTGATCTCCCTGTGCTATGTGCTGCTTCCCACTAGCTACCTACCTTACGTTTGGTAGTGTATATATGTCAATGCCTCTCTCTCGCTTTGTCACAGCTTATATCCTCAAGTCCATTCTCTAGTAGGTCTGTGTCTTTATTCCTGTCTTACCCCTAGGTTCTTCATGACATTTTTTTTTTCTTAAATTCCATATATATGTGCTAGCATACGGTATTTGTCTTTCTGTTTCTGACTTACTTCACTCTGTATGACAGACTCTAGGTCCATCCACCTCATGGACAATAGCTTACAAATAGCTCAATTTCGTTTCTTTTTATGGCTGAGTAATATTCCATTGTATATATGTGCCACATCTTCTTTATCCATTCATCCGATGATGGACACTTAGGTTGTTTTCATCTCTGGGCTATTGCAAATAGAGCTGCAATGAACATTTTGGTACATGACTCTTTTTGAGTTATGGTTTTCTCAGGGTATATGCCCAGTAGTGGGATTGCTGGGTCATATGGTAGTTCTATTTGTAGTTTTTTAAGGAACTTCCATACTGTTTTCCACAGTGGCTGTATCAATTTACATTCCCACCAACAGTGCAAGAGGGTTCCCTTTTCTCCACACCCTCTCCAGCATTTATTGTTTCTAGATTTTTTGATGATGGCCATTCTGACTGGTGTGAGATGATATCTCATTGTAGTTTTGATTTGCATTTCTCTAATGATTAATGATGTTGAGCATTCTTTCACGTGTTTGTTGGCAGTCTGTATATCTTCTTTGGAGAAATGTCTATTTAGGTCTTCTGCCCATTTTTGGATTGGGTTGTTTGTTTTTTTGTTATTGAGCTGCATGAGCTGCTTATAAATTTTGGAGATTAATCCTTTGTGAGTTGCTTCATTTGCAAATATTTTCTCCCATTCTGAGGGTCGTCTTGTGGTCTTGTTTATGGTTTCATTTGCTGTGCAAAAGCTTTGAAGTTTCATTTGGTCCCATTCGTTTATTTTTGTTTTTATGTCCATTCCTCTAGGAGGTGGGTGAAAAAGGATCTTGCTGTGATTTATGTCATAAGTGTTCTGCCTATGTTTTGCTCTAAGAGTTTGATAATTTCTGGCCTTACATTTAGGTCTTTAATTCATTTTGAGCTTATTTTTGTGTATGGTGTTAGGGAGTGCTCTAATCTCATACTTTTACATGTACCTGTCCAGTTTTCCCAGCACCACTTATTAAAGAGTCTGTCCTTTCTCCACTGTACATTCATGCCTCCTTTATCAAAGATAAGGTGACCATATGTGTGTGGGTTTATCTCTGGGCTTTCTATCCTGTTCCATTGATCTATCTTTCTGTTTTTGTGCCAGTACCATACTGTCTTGATTACTGTAGCTTTGTAGTATAGTCTGAAGTCAGGGAGCCTGATTCCTCCAGCTCCATTTTTTGTTCTCAAGATTGCTTTTGCTATTCGAGGTCTTTTGTGTTTCCATAAAAATTGTGAAATTTTTTGTTCTAGTTCTGTGAAAAATACCAGCGGTAGTTTGATAGGGATTGCATTGAATCTGTAGATTGCTTTGGGTAGTAGAGTCATTTTCACAATGTTGATTCTTCCAATCCAAGAACATGGTATATCTCTCCATCTATTTGTATCATCTTTAATTTCTTTCATCAGTGTCTTATAATATTCTGCATACAGGTCTTTTGTCTCTTTAGATAGGTTTATTCCTAGATATTTTATTCTTTTTGTTGCAATGGTAAATGGGAGTGATTTCTTGATTTCACTTTCAGATTTTTCATCATTAGTGTATAGGAATGCCAGAGATTTCTGTGCATTCATTTTGTATCCTGCTACTTTACCAAATTCATCGATTAGCTCAAGTAGTTTTCGGGTAGCATCTTTAGGATTCTCTATGTATAGTATCATGTCATCTGCAAACAGTGACAGCTTTACTTCTTCTTTTCCGATTTGGATTCCTTTTATTTCCTTTTCTTCTCTGATTGCTGTGGCTAAAACTTCCAAAATTATGTTGAATAAGAGTGGTGAGAGTGGGCAACCTTGTCTTGTTCCTGATCTTAGTGGAAATGCTTTCAGTTTTTCACCATTGAGGACGATGTTGGCTGTGGGTTTGTCATACATGGCCTTTATTATGTTGAGAAAAGTTCCCTCTATGGCTACTTTCTGCAGGGTTTTTATCATAAATGGTGTTGAATTTTGTTGAAAGCTTTCTCTGCATCTATTGAGATGATCATATGGTTTTTCTCCTTCAATTTGTTAATATGGTGTATCACGTTGATTGATTTGTGTATATTGAAGAATCCTTTATTCCTGGAATAAAGCCCATTTGATCATGGTGTATGATCCTTTTAATGTGCTGTTGGATTCTGTTTGCTAGTATTTTGTTGAGGATTTTTGCATCTATGTTCATCAGTGATATTGGCCTGTAGTTATCTTTGTGATTTCCTTGTCTGGTTTTGGTATCAGGGTGATGGTGGCCTCGTAGAATGAGCTTGGGAGTGTTCTTCCCTCTGCTATATTTTGGAAGAGTTTGAGAAGGATAGGTGTTAGCTCTTCTCTAAACGTTTGATAGAATACGCCTGTGAATCCATCTGGTCCTGGGCTTTTGTTTGTTGGAAGATTTTTAATGACAGTTTCAATTTCAGTGCTTGTGATTGGTCTGTTCTTATTTTCTATTTCTTCCTCATTCAGTCTTGGCAGGTTGTACATTTCTAAGAATTTGTCCATTTCTTCCAGGTTGTCCATTTTATTGGCATAGAGTTGCTTGTAGTAATCTCTCATAATTTTTTGTATTTCTGCAGTGTCATTTGTTACTTCTCCTTTTTCATTTCTAATTCTATTGATTTGAGTGTTCTCCCTTTTTTTCTTGATGAGTCTGGCTAATGGTTTATCAATTTTGTTTATCTTCTCCAAGAACCAGCTTTTAGTTTTATTGATCTTTGCTATCATTTCCTTCATTTCTTTTTCATTTATTTCTGATCTGATCTTTATGATTTCTTTCCTTCTGCTAACTTTGGGGTTTTTTTGTTCTTCTTTCTCTAATTGCTTTAGGTGCAAGGTTAGGCTGTTTACTCGAGATGTTTCCTGTTTCTTAAGGTACGATTGTATTGCTATAAACTTCTCTCTTAGAACTGCTTTTGCTGCATCCCATAGATTTTGGGTCGTCGTGTCTCCATTGTCATTTGTTTCTATGTATTTTTGTATTTCCTCTTTGATTTCTTCAGTAATCACTTCATTATTAAGTAGTGTATTGTTTAGCCCCCATGTGTTTGGATTTTTTACAGATCTTTTCCTGTAATTGATATCTAGTCTCATAGCATTGTGGTCGGAAAAGACACTTGATACAATTTCAATCTTCTTAAATTTACCAAGGCTTGATTTGTGACCCAAGATATGATCTATCCTGGAGAATGTTCCATGAGCACTTGAGAAAAATGTGTATTCTGTTGTTTTTGGATGGAATGTCCTATAAATATCCATTAAGTCCATCTTGTTGAATGTATTATTTAAAGCTTGGGTTTCCTTATTTATTTTCATTTTGGATGATCTGTCCATTGGTGAAAGTGGGGTGTGGAAGTCCCCTACTATGAATGTGTTACTGTCAATTTCCCCTTTTATGGCTGTTAGTATTTGCCTTATGTATTGAGGTGCTCCTATGTTGGATGCATAAATATTTGCAATTGTTATATCTTCTTCTTGGATCGATCCCTTGATCATTATGTAGTGTCCTTTTTTGTCTCTTCTAATAGTTTTTATTTTAAAGTCTATTTTGTCTGATATGAGAATTGCTACTCCAGCTTTCTTTTGGTTTCCATTTGCATGAAATATCTTTTTCCATTCCCTTAGTTTCAGTCTGTATGTGTCTCTAGGTCTGAAGTGGGTCTCTTGTGGACAGCATATATATGGGTCTTGTTTTTGTATCCATTCAGCTAATCTGTGTCTTTTGGTGGGATCATTTAGTTCATTTACATTTAAGGTAATTATCGATATGTATGTTCCTATTCCCATTTTCTTAATTGTTTTGGGTTCGTTATTGTAGGTCTTTTCTTTCTCTTGTGTTTCTTGCCTAGAGAAGTTCCTTTAGCAGTTGTTGTAAAGATGGTTTGGTGGTGCTGAACTCTCAGCTTTTGCTTGTCTGTAAAGGTTTTAATTTCTCCATCAGATCTGAATGAGATCCTTGCTGGGTAGAGTAATCTTGGTTGCAGGTTTTTCTCCTTCATCACTTTAAATATGTCCTGCCAGTCCCTTCTGGCTTGCAGAGTTTCTGCTGAAAGATCAGCTGTTAACCTTATGGGGATTCCGTTGTGTGTTAGTTGTTGTTTTTCCCTTGCTGCTTTTAATATGTTTTCTTTGTATTTAATTTTTGACAGCTTGATTAATATGTGTCTTGGTATATTTCTCCTTGGATTTATCCTGTATGGGACTCTCTGTGCTTTCTGAACTTGATTAACTATTTCCTTTCCCATATTAGGGAAGTTTTCAACTATAATCTCTTCAAATATTTTCTCAGTCCCCTTCTTTTTCTCTTCTTCTTCTGGAACCCCTGTAATTCGAATGTTGGTGTTAATGTTGGTTCGAATGTTTAATCTTGTCCCAGTGGTCTCTAAGACTGTCCTCAGTTCTTTTCATTCTTTTTTCTTTATTCTGCTCTGCAGTAGTTATTTCCACTATTTTATCTTCCAGGTCACTTATCCGTTCTTCCGCCTCAGTTATTCTGCTATTGATCCCTTCTAGAGAATTTTAAATTTCATTTATTGTGTTGTACATCACTGTTTGTTTGCTCTTTAGTTCTTCTAGGTCCTTGTTAAACGTTTCTTGTATTTTCTACATTCTATTTCCAAGATTTTGGATCATCTTTACTATCATTATTCTGAATTCTTTTTCAGGTAGACTGCCTATTTCCTCTTCATTTGTTAGATCTGGTGGGTTTTTATCTTGCTCCTTCATCTGCTGTGTGTTTTTCTGTCTTCTCAGTTTGCTTATCTTACTGTGTTTGGGGTCTCCTTTTTGCAGGCTGCAGGTTCGTAGTTCCCGTTGCTTTAGGTGTCTGCCCCCAGGGTCTATGGTTGGTTCAGTGGGTTGTGTAGGCTTCCTGGTGGAGGGAACTAGTGCCTGTGTTCTGGTGGATGAGGCTGGATCTTGTCTTTCTGGTGGGCAGGTCCACGTTTGGTGGTGTGTTTTGGAGTGTCTGTGGACTTATGATGCTTTTAGGCAGCCTCTGTGCTAATGGGTGGGGTTGTGTTCCTGTCTTGCTAGTTGTTTGGGTTAGGATGTCCAGCACTGTAGCTTGCTGGTCGTTGAGTGAAGCTGGGTGTTGGTGTTGAGATGGAGATCTCTGGGAGATTTTCGCCATTTGATATTATGTGGAGCTGGGATATCTCTTGTGGACCAGTGTCCTGAAGTTGGCTCTCCCAACTCAGAGGCACAGCACTAACTCCTGGCTGCAGCACCAAAAGCCTTTCATCCACACGGCTCAGAATAAAAGGCAGAAAAAGTAGAAAGAAAGAATTAGTAGAAGTAGAAAGAAAGAAAGAAAGAAAGAAAGGAGGGAGGGAGGGAGGAAGGAAGGAAGGAGGGAAGGAAGGAAGGAAAAAAAGAAAAGATAAAGTAAGATAAAATATAATAAAGTTATTAAAATAAAAAATAAGAAAAAAAAGAAAAAAAATTAAAAAACAAAACAAACAAAAAGTGGACGGATAGAACCCTAGGACAAACGGTGGAAGCAAAGCTATACAGACAAAATCTCACAGACGCATATGCATACACACTCACAAAAAGAGGAAAAGGGGAATAAATCTTGCTCTCAAATCCACCTACTCAATTTGGGATGATTGGTTGTCTATTCATGTATTCCATAGATGCAGAGTACATCAAGTTGATTGTGGAGCTTTAATCCGCTGCTTCCTTTCTCTTCTTTGTTCTCACAGCTCCCAGGGCCTCAGCTTTGGATTTGGCCCCGCCTCTCCATGTAGGTCGCCGGAGGGCGTCTGTTTTTCGCTCAGACAGGACGGGGTTAAAGGAGCCGCTGATTCGGGGGTTCTGGCTCACTCAGGCCGAGGGGAGGGAGGGGCACGGAGTGCGGGGCGAGCCTGCGTCAGCAGAGGCCGGCGTGACGTTGCACCAGCGTGAGGCGCGCAGTGCGTTCTCCCGGGGGAGTTGTCCCTGGATCCCGGGACCCTGGCAGTGGCTGGCTGCACAGGCTCCCTGTAAGGGGGGTGTGTATAGTGACCTGTGCTCGCACACAGGCTTCTTGGTGGCAGCAGCAGCAGCCTTAGCGTCTCATGCCCGTCTCTGGGGTCCGCGCTGTTAGCCGCGGCTCGCGCCCGCCTCTGGAGCTCCTTTAAGCAGCGCTCTGATCCCCTCTCTTCGCGCACCAGGAAACAAAAAGGGAAGAAAAAGTCTCTTGCCTCTTCGGCAAGTCCAGACGTTTCCCTGGACTCCCTCCCGGCTAGCCTTGGCGCACTAACCTCCTTCAGGCTGTGTTCACGCCGCCAACCCCAGTCCTCTCCCGGCGCTCCGACCGAAGCCCGAGCCTCAGCTACCAGCCCCGCCCGCCCCGGCGAGTGAGCAGACAAGCCTCTCGGGCTGGTAAGTGCCGGTCGGCCCCGATCCTCTGTGCGGGAATCTCTCCGCTTTGCCCTCCGCACCCCTGTTGCTGCGCTCTCCTCCACAGCTGCGAAGCTTTCCCCTTCCGCCACCGGCAGTCTCTGCCCGCGAAGGGGCTTCTTGTGTGTGGAAATCTTTCCTCCTTCACAGCTCCCTCCCACTGGTGCAGGTCCCGTCCCTATCCTTTTGTCTCTGTTTATTCTTTTTTCTTTTGCCCTACCCAGGTACGGGGAGGGGGTTTCTTGCCTTTTGGGAGGTCTGAGGTCTTCTGCCAGCGTTCAGTAGGTGTTCTGTAGGAGTTGTTCCACGTGTAGATGTATTTCTGGTGTATCTGTGGGGGGGAGGGTGATCTCCGCGTCTTACTCTTCCGCCATCTTCCCGGAAGCTCTGATGCAATTGATTTTAATACAAGTTTATGTTTATATGAAGGTTATGTTTTAACTTTTTAAAACTATGCTTTGACAATGAAAACATGTATACTTTTTTTTAACTATAAACATGAAACTTGCTATAAATTTTTAGTAAATTGTTTTTATTAGTGTAGGGAGGTTCAATCTGTTCATATATGTGGTGGAGGAGGTGTATTTGTCTCTCTTTTTTTCATTTTTTACTTTAGTTTTTTTTCTTTTTATTTTACGCATATGGATATCCAATTTTCAATTACCATTTGTCAAAAAAATTACTCTTCCTCCATTGAATTGTCTTTGTACCTTTGTTGAAAATCAATTGGCCATGTGTTTGTATTTCTGGACTATATTCTGTTCTATTGACCTCTTTGACTAATTTATGTCAATACCACACTGTCTGGATTACTGTACCTTTATAACTTGTCTTGAAAGCACATAGTGTAGGTTTAAGAACTTATTTCTTCTTTTTCAAGATCCTTTACTTTTCCATATGAATTTTAGAATCAGCTTGTCAATTTTGCAAATAGACAGCTGAATTTTTGATTGGGATTATTTTGAATCTATAAATCAATTTTCAAAGAAATAGCTTCTTAACAAAATGGAGCCTTCTGACCCCTGAATTTTGTAGAGTCCATCAGATTTTCTACATGTTGTCTGTGAAAAAGACAGTTTTACTTATCCTTTCTCAAAGTGGATTCGTTTTATTGTTTTTTCTTGCCTGACTGTTTCATCGGCTAAACCCACAGTAGAAATTGAACAACAGTGGTGAGAGCATAACTTCTTATATGCTTCTGATCTTTTGGGTAGAAAATATTCATTGTTTCATCACTAAATGTGTTTGGTGTATGTGTTTCATCAATGCCCTTTGTCAGGTTGTGGAAGTTTCCTTCTGTATTAGTTATCTTTTGCTACATAAATAATTACACCAAATTTTAATGGTTTAAAACAATATTTATTATCCCACAGTTTCTGTGGGTCAGGAATCCAGACATAACTTAGCTGTATCCTTTGATTCTGAGCCTCTGCAAGGCTGCAGTCATTTCAATGTTCATCTGGGAAAGAGCCACTTCCTGGCTCACTCACATGGATGTTTGTTCTGAAATGTAGTTGAGTTACTCGGAGAAAAGTTTGATCCTTTTGAGTCTTACTTTATGACTTTTCAGGAGTCTGGAGCAGTGCTCAATCTAGGGCTAAATATTCCCCATTGAGGCAAGACCTTCCTAAGTACTGTATGCAAACCCTATGAAGAAATTTTTTCAATTTGCTTCAGAAAGCAAAGAGTGATATAAAGAAATTAAAGTTCAGACTCAGTCAAAGAGTCGTCAGTAAATATCTCAGGCTTTTATTTGAGAAAGTTTATGCCCCAGGAGTCAGGATGCCTGACTAAGATGCCTCTTAGTCAGCCCTAAGAGTAATGGATCTGCCTTTGGAGTAATAGCAAAGCTGAATCATACTCATTTTAACAAGCCCTAAAAACAAGACTTGATAGCTGTAATTCACTTCCAATAATGTAACATTTTGCCAAAAGAAAAATTTACACTCTACAGAGGAAAATAACATAATCCAGAGTTTTTCTACTATAACTTTTACAACTTTGGGAATATAATTTGCTATCACTAGACCTGTGAAGAAGGAAAATGTTACTGATAAGCAAGAATTTTTTTTTAAGTCAATAGGAGCAAATCCAGGGATGATCCTGATATTGGATTTAGCAGAAGACGACTTCAAAAATAAGTTAACTTTTCAAATATTTTTACTTCTGCAAAAAATTTTATTTTGGATTGAGAAACTAATTAAAAACCTTTGTTTCTCTTTCTACTTGTGTGGTAATAATTCTAACATTCTCATAGGTAAATGAATGGCCTTGTAAAAGTAGGAAAGAGACCAGTGTAAGAACGTAAAAAGGAGAAACATCATAAATAAAGTTTAATAATGCCTTATCCTTGTTGAAATTGCAAATTTAAAGATAAATAAAATGCAGTGTTATGCCTGTCAAATTGAGAAAGATGATAATAATTATTAAGATGACACTATTACTACTTGAAGGGTTAAATTGTATATACTCAGCAACATGGTATTATATATCGAAAACCTTAAAGTCTTTAACATTTTTGACACTAATTTCACTTCTCAAAATATATCACAAGAAGACAATGTTAATTGCAGGCAAAGATTTATATGTAAGTTTGTTTATTCTAACCTTATTAACAATAGCAAAATGTGAGGAGCACATAAATTTCCCATAAAGTTGAATGATTAATTAATTGTTCATCCTTATTAAGAAAAAGTAAGAGCAGTCATTTAAAATATTCATCTAATTATTTAAAATAAATAATATAAATGTATATGACATACATGTATACACCTATGCATATATGTATATAATCATATATATACAATACATTTTCAATTATTTAAATAAAATTATATACATGAAACAACTATAAAAATGTATAGCAACATTAATATTGATCACTTTTAGCTGCAAGACTATAATTCAAAGTTATTATTTTCTTTTATACATGCTTCTGTATCTCCTTCCAATAGTGATAGGATAGAGTGTCTTATCCTCTATTTCACACACTCAGAAATTCCCACTGTCTTGCCCTTGTGCCCTAAGCTCCTCCAGAATGGGCATCCCTCTTATCTCTGCATGCTAGTTAATCTTCATGAATCAGTTCAAATTTCGTCTCCTCCAAGAAGCTTTCCATAGGACTTCTGGCTGGAAGTCATTTTTACCATGTCTAAACTGTCATAGCACATTATCTCTACCTTCTTTATGGCTTTATCACTTTCCATCTTGGATTATAACTATGTATAATAAAATTTAAGTTCATTGAGAAAAAGGATCTTTTAAAACTTTTTTTGTGTATTTCATAGCATCTAGCTTAGCATGTGTGTTTAAAAAATCTGTTGAATGAATAAATTTATGAAACTATAGATAACAATCAAAATCAATAATTCAATAATCCAGAATTTACTTTGTAAAAATTTGTGTTTATATTTTAGAATATTGGCTATTTAAGCTCTTTCTTAGACAACAATTTACTCTCTTAATGACAAACATATATATGATGATTTTCATTTATTAGTCATTGATGTGGGTATTCTATATAAATTAAAGTACTAAGTCTTCTATATGAAGAAATTTAGGCATGGAGAAGTTAAGTAACTTGACCAAAGTCACACAGCTAGTAAGAATTGTAACCCAGGTAGTCTTATTTTTGAAATCTTGCTCTTAGACATGTTACAGTGTTATAAGTCTTTCTTGCATCTTCTGAAATGTTGTATGCCTTTGCAAATCAGTGGCTATGAAAAATTTTTCTTCTGAGTGGAACTAAGGTTTGGGGATGAATTACATATATATACATATTTATATTTATTTATATGTATATGTGTGTGTATATATGAGGGTGTGTGTATAAATATATATATATATTTTTCATGATGAATGGAATTCAATGCCCAAACAATTCAAATTAAGTGCTAACACTGGCTTGCCACAATATCAACTGCCCATTCGATTTGCCTTCATGTTTAATCTTTGGATTAATTAACTCTAGAGTTATTACCAGAAAGTATCTTGAAAATGCTCTCCATATAGTAATCGATGCCTTTGCAAATAAATGCAGATCGTTTATTAGACAGTTAATTATTATCCTTCTCCTGCAGGAATAAAACCAGAACCAATTTGTTTCTGTGGAAAGGGAAATATGGCCGCAACAAACAAAAATGATAGGACATGGCTCTGACAGGTGACAATCCAGAAGAATAGCTCTTGAGTACCCTATCTGATTCTTGGGAAACTAGAGGTAAGCTTGGGGTTGATGGACATTGCTGTTCAATGCCTGAGAGAGAAAAGTAGGAGATGCTCAAGTCTTAACTTATTTTAGCATATTCCTGGGAGATTGACTTCATTTGGGGTAATTAATCTGAAGAGCCAACCTAGAATATTCTGAAATTACTTGTGATATCCTGCTGTATATTATCTTAGTTTCTTTGAGAAAAAAATTAAAATAACAGATGGAAGAATTGTTTGGCTACAATCCAGGCCATCTGGCTTAGTCACATAGACACATCCACTAGGACAGTTTACTCAAAACAGAAAAATATAACTAAATGAGCTAGAAGACTGGAGTTCCTCTTCATCATCAAAGATATGCCCAGAATAGTTGAAGAACCACCATTGTCATTTTATCTTCCCAGAAAAGAAACTTGGAAATACATTATTTCAGAGTTTCAGAATGGCTATATGTCAACAAAAACCAGTCCGTTCAGTGGAAAATTAATTCCATCATAATTGTAATTTTCCTGTAGAGAGCACTAACAGGGTGGTTGATATTTTACACTCTTCAACTAGTTTTTAGAACATCATACTGTCATAGGCACTGTGGTGTTATGTCTTTTTGTGTACTAAGAAAACTTATTAAATTTGCTGGTAACACATATGCAGATAGTCTTTTGTACTTCTAGCAATTAGGTTATGTATGACTGGTCAGAATATGTTCTAACTATTACGGTTTACTCTCAGAGCGCACAAATACTTTCTCCAGAATGACAGATACTCTACAACCCTGGATTTCTTATTTTATCCAAAAACACATCTTCTTGCATAAAAGAAGCCTGTAAATACCAAGAAAAATGACATTCCCATATATGTGTTTTGTAAAACTTCATCCCCAATTACAAATAATAATAACTGCATGTGATACATAATTCTAATGATATAATCCAGTCTTAGTGTTTTACTACCATTCATAAACTGCTTCAGCAGAACTCCCTGTGATTTACAGCATCAATAGAACCCTTTAAATTACATCCTATATTATGTCGTAGGGCATGTATTGCCCTATGGTCTCACATGCAATGTCAGAGACAGAGCGAACAGGAAATGAAGAATTGTGATTTCACTGCAAATCAAAAGCTAAATGTTGTTTATGAGCACTGGGGTTTTAGCTCATGGTATCATTTCCCTTTTTTTTTTCCTTATAGCAGTTAACCTGATGTGGGACAAACTTAATCCAATCAATAATTATTTACCCTTTAACATCTTTGGTATCAATAAGCAAAAGGCAAGTACTAAACATATAATTTATTTCCCTAAAATTAGTCTATTATTTTAAAAATTGGCTGGATTTTTACTGTAAGAATAAAAAGAATATTGAAAGATGTGTATACTTAATCCCAATGTCATGTATATATCGTGCGCACTCTATAAACATTTGTTGACTTTTCCCTTAGTTTTAAAAATAAAATTTCCAAATTAAACCAATTTATTAATTTGTATTTAACTAAGAATATAAAACAATGAAGGTTGCACTTGAGAAGCCATCTATAGTCACCAATGAATTTGTTATTTTATAATTTTGATTAAATATTTTAATAACATTTAATAACATTTTCGATGTCACAGACACCCAAACAGAAAAGTTGGATTCAGAGGAGACACTCAATTTGTTTCATGGCCAAGTATTTGAAGTGTTCACATCAACTTCAGTGATTTATTTTAAGACTTAAGAAGACAATTACGATTTTTCAAAGCATTTTAGGACAGCTTGACCTTGATTTTTCACAGAATAAATGTGTCTTTTGACTTCAGATTTCCTCACAAAGTCTGAGCCTAGTAATAAGTAGTTATAAATGAGGGCAATAATAATATGTGATTCAAATGCAAGCATCTCATCTGAGCAAAACCATTGGTCTTGTAACCATGACTTAGCCCTGGTGCACACATAGGGAGGTATGCTGCTTCCTAATGAATATTATCTTCTCTCTTCCAATTGTGATTTGATGTCTTCAAATCCTGTGCATATCATAAGCAGCAACTCTGTGAAATTTCCATGAACAAAAGATACATATACAGATAGAAAGAGTTGTTTAAATAAATAGATCCTCAAGCCCATTTGGATTCAGTTAGTCTCTAAAGAGGCTGGTTAAGAAATCAAAGAAGTAGATGGGGTTCTTTCTATATTCTATGTGTCTAATATTTACCTGCAGGCATATATGAAATAATTCTTAAATAACTGTGGCTACTTAAAATTTACAGAATTGAACCTATGCAAGGAGTAGTTGATCTAAAACTGACACAAACCAGATAGTCTCTTAATGTTACTCTAAGGAATTTTAAACTGACTCTGTTAAAGCTGAGGTTATTTGCCTTGGGGATGCCTAATGGAAGGGTTATTATAACATTGTCCACAAATAGGGGTCTTGAGAGAGTCAGGCCATAGCACTCCATTGACAGCTAATACACTGGGCCATTGCCATGTCACAGAGATCTCCAAGGTCAAAGGTCATATCTCTCCCTTAATATTTAAATAAAGATACTTGACAAAAGCAGAAAACACCTTATTGTCAGTGATGGCTGCTGCTCAACTTATAAGAACCTTTACAAAGTCATGCTAATTCTCGGCCTTCTTAGAATGCATGGTAACCTTTCATAAATCCATCTTTTCCAGATGTCCTTGGAAATGACAGTTATAGAACTACAAATGATTTGTAATGCAAAATGGGACTGACACACTTGAAGATTAGGGCTCTGTGTACTAAAATGACTGAGATTATAGCTAACAAAAGGCATAAAATGCATCAATAAATAGCTGCAGAAGTAACTCAAGATTATTTTAAACATCCCTAGTAAATGCTGGAACAACAACAGCAACAAAAACTTATGCTTATAATTTTACAAGTAGCAGCTTACTTCAAAATAATGGAACAAAATTCCTCTGTGTAGGTCAGCTGGAAGACAGATAGCAAACCAGTTATGCTTTTTTTTTTCTAGGCAGTATCATTTTTTTCTCTTATGTCATTTTTTTACATGTCAACATATGAACTTGATTTTTTAAATCTTTAAGGAACACTGGACAAGTTGAACTTAATTATATATTCTTTTTTCCTTAACTTTTTAAAAACGAATCAACCAAATGCCTTATCCTATTAACATATCTAAATGAGTCACAAATTAAAACCTAATGAAAAATAATTTTCATACTTAATCTTTACTGCTGAGATGACTTACGTTAACAGGGTAAGTTGGGGCAATCTATTTAAGCAATACACACTAACGGATATTTTCAACTGCCTGATTTCAGGGAGACTGAAAGTCAGGAAATAATTTGAGGCATATAACCTGAGATGCTATAACCTGAGCTTTTGAATAATACTTGAAGAAATGACTAAATACTACTTTTTTCTGTATAATCTTCAAAAACCTACATGATAAGCCTCTTGCCCTGTTGCACTTGCAAATAGCAAGTATAAGACCTGCCTCTGACAGCATCAGGAAAGTGCTAAGAGCTTGGATCCAAAGTGACCTTCTGCTGGAGAGGAAGCTCATGGCTGACCCATTTTCAATGCTTTGGTTCTGTTTGCTTCCTATCCTTTTTTTCTCCGTATGTCCTCTACTTGAATTTAATCCCTTCCATTTTATTCTCTCTTCTCCTCTGCCTAATGACTGTTCAGTGAAAATGAGACCGAGCCCATAGTTGTGATTCTGCTAGGTGTGGGGGAGAAAAACAACTTAAAATCCATCGAAACCTTCAAATATTAGTCCTTTATTTGCATGCTGAGAGCTTGAAAGTGAGCCATAAGCCTTTCAATATTAGTGACCGAGAACTAGAATTATAGTAAAGACTTTTTTGTAGAGGAGCTAATACATCTTTGGAAACAGGAAATAATACATTTCCAAGGAATCTCTAAGTTTTGCTGTGAATAGTTGCATTCATTAGCTCAACTTTACTCAAAGTAGGAAGTTCATTTCTGAACATTTCTGGAAACCCCATGTGTGCTAAGTTTAGTTAACTGTAAAATATATTTGACCAAAGCATGGAGGAAGGATATTTCCTTTCCTTGCTTATTTTTCCAGTGCCATAAAATACGCTATCACATTTACAGTATGTCAGAGTGATGTCATGTGCAGAACATAAAAACAGATTGTTTTCAGTATGTGGGTAAAAAAACCCTCAGGACTCCCTAGGAGCCCTAAAACCAAGATATTATACTGAGACTGTATGGACTGTACGGAGTAGGCTAGGTCCCTATGGAAACCAGGGTGTGACTTACCTATCACATGGTCAACTTATTCTCCTTTCTCACTTAGTCCATCTTATGAAATGATTAAGTTGTTGGGTGAAAAATACAGTGCAGTGTGAGGTCAAGCTACTCATGCAAGAAAACTTGCCATTTCTAGATATTTTGAGCACCAGGCCTGCAGTATATCTTTCATTCACCCTTAGCTTAACATTTATTTACTCACCAGAGCCAAGGAAACTGACTCTTCTGGGGTTCTTTGAGTGCAATGTTTATTCACTCATTCATTCATTCATTCACAAGCCCCTGCAAAGCTTCCAGGCACCACGGGGATAAAGATGAACAATGCAGTGCCTCCTTCTTTAAAGGCCTAATAATCACCTTGGCATTATACCCTCATCAAGTGACTTGGCCGTCTTCGTTTTGACTCTCATCTTCAATATTAACTGATATGTTTTCACTGAAAGAGACAATTGCATTTGTCTTTCTTACCTCACTAAGCTGTGGATTTCTGCTGGGAAAGAACTATGCTTCATCATTTTTATAAACCCAGAGTAAATGGTCAATAAAAATGTATAGCATGAATGAGTGAATGAGGGGATGAATGAATGAGTGAACAGGATACATAACAGCACAATTATACTTGCCTTGTGATCTGCAGCTTGCTAGTGTTCAGTCTGAGATGCTCAAACATCCCCATGGCACAGTATTTCCAGTAATCTTAAACATTCTTTTATTCCAAACCTTGGTTTGGGGAAATTTAAAAGAAAAAGCAGAAGGGGAAGCTCATGATTCAAATATGGGACAGAGGTGCCACTGCTTACTGTGTAGCTTAGCTATACTTGAGAATAAAATAGACTCAAAATCAGGATGAGATCCCCAGAACTTTCTACGTTTATTCCAATCAAGATATGTCATATTGACGTTTAGAACATTTAACACTCTTTAAATGATTCCTCAGTTGATATTTCCTTATGCAGCTTGTATCTCGTTTGATCTACTGTTTAATTATCATGAGTGTCATATGGTCTGATTGTCTTAAATGATTCTTTATAATATTTCTCCCGTATACACAGGATGTCATCGTCGCCCTAGCCCCCTGCGTCACCACCCCTCTGGTTGCAACACAGAAGCTTTTTGGGTAACATATTCTTTTTTCTCTTTTTAATACAAATCCAGCCTGGCAGGCACAGTGCTATGTATAGACTGGATTGAATCAAAGCACTATTCTCCTACTTTTCCCATGTATAGGAAGTGATACTAACAAGAATCAGATTTTCCTGGACCCGTAACAGAGGAAACAACTTCTGGCACAGTAATTCTTTGAACTGGAACCATGAGGGCAAGTACTAACGTATCCTTCTATTGCATGCAATGTCTTATGCACAAAAGCAGTTTTTTTGACAGCTGAAATGAACTGAATCAGATTTGTGTTACTAAATTTTTTAGGGTATGTGAATATTTTTATTTATTTTGAGAGATCCTGTGTTCACAATTCATCTGGTCAGATCAGGAGTTTCATTTTTATTCCATGTAATTTACTTATGGAATGGATTTAAGACAGATGTTTAGGAAGATGTTTTATAAATATTTTCATTTGATCAGAAGAAGAAAACTAATAATCCAAAAATATTAGTAATCCAACAACACAATCTTGTATTGTTGGATTACTATTCGTTAAGCACCCACAGGATTTGGGGTAAGAAGCCTAGAGCCTGTGATCTGCCATTGATTAGCTGAGTGACCTGAAGCAACATAATTAACCTCTGAGAAACTCACTTTCCTCATCTGTAAAAATGAAGCTAATTATACCAACCTCAAATGGTTGTTAAGGTTCAAAGGATATCATGGAAGTAAATGTGCTTTTCAAACTGTATGATTGCTAAAATCATGTAATATAATATTATTTTATTTCCATTAGACTGTGAGCTCTTTTAGGGCTAGGATCATATATTCATCTTCGTAAAAATTTCTACACTTAACAATATTCCTGGCATGTAGCAGGTGCTCAATAAATGCAGAATGAATGCACAAATGAATAAATTCAGGATATTAGAGCTACGAAGATTCCTATGATCCTTGCCCTCAGAAAACTCATAATCTAATAAAGGAGGTGGATATATGTACAGTATACTATAACACAATCTAAAATTACACCTGCACAACCTCAGCAGTGTTATGTTAATCACTATCTGGTTATTTCTCTATTCCTTCTTTTTTGTGTGCAAACATCTGCAGAACAACATGCAAACACAAATTGAAGCTCACGCTGATGTGTGCTATTTTCAAATTACTATGAATTTTACCATATGAACAAAGAAAAATAAAATCAAAGGTTTTAGAGTTGGAAGAGATACTTTAGATAACGTATCTAGTGAGGAAAGTAAGCCCATATTATGTGCACGTTCTTTTAAAGAAGATAGGTGAACAACCCCCATTTACTATTTCCCTATATTTGATGTAGGAACAATGGTCTTCCAGAAAATCTATGCTAACTGACCTTTGTGATTTCTCATGATAAAGGGAAAGTAAGCGTAATGTTTAACTCTAGTGAAAAAATCTTGAATTGATTAAGATGTCGGGTATAATAACTTACATCTCAAGGATATTTCCTACGAGAAATGTTCTTGTTCACAAACCAGAGAAAGCTCTGCTTACTTAGTAGGTGCTTAAATAATTCCTGTTTTATGAATGAACCAGGTAACCTCTTAGATCCTTCTTTCCTCTGAAATTCCTTGAGGATGAAAAGCCTAGAACAATAAGCGATTAGACACTCTAGCCCTCTTTGATGCAGTTTGCATCTGGAACCTGAAATCGCTTCTCAGCTGGAAGATGGGGTTGAACACTAATTGGCCACAGCTGCTTTATTGGCAAAGGGAAGAAAACACAGGTCACTTCAAAGTTTGGCTTAGTCTCACCCACAATTCAGCGTCAGTCATTTGTGTGGCTCTAGTAAGGTCCCAAAGCAATGGGCAAAGGATTTAAGCTGGAGGATTTCAAGTACAGCCATCAATTCTATTAAGCAGAGGAATTCTAACAGCATCCGACAGCTGCTGTCTTCATTTTCAGATGCATAATTTTACCTTGTATTTTTATTTCTTCCAAGCATTTCATCTTTATATCAACATTCCATTAGGGCAAATAGTGATATCTTTATATGTTGAGGATAGACAAACCAAAAAACAGAGGAGTTAGGGACCTCCTAAGGTGACCTGTTTAGTGACAGAGCAGTGACAATAATCCAACGCTGCAGCAATGAGAAGTTGGGTCGACTGAGTGCCATTCCAAGGGTGTTTGTTTTTCGCTAGAATGCTTTTCTGTAACAGCACATCTGGTGCCTACTTGGTGGTCCCTGCAGTTAGAATGGGAATAAGGGTGAGGATGACATTGAATGGTGGGAAATGATAAATTCTGAATCAGTTTATTGCAGCCTGAAAAAAGTGTATGAAAACACAGCCCCAAACTAAAAAGTGAAATGAAAAATATTGCCCATGTTTAGGGCAGAAAGGACTCTGATTCTCTTCCTTCCTTCTTTTCTTTCTTTATCCCCCCCCACCTTGTTTGCACCCAAAAGAGAAGCATAAAGGGCAATAGTAGGTGTATAAAAATTAATAATTAAGACAAGGGTCTGAAACAAACCTAAAATAAGAATGAAATTGTATTTGCAGAGTTCTTTCCTGTTGCCAGTATGTGTGTGTGTGTGTGTGTGTGTGTGTGTGTGTGTGTGTGTGTGTGTGTGTGTATGAATGAGGCCCTCAGGCAAGGCATAAGGTAGTAAGTGAAGAATGGTTTGCATTTACGCCCCTTAGCCAGACCGGATTGTGACTTTTCGTTTTCCAACGAGAATTCTGGCAAACTCGGAAGGCTTTTGTTTTCACCTTCACTCTTTCTCACGTACTATGGTGCTTGTGGAAATTAGTCTTTTTGTGGAACATGAATGGTGAGATCTATTAAGATCAGAAAGAGTGCAAGGAAACCATTCACAAGGTGTACATGCCGATAGAGACAGGGTTCAACATTGTTAGGGGAAATAGTTATAAACTGAAATGTGCAGTTTCATTTGAAGAACACACAGCAAGCTAGGAATGTGAATAGCTTTATTTTAAAGAAGAAAGAATCAGAAAGGACAGACAAATATGTTGCTTTATGTTCTTCTACCTTCGGACACTTTCTGTTAGCCATTATAAATATTTTTAAATATAAAAAAACCTCATTCAAAGCCTTTAAAATTTGAAGCTATTTTTTTCTCTGAAGAAATGCCATTCTAAACTGGAAACAAAGTCAGGGAAATAAAATTTGAGTGACACTCTCCAGTAACCCCTACCCTCCCTACTACCAATTCTCATTTAACTGGCTGCCAGCCACCAGCCCAAATTTGAAAAGATTCATGAAGCACGCTTCCTCGGAATTATGATGTCCTGTTTTATGGGATGTTCAGACTTTGGTAAGAATGGAAAGATAGATCCTCTTCAGCATTAACTGAGATATATTAGTATGAGGAATATAAGGGCTGTTAATAACCTGCCTTGCAAATAGGCTCTAAAATTTCATTGACCTAAGGAGAAATTGAAGAGAGTTTTATTAAAGACAATAGGAAGAATTAAAAATGGATAAGAAAACTAGGGACTACACTGAAAGTAAAAAATAGCCTCACAAAATACTCCTTTCCTAAATTTTGATGAACATCTGAACAATAACAAAACCTAAGCTCTATTGTGGTTAAATTTTTAAAAGAGTATGTAACAGTTGTCATTATTATAGAAGCGAATTTCAGAAATTGTTACTGTAAGCAACTGGTTCCCACAGCTATAATACTTTTCTTAAAAATTGTGACCATATTTCAGTGCTGAGTTAATACTACACCTTTGGATTATCAACTTCTTTCACTTTCTTCCTTATGCCTGGAGCACTTTCTTAAATTACATAGCTCTGGGTCATGGTGTTTTTCTGAACTCAAGTGGATGTCCTAATTTAAATTAGAACTTATTACCTAGTTCGTAAACACAGTTAGTAGACCCAGATTTCCCTGGGATTTACTGCTATATCTCTAGCCAGAAAACATATCCTAATTATCATATTTACCATTACCGTTGTTTAAAGTAGAAAACTGTAATAAGTGATTAAAATTAGTTATACATCAGAGGGAGAATTAAATGCAATCGTATGAAGGACAGAGGAAAACTAATCTTAAAACTAAGGAGCACCAGTCGAATGAGACACTAATCCAGAGGCAACTATTTTCTCTAAATAACCTGTACTTGGGTGCCTTCTTACACTGCATTTGCCAGCCTTTGCTGTTTCTCTTAAAAAATAACATTGAATTAATATTTTATTATTAAAAGTTATGGTTTATGAAAATATGGAAAATCCCCAATCCCTGCTCCACCCTCCACTCATAGAACAGTGCTTTGATATTTTATATGTAAAACAATTACCTACAATTAAAGTATAATTCAACAAACAAATAAGGCTATAGTTCCTAGCTTATGGAATGCCTCCAAATTCTGGTTGCCCTCTTCTACAAATCTTGTCTTTCTTCTTAGACACCTGTAACATGTTTTCCAAAATCTAATGTCTAAGAAGTTGTCTCCCTCAAGCACTTTGTTGGCTCCGTTCGGAAAATCATTATTTGCCTAAACAAATCGCACGTGCTCAGGATGAAAGAGGAGTTTAGTTTGCTGTCTTGTGGACGCTGTCTTAAAATAGCGTATGCAAGTTCCGTTTCTCAGATGAAGCATAAACAATAAAACCCCTTTCCAAGGCACTTGCATTTTTTTCCACTAGAGGTCTCTCTCGTAACAGCTTTCCTTTTGCTGGGCTCATTAATTATTTTACTCAAAGGAACAATTTTACCTTTTAGATTGGAATGCTGCACTTAACATGTTATGCTAGAGAAAGATATAATACCTTCTCAGCTTGTTCTCTTCCTTGATGAGTAGATATCAGGTTGACTGAATGAATCACCTTGGGTATTTTATTACACAATGGCTATACTTTAGTAAAGAAGTTTGAATTTTCACCTACGCTTCCAAAAGTCTCAAAATTTGACCAGTTAAAACAATGTACTACAATAAATATGCCTTATCAATGAGCACTAAATGGTCAGGCTTTGAATTCTTCAGAGAACATCCATGATTTGGTGCCAACTTAGATCATATAATTGCAAGCCTGAATCATTTTACATTCATTTCTTCCACTTTTGCAAGAAAAGAAGGCATATTTTCTCATTTGTGTAAGGGTATTTAGTTTTTGCCATTTCCTTTTATATCCCTTTTATAGAAAATAAACTATTCAAACAGATCTATATTATATTATGAAGGGTTTTTTTGTTTTTAATGTATGTTTTCTGGGGGAAATACTAATTAAGAACTTTGTTTTTTACTCAAAAAAGTCTTGTCATTAATTCAGACAAAAAGACCAATAAGATTCAACAGCATTGAAATAGAAAGAATCAGAAATGAAAATGAGCACTGACTACTCTCAAAGATTAATACAAAATTGTATTGAACACAGTACTATAGAATGAATCACACTGACATCAGTCTCAAAGCCACTTAAATATTCAGAAAACCCAAAGAGTGTTCAGATTTCTGAGGATG
The DNA here is from genome assembly GCF_039906515.1 of Pseudorca crassidens. Classification (NCBI taxonomy): domain Eukaryota; kingdom Metazoa; phylum Chordata; class Mammalia; order Artiodactyla; family Delphinidae; genus Pseudorca; species Pseudorca crassidens. Next base: position 73,681,121 of record NC_090303.1, on the reverse strand, counting down.
GAAGTAGAAAGATAGTGCTGTGCTCCTGACACAAGAAATTCAATGGGAAGATGTGAAATGTGAAGAAGCAAAGGAAAGTCTAGCAAATCAATTTTAGTGTTACACTGAAGGTAGAGTGTGTCTGCATGCATGGATACAGTGGCTAAGCACAGAGCAATGCTGTATAATGAAAAAGGGCGCGGGGAAATTTGACAAGCTGAAAAATGTACCACCACCTGGCCGGGAGAACACAGACCTGTCAGACAATAGTTTGGAGAATCAGAAACTATACTATAACAGAAGCAGAAAATAGAAAATGTGCTATTTACATGATTGAAATTTTATTCTGCTACCCAAAGAGTTTACCTGATACCCCTTCCTCCAGTTGTGATTTATTAACCAGTTTAAGTACGTATTTTCTTTCAACACCAGTTCAGACATGTCAATCAATGTATTTTATAACTGAATTACTGGTCAATTAATAACCCAAAAAATGGTGAAATTAAATATAAGGTTGGCACATTTTTCAACTTGAGTGACTAGATTGAACAGATATTTTTACAAAGTTTTGGTCTCTTTGTGGTAGTGACAGCCCTCCCATTCACCCTCCGTCCCCCTCCCCCCCCAAAAAAGCACATGCTGGTGATCAGTTTGAGCTGTTCAGATGGCTGAAATAATAGCATAGGCATGACAAACAGGAAGGAGTCTTAGAGACCAAATTTTTATTTTACATTTGAAGAGATTGTTCAAATCAGTTAAGTGACTACTGTTGGACCCTTATATGACTGGATTATTCTGGTAGTTGAGAAAAAGACCTAATTTGTTGAAAAACAAATAAACAGCAGCTTGGTAGCATCATAGACAAAGGGTATACACCACAGAGAAATACAGATTCTAAAAGCTTTGAGAGTTAAGGACATGTTAATAGCATCTTATTATGGAAAAACTTATTTTTGAATATTAATTGGCTCATTTTAGCGGAATGTAAAATAAGCGCTATCTTTAAGAAAGATGGTTTTTCAGGATAGGCATTCAATGCAGGAGGGTTTTTTATCTATCAGAGGACACTATGCCCCTAAAGGTATGTTTCTGTTCTTAACTTATGAACTATTATCTCTGGTTTCAGGCAGATCTTCTTTATTTTTTATTTAATTCAGAAAATTCTAATTAATAAGCGGATAGATTGACCTAGTCATCCACACCCAATAGAACTAACAACAAAATGATGCAAATTAGAACAATGAAGAAGCGTTCTATTTAAGTGTTTGTTTTTTCTTTCTTTCTTTCTTTTTCTTTCTTTTATTTTTTTTTGCTCTTCCTAAGCCAGTTTGTCATTGAATTTAGTCCATAGTCAAACTTGTGCATTTTGAAGTACAATTTTGAAAAAGGGATAATAAAATAAATTGTCATTAATATACGGAAGCTGAAAATCTCTACAAGAGAAATTAGAAGTGAAGGAACAAACCAGGCTCTTTCTTTGAAAAATATGATATTGCATCTTTATGAGATCTTTTTTCCACAAATCTACCTAAGCAGGGTAGTTGACAACTATATTTCTGTGTGTTTGTCAAGTCACTTTTATTCAGGCAAATTATTGACATTCTGATGTTGAACATATTATGGAAGAAAAATATTATAAGCAATTTCCAAACTTTAAAAAGTCACATTAAATTTTTTTCTTAGTAGCCCTTTAGGTAAAAATAATGTGTTTATTCTGTTAGTTACCAGGGAATTATAAAGAAATGCAATTGGTTTGAATTAGATTGGTTCAGACTTCAATGCAATCTTAATAATTAGAAGGCTTTACTTTTTTTTTTTTTTTTTTTTTTTGCGGTACGCGGGCATCTCACTGTTGTGCCCTCTCCCGTTGTGGAGCACAGGCTCCAGACATGCGCAGGCTCAGTGACCATGGCTCACGGGCCCAGCCTCTCCGCGGCATGTGGGATCTTCCCGGACCGGAGCACGAACCCATGTCCTCTGCATTGGCAGGCGGACTCTCAACCACTGTGCCACCAGGGAAGCCCGAAGGCTTTACTTTTAATATGTTATGGAGTGAGGGAAAAACAACCTAGAACCGCCCCCCTCAAATGCTTTTCTCATTTCTTCCTCCTTTTTCATTATTTCTCCCTCTTTTAATCCTTCTTTAATCCCTTTCTCTTTCATTGTCCTGTGATATTTTAGAAAGTTATTTGCTTAACTTTTGTTCCCACTTCCATTTTAAGTCCTTGATGAGTTTCATGAGGTCAATGACAACCATTTGGAAGACAACGTAAATTCATTTTGGTGATTTTTAAAGGATGTACTTCTTAATTCATGTGTATATATCGATTTTTTCCCCTTTTTTGTCTACCACGGGAATAGAACTATTCAGGTACTCCCTCCCAGTATTAAATTATACGCTGTAGTAATCCCTGATCGGAGATAAAAATGCCAGGAAGATATGGATGAACGGTGTGTTCCCTCCACTGAGAAAACTGGGTTTACTGCCTAGGCAATAAGTTGAGCCTTCTTGCTGTGTGGCCAATCAGGGTGTGGGTGCAATTTATTAGAAAAACCCAGGAATAGGTTCTTGTTTTGGAAATTTGCATGTTTTTTTTTTCTCTGCCCATTAAGCTTTTAACAAGTGTTTCACTTGATGGCGTGATTTACAGCTGGTTGTTAAGGTAAAATAGCATATTATCCTGCCTGCCCAGTGACTTTTCTCTGATTAAATCATGCAGAAGTTTGTGTAGGGAAGAGCAACAGGCACTTGGATTTAGCTCTGACTTGGGTGAACTTAAAAGGAGAATTTGTCTTTTCTTTCTTTAAAGGACTTTTTCTTAATGGAGAAATTATTTTTCTGAAGCAAATGTTTCAAACCATCTTATTGACAGTTCTTTCAGTCTGGCAGGTAATTAAAATGGTACAGGAAACAAATAATGATGGAATGTCACTGGCTTTATTTTACTTTTAAAAGGAGCTACTTTATTTTCATAGGACTTTGACATATTTATGTGATTTCTCTTTCCTTTAAAGTACAAGTGAGTAGTTTTTAAAAAACTTTTTGTCAGTAGCCATCTGATACATCATTTCAATTGCTTTGTTTACAGCAAAATTTTGACATAAATAAATAAGAATATTGAACTAGTACAAATGCCTTGAGCAGTCAGCATAGTGAATCAGACATCAGCTGTCATAGTGAGCTGAAACACGTCTACATACTGAGTAGCATGTTTGGTGTGCCTAATCAGAACAGTATGTAATCTGCAAGTACATATGAGGACTTGCCAAGCCAGAATTATTTACAAGTTGCAGTTTCTGTCCTGGAAAGTTTCATAAATGAAGAAAAAAAAATCTGAAAAAAAAAAGGGAAAGAAACATGTAAGTTTCAAATATACAACTTAAAGAATGAATAAAAAATTTTTGAGCTTTTTATTCAATAGATGCTAGCAAACAGCTGAAGTTTTATAGCTCAATTCCAATCAAAAAAAGTTTTCATTAAAATTTCTTGTTTGTATTATTTTTTATACTGATTCTCTGCTCCTGGTTCCTTGTGGATCTGGCCTCAGAAAAAATCTCTTTTTGGTTAGTTTTCTGTTTTCTAATTCTCAACTCAAAATGCCAAAGCATGATTGGTTGACAACTTAGTCATATAAAAGAATATGCCTGTGGTTGTATATTCCATGCAGGTTGAGGTAAACCTTGCTTGTTGAAGGTAAAATAACATGTGCAATATTAAGAAGGGCATATGTGGATCCTTGAAAGAGAAGGAAGGAGACAGTCAAGTTTAAGAAGAGCTTGGAATGAGCAAAATTTATTTTTAAGGACCTCGGAGTCCTCTTCTATACCCTTCTTTCAACTTCAAACCCTAAGCATTCTTATGCTTTCTTTCCTTCTTTACATAATTTTTCCTGATCCCACTCACTATTTTCAAAGCATTTTAATGGCCATTAAATTGTTAAATAAAATGGGGTAAAAATGTGTCTTTGACATTTCAGAAAAATTTTACCTACTTCCTGTCCCTAAATTCACACCACAGATTATTTACCCATATATTAGCCTGTTTGAGCTCACTTTGCCTACATACATGTATTTTCAAATACAATATAAAAAGCTAGATCTCTATTTGACTAGTTTAATTCTATGTTTATTAAATAATCAATAACCATGATAAATAGTATGATATTATTAAAATGCAACTTTTAAAGAAGTGGCTAATAACTGATAAACAGGTAATAATTTCATAATTACAGTTCAAGTCACTTTTTCTCCAATTAGTGTCTAAAGGTAGCTGGCATACGTAGATATCAAAATGTTGTAGTATATTTTGAGTGTCTCTTCTTAGAAGAAAAGTTTTTCACTGTCTTATTTTTCACCTTATTTTCTCTTATTTTTCACCTCGTGATAAATTGTTCACACATGAGACACAGCTAGATAGAAGAGGTAGGGATGAAAGCATTTTGTGGTAAATAGGTTATTGGTTATTAGTTATATGAACATGAGGATTTCTTTTTAGTTTAACAATAGCATATCTAAAAGTGTCTTTTTTGAAAAAGGCTTGCTATTTTATGTCTCACACTACTTAATTATCACCTAAAATTTGTCAGTAAATAGGTCTATATGAACTTTTTAAAACTTACATTGGCTGTTAACCCTTTCTTACCTTATGATATTTCAATCTGTTAAAACCTAATGTCTTTTCTTAAATTCATGCTGCCAAATCACTACGAGAATCATCATTAGAACTTAGCTTGAAAACATGGCATTGATCAAACTTGATGAGAAAAGTTAGTGCTTTTTTTTGTCCACAAGAAAATAAGATTCCAAAGATTTTGTGTAACTTTTAAATAAAGCCTTAAAGTATGTACTTGTAGGGGAAAAAAGCAGAAATAGATCTCTTTCTTGTCAGTAAGAAATTAACTTTTAGAAGTGCTGGCAGCAATATTGGATAGTGACGCTCTTTGTAGAATCTTACTATCTAAGTGACTGCTGTGTCTGTATGACATTTGATGGTATTAGTAAAACAAATAGTTTTAGGTAATTAGAAATTTCAAGATGTTAGTCATTGTGTAGGGAATAATCTGGATTTGGGAATAATTCTGATTTGTTTTTGTTTTGTCTAAATGCTTACTTCTATGTATACATTGACCATAATATTCCAGTCAGTTAGAGTAAAAATGGAAGAATGTGCCCAAACAGCTCCTTATTTTTTGCGATTAAAAGTGGCAGAGACTTAAATTTTTATAATAAATAAGGACGATATTTAAAGATATAAATGGAGAGTTATAGGTACAAAGTTTTATAACTCAAGTGTTCATTCAGTAGAAAGCTACTCTATCAGTTCTTGTTCTCAAGTATTCCTCATAATCCACAGCGTTGTTTAAAATAGGTTCTGTTACTAGAAAACATAGAAGAAAATTTATTTTGAAAATAAATGTCCATTTTTCAGAAAATATATGAGAATATCTATGAAGCCAGAAATTTTGTTACTTATTTAAAGATGTAAAGAACTTAAAAACATAAATTTGTCCAGTTAAAGGAAATTACTAAATATATACTCCCCATTGAAATAAATAAGAGTAAATAAAAAATGAGTGTAGTAAGATTAGTTATTCCATTTGGAGATGGGCATGTTTCTTGTCATGGTCTGTTCCATAAACATTTTTTCAGTGGTCACTGAGATTGTGAATCAGACCTAATTAGTCCTTAACCATGTTAAAACTCTGAGGCTTTTCAAGTACTCAGACTTGGCACTAAGATAATGAGAATTATTTTGAACTCTATGTAAGAAAAAAAAGTTCCTTATGCAGAAAAAAAAACCAGTTGCTATCATAAACAATGTATTGTCTGTGTTTTAATGTGCCTTTAAGTGTGAAGGTGTGACAGCATTCCAGTGCACTGTGGGGTGTGCAGAAAGCCAGGCTATGGGCCTCCTGACTATAAGGGCTCACCCAAAGTTGGAGAGGTTTTACATCCTCACAGGAGCAGTTAGGTAACTCTTACAAAGCAACACCAGCCATGAAACCAAGTATGTGGTATCAACTGTAGGGGCCGTGGCAAGGTTTCTGCGTCTGCAGCAGCCCTGGACTATGGAATTTTAGAGAATGAGAAGAATGTTGTGGAAGAGGTGGGAACCTCTATAGAAGAAATCCATTGGTAGAGTCATGCTCTGCAAGATTGGAATACTCTTTGTTGTTCATTATCGTGTGTATACATTTCACTTATGTGTTTAAAAAATCCATTGTCCTGCTATATCAAATATTTCTCCTTGCTCATTGAAGTAACATAGTTATTGATTAGGTAAACATAAACATAACAAAAGTTGATGATGTCTCTTGTGGTAAGAGGTTACCACAGTGATTTTAATTTTGAAGGTATCTACTGAACTACTCATTGGTAACTACATAATCACTAATAATTCTGATGGCTGACAAAATAAATACAGAAAACAACTAAGCAGGTAAAATTTTATTTGAAAATATATCTTACATGAATTTTCACTTTCGAGCCAGATATTTTGGTGTTGCATAAGCACAGCCTATGTTTACTTTATGAACTATAAACTTAACTTACTTTATCATATATGCAAGATTTAGCCCAGGTGCTTTTTTACCTGCAGTAAAACCTAATTTCACTTTACACTTGAAATATAATTCATTGTTTTTTAAAGAGTTTTCAAATAAACAATGATTCTCAAAATAATCATGATCATGTGAATATATAATGAGTCCCATTTTATAAACATGGAAATGAGGGCTCAGAGAGATGAGATGGCTATTCCAAGGCCAAACTGCTATTTAAAAAATAGAACTGGGTTTAGACATTGAGATATCTTGAACCAGTGCTCTTTTCTGTTAAAAATATTGCCTCTTACATCAGAAGGTATATTTGAATTGCTTACCGTAGCCTTCATTTAAATATACATATACTTAACATTGTCATTAAAAATAATTGAACTCTGTAATTTTAGGGAAAGAGGAAATATGAAATGTATTGGCTCCTAGCAGGAGGTAGTCCTGACTAAAAGAGCCAGGGGGCACTCTATCAGAAACTCCAGAAAGTATTTGTAAAATGTGTCACAGGAAAAACATCACTGGATGACAAACTGTAATGGCCAGTTTCACTTAAGAATATCCTGGATGCTGTGTGACAGGGTGAACCAGCTATACGTATACATATATCCCCATGTCCCCTCCCTCTTGTGTCAGCTAACACAACAATGTAAAGCAATTATACTCCGATGAAGATGTTAAAAAAAAAAAATCACTGGATTCAGATATTAATCTTCACTTCTAGTCCAGAATTCACTCATAGGAAACAAAATTTATATTCCTCATAGGAAGGAGAAATATAAAACGTATCTGCCTAAATACCTACAAAAGAGGCTGTGTTATGCTGAAGAAATATACATTTGACTTCTTCAGAGGGATGTTCAAAGTTCGTAAAACACATTAGTTAATAATGCAACCATATAGACAGTTGCCTGAATGCTTATTTAGAAATATTCATTAAAATGCTTGAAATTTCAAAACTGACTTGATGAAAATCCCAAAGTATTCCTCAGAACTTTAAATGAATGCTAAAAACTAAGGAATGCTAAAACTTAAGAATACGAAAACAAACCTAACGGTGATTGGTCTTCAACATTGTTTTTAGAGGTCCCTAGTTTCTATTATACTATTTGCCTTGTCTAAAAAAATATGGTGAGAGTTCGGTTTCCATGGTGACACAACTCTTTTCATACATATTTATAATTGAAATGCCAGAAACCCACCCCTTTCTATCAAAGAATGCTACTTTAGCACTTAATAATTGAAGTTAAAGCTGATTTATTTTTTATGTCAGAGTGTTTTAAACAGATCCCTCTATCACTGAAAACTGAGGCAGCATTACAGTCATTTTCTCATAAGCAGTTTATTTCATACATGACTTCTGAAAAATGCTTCTGGTTTTTAAAAACTGGAGAAGACTTTGCTTCCTTTTTTCCTTAAGTCAGCACCACAGGGATTCCAAACTAAGCTTTCAAAATGTTGCAGAACATACACTGCATAAAGCACACAACCTTCAATTTCATTAATACAATGTTCAAAAGGAGAACATGCACATCTTGCCTTTGCCAATAATCAGAGAGCAATGAAGTTATTACTTACTATGAAATTAATATTTTGGAAAGCAAAATGCTTAACTTTTGCTCCAATTACTGCTTTTTACAGTTGTCTAATTTACTTTAGGTCTGATGAGAGCTTCTAGTTTTTCTTCTACCAAGGTCCTTCCTTTTAAAAATAAACCCCATAATTGGGTATATACTTATATCATCTTAAATGGTTCCTCCGTTATTCCTATATCTTACATGGCCTCTAATTGACAGTATTCTCATTTTGAGGTCTAAGTTTCATGGTGAGCTTATTATTTTAACTCATTTTGCATATTAAAATCACCAAAAAGGAGAAAAAATGTAATTAAGGCAGTTAATTGCCTTTGTTGAAACACAACTATAGTAATGTATTTAAGAAATGAATGAAAATATGATGAGTTAAAAAAAAGGCTGATCCACAAATAAGACCTGTTTAAAAACCCTTTAGAATACATTAAAACAATATAAAATAAAATGTATTGGAACCTCAAAGAAAGAAAGTTGAATAAACAGGTAAAGGTCTAATGTGTCACTTAAAAACTAAATTAGATCTAGATAGTTAAAATACGTCTATCCCCTATTAGGGTAAAATGTTCAGTAGCATTTATTTATTCCAAGGAGAAATGAGGGAACCTCTGAGTGTGGTACAATTAAATGGCTTTGGTCAACTTCCTTAGCATCATTTTAGGTATATATCCATGAGAATGCCAGCTCAACTGTATGACACGCCTTGATATTTGTTTTCTACAAATAAACCTTCTTAATGACTAAAAATTCAAGAATAAGAAGGAAAAATTTTCAAAATTTTTATATGAGAGGCTGACTTATTCCAATTTAGATGGTTCTCCCATTTTCATATTCTCTGGAGAAATTTTTCTTCTTAACAAGATGCAACAATTTTCTTTGAGGAAAGTAAATTCTTTGACTGGGATGATTATAAATGATAAGATTTTTGTGGTGTCCTGTGCACATTCCACTGTGGTCCAGAGACATTGCAGCTTTCACCAATATTCCTGAAATTAAGTGAGTAGGATGGGCTATTCAGAGAAAACTTAAAAAGGCATTAAAAAAAAGTATCACTTTAGAATCTGGATTTTAAAGCACACTCATTTATTATAAAATAATATATTCATTTACAGAAATTAGAAAACATTAAAGTATTAGTAAATGTGAATAAATGTAAAAGTATGAAAAAATATATATACCATGCAAACAACAACCATAGTAGAGCTGGAGTGGCTACACCATCAGACAAAATAGACTTTAAGACAAAACAAAAAAAAAATGTTACTAGAGATAGAGAAAGATATTTTATAATAATAAAAATCTCAATCCATCAGGAAGTTCTAACAATTATACATATATATGTACCTTACAACAACGTTCCAAAATTCATGAAGCAAAGATGGACAGAACTAAGAGGAAAAATAGACAATTCAACAATAATATTTGCAGACTTCAATATTCCACTTTTAATTACAGATTAGAGCAAATAAGTAGAAGATCAAAAATATAGAAGACATGAAGAACATTATCAACCAAACAGACCTAACTGACTTCTACTGAACATTCTACTCAAGCACAGTAAAATATACAGTCGTCTCAAGCACACATGGGACATTCTCCAGAATGGACAATATGTTAGGTCATACACAAGCGTTAATACATTTAAAAGGATTAAAATAATAAAAAGCATGTTCTCAGAACATAATGGAATTAAATTAGAAATCAGTAACACATGGAAAGTTGAGAATTTCACAAATATGTGGAAATTAAACAACATGTTCCTAAGCCATTGGTGGATCAAAGAAGAAATCAAAAGGAAAATTAGACAACACTTTGAGATGAATGAAACTAAAACACATCACATAAGAATTTATGGGCCGCAGCTAAAGCCATGCTTCGATGGAAATTTAAAACTGGAAGAATTTATATTTATTTATTTTTAGTTTAATTTTTTTCACATCATTATTGGAGTATAAATGCTTTACAATGTTGTGTTAGTTTCTGCTGTACAACAAAGTGAATCAGCTATATGTATACATATATCCCCATATCCCCCCCAACTTGAGCCTCCCTCCTACCCTCCGTATCCCATCCCTCTACGTCATCACAAAGCAACGAGTTGATCTCCTTGTGCTATGCAGCAGCATCCCACTAGCCATCCATTTTACATTTGGTAGTGTATATATGTCAATGCTACTCTCTCACTGCATTCCAACTTCCCCTTCCCGCCCTGTGCCCTCAAGTCCGTTATCTACGTCTGCGTCTTTAATCCTGCCCTGCCACTAGGTTCTTCAGTACCGCTTTTTTTTAATATAAATTTATTTATTTTATTTTATTTATTTGGCTGTATTGGGTCTTCGTTGCTGCCCATGGGCTTTCTCTAGTTGCGGCAAGCAGCGGCTACCCTTCGTTGCGGTCCGCGGGCTTTTTATTGCGGTGTCCTCTCGTTCCAGAGCACGGGCTCTCGGCGCGCGGGTTTCAGTAGTTGTTGCACGTGAGCTAAGTAGTTGTGTTGCACGGGCTTAGTTGCTCTGTGGCATGTGGGTTCTTCCTGGACTAGGGCTAAAACCCGTGTCCCCTGCGTTGGCAAGTGGATTCTTAACCACTGTGCCACCAGGGAAGTCCCAGTACCTTTTTTTTGTTTGTTTGTCTGTTTGTTTGCTTGTTTTTGCGGTACGCGGGCCTCTCACTGTCGTGGCCTCTCCCGTCGTGGAGCACAGGCTCCGGACGCACAGGCTCAGCGGCCATGGCTCATGGGCCATGGCTCATGGGCCCAGCCGCTCCGCGGCATGTGGGGTCTTCCCAGACCAGGGCACGAACCCGTGTCCCCTGCATCGGCCGGTGGACTCTCAACCACTGCACCACCAGGGAAGCCCCAGGTACCGCTTGTTAAAATTTCATATACATGCGTTAGCATACGGCATTTGTTTTTCTCTTTCTGGCTTACTTCACTCTGTATGACAGATTCTAGGTCCATCCACCTCACTACAACTAACTCAATTTCGTTCCCTTTTATGGCTGAGTAATATTCCATTGTATATATGTGCCACATCTTCTTTAACCATTTATCTGTTGATGGACATTTAGGTAGCTTCCATGTCCTGGCTATTGTAAATAGTGCTGCATGGTACATGTATCTTTTTGAATTATTGTTTTCTCACGGTTATATGCCCAGTAGTGGGATTGCTGGGTCATATGTTAGTTCTATTTTTAGTTTTTTAAAGAACCTCCATACTGTTCTCCATAGTGGTTGTATCAATTTACATTCCCACCAACAGTGCAAGAGGGTTCCTTTTCTCCACACCCTCTCCACCATTTTTGTTTGTAGATATTTTGATGATGGCCATTCTGAGTGTTGTGAGGTGATACCTCATTGTAGTTTTGATTTTCATTTCTCTAATGATTAATGATGTTGAGCATCTTTTCATGTATTTGTTGGCCATCTGTATGTCTTCTTTGGAGAAATGTCTATTTAGGTCTTGCGCCCATTTTTGGATAGGGTTTTTTGTTTTTGTGATATTGAGCTGCATGAGCTGCTTGTATATTTTGAAGATTAATCCTTTGTGAGTTGCTTCATTTGCAAATATTTTCTCCCACTCTGAGGGGTGTCTTTTCATCTTATTTATGGTTTCCTTTGCTGTGCAAAAGCTTTTAACTTTCATTAGATCCCATTTGTTTATTTTTGTTTTTATTTCCACTTCTCTAGGAGGTAGGTCAAAAAGGACCTTGCTGTGATTTATGTCATAGAATGTTCTGCCTATGTTTCTTCTAAGAGATTTATAGTGCCTGGCCTTACATTTAGGTCTTTAATCCATTTTGAGTTTACTTTCGTGTTTCGTGTTAAGGTGTGTTCTAATCTCATTCTTTTACAGGTATCTATCCATTTTTCCCAGCACCACTTATTGAAGAGGCTGTCTTTTCTCCATTGTATATTCTTGCCTCCTTTGTCAAAGATAAGGTGACCATATGTATATGGGTTTATCTTTGGGCTTTCTATCCTGTTCCATTGATCTATGTTTCTGTTCTTGTGCCAGTACCATACTGTCTTGATTACTGTAGATTTGTAATATAGTCTGAAGTCCGGGAGCCTCATTCCTCCAGCTCCGTTTTTATTTGTTAATATTGCTTTGGCTATTCAGGGTCTTTTGTGTTTCCATACATATTGTAAAATTTCTTGTTCTAGTTCTGTAAAAAATGCCATTGGTAATTTCATAGGCATTGCATTGAATCTGTAGATTGCTTTGGGTAGTATAGTCATTTTTACAATATTGATTCTCCCAGTCCAGGAGCATGGTATATCTCGCCATCTGTTTACATTATCTTTGATTTCTTTCATCAATGTTTTATAGTTTTCTGAATACAGGTCTTTTGCCTCCTTAGGTAGGTTTATTCCTAGGTATTTTATTCTTTTTGTTGTGATGGTAAATGGGATTGTTTCCTTAGTTTCTCTTTCCAGTCTTTTGTTGTTAGTGTATAGGAATGCAAGAGATTTCTGTGCATTAATCTTGTATCCTGCAAACTTACCAAATTCATTGATTAGTTCTCATCGTTTTCTAGTGGCATCTTTAGGATTTTCTATGTATAGCATCATGTCATTGGCAAACAGTGACCATTTTACTTCTTCTTTTCTAATTTGTATTCCTTTTATTTCTTTTTCTTCTCTGATTGCTGTGTCTAGGACTTCCAGTACCATGATGAATAATACTGGCTAGAGTGGATATCCTTGTTTTGTTCCTGATCTTAGAGGAAATGGTTTCAGTTTTTCACCATTGAGAATGATGTTTGCTGTGGGTTTGTCATACATGGCTTTTATTATGTTGACATAGGTTCCCTCGATGCCCACTTTCAGGAGAGTTTTTATCATAAATGGGTGTTGAATTTTGTCAAAAGCTTTTTCTTCATCTATTGAGATGATCATATGGTTTTTATTCTTTAATTTGTTAATATGGTGTATCACATTGATTGTTTTGCATATATTGAGGAATCCTTGCATCCCTGGGATAAATCCCACTTGATCATGGTGTATGATCCTTTTAATGTGTTGTTGGATTTTGATTGCTTATATTTTGTTTAGAATTTTTGCATCTATGTTCATCAGTGATATTGGTCTATAATTTTCTTTTTTTGTGATATCTTTGTCTGGTTTTGGTATCAGGGTGATGGTGGCCTAGTAGAATGAGTTTGGGAGTGTTCCTCCCTACACAATTTTTTGGAAGAGTTTGAGAAGGATAGGTCTTAGGTCTTCTCTAAATGTTTGATAGAATTCACCTGTGAAGTCATCTGGTCCTGAACTTTTGTTTGTTGGAAGACTTTTAATTACAGTTTCAATTTCATTACCAGTGATTGGTATATTTTCTAATTCTTCCTGGTTCAGTCTTGGAAAGTTGTACTTTCCAAGAATTTGTACATTTCTTCCAGGTTGTCCATTTTATTTTCATAAAGTTGCTTGTAGTAGTCTCTTATGATCTTTTGTATTTCTACAGTGTCAGTTGTAATCTCTCCTTTTTCATTTCTAATTTTATTGATTTGAGTTCTCTCCCTTTTTTTCTTGAAGATTCTGGCTAAAGGTTTATCAATTTCATTTATCTTCTCAAAGAACCAACATTTAGTTTTATTGATCTTTGGTATTGTTTTCTTCCTTTCTATTTCATTTATCTCTGCTCTGATCTTTATGACTTCTTTCCTTCTACTAACTTTGTTTTTCTTTGTTCTTCTTTTTCTAGTTGCTTTAGGTGTAAGGTTAGATTGTTTGAGATTTTTCTTGTTTCTTGAGGTGAGCTTGAATTGCTATGAACTTCCCTCTTAGAACTGCTTTTGCTGCATCCCATAGGTTTTGGATCACTGTGCTTTCATTGTCATTTGTTTCTAGGTATTTTTTTATTTCTTCTTTGATTTCTTCAGTGATCTGTTGGTTATTTAGCATCACACTGTTTAGCCTCCATATATTTGTGTTTTTTACCGTTTTTTCCTGTAATTGATTTCTAATCTCATAATGTTGTGGTTGGAAAAGATGCTTGATACGATTTCAGGTTTTTTAAATTTTCCAAGGCTTGATTTGTGACCCAAGATGTGATCTATTCTGGAGAACGTTCAGTATGCACTTGAGAAGAATGTGTATTCTTCCACTTTCAGGTGGAATGCCCTAAAACTATCAATCAAGTCTATCTGATCTATTGTGTCATTTAAAGCTTGTGTTTCCTTATTTATTTTCTGTCTGGATGATCTGTCTATTGATGTAACTGGGATGTTAAAGTCTCCTACTATTATTGTGATACTATTGATTTCTCCTTTTATGGCTGTTAGCAGTTGCCTTATGTATTGAGGTGCTCCTATGTTGGGTCATAAATATTTATAATTGTTATGTGTTTTTCTTGGATTCATCCCTTGATCATTATGTAGTGTCCTTCCTTATCTCTTGTAACAGTCTTTATTTTAAAGTCTATTTTATCTGATATGAGTATTGCTACTCCAGCTTTCTTGTGATTTCCATTTGCCTGGAATATATTTTTTCATCCCCTTACTTTCAGTCTGTATGTGTCCCTAAGTCTGAAGGGGGTCTCTTGTAGACAGCATATATATATATAAGGGTCTTGTTTTTGGATCCATTCAACCAGTCTGTGTCTTTTGGTTGGAGCATTTAATCCATTTACATTCAAGGTGGTTTTTGACATGTATGTTCCTATTACAATTTTCTTAATTTATTTGGGTTTATTTTTACGTGTCTTTTTCTTCTCTTTGTTTCCCGCTTAGAGAAGTTCCTTTAGCATTTGTTGTGAAGCTGGTTTGGTGGTGCTGAATTCTTGTAGTTTTTGCTTGTCAGTAAAGCTTTTTATTTCTCTGTCAAATCTGAATGAGATCCTTGCCAGGGAGAGTAATCTTGATTATAGATTTTTCCTTTTCATCATTTTAAATATGTCCTGCCACTCCCTTCTGGCTTGCAGAGTTTCTGCTGAAAGATCAGCTGTTAAGCTTATGGGGATTCCCTTGTATGTTATTTGTTTTTTTTCTCTTGCTGCTTTTAATGTTTTCTTCTTTGTATTTAAGTTTTGATAGTTTGATTAATATGTGTCTCAGCATGTTTGTCTTTGGGTTTATCCTGTATGGGACTCTCTGCACTTCCTAGACTTGATAGACTATTTCCTTTCCCATGTTAGGGAAGTTTTTGACCATAATCTCTTCAAATATTTTCTCAGACCCTTTCTTTTCCTTTTCTTCTTCTGGGACCCCTATAATTCGAGTGTTGTTGCATTTAATGTTTTCCCAGAGGTCTCTGAGACCGTCCTCAGTTCTTTTCATTCTTTTTTCTTTAATCTGCTCCCGGCAGTTATTTACACCATTTTATCTTCCAGCTCACTTATCCATTCTTCTGCCTCAGTTATTCTACTATTGATTCCTTCTAGAGTGTTTTTAATTTCAGTTATTGTGTTGTTCATCACTGTTTGTTCTTTAGTTCTTCTAGATCCTTGTTAAACATTTCTTGTATTTTCTCCATTCTGTTTCCCAGATTTTGGATCATCTTTACCCTCATTATTCTGAGTTATTTTTCAGGTAGGTTGTCTATTTCATCTTCATTTATTTGGTCTTGTAAGTTTTTACCTTGCTTCTTCATCTGTGACGTATTTTTTTTGTCATTTCATTTTTTTTTTTTTTTTGGTAAGTGGAGCTGTATTCCTGTCTTACTGGTTGTTTGGTCTAAGGCATCCAGCACTGGAGTTTGCAGGCAGTTGGGTAGAGCCAGGTCTTGGTGCTGAGATGAGGACCTCTGGGAGTCTTCACTCTGATTAATATTCCCTGGGGTCTGAGGTTCTCTGTTAGTCCAGTGGTTTGTACTCGGTGCTCCCACCACAGGAGCTTGGACCCGACCTTCAGCCTGGGAACCAAGATCCTGCAAGCTGCATGGCATGGCAAAAAAAAAAAAAAAAAAAAAAGGAGAAAAAAAAGGAGCAGCACAATAACAATGTATAAAGAATAAAATAAAATTAGAAATATAAAAACTATATTAGGAAAAATAAAAATATATTTGAAACAACTGCAACAAGGTAAAACAAAACCACAACACACAAAAGAAAAAAATAAAAGGGGGAACAAGCCAAAAGGAAAAGAACAATAACAAAGTCTAAAGAATAAAATAAAATGAGAAAAATAAAACATTTATTAGAAAAAATAAAAATATAAATGAATCAACAACAACAAGGTAAAACAGAACCCCAACCTAAAAGAAAAAAAGCAAAAAGGCTTGGCTATGGGTGGCAGAGATTAGATGGGGGTGGAACTTAGGCAGGGGTGGGGTTTAGGGTGGGGTGTGACCTAGGCAGGGTGGGTGGGGTGACCTTAGAGCTTGCAGTAGGGAATAGGCTCAGGACCCATGCAGCCAGAAAAGGCCTTGAAGGCAGGGCCCAGGTGGACAACATTCAGTTGTGGCACAGCACCTCTGCTTAGGACCTGTGCATAAGGGGAGAGGCAGCACGTTCAAAGGGGGGGGGCTCTGGAGTGTGGAGTTCCAGAGTTTGGAGATTAGGCCCTGGGTGAGGGTGTGTGGGTGGGGTTTAGACCCAGCACAGTTGGAAGTTTTTTCAGAGGGGTCTTCAAGTGTAGAGGTAGGGCCTTGGGTCGGTGTTTAGGGGCGGGGCTTGGGCTCTGCACGGCAGGAGGGAGGCTCCGAGGGCAGAGGATTAGGCACGGGAGCCCAGTAGGCTCACCGGTGCCTAAGTGAACAGGGAAAGCACTGGTCGCATTCCCGTCAGTTCCTCCATGCACCCCCCAAGGTCTCCCCCAGGGTCTCCCTTTCACTGCTGGACCCCTAACTGTGGATGGGTCCCACCAGGTGTAGGAACTCCTTCCCTCCCCCAGCTACCCCCCAGAATGCCAGTCCCATAGGTCCAGCCTTTACTTTTGCTCCCCCTTCCCTCCCTCCTACTCCCTCAGGACCTATGCGGCTGGAGGGGGCCTTGGTGGGCAGGGGAAACCTGACCACACTCCCTTTTGATCCTCTGCCTTCCCAATGGTCCAATTTCCCCCTTCGGGTGTGGGATTTCTTCCCCTCCCCCAGCCGCTCCTCAGGGGCACCAGTCCTGTCCCGCCTCCACTTCTCCTCCCCCTTCACTCCCCCCATGCCCCACGTCCTACCTGGTTGCTGGGGGTCACACCCGTCCCCTTAGGTGTCCGTGGTCCCCCACCATTGCCTAGTAGGTGCCCTAGTTGTGCGGAGACGTGAATTCCACGTCCTCCCAGTCTGCCATCTTGACTCCACCCCCAAAAATCTATATTTAAAAAGAAGGATCCCGGGCTTCCCTGGTGGCGCAGTGGTTGAGAGTCCGCCTGCTGATGCAGGGGACATGGGTTTGTGCCCTGGTCCGGGAAGATCCCACATGCCGCGGAGCGGCTAAGCCCGTGAGCCATGGCCGCTGAGCCTGTGCATCCAGAGCCTGTGCTCCGCAACGGGAGAGGCCGCAACAGTGAGAGGCCCGCGTACCGAAAAAAAAAAAAAACAGAAGGATCCCAAATAAAATATCTTACCCTCTACTTTAAAAATCCAGAAATATAACAAACTGAACTCAAGTAAAAAGGAGAAAGGAAATAATAAATGTTAGAGCAGAAATAAATGAATTATAGAATAGAAAAACAATAGAGAAAGTCAATGATACCAAGAGTTGGTTCTTTAAAAATATTAACAAAATTGACAAATCGTCAGCTAGGCTGACCAAAAAAAAAAAATAGAAAGAAAACTCAAATTAATAAAATCAGAAGTGAAAGAGGTATGAGCCATCACTACTAACATTACAGAAATAAAAAATTTTATTAAGGGAATACAATAAACAAGTGTAGTCCTAAAAATTAGGCAAATTAGATAAAATTGACAAATTTCTAAAAAGACACACACTGCCAAAACTGACTCAAGGAGATATATAAAAATCTGAATTACTTAAAACAAGTAACTGGGATTGGATTAGTAATTTTTAAAGTTCTCACAAAGAAAAGCCAGGTCCAGAGGGCTTTCCTTTAGATTTCTACCAAATATTTAAAAAATACTAATCATTCAGAAACTTCTAAAATAAGGAAATAGAAGAGACTACCCAAATCATTCTATGAAAACCATATTATTCTCATACCAAAACAATACAAAGACATCACAAGAAAATGCAACTATTGACCAATATATCTTATGAATATAGATATAACAAATCTCAACAACACACTAGCAAATTGAATCCAACAATATGTAAAAAAGATTGTATACCATGATTATGTGGAATTTACCCAAGGAATGCACAGTTGGTTTAATATCTGGATATCAATTTATGTAATGCACTATATTGATAGAACAAAAGGGAAAAGCACAAGATCATCTCAGTAAATGCAGAATAAAGCATTTCACAAAATCTAACACTCTTTCATGATAAAAACACTCAACACAAAAATAGAAGGGACCTTCCTCAACATGTTAAAGGCCATCTACAAAAAACCCACAGTTAATGGGAAAAACTTAATACCATCTACTTTTGCCACTTCTGTTCAACATTGTACTGATCACTCTAACCAGTATAATTGGGCAAGAAAAATAATTTAAAAAGAGCGTGAAGATTGGAAAGGAAGGAGTCACACTATTTCTATTTGTAGATGATGACATGACCTCATATATAAAAAATTCTAAAAATATCCACAAAAAGTTTTTTTAGTAATAGTAAGTTGAACAAATTTGTGCAATGTAAGATCAATGTATAAATCAATTGTATTTATAAAAACTAGCAATGAACAATCCAAAAGTGAAATTAAGAAAACTATTTCATTTATAATAGTATCAGAGAATACAATACTTAGGAATAAATTTAACAAAATAATGTAACACACTAAAACATGCAAAATATCGTTGAAAGAAATTAAAACTCTAAATAATAGAAATATATCCCATGTTCACGGAACCAAAGATTTAAAATGGTTAAGCTGGCAAATAACTTCCCAAATAGATCTACAAATTCAACATAATCCCCATCAAAATTTTAGGTGGCTTTTCTTAGCCACCTAAGATAAGTTTCTTGAGAAGCTAATCTTAAAATTCATATTGAAATGCAAGGGACCTAGGAAAACCAAAAGAATCTTGAAAAAGAAGAGTAAAATTAGAGGACTGACATTTCCCAATTTCACAACTTACTGCAAATCTACAATAATCAAGACAACATGGAACCTGTCCAAAGATTGACATATAGATCAATGGAATAGAATTGAGAGTGCAGAAATTGACATCTATAATAGTCAATTGATATTTGATAAGGACAGCAAGACAGTAAAATGGAGAGAGTATAGTATTTTCAATAAATAGTGCTGGTACAACTGGATATCAACCTGCAAAAGAATGAAGTTGAACCTCTTCTTCACAGCATACACCAAATTTTTTAAGCTGGATCATAGACCTAAGTGTAAAATCTAAAAGGATAAAACTCTTAGGAGAAAACATAGGAGTAAATTTTTGTGGCCTTAGGTTGACAATGGTTTCTCAGATATGATATCTAAAGCAAAAAAAAAAAAAAATTGGATCTTATCAAATTTTAAAAACTTCTCTGCTACCAATGATACCATTGAGAGAATGAGAAGAAAACACACAGGATGAGAGAATATACTTGAAAAGAGACTTGTATCCAGAATGTATAAAAAACTGTTACAACTAAATAATAAGAAAAAGACAACCCAATTTAAAAATGGGCAAAGGACCTGAACAGTCATTTTTCCAAAGAAGACAATAGAAGATGACCAATAACCCCATGAAAATATGCTGAACAGTCATTAGTTCATTAAGGAAATGCAAATCAAAACCACAATGAGATACACTTCACACCCACTAGGATGACTAAAAAAATTAAAAGAAAGAAAGAACACAAGCATTGGCAAGGATATGTAGAAATTGGAACCTTCACATATCTCACATGTTGCTGATGGGACTTATCGCTGACAGGAATGTATAATGATGCAGCCACTTTGGAAAAAACATTTGGCGGTACTTCAAAAGTTTAGACATAGAGTTATTATATGACCCAGTAATTTTGCTCCTAGAAATAAACTGAAGAAAAATGAAAACATATTTCTATACAAAAGGTTATACATGAATGTTTATAGAAGCATTATTCATAATAGCAAAAAGGTAGAAAACCCCAAATGTCCATCAATGGATGAAGGAACAAATGAAATGTGGTATAGTCATCCAAAGGAATATTATTCAGTAATAGAAGGGAATGAGGTACTGATACATGCTACAACATGGATCGGTCTTGAGAATGTTATGATAAGTGAAAGAAGCCAGATACAAAAGGCCACATATTGTTTGATTTAATTTATATGAAATGTCCAAAATAGTCAGTTATAGATATAGAGACAGAAAGTAATTTATTGGTTTCCTAGTGCTGTGGGAGAGTTAGAGAGAATAGGGAATAATTGCTAGTGGGTATAGGATTCTTTTTGAGGTGACAAAATGTTCTTAAATTAGATACTGGTGATTGCACAATTCTGTGAATATACTAACAATCACTGAATTGTACATTTTAAGCGGGTGCATTTTATGTATGTGAATTACAGGTAAATAAATCTATTAAAAACAATATATGAGGAGAATTTTCTTATATTATTAATAATATATTATAGGAGCATTCCATAATTCATTTAATTAATTGTTGTACATTTTTGTTGTCTTTATGTCTCAGTTTTGTAAGTAACACTTAAATGAATAATAATTATACAAATATCTAGTAATTTATTGTTTCATTACTTGATGTAAATTTACTGGATGAAAGCGTAAAAACATTTTGTATGCTTTTGATTAATTCTGCCAAGTTGTACTCCAGAAAGCTTTGCTATTTTCACTAAGGGTATTTGAGAACACCTGATCCTGATAGAAGCAATCTGTGTCTGGGTGTTATAGTCTGTGTATTAATCTCTAATTTCTTCAATACATGTAAAACACTATTTTTTAAGTCATGTAAGAATGTTATTTAAAAAATTTTAATAAATGCAGCAATATACGTGTTGAAAATATCAGACAGGAACTTCTGTCACTGCCTGCACAAGAGGCATAAGATTCAAGGACTTAGAATGGCCTCATTCCTATAAACTTTCATGCCTTACATCACTATATAAGAGATATAATACAAATTGTTTTTTAATATACATATGAAATCACACTAAAATATTGTTCTGAATTTTGCTGTTTTCAACTTCAGAATATATATCAAAGATTTTTTTATCAGCACAGAGAGTTCAGATTCATTTTTTAAATGGCTATATTATACTCCTTTGTATGGATAAATTAAAATTTATTTAAACAATTCCCTACAAATGTGTTTTATATTAGTTACTTTCCTTGAACTTTACTTTCATTTACCTCATATTTTTTATTCCCTTATAATTTTGCCATTACTAATAATAAGTAATGATCAACTTTATATACACATGTATTGGTGTAATTATACAAGTATATTCATTAAGAAAATTTCTAGGCATAGAATCTCCGAGATAAATATAATACATAATTTTAAAATAAATATTTTTCTAGTTAATCTTCAGAAATGTTGTACCAATTCTCAGTCCCACTCAGTGTGTGCTAATGCTTATTTCTCCACCCACTTAACAGTTGCTTTTGTAAAACACTTGTATTTTATCTATATGTTGATGCTTTATATTCATAAATATTGTGCCTATAATGCACTTTATAGCCTTTATTAGTCTTCACTTTAAAATCTTGTATAGTTTTACTTGATTTTTCTTGACAAAATGTTAGAATCATACACAAAGAAAATTGATATTTTAATTTATATAAGCTTAATTAATTTGAGGAAGATTATACTTTTTATAATTGTGTGTCTTTCTACCCAGGAATATGATTTATCTTCCTGTTTATTCCAATCTTTAAAAGTTTCTGTCACATTTCATATATCTTTCCAATTTATTTTAGTGTTGAGTATAGTAATTAATGATTGCTTTTTAAATAGATTAAATAAAAAATAGTTTTAACATTGCTTTTAAATAGATCACTTTAGAATAAAATAGAATTAGGTCTTTGTTTTCCCAGTTTCAGATTTGTGACTTGCACATTCCTTTTCCTCTATTGTATCACCTGCTTTTTTGATTACAATAAACATATTTTATTGTGAGTTTGTGTATTACTTTTAGAGCCAAATTGTGGATGACAATTGTACTGTTGCATTTATGAATTTGTAAATTTTGCTTTTGTACTTTTTAATCCAATTCTTTTGTTTTTCTTTACTTTGATTTTGTTTTTTCTAACCTCTGGAAAAAGTGTTCAGTTTACTTATTTTATTTTTCTTGCTAAATAATTAAAGCTTTTAAATTGATGAATTTATCTCTATACATATTTTTGGTTACATATGTCTTAGTTTGCAATGTTTTCATTTCTTTTTTCTCCTGAATATTATATAATACAAGTTTTAAGTTTTTTCTTTGTACAAGGAGTTATTTAGAAGTTTTTCCCCCTTTTCATGTCAAAGTACTTAGTTTTTAATTTATGGCAATGTGGTCTAATAAAGGGTGTTTTTTGGAACATATTAAACCAAACTTTATATCCTAATATATTATCCACTTAACTCCATGGACACATAAACATCACATTTATTAAAATTAAACTATGATTTTTACATTATTATTTATTTTTTTGCAGTACGCGGGCCTCTCACTGTTGTGGCCTCTCCCATTGCGGAGCACAGGCTCTGGACGCGCAGGCTCAGCGGCCATGGCTCACGGGCCCAGCCTCACTGCGGCATGTGGGATCTTCCCGGACCGGGGCACGAACCCGTGTCCCCTGCATTGGCAGGTGGACTCTCAACCACTGTGCCACCAGGGAAGCCCGGTTTTTACATTATTTATCTTTACTTTCAAGTAAGGCTTTTTACAACTTTAATTTCTATTTTGTAATCAGGGTTTTGATGCTCACTACCCCAACCTTTTATATTATACCTACCATAGTCTTCATTTATTTACTTTGGCTCATCTTGGTTGACTGCCGTTGATCATTGAATAACTGCTTTCAAGATTCAGGAGAGGTCTGTAGGTGGCATACCTCTGAGTTATTATGAACTCCTTTTAATGACTATACACAATTTGGTTAGGTTTATAGTTCTTAGTTCATAAAAATGTTTCCATCAAAATTTTGTACACATTATTTCTTTATGTGTTGTTGCTGAATGTTACAGAGCAAAAGATTATTTTATTGTCTTCTTGTGTAAAACAGAATTTATTCCTTTTGGGGTATTTGGAAGATGGTTTTTGTTTGAGCTTGGATGTTTGCGTATTGTTTATTCATCTTTAATGAATATTTAATAAATTCAAACATGTCATCAGGAAATTTTACCTGAAACTCTGGAGGAGACCTTGTGTCCTATACAGCCAGGTCTATAGTATTCTGAATTAAATTTGCTTTTTTTGTTGTTTGCCCTGTCTTATCCCATTTGTAGTAATCTTTTCCCTCTCTTTAATTATGATTTCTCTTTATGTAAAACTTAATATCCACATATTTAATATCTCCTGACATTTGTGTCTACTACATTGTTGTATTGTTTTCATGTCTTAATCTTTTCTGTTCTCAGGAGGGTTTCTTAAGTCTGTCTGTCACATCCCTATTCAGTTTTCTACAGTGTTTCTTCTAATCTTTACTTCATTTGATGAAAGTTTAAAGTTTTAAATTTTATATTTTTACCTTGCAATCCTAATTTCCTCTACAGGTCTTTTTTTCAGCCTGTTCTTATGTCTCTTTGCTTCTCATCTCAACCTCTGTGGTCAAGCTTTTTGCATGTTTAGGCTCTGTCTCGGAAAACAGAATTCACTCTACCTAGCTTAAGTCAAAATGGATGTATTATAGTGTATCTGGCTTACAGAATTGCCTGAATATCTGAAGAAACAAATCTCAGGTTGAGATTTCAGGAGTGACTCTGTAACCACACTGAAGAACCTGGTCACCATGGTAGATGAAACTTCCTGTTTAATCAGAGTGCCATTTTCCAGTGTGGATCATGGCTGCTGCTGCTGCAGAACTGTGCTGCCACTAAAACAAACCAGAAACCACTGTGATCAATCATTAAGGCACCACCATGAGGAAACTGTCCTGATACCAGCTCCAAACCAATGCTATCCATGTTGCAGTCTGTACAGCAAAACAGATGCCATACATCCTGCTTTGACATTCACAAATCTTGTGACCAGGCCCTGGGACTCTGCTAATGGTGCGGCAGAAAATAAAGCACATGCCTCTGACCATACTTGTCAGTAAAAATAGAAAAATATTCTGTTTCACTTCTACCTTCCAAATCTCGTTAGAGTGTATCTGAGTGGTGGAATCTTATTCATATCCAGCAACTTAGCTGTTGTGGCTTTGTGAGAAAAAAAAAAAAATGTGGTTTTTAGTTTTCTAGTATCTGCAGTATCAGAAAAAACCTTGAGAGGCGTTTAGATGGATGTTGAATACTGAGCCACCATATCTACCTCAATTTACTGCTTTGGATACTCAAATTTCATCAAGTCCTTCTTTCCAATCTTAACCTTTCAGATGACATCAAGAGAACAGCGAAATACATCCTGCACTACTGTAGCTTTCAATTTACAAATGAAAATGCTTTCACCTTCTCTTTAAAAAAGGAGGCCTAAAATCCCATTAGTCACCGCATCCACAAACTGGTGATATTCATTTCCCACATTCAGTCATAGTCCCACCTTGATATTCATTAACTTATGGACAAAATTACAACGTAAACTAACACTAGTATACCCTATATAAAATGATAAGAGAAAATGATGAGGAAAATAAAATTGTTCAGGGAAAATGCTATAGATACAAGCGCATAAGGAAGATAATATGAGTAGTTGTTTTAGTCTTTGTTTCTAAAATTGATCACCAGGTTTTAATTTTTATTTATAACTTTCCTCTTTCCAAAACCCTTTCCCAGGTCTCTTTCTCCTTGGGCAACATAACGAGCTGGGATTTTTAACTGGTGGAGTGACCCAAACCTTCACAGCTAAGGGGTACAAGCCTTTACTGATCCTACATGCTGTTCCATTAAGTTTTAAAATTGGACTTGGCAGAACCATAATGAGTGCTAGAGGATTTCCTGAGTTGAAGGTATGCTTCTCCCTGCCCCACATAATAACAGCAACCCCATTTCCCCTTAGTAATCAGAATTAATCACCCCAGAAAACACAACAATCCCCTTTCTATTGGCCCAGTGGCATGTGTAGCTCCGTATTAAAAGGTGGCAATCTCAACTTTCAATTCAAAAAACCATTGATGTGTTCCTGGTGGAAGGATTCATCTCTTGGGTACCAAGTCCTCTAAACCATCATAAGCAAAGCCACAGAAATGAGGAACAAAAATATTGTTAGTAGGTCATTAAATGTACCGGAGCAGAAATGCCATTAGCAGCAATACTTCTACCCCTTAGTGCCCAGACAAGTGTGTTCCAACCATAAGAGAAAAAGGGATGCACATCATTTGCTGGCTGAAAGCCCATGTCATCCTGTAGGGAAACATTCTATTCTAACAAGGTATATTGACTTGTTTTCAATGGTCTGTTCTATCTTTACAAAACGCCCCTTGTTTCTGAGCACATGCTAAGAATAGTGAATCCCTTGGGAGTCAGCCCACGTTCTCTCCTATTTCTTCTATATAATGAATGTCATGGCCAGTCAGGAGTTGTGTTGTGTGGTAAAACCATGATTTAAAAAGTAAACTATTCAGTAAATCCAAAAATGCTGCTTTACAAAGTAGGCAGTAAAGCAAAATCCATATCCAAAATCAGCCAGTACACTCACTAGTCAGTACACCCACTTCCTCTTCCATATTGGAGGAATCCAATATAATCAACCTGTCCCAGTTCCTGGCTGCACCTCCCTGGCAATGGTTTTGTAGGTTGCTGAGTGCCAATGACCAGCAACAGAGACTCATGTTTTCCCTTAATGATGATTATGATTTAAGTAAATTTTCATCACTATGTGTCCTCCTTCTAAGGCTAACAAGATCATTGTCACCTTCAAATGTAACTACTTCAGGGAGCTAATCACATATTGTAATTTTCTGAGTGTTTCGTGTACCAGTGACTGCATCCATCACAGTACAGTGTGGAAAATGGAATAGCATTCCAGGTAGTTAAAGCCAAAGGGATTTATTATAGGATCTTAAGTTGTTCATAGAACTGTCGGACAGCCTGAAGAAAATGGACACACCTGCCTCTCAACAGCCACAAAGATATCATCCAGACACTAGGGTGTCTATTAATGTTGTTGCCAAAACCCAGACATCTCTATTATGGACTTGCCTGCAGTAGAATTGAGGCAACTGCCACATTTTTGCCTTTAAATATTACCCAGAGCCATTAAACTTTTGAAGCCTAAATCATAACCAGAATTTAAGCTGCAAAAGAGTCTGGGAGTTGTTTTTAGCTTTCTAGGCACAGTAGAGGGGTTTAGAACGCCGTCATCCTATTTACAGCCACCTCCTACATAAAGTTCCTCCTCCTTTCCTTTGGTTGGTTTACTGATTTATTGATTGATCAATCAATTAATTCGTTCATTCCTCAGCACTTGACATTTCATTAATTTTATTAAAATTTATTTTACAAAAATTTCTTTGACGGCAAGGCCTCTGTTTCAGTTTAATATCACCAGAGCATGTCACATCCATAGTAGGAGATCAACTAATACTTGGTTTCATTGAATTTTTGATAGTTCAAAGCTGACTCTGTCAAACATTTCTACTTTCTGTAGATTAAAAAAAAATAAAAGTAGACACTTCATAGGGATGGTTTCTTTCATACTGCAGAATCTCTTGGCAATCTCCACTTGGGTTTTTCTCATTCACTTATTCTTTTTTTTTTTTTTTAACATCTTTATTGGAGTATAATTGCTTTACAATGGTGTGTTAGTTTCTGCTTCACAACAAAATGAATCAGTTACACATATACATATGTTCCCATATCTCTTCCCGCTTGCGTCTCCCTCCCTCTCACCCTCCCTATCCCACCCCTCCAGGCGATCACAAAGCACCGAGCTGATCTCCCTGTGCTATGCGGCTGCTTCCCACTAGCTATCTACCTTACGTTTGGTAGTGTATATATGTCCATGCCTCTCTCTCGCTTTGTCATCGTTTACCCTTCCCCCTCCCCATATCCTCAAGTCCATTCTCTAGTAAGTCTGTGCCTTTATTCCTGTTTTACCCCTAGGTTCTTCATGACAATTTTTTTTTCTTAAATTCCATATATATGTGTTAGCATACGGTATTTGTCTCTCTCTTTCTGACTTACTTCACTCTTTATGACAGACTCTAGGTCTATCCACCTCATTACAAATAGCTCAATTTCGTTTCTTTTTATGGCTGAGTAATATTCCATTGTATATATGTGCCACATCTTCTTTATCCATTCATCCGATGATGGACACTTAGGTTGTTTCCATTTCCGGGCTATTGTAAATAGAGCTGCAATGAACATTTCGGTACATGACTCTTTTTGAGTTATGGTTTTCTCAGGGTATATGCCCAGTAGTGGGATTACCGGGTCATATGGTAGTTCTATTTGTAGTTTTTTAAGGAACTTCCATACTGTTTTCCACAGTGGCTGTATCAATTTACATTCCCACCAAAAGTGCAAGAGGGTTCCCTTTTCTCCACACCCTCTCCAGCATTTATTGTTTCTAGATTTTTTGATGATGGCCATTCTGACTGGTGTGAGATGATATCTCATTGTAGTTTTGATTTGCATTTCTCTAATGATTAATGATGTTGAGCATTCTTTCACGTGTTTGTTGGCAGTCCGTATATCTTCTTTGGAGAAATGTCTATTTAGGTCTTCTGCCCATTTTTGGATTGGGTTGTTTGTTTTTTTTTGTTATTGAGCTGCATGAGCTGCTTATAAATTTTGTAGATTAATCCTTTGTGAGTTGCTTCATTTGCAAATATTTTCTCCCATTCTGAGGGTTATCTTTTGGTTTGTTTATGGTTTCCTTTACTGTGCAAAAGCTTTTAAGTTTCATTAGGTCCCATTTGTTTATTTTTGTTTTTATTTCCATTTCTCTAGGAGGTGGGTCAAAAAGGACCTTGCTGTGATTTATGTCATAGAGTGTTCTGCCTATGTTTTCCTCTAAGAGTTTGATAGTTTCTGGCCTTACATTTAGGTCTTTAATCCATTTTGAGCTTATTTTTGTGTATGGTGTTAGGGAGTGCTCTAATCTCATACTTTTACATGTAGCTGTCCAGTTTTCCCAGCACCGTTTATTGAAGAGGCTGTCCTTTCTCCACTGTACATTCCTGCCTCCTTTATCAAAGATAAGGTGACCATATGTGCATGGGTTTATCTCTGGGGTTTCTATCCTGTTCCGTTGATCTATCTTTCTGTTTTTGTGCCAGTACCATACTGTCTTGGTTACTGTAGCTTTGTAGTATAGTCTGAAGTCAGGGAGCCTGATTCCTCCAGCTCCATTTTTTGTTCTCAAGATTGTTTTGGCTATTCGGGGTCTTTTGTGTTTCCATAAAAATTGTGAAATTTTTTGTTCTAGTTCTATGAAAAATGCCAGTGGTAGTTTGATAGGGATTGCATTGAATCTGTAGATTGCTTTGGGTAGTAGAGTCATTTTCACAATGTTGATTCTTCCAATCCAAGAACATGGTATATCTCTCCATCTATTTGTATCATCTTTAATTTCTTTCATCAGTGTCTTATAATTTTCTGCATACAGGTCTTTTATCTCCTTAGGTAGGTTTATTCCTAGATATTTTATTCTTTTTGTTGCAGTGGTAAATGGGAGTGTTTTCTTGATTTTACTTTCAGATTTTTCATCATTAGTGTATAGGAATGCAAGAGATTTCTGTGCATTAATTTTGTATCCTGCTACTTTACCAAATTCATTGATTAACTCTAGTAGTTTTCTGGTAGCATCTTTAGGATTCTCTGTGTATAGTATCATGTCATCTGCAAATAGTGACAGCTTTACTTCTTCTTTTCTGATTTGGATTCCTTTTATTTCCTTTTCTTCTCTGATTACTGTGGCTAAAACTTCCAAAACTATGTTGAATAAGAGTGGTGAGAGTGGGCAACCTTGTCTTGTTCCTGATCTTAGTGCAAATGCTTTCAGTTTTTCACCATTGAGGACGATGTTGACTGTG
Organism: Pseudorca crassidens; assembly: GCF_039906515.1. Lineage (NCBI taxonomy): Eukaryota > Metazoa > Chordata > Mammalia > Artiodactyla > Delphinidae > Pseudorca > Pseudorca crassidens. The sequence goes on along the minus strand of NC_090303.1, from coordinate 73,651,881 downwards.
AGTTTGTCATATATGGCCTTTATTATGTTGAGGAAAGTTCCCTCTATGGCTACTTTCTTCAGGGTTTTTATCATAAATGGGTGTTGAATTTTGTCGAAAGCTTTCTCTGCATCTATTGAGATGATCATATGGTTTTTCTCCTTCAATTTGTTAATATGGTGTATCACGTTGATTGATTTGCGTATATTGAAGAATCCTTGCATTCCTGGAATAAACCCCACTTGATCATGGTGTATGATCCTTTTAATGTGCTGTTGGATTCTGTTTGCTAGTATTTTGTTGAGGATTTTTGCATCTATGTTCATCAGTGATATTGGCCTGTAGTTTTCTTTCTTTGTGACATCCTTGTCTGGTTTTGGTATCAGGGTGATGGTGGCCTCGTAGAATGAGTTTGGAAGTGTTCCTCCCTCTGCTATATTTTGGAAGAGTTTGAGAAGGATAGGTGTTAGGTCTTCTCTAAATGTTTGATAGAATTCACCTGTGAAGCCATCTGGTCCTTTTGGAAGATTCGTTGGAAGATTTTTAATCACAGTTTCAATTTCAGTGCTGGAAGATTTTTAATCACAGTTTCCATTTCAGTGCTTGTGATTTGTCTGTTCATATTTTCTATTTCTTCCTCATTCAGTCTTGGCAGGTTGTGCCTTTCTAAGAATTTGTCCATTTCTTCCAGGTTGTCCATTTTATTGGCATAGAGTTGCTTATAGTAATCTCTCATGATCTTTTGTATTTCTGCAATGTCAGTTGTTACTTCTCCTTTTTCATTTCTAATTCTATTGATTTGAGTCTTCTCCCTTTTTTTCTTGATGAGTCTGGCTAATGGTTTATCAATTTTGTTTATCTTCTCCAAGAACCAGCTTTTAGTTTTATTGATCTTTGCTATCATTTCATTTCTTTTTCATTTATTTCTGATCTGATTTTTATGATTATCTTTCCTTCTGCTAACTTTGGGGTTTTTTTGTTCTTCTTTCTCTAATTGCTTTAGGTGCAAGGTTAGGTTGTTTATTCGAGATGTTTCCTGTTTCTTAAGGTAGGATTGTATTGCTATAAACTTCCCTCTTAGAACTGCTTTTGCGGCATCCCATAGATTTTGGGTCGTCGTGTCTCCATTGTCATTTGTTTCTAGGTATCTTTGTATTTCCTCTTTGATTTCTTCAGTGATCACTTCGTTATTAAGTAGTGTATTGTTTAACCCCCATGTGTTTGTATTTTTTACAGATCTTTTCCTGTAATTGATAGCGTTCCTGTAATTGATAGTGTCTCATAGCGTTGTGGTCGGAAAAGATACTCAATACAATTTTAATTTTCTTAAATTTACCAAGGCTTGATTTGTGACCCAAGATATGATCTATCCTGGAGAACGTTCCATGGGCACTAGAGAAAAATGTGTATTCTGTTGTTTTTGGATGGAATGTCCTATAAATATCCATTAAGTCCATCTTGTTTAATGTATCATTTAAAGCTTGGGTTTCCTTATTTATTTTCATTTTGGATGATCTGTCCATTGGTGAAAGTGGGGTGTTAAAGTCCCCTACTATGAATGTGTTACTGTCAATTTCCCCTTTTATGGCTGTTAGTATTTGCCTTATGTATTGAGGTGCTACTATGTTGGGTGCATAAATATTTACAATTGTTATATCCTCTTCTTGGATCGATCCCTTGATCATTATGCAGTGTCCTTCTTTGTCTCTTCTAATAGTCTTTATTTTAAAGTCTATTTTGTCTGATATGAGAATTGCTACTAGAGCTTTCTTTTGGTTTCCATTTGCATGAAATATCTTTTTCCATCCCCTTACTTTCAGTCTGTATGTGTCTCTAGGTCTGAAGTGGGTCTCTTGTAGACAGCAAATATATGGGTCTTGTTTTTGTATCTATTCAGCCAATCTGTGTCTTTTGGTGGGAGCATTTAGTCCATTTACATTTAAGGTAAATATCGATATGTATGTTCCTATTCCCATTTTATTAATTGTTTTGGGTTCGTTATTGTAGGTCTTTTCTTTCTCTTGTGTTTCTTGCCTAGAGAAGTTCCTTTAGCAGTTGTTGTAGAGCTGGTTTGGTGGTGCTGAACTCTCTCAGCTTTTGCTTCTTTGTTAAGGTTTTAATTTCTCCATAAAATCTGAATGAGATCCTTGCTGGGTAGAGTAATCTTGGTTGTAGGTGTTTCTCCTTCATCACTTTCAATATGTCCTGCCACTCCCTTCTGGCTTGCAGAGTTTCTGCTGAAAGATCAGCTGTTAACCTTATGGGAATTCCCTTGTGTGTTATTTGTTGTTTTTCCCTTGCTGCTTTTAATATGTTTTCTTTGTATTTAATTTTTGACAGTTTGATTAATATGTGTCTTGGTATATTTCTCCTTGGATTTATCCTGTGTGGGACTCTCTGTGCTTCCTGGACTTGATTAACTATTTCCTTTCCCATATTAGGGAAGTTTTCAACTATAATCTCTTCAAATATTTTCTCAGTCCCTTTCTTTTTCTCTTCTTCTTCTGGAACCCCTGTAATTCGAATGTTGGTGCATTTAATGTTGTCCCAGAGGTCTCTGAGACTGTCCTCAGTTCTTTTCATTCTTTTTTCTTTATTCTGCTCTGCAGTAGTTATTTCCACTATTTTATCTTCCAGGTCACTTATCCATTCTTCTGCCTCAGTTATTCTGCTATTGAGCCCATCTAGAGTATTTTTAATTTCATTTATTGTATTGTTCATCACTGTTTGTTTCATCTTTAGTTCTTCTAGGTCCTTGTTAAATGTTTCTTGCATTTTCTACATTCTATTTCCAAGATTTTGGATCATCTTTACTATTACTATTCTGAATTCTTTTTCAGGTAGACTGCCTATTTCCTCTTCATTTGTTAGGTCTGGTGGGTTTTTATCTTGCTCCTTAATCTGCTGTGTGTTTTTCTGTCCTCTCATTTTGCTTATCTTACTGTGTTTGGGATCTCCTTTTTGCAGGCTGCAGGTTCGTAGTTCCCGTTGTTTTTGCTGTCTGTCCCCAGTGGCTAAGGTCGGTTCAGTGGGTTGTGTAGGCTTCCTGGTGGAGGGAACTAGTGCCTGTGTTCTGGTGGATGAGGCTGGATCTTGTCTGTCTGGTGGGCAGATCCACATCTGGTGGTGTGTTTTGGGGTGTCTGTCAACTTATTATGATTTGGGGCAGCCTCTCTGCTAATGGGTGGGGTTGTGTTCCTGTCTTGCTAGTTGTTTGGCATAGGATGTCTAGCACTGTAGCTTGCTGGTCGTTGAGTGAAGCTGGGTGCTGGTGTTGAGATGGAGATCTCTGGGAGATTTTCCCCATTTGATATTATGTGCAGCTGGGAGGTCTCTTGTGGACCAGTGTCCTGAAGTTGGCTCTCCCACCTCAGAGGCACAGCACTAACTCCTGGCTGCAGCACCAAGAGCCTTTCATCCACACGGCTCAGAAGAAAAGGGAGAAAAAGTAGAAAGAAAGAATTAGTAGAAGTAGAATGAAAGAAAGAAAGAAAGAAAGGAGGCAGGGAGGGAGGAAGGAAGGAAGGAAGGAAAAAAAGAGAAGATAAAGTAAAATAAAATAAAGTAAGATAAAATATAATAAAGTTAAAATAAAAAAATAATTATTAAGAGGAAAAAAAACAGAAAGCAAAAAAAACGGATGGAGAGAACCCTGGGACAAATGGTGGAAGCAAAGCTATACAGACAAAATCTCACACAGAAGCATACACATACACACTCACAAAAAGAGGAAAAGGGGAAAAAAATCATAAATCTTGCTCTCATAGTCCACCTCCTCAATTTGGGATGATTGGTTGTCTATTCAGGCATTCCACAGATGCAGGGTATATCAAGTTGATTGTGGACCTTTAATCCGCTGCTTCTGAGGCTGCTGGGAGAGATTTCCCTTTCTCTTCTTTGTTCGCACAGCTGCTGGGGTTCAGCTTTGGATTTGGCCCCGCCTCTGTGTGTACGTCGCCGGAGGGCGTCTCTTCATCGCTCAGACAGGACGGGGTTAAAGGAGCCGCTGATTTGGGGGCTCTGGCTCACTCAGGCTGAGGGGAGGGAGGGGCACGGAGTGCGGGGCGGGCCTGCGTCAGCAGAGGCTGGCGTGACGTTGCACCAAGCTGAGGTGCGCCGTGCGTTCTCCCGGGGGAGTTGTCCCTGGATCCCGGGACCCTGGCAGTGGCGGGCTGCACAGGCTCCCCGGAAGAGGGGTGTGGATGGTGACCTGTGCTCGCACACAGGCTTCTTGGTGGCGGCAGCAGCAGCCTTAGCATCTCATGTCTGTCTCTGGTGTCCGGGCTGTTAGCGGCGGCTCGCGCCTGTCTCTGGAGCTCCTTTAAGCAGCGTTCTTAATCCCCTCTCCTCGCGCACCAGGAAACAAAGAGGCAAGAAAAAGTCTCTTGCCTCTTCGGCAGGTCCAGACTTTTCCCCGGACTCCCTCCTGGCCAGCTGTGGCACACTAACCCCCTGCAGGCTGTGTTCATGCCGCCAGTCCTCTCCCGGAGCTCCAACCGAAGCCCGAGACTCAACTCCAGGCCCCGTCCGCCCCGCCCCAGACAAGCCTCTTGGGCTGGTAAGTGGCACGGTCGGCACTGATCCTCTGTGCGGGAATTTCTCCGCTTTGCCCTCCGCACCCCTGCTGCTGCGCTCTCTTCCACGGCCCCGAAGCTTCCCGCTCCGCCACCCGCAGTCTCCGCCCGCGAAGGTGCTTCCTAGTGTGTGGAAACGTTTCCTCCTTCACAGCTCCCTCCCACTGGTGCAGGTCCCGTCCCTATCCTTTTGTCTCTGTTTATTCTTTTTTCTTTTGCCCTACCCAGGTACGTGGGGGGGGGGGGGGTTCTTGCCTTTTGGGAGGTCTGAGGTCTTCTGCCAGCGTTCAGTAGGTGTTCTGTAGGAGTTGTTCCACATGTAGATGTATTTCTGGTGTATCTGTGGGGAGGAAGGTGATCTCCGCGTCTTACTATTCCGCCATCTTCCCAGAAGTTCGCTTATTCTTGAAAGAAGAGAGATAAATCCAGCTGGAAGTCTTTCCATAAAGACAACCTCTCTTTTTGGGTCCCCTGTAGTATTTTCTTGGTTGTTCCGAGATTTCTGCTGTTAGCTGTTCAGATGAAGGGCTGGTAAACGCAAATTTACATTAGCAGTGTAGAACCTTGCTTCCTGAGAGAAGCAAAGGGCAATTCAAATACAGAACTTTCCAGCAAAGGAAGTAGCTCTTGTGTAGTTTCTTCTCTATTTGGTGAAGCTAGTGCACCAGGATAATAAAGTCCTTTGGTGTTTCTGCCCAACCTCCTGGCCAAGTGTATCATGAAGCTGCTCCCGTGCTCCTCCTGGCCGGGCTGCCTCCTTGTCATGCAAGATCCATGCCTCGGGTTGACAGATAAAATACAGAATGCTCAGTTAAATTTTAATGTAAGATAAACAACAAGTATGAACCAAAGTACATGGGAAAATGCAATTGCAGTAAAAATTTTTTCATTGTTCATCTGAAATACAAATGTTCCTGGGCATCCCGTATTTTTTTGTTTGCCACATCTGGCAAACCTAGCCATACTATATCCAGTGAAATTCTCTGTGCATCATTGAGAAGCCAGTATAGCTAGTGGCATTCTTGACTTTCTAGGAGACCATATAAAATCATATCTGAGGGCATCATCTCGAGTCAGATTGCCAGAGTGGACATCTTGGTTCTTTCACTTATTATTTTACTTTGGGTAAGATACTTGAGCTTTCTGTGCTTTAGTTTACTTTCTTATGAAATTGGTCTAATAAGTGTACCTACTTCCAGGGTCAGTAGGAGTACTAATTGTGATAATTCATATTAGGCATTTAGAAAAGTATCTGGCACATAATAAACTCTCTATAATTATTAAGTATTGTTATTATCTCTGCTAGGAAAACAAGGACATGCCAGGCCTCCCTCAAACAACTGAATGGAAATGCTTTTCCTCTAAAACAGTAAAAATGATCCCAAATTTAAACTCCCCATCTGCCCCATAGATTCTCCTTGCCTCCAATGTTCATGCTTCCAATTTAAAAAGGTGACAGGGGGGTCTGCCAGCCCATCCACTGATTGCTTCCTAAGAGTCTGAACCATTTTCTCCGGAGAGGAATTTTGAACCAGACTTCAGTGCCTTGTCATTTCATCTGCACTAAATCTAGCAGAAATACGCTGCTATTTCTGACAATGGAAATGATAACCCTTCTCTGGTCCTTTAACTGATGCAGATTAGTGTCTATTTTTATATTCCTTTGGTCATTTCAGGAGATATGTAACAGGATGGAAATTAAACCCATGGACTCAAGTTGTCAGCTATCTCAGTATTCCAAAGCATAAGCAGAACCTTCATTTTGTTTTAATCATTTGACTGTATTGATACTTAACAACTCATATGATACTTAAAATTCAGAGAGGCAAGGATGGAGAAAAGATCTTTCAACATAAGCTTCATTGACTGGCTCACTTCTGTGTTGTTTATAAGTTTTGGCTCAAACCTCCTCACCAGTTCTCTATATGTTAATATATGAAATTCCCTCTTTCTGCAGTTAATGTAATACAGATCTAATCCTTATGCAATGATTCTAGCATAGGCTTCTTTCCAGTCCTCTGGAGTTATTTATATGCAATTTTCAAACAGAGATGATCTTTCCTATATGCACTAATAATATTTACATTTTTAAATGGAACACAGACTTAAAGTTGAGGTAAAAGGTTATGAGGTCAAAGAAACATAGAGATTAGATCTTTAACCAGGGCAGACAGTTACATATTGAAAATAGCAATATCATATTTTTGCAAATTTCATGCTCTCATTAGAGACATAGATGCCTAATTGAAGGAGGATTTCTTTTTTAAAAGAATAACTATGTTTATTAATACCTGTTAAGTAGCCCAGATGAAGGTCAGTGGCTATTAGAATAAAAATATATCTGAACAATTCCAAACAATGAAGTCTAAAACACTGAGTAAAAAAGAGATGGAGATAATGGAATAATATTTCAAACAATCAGTGATAGCAAAGCAAATGTAAAATCATAACTAATAGAACTGGTTTTTCAAGGGGTGAAGTTGCTATTTACAGGAAATCTAAATATTGAAAGATTATTTTAATGGTACTGTGTACAGCTCTTGATGAATTAAAAATTTTTTTTAAATCATGGGATGAATACAGAACCAAAGCAAGGTATGAAAGTAAAAAGCAGATTAACTGAAAAATGTTCTCACTTTTCCCTGGTTCTCTGGACTCATCCCTCCAGAGAATGAGTTTCATGAAAGAGCAGTCTATAGACCTCCCATTAGCTTGCAGGGGTCTTTCTGCCTTTTTACATTAGAATAAGGTTCTTGGTGGAATGGCTGACACTTTGTGCTCTCAACTGTATGAAGTTAGATCTTTTGTAGAGATGATGAATAGCTCCTTCAGTGTCTAACAGAAAGTTTCCTATAGTTTATCTCAAGTGGTAGAGGTTTATACTATCGACGTGGAGCATTTTGACACATAATGTTACTTTCTTTTACACATTGACTCTCGTTGCAGTCTCACGCCTTGTAATCTGAAAATAAAATATATTTATAATTTACCCTCAGAAAATGTGACAGCTACCACATTCCACCTATAAATTTAAGGAATGTTGGTATACCAATATATGTGCTAGATAGGTCTGAGGTCAGCAAACTGTTTCCTTTTTTTTTTTTTTTTTGCGGTACGCGGGCCTCTCATTGCTGTGGCCTCTCCCATTGCGGAGCACAGGCTCCGGACGCAGGCTCAGCGGCCATGGCTCACGGGCCCAGCAGCTCCGTGACATGTAGGATCCTCCCGGACCGGGGCACGAACCCTTGTCGCCTGCATCGGCAGGCGGACTCCCAACCACTGAGCCACCAGGGAAGCCCAGCAAACTGTTTCTTTAAATGGCCAGACAATAAATATTTTAGGGTTTTGGGGCCTTATGGTTTCTGTTGCAACTACTCATTTCTGCCCTTTTAAGGAGAATGCAGCCATAGAAAAGCTGAAGACAACATGTAAACAAATGGCATGGCTGTGTTCCTATAAAACTACATTTACAAAAACAGGTAACAAGCCTGTGGACCTTAGTTTGCCATTCCCAGTACTAGTTAACTCCATTTTTATGTAATGAAGTAATAGCTTGCTCTTTTATCTTTTGCTTTAAAATGTTAAATAGGGTGCATCATTTTGTTTCTTACATCTCTAAAGTAAGTATACGATACATAACTCCGATACTTTTTTATGCATGTGTGTTGCTTATATGTATAAACTACAAATTATATTTAAACTTTTATAGATTATTTTTTCATAATCAAAAGAAATATTTCATAAAATATGCTTTCTAACATCATAACTATTTCAAGAAACTCACCTCTGTATCTTTTATTTTTATTGAATTTACATGAATAAACAGCACAAAGGGAAAGGCAAAAATTCTTTTCTTAACCTTAAAAGGAATGGCCCAGGATAAATATAGTAGCTCATCTCAAACAAGCCCTAATATGAAAAAGAAAACAAAAGTTATAAATTAGAACTACTTTGATCAGATATCATCCAATAAAACCTAACAACATACCAGTTAAAGCATTCAGAGACGGGTAGAAGAGTAATGAAGAATACATAACTTTTCAAAATGAGGTTAGTCCAATCCCATACATCTGACATGTGAATAAATTCCATTTGAAACCCTCAGTAGAAGTACTGTATGTTAAAGAACAAAAGAGGCAGCTTCAGGCTGTTTTTCTTAATTTTTCTAATTCATTGTTTTAATGGAATAGAAGAATTTGGTGGGACTGAAAGAAAAAAAAAAAAAGAAGAAGCCCTCTCTGATGAGTTCTGCATTTGCAAATAGTGCCTGCCACCTGACTAAAATACAGTACTTTGAATGATGGTGATATTGTCAGTGATGCATTTTAAATCAATGTAGCCTAAAAGACGGCAGGATCTTTTCTTCATTTCACATTACTGTATTTACCATCTTCCTGGCCTTTTCTTAGGTAATAAATAATAAAGGAACTTATCTTAGAAAAAAGTGACCATGAAGGAAAAATTTCTGAACCACAGTTTTATTAATAATAATTATTATTATATTATTAATTCTAACAGACTTTGACAAGAAATTGTAGTTCTCTTGTGAAGATTAAGAATCATCATGCTCCCATAGAATCAGTGTTTTTTCTGATGAGCCAGAAACCACAGTGGGGATTTCGATACTCAATTTTAGCCCCAGGTTAAGTCAGAGAGTACAGTGTCTCAAAATTAGAATAAAATAAAAGAACTCATTAAAGACATATTATAACCAGGAGCATTAAGTCTTAGTTAGACAAGACTTTGAAAGAAAGTGATAATAAATAACTCTTCCACTGTATTAAGAAATACATTATGGTTTCTGCCTAAGATACCATCATGTAAGTAAACCTGGTGACTATCTATGTGGAGAAATTAGTAATCATTCTATTTATTTATTTATTGTTACCAGAACTGGGAAGTTTGTTTCCTGATTAGAAATTCTGTCTTTTATTTTCCTGGTAACTGTAACAGCATGTGCCGTGTAGATATTAGAGACTCATGCTTGTTGAGATATTAGTTGATACATGTAGAAAATTTATTTAGCTGCAAAAATAACAGGAAGCCAACTGCTTAACAATAAGAAACAATTGAAAAGAATACTAAAAATGTATTACCTCTCTGTATCACAGAAGGTTCTTAGTTGTAGGTGATAAAAATCAACTCTAGATGATTTAAGAGAAAAAACATCTCGAAGCCAAACCTTGCAAACCTTGTCCCATGAAAACACCACTGTCATTGCCGGTGGGCATAGACAGTCCAGTTTTCACCACTGGCACCACCAAAACTGAACTTGGGATACTGAGGCCAGCAATGCTGCCCAGTTGCCCCTGGAAAGTGAACATATCCACTGCTGGTTCCACTACTCTCACTCAAAGTGCTTTCTTCATGGTCCATGCTCGTTCATGTCACTGGCTCTTGTTAAGATCTAGTGCAGAGTCTAGCTTGCAGTCTGACCTGCAAGGGAATATGGGAAAGTGAGTATGTAGCAACTTTAGTTTTCTAATATAGGGCTGGCTCTACCTAATAAGAAGGAGGACGTCCTAGCATAGAAAAAGGATTAAAATTTTTGATAGTTAAAAAGAAAGACAATTGTCTACTGCTCCCATAGAATCAGAAGTCCAGTGGATGAGGAATTCTAGGTTGATAATTTTTTAACTCCGTGCTGTCAGTAAGAACCTAGATTCTTCCCATCTCTTCCCTCTGCAGTCCTCAGTAAGTTGGCCTTTAGTCTTTGCTTTTTTTTTTTTTTTTCCTTAATTGTCTTTCTTCATCTACCCATAAGTTTCCTAAGGCAGCTGCAGAATTTCTAAATCAGTCTGTATTCCAGGCCCAGGGAATATAGCCAGGGAGAAAACTGTCTGGGCTTAAAAGCATGAAGTTTTCTAGATTGGTAGCCTGTACCATCAAGAGAGACATTTGATATACTTGAAAGATATTCACTTAAAAGTGCCAGCCCTGGGAGTGAGTGAGCAAGACGTAAAGTCTCCAAGGATAAAATTGTTCTTCTTTTATTACTGCTTGAACCCTGGGGGAACAATAACAAGAAGCCTGCAGAAGCCCCTAGGACTACTTATTGATATGAAGTAATTCTTGAAAAGGGTTCCGACCAAAAGGAAGATGGAGAAAGGGATCAATAATTTCATTATCTATTATTGCTACCTCTACAATTATCCTATAGGGCTCCAACATGTACCCCACAGAAACTATCCAAACCCACTAACATACCAATATTATAACTTTATCCTTTTGAGTCTTAAAAAATATTCTATTAAAGCATCAAGAAACTGTCTCAGTTAAAACTCTTTCAGTTGTAAGTGAAAGAAAACTTAATTCACCTGGCTTAAGCAAAAGGAGAACTTATTGGATCACACTATGGAAATGTCTATAGGAGATGTTAACCACAGCTTGATACCACCAGGGCTGTGTTTATCTATTTCTACTGCTCTCTTGACTCCAGTCTCAGAGAAGCATCCCTCTGATGGTTACACATGGCATAGCAGCTCCATATTTTATGTCCTCACAACTTCAAGCCCAGTAAAAGAAAAAAATCAAACTACTTTGTTTCCAGATATTCCAACAATATCTCATTGGCTGTGATTAGTTCATATACCCATCCCTGAACCTCCCACTGACCTGACCTGGGTAATGTATCTACCCTGACATGTCACAAAGTCATCCTTGGAGACTGGAGTGTGTGGTCAACCCAACTAAAGAAGCCCAGAAACTAAGAGAGGGTGAGAGGATATTCTCTCAGATGGAATTAGGCCGAGGTTAAAAAAAAAAAACAAAAAAAAAACAGGTGAATGAATGCTGGGAATGAAAATAAACAGATGCCCCCCTAACACTTTATCAAAAATTAGCTGAACTCTAAAACGCAAAGATTAGAAAGAAAGTAGATATCTAGGGAAGAAAACAGACAAGAAGGAAGAAGTGGATGGCGGATGGAGATGGTTAAGAGCATCAAAGACAAAGAACCTAACTTACAAATTAAATGCCCATAGTAAGCACTAAAAGGAGAGAAGCCTCTGGACTTTTCTGCAGGATTCTAAACCTACAGAAATAAGAAATTGTTTTAAAGCTAGGTGTGAAGCTATTTTTATTTAAATCTGAACGTTGAAATAGTTTCTGAAATTTGGGGCATGTATTATTTACATTTGTTAACATTCAGTATTCTTCATATATTAAGAGCTTACTATGTGCTACTTCCTGTCCTAAATATCTGCGTGCATCTAGTAATGATTAGGAGGACAGGCTCTGAGATGAAACTATTTGTATTTTAGTAATCACTTGACAATTTACTAGCTTATGACTTTGTGCAGAAAACTTTAAACGCTCTATGGTTATTTCCTTATCTATAAAATGGAGAGAGAAAGGATATGTCATTCATAGGGTTGTCGAGGGGATTAAATAATTTAAAGGGTTTAGAACTTTACTCACCACATAGTAACTGCTGAATAAATAATTATAAGCATTAAGTATTGTTATTATTAAGTATTAATTTCTTTAAGTCTCAAAACCTATGAGATGGCTACTATTATTATGAACAAGGAAACTAGAGAAAAAGAGTTTAAATAATCTTTCAAGCTGCATAGGCAGCAAATTAAGTTGAGATGAGTTGAGTTGGGATCAGAATCCAGGTCTCTCTCCTATATAACCTGCATTGTAAACCACAAATTAAATGCCTTTTAGGATATATCTTCTGCCAGAATTCAGGACTCCTTGCACACAGAGAGGAGACAGAGGGGAAAACACAGCTGGGCTCTCTACCTTTTACTTTCAGTATATTTCATGATTCATGGTCTTCAGAAGCAGTATAGGCCACTGTACATTAAGTAATATAGATTGTACTCTGGGGAATAATTAGTCTTATGTAGGCAAGAAACAATCCACATTCTCATTTCGAATTCGTATTTGGCCATAGCCTGAAAATAATAGTAACTCCAAGTTCCACTCGAAAATGTAATAGATCAATCAACCAGGTAGCCTGCATACCATTAAAGACTTAATTTGCTGGGACCAGAAGTCCACCTTTTTCAGTTAAAATAAGACTAATGCTTAGCATATCAATATTTAAGCTGAATCTATTTTTATTAATTAGGATTTGAAGGTTGTCAGAAACTCACTGCAAATCGTCAATTACCTAGTACCTAGGATGTCCCTTATAAGAGTATCACATTATACAGACATAAAAAATTCAGAAATAAAGTGGAATGTGCAGGAAAATCTTCATTTAAAATTGAAAGAATGAAAATTAACCCTTATTCATTAAGAGGACTTATATTTAACTTTATGTCTTTCTAGGTTTTAAAACTATTAAATACTGTACATTTCAGTTCTTTTTTGTTCTACCTAATCCAATTGAATCTACTTTAAATAGCCATAATTGGTGATTTTCTAGATCAAAGTCTTCCTCAGATCAATGAGCAGAGCTTGTCTATATTGATTACTAGCCATGCCTATGAAAATATCATTTGTTACCTCGGGAATGATAGTGGAATAAAGAGGCTAACACCAAATTGGAAGGAGATCAATGAGTTTCATGTAGATAAAAATAAGCATGTTACCTGAGAAGAGAACATCAATTTTTTATGGACCCTGGACCAAACAGCAAAGGAAAAAAGTGTCTAGTAGGTCAGTCCTCTGAATGCTCAGAATGTCTTCTTATTCATAGTGGAGCTTCTAACCTAACAATTTCATCAAAGAGAAAAGGAAAAAGAATGAAAAGGGTTGAGAATTCTTAATTTCTATTGATTGCTATACAAACAACTCTACATTTTGTTTTTTAAAGTCTAAACCTCACATTCTCTACATAGTTACGAAAAACAATCAAAATATTTGATTTTCCTGAAGAACTTAGTTTCATATAATTGTTCCATATCCTGAAAACTATGGCTTCTGCTGCATTAAAGTAATACGGTCGAATAAGAGAATTATTAATTTGAAACAAAAAAAAAACTGGAACTAAGGAATCATCTGAACAAAATGGTAGCTTAAAAAAAAAACTAAGATATCTGACAAAATTTTATTTTTCCTTGAATATGCTTATTGCCATCAGTAGGTTAAATTACCTCCAAATATAGAGGTATATTTTGTATATATATGTATGTATATATGTAATGTATATATAATAATACATATGTATTATGTATATATATGTATATATGTATATACATATATATATGTATACACACATATATATGTATACATATATATATGTATATACATATATATATATGTATATTATGTATAATGTATATATGTAATAATACATCCCTACTATCCTAAATGCCCAGAAAGTTTTGGCCAAGTCAGAGTTGATGTGAGGGGTGTAGCCAAGGTCTGTTGTAGGAGTTACAATTACCTACAATAATCAGAAGTAGCAGATTTGGTTGAGAGCCAGGCAACCAGAGGTGGAAACTGCAATTTTAGTTTGTATGGATAGGCTGAGGCTACTCACAAAAGGAAAATAACAAGCAGAACTTATATAAGAGAGATAAAATAGAAAATCAGGGATAGAACAAAGAGAGCAGGGACGTTGGTCTGACTGAGAAGGATACCTAAGGGAAAAAAAGGGAATAAAGGTAAAGGATCAATCTTAGAGCAAAGGCCAAGACAGCTCCCAATGGACTAACTAAGCTAACAGAGGCTTTTTGCCTAATGTCTTCTTTAGCAAGATGGTTGAGGAATTCCTTTAGCAGCCACTTAACTATCCTCTCAGATCTGTCCATTCTGATCTTACAGAGGTCTGTGATGTGTATTCTTCAGTCCAAAAGTTTTATGTCCCTATATCTAGAGGTCATTCCACTTCCTCTACAAACAAGGACCTTTCCTGGGGGCTAAGTTCTCAAACTCTGGAATTGTCCATTGGGGTATAGCTCCAGAAAGTGGGAAGTTTATAGCATATAAGAATCCACCACAGTAATCCCAGAATTGGAGTTACTGGCTTACAGCATAGAATGGACAGATTAACTGGGATGCATATATGCAGTGTTTAATTTCTAGGATAGATTGTATTCCATGACTGATTAGTGTGGAAGTCTATAGGATGTAAGTATTTAGGCAGAGACCACTCATATTTTTTGCTGCCATGGCCCCCCGGCTTCTTAAAAGCTTCTGTTCAAAGAGAAGTTGCCTAAGGCTCTTAAGACCAGGCATTGGGGAAAGCCAACAGACACAAAGGATTGGAACAGTTCAAACCACACGTCAAAATTAATGCAGAAAAATTCAACTCAAATGTAGGCTTGATGTTGAAGAGTCTTAACCGAAGATTAGTTGATGGGGCATGGCAATGTGATTTCTAAGCAGTGGCAAAATGTCTCAACATTGGGTGAGTGAACCAATCGCAGAAGATTATGTGAAGCATTTCTAAAATGTGATCAAGACCCAGAAGTTAAAGAAACCAGTAATGGCCTGAGGGCCAGTTGAAGAACCTACAGCCCTAGCAGGCAATTGGAATAGAATCAAAACCAGAGACCAGGTGAGAATGACCAGCCACCATTGGTCCTGAACCGGAAGGAAGTATATAGCCCACAGTTCCACTTCGATGTTCTGGACACAAGTTCAGATCCCTGTCACTAGTAGGAAAGAGCTACAAGGTTCAGAGTGGGTACCTGGGAGAGAAAGAGCAAAGTTGGAGCTTTCAGGTAGCAAGTCTTTGTTGCTGAAAGCTAAGGCAGAGCCGTGTCAGGTGGGAGTGGAAGCTGGTGACTTGGAGCTTTCATAGCACTTATCAGAGACCCTGATGAACTATTTACTTTGCAGACTAGGAGCAGAGCCAAACCTCTCAGCCAAGTAAACAATGAAAGACTAGAGGTAACCGCAATACTTACAGACTGCTCAGCAGTGCATGTGTTGGATGGGTTTGTCCAGGATTTATACTTTCTTTGTTCGTGTCTGTTTCTTAAAATACCTTTGGTGAACACTTACTATTATAATAATAAGATCTGACTTCAAATTGTACATGTTTTGAAACAGTCTTTATTACACTAACTGGATAAAGAATGAATACGTCAGTTAACTGATTATTTCCTCACCTTGGAAAGAGCATATTTCCTCCCTTTTCTTCACTTTCTCCAAACATATAGACCATTTTGACTAGAGAAACATTGTGCAGTAGACTCTTATAAACAGTTTGTGCATGATGACAGACCTAACTGATCAACTGCTAGTTTAAATTTATTCACTGAAGTAACAATATGAATAAGATATGTGTATAAATGTTATTGTTCACCATGGGGCTAAAGTAATATTCACAGCAGGAAGAATTATTAGAAAATTATTTGTGTAGAATTTAATTTATATTTTGGGTGAAAG
Source organism: Pseudorca crassidens (assembly GCF_039906515.1). NCBI lineage: Eukaryota > Metazoa > Chordata > Mammalia > Artiodactyla > Delphinidae > Pseudorca > Pseudorca crassidens. The sequence goes on along the minus strand of NC_090303.1, from coordinate 73,636,033 downwards.
GAAACAAAAACAATAAGTAGCTGTGTAAGTTTCTGTAACTTAATTGCAGATATCTGTATATAATAATATGTTAGCTGTGCTATTAAATTATAACATTAAGAAAAAACAAAACACTTGTAGAAATTCAAACAGATTACCTTTAGCAGCAAGAGTTATAACAGATGATGAAACTCATGATGTAAATAGTATTCTGATTAATTATGTTTCCAAATTTTTCATGCTATTAGCCAATTTGAATCTTTAGTCACTTAGATGTTGCTTTGGTAAGCCTTAAGAAATTATATCAATGATAAAACATGCTGTCACCTATGTGAAAACTCTAAAATTATTCTGAGTGATTAAGTAAGATTTGAAGCCTGGACAGTGCTGGTTATCTACTCCTGATACTTTAGTCACTTTCTGACTCATATTTTCAAAGTGTTATTTCTCCCTGTGTGTAAACTATTGACCAAAATCCTATTGGCCAATGCTCATTGCACCCCCTGATCATCTCATCGTTGTCTTATAACTTCAAGCTATTTCTTAACTGTTAAATATTCAGAGAAATGGGTGTTTTTTTCCCCGGTTACTTCACTCCAATTTCATCTCCACAATTCAATTATATTTAATTTAATTTTTCTCTTACAGTTTTATTGAGATATAATTGACATACAGCACTGTATAAGTTTAAGTACAGCATAATGATTTAACTTACACACATTCTGAAATTATTGCCAAACTAAGTTTACTGAACATCCATCATCTCATATAGATACAAAATTAAAGAAATAGAAACATTTTTTTTCTCTGTGGTGAGAACTCAGGAGAGTTAACAACTTTCATTTACAAAATACAGCAATTTTAATTTTACTTATCATGTTGTACATTACATCTCTAGTAATTATCAACCTTATAACTGGTAGTATGTACTTGGACTGCTTTATCCAATTCCCCTCCCTCCACCTCCCTACCTCTGGGAACCACAAATCTCATCTCTGTTTCTATGAATTTGTCTGTTTGTTTGTTTCTTTTTGAAGTATAATTGACCTACAACACCATGTTAGTTCCTGTTCCATAACACAGTGATTTGATATTTCTGTACATTTCAAAATGATCACCACTATAAGTCTAGTTACTATATGTCACCATACAGAGATATTACATAGTTATCGACTATATTTTCCGCACTATACATTTCATACCCGTGACTCATCTATTTTACAACTGGAAGTTTGTACCTCTTAATCTTCCTCACCTATTTCTTTCCTCCCCGCCCCCACTCCCCGGCAACCACCTGTTTGTTCTCTGTACTTATAACTCTGTTTCTGTTTTGTTGTGTTTGTTCATTTGTTTGTTTGTTTTTTAGATTACACATGTAAGTAAAATCATACAGCATTTGTCTTTGTTTGACTTATTTCACTTAGGTCCATCTAGGTCCATCCATGTTGTCAAAAAGGCAAGAGACCATCCTTTTTATGGCTGAGTAATAGTCCATTGTATATATATACTACTTCTTTATCCATTCGCCTATTGATGGGCACTTAATGTAGCTGCAACCATTTAATCCTTTTAAAAGAATTTAACCAGACCATGGAGAGGGGAAAGGCACTAAAATTTTTGTTATTGGAAAAAATCTTAATTGGGAAGGCATTAGGGCAATTTCTATCAAATGTTCAAATGTTTTTACCTTTCAACACAGGATTTGTACCTCCAAAAATTTATGCTACAGGTATACACACTTACCTGCAAAATAACATATGTAAAAGATTGTTGTCAATTATTTTTAGTTGTAGTATCATCTGTAACAGCAAGATATTGGAAACAACCTATAAAATGAAATTATTTCCAAAATACAATGCTGAGTAAAAGAGTGAAGTATAGAATAATATGCACAGACTGTGATAATTAGTATTTACAAGGACAGAAAATAATATACATACATACTGGTTCATATACACATAAAATATCTCTGGAATAATACACAAACATTGATAACATTGGCTGCTTTCAGGACAGGGAACTGGATGGGACAGATGGGATGAGTGGGAGACTTTTCACCATATACCTTCAAATACCTTTTGAGTATTAAATACAAGAATGTGTTGCCTATTTGATAAATAGATATATATTTAAACAAAATTTGAAGTAACTCATCTTGGCAGTAATTAGGTAGCTAAAATAATACTTGGATAATTGAATGATTTGGAGGAAGAATGCACTGTGCATGCCTGAATATAAGAAGAGATTCCCATCTCCCCCGTTCTTTTTAAAGGAGAAAATTAGTTGATTTACATGTAAGCACTTATAAAATATCTCACACTATAGGTGCTTTCCCAGTTACCTTATTTTGAACATCAACATTCTCTTTGCCAAGTCGCTTCATTTTTTTAAAGATCGGTGCTATCGTTGCATGACCTTAGAGGTTAACTGATGGGATTTTTATAAACAAAGAAATGGAAATTTAACAAAGTTTTATTTCTCAATAGGTATTGGATCTGGTTTAAAAATGATGTACTTTATGGTTTGGAGATCAAAACAACAATGAAAAATATGTCTGAATGTTAAGCTCAGGGGTTCTTTATCTTTTGCAATATACTTTCCAGGGACAATTCACACAAGAATGAAAAAAGTGCTGTACAATCATAGGTGAATCTAAAAATAATATTCTCTGGAAAAAATTTGTTTAAAAACTTTAAAACTTTCCTAGTGATGACTAAGAGACTGAGGTCAAAGATATAGTGAAGGATTTTTAAAAACAATCATGAAATTAGAGTGGAATAAAGTAATATTAATAATTATTTTACATAAGTTTTTAATATGCATAAATAAGGTAATTATTTTAATATTGTAAGTAGACATTTGACTACCTCACTTGCATCCGTAAATATTTGTATGTTCAAATTGACTAAAAAGAATCTTTAATTGGATCTTCTCTTGAAAAAGTGGGGAATTGCCTTATTTCATGATCACCTTATATTTGGTAATGTAAGATATCTTGAACTTTCCCAAATAAATTTATTTGCAACAGTTTCCAAATCTGAAAGTGAGATTCCTTTTGCTTTGTGCTTTTCTAACCATATACCTTTTAATGTACTGTTTCAGATTCAGACAACTCTTATTCCACAGCACTATAAAGTATCTTGTAACTACATAGATGGCATAAAAACAGGTAAAATTGCCTTTGAATCACATTATGTAAGACGCATGACAACCCAAGGAGTAGATAAAATCCAAAAATAAAATCATTTTAATAAAAGCTTAGGTCTCTTTGAGGCTTTATTTCCTGCAGTGTCAAGAAGACTACAGAATAAAAGCCTTTCTGTTTCATTAGTAAAGACCACTGTATTATCACGGAGTTTGCAAATTATCCACAGCTACTTCAAATAAATACTTCTTCACAGTGCAGCACTCTTAAAATATTTGGGGTTGTCTGAACAAATCAAATGAACTCATGCACCCATGGGAAAAAAATGCATGAAAGTTGAAAACACAAACACTACTGTGGCTTATGGAATTTGTAGTTTAATGTAAACAGGGTGGCTGAAATGCTAATCTTTTATTTATTTAAAACAACGAGGAAGGTCATGAAAATAATTCACCATACTGATTCTGGCATGTAAGGGAAAAGTGAAAACCCTGTCAGCAAAGAAAGGAATGTTAATACAAAATTAGTTTGCTGGATTCAGCTCATGTTGTTTACTGTAGTTTTGATGGTGAGAGCTCTCTTTTTCATGAAGGCTAAAAAGTGGTTTGTACGCTTTGTCTTATGAGTGATGCCTATATAGAGAGTAAGGATTTAATATAATTTTTAAGCCTAAAATTGGTACTCATGGTGAGCTAAAACCATAAATCTTAATGAATATGTTTTTAAAGGACACATTTTCCTGTATATTGTAAGATCGTCTTTTACATGTAAATAAAAATTAAATTAAGCCATTCATTAATTTGATTAGTAATTTCCAACAAAATTTCCCTATTATTTTGGTGGAATTCCTGTACTTAAGGCTTTCAGATGAAGGTCACATGAGCAAATCTTGTTTTGTCAGGTGGATGGTCTACGGTATACAGAGTCTTGATAGAAACCAGCTGCAATGACCTGACATTGGTTCAGGCTGAAAACTCAGACAGTGCAAACAAATACTATATCTTAGCTCAAAATACTCGCCACATCTGCCAACAATTAGTTCTGTATCAAACCTAGAAGGGGGCAATGAAAAACAGGATCAGATTTCAGAGAAAGCAAATAAACAAAGGGCCGTGCATCATTAGTCATCAAATGGTTGCAGAGGTACCCAACTTCTAGAATAAAGCTCAGGCTGTCAATCCTATGGTTCAGCAGATAGTGTTAGTTAAGAGAGTTGCAGGGACGTTGCAAGTTGATAGACTAATCAGGCCATTGACTTATGGGTGCCACCCAACAACTGTTTATTATTCTAGATAGCAGAGACCATCCAGAGAGGTTAGAGCACTAACCTTCAGCAATGGGAGGTTTAAAAAGCATTCAGATGTCATCTACTGACATTTCTGGTCAAGATTTATGACACAGTTCTAGGTGGCAATAGATAAGAAAAAAGACCGATTTTTCCTGCTGTCCTACTTTCTCCCAGAAATTCACTTTTCTAACTCTCCTTTTAGCCTTCCTTCAACTTTTCTAAGACAATGGGTCTATTCAGGATGATTTTTAAATTTTGACTCTAAAATGTGACTTACTGGATGGGTTATTCCTGGTATCATGATTCATTTTGGTGGCTTTTTTGGTTCACTTTCCAAACCAAGAATTGTCAGTTTCCCTATGCCCCTGTCAAGTTGGCTGTCACAGTTGGCTCTCCATGACTTAGCACATTCATGGGCAAATACTACTCCAGATAGTGAATTTTAGGCTCGCCTTCCAACCAGAGTCAGTAACTTTCTCCCCTTCTCCCCTCATGGTAGATACCCATCTTAGAGAGCTGAACTGCTGGATGGAATAGACCTACCCGGGGTAATGGGCTTTTCCCACAGAGCTTCCTCCAACACTCTGTTCCTTCCAATAAACTTTTCTCTTCCCTTTTCCCTGACTTGTAGTTCATCACTTTTTCTGGAGTGTTAATCAACAAATTCACTCTTAAGTCTTATCTCTCTTATTTCTTTTTTTGTTTAGCTATGTATCAGAGATATCGGAAAATGAAGGACGAGATAGAGGAGATAGATATATAGATATGTATCTCTGTATATCTCTATATATGTATGGAGAGAAAGAGAGTCATATGTTGGATTACATTATCTGCAGAATGTAGGTAATTGAACTGGGTGGGGAAAAAGATTTATTAAACAAATAATTCTTTTAGATCCAATCAACGTTTATTCAAGAACATTATTTTAAATATTCATTAGCAATAAATGAAAAGTTTGGCTATAGAGTCTCTTCAATATAAAAAGAAGATGGACTTTTCTACTTCTATATTCCACTTGAAAGAATAATTTAATTAAAAGGTAAAGCTAGCAGGAACTTCATAATCTGCATGCAATGCAGGATATTATATAATGACCTTCATTTAAAACCCAAATCATTAAAACTAGTAAGTCTAACTGGTGACAAGGGAGATTTCAACATCCGGCCCAACAGCTTAAAAATATGAATAAAAATCATAGCTTAAATGAATCAGTCCATTGAGAACTTACCGCAAAGTAAAATGAGAGAAGAAGAAAGTTACCTAGGCAATGAATCCTTCTGCTGCACTATTTTATCTTTTGACATGTGCTTCTTTTTTCTTCTCTCTTTTTTTTTCAGAATTTCCTCCTCTGTATAAAATAAACCCAAATCTATTTCCTAGGAAAAAATTATTTTAGACAATTTGGATGCACCAGAGAAAATAATCTTTAGAGGTGGTTAAATCACTTCTTATCCACCCCAACCTCATTTGTCACATAATCTCCAGGGAAGTGAGCATTTGAAAGAAAGTGGGGGAGCTGCAGCCCCATAGAGGAGCAGAGAGAATTGACTGATAACAATTTCTGGACATTTTTCAGCAGTAAAACACTAGCTAGAAGCTATGAGTTTCTTTTGTGTAACGTATCTTTGTTTCGGCATTGACTTCATATGATGTGACTCTTTAACACAGATAGGATTAGATCAACATTTAAATGGAAGCAAAAATATCTTTTAGTTGTTGAAATTGTTTCTAAGCTTTGGAGCAAAGCAGCATAACTAAGTGAAACTTTTATTACAATTATATAGGTGATACTTCACATTCACCAAATTCTGTTTTCATACTTTTTCTCTCAGACTTTTTGTATCTGTTCTTTGTCTGTTTACTTTCTCATGTGAGTTATTACCCCAATTTCCCTTTGTCTCCTCCAGTCCTGAGTTCCCAGGTGGCAAACGATACCAACTTTTCTTCCTCCTGATGACTTCCAGAAGTGAAAAAACGAAATCCAGAACACACTGTCTTCTTAGGAAACATGATGCCAGAGTTACTAGAAGAAAGATGAAAAGTAAGTCAAAGTGATTATTTGATGTCGTATAAAAAAAAAAATTGTCTTGAGTTTATTACAACCTTTAACAATTGACTATGGCCTCACTCAGAAGCTGAATGTGCACTAAAACAATAGAACAAAGAATAAAATATATCCTCAGCCACTGAATGTATTTATTTATAAGCAACAACCAGTTTGATTAGTTATTTTAGCATAAACTTACTAGCCGCTCTTGTTAACCAATAATTTAGTCATATAATTAGTCAAACTAATTGCTCAAACAGATTTGACTAAACAAATCAATTTATAGATATACTGGATATGTGGCATTAATGTAGTAAAGGCTAGTAAGTAACCTTAGAAAGGAAAACAAGACAATAGGGTAGAGTGAATTGTCTTTATCAAATCATTGTTCTATCTTTTCACTATTGAAAATAGGTTTAATTGAAAATAGGTTTCATTGTAATAGAAAAAATATTTACTGGGTTAGGAGTCTAAAGACTGAGCTGTAGTCCTTGGTCATCCTCCTTGTTTGGTCATGTTAGAAAAAGGATGTGTGTACTTTCTGGTCCTCATCTTTTTGTAAAAACATTATGCTAGCTAGATCATCTTATTCTCACTATCTATGGTTGGATGTGATGCTAGGTCTGGAATATGTGTCCCAAAGGACAATACAAATATGAAGCTAGACAGGTCTTTAAGTCACTAAATTTCAATGAATATGTATTACTAATTAATGGTATTGTTATTAACATTTCATAATGCAGCTAAAAAGGGAATAAGCTTGTAACTACGTGAAATATGAAAAGATTACCAAAGACATTTGATACTACATAGTACACTAATGGAATTTCTCTTGTTAAAAATAATCCCCATAAATTGTTTTTAATAATTGCCTGGATTTTCAATGACCCTGCTTTACAACAAAATAATTAAAGTTTAAATTAGGTTTATAACAATAACCTTAGGAGACACATAGCACAACAATCTATGTGTCTTTGCTTTACTCGGCATTAATTTTAAAATTTTGTTATTTTAACATTTAGTTTCATAGTATATTAAAGCATGTACAAATGAAACTTGGTATGTTACTTAAGAAACTGTGAAATATGTCGTTCAGTAGGTAAATTTAAGTTACTTTTTGGAAACTATTTCCTGGGCATTGTTTAATTCGGCAAAATAACGGATAATGAATTTAATTTGATGTAGTGATGAATAAACACTAAAATATCTCAAACGTTTTTAAAGAGTACTATATATAGTGCATACTATCCTGATAGTTAACTATGTAAAGACTGGCAAAGATTTACCTGACACCCTGTACTGATTTATTGAATCATTCACTAATTCAACAAACATTTAGTGAAGAAAATTTCAGTTTTATCATTTACTAATTTAACCCAATAATTTCACTGAACCTCATTTTTCTCTAATTAATAATCCCTAACTCATATGGTTGCTGCGTGGATTGAGAGGAATAACACAGTAAAGTCAGGACAAAATAAAGTTTTGTTGAACTAACTTATCATTTTCTCCATCCTATCATACAACAGGTATTGTGTTAGGGCTTTAAGATTCACATGTGAAACACCATTCCTGCCATTAAGAAGTCTCAAAATGAGTGCATGGGTCTATTTATTTTGGGTGTGAGAGAGAAACAGGGCAGTATAGTGATGTCAATGAATTGATAATTACTTTGGGAACCCACATTAATTGTGGAGATGAAGAATTCTCCAGACTGAGGTACATTTTGACCTAGATTTTAAAGAAAAAAAGAGATTTTCATATCAGGGGGCAGAGAGAGGAATATTACCAGGAAGAAGGAACAGCAAGTGGCTGAACTAACCAGCAAGAGGTGAGAAATTCAGTTTGGCACAGTGTGTTGTAGCAGAATGATACAAGACGGCACATAAAATGGGTGTGAACCTGTTATAAAGATCTTTGCATGGTGATCTAAAGAATTTGGAATTTATCCTATAGGTTGGCCCAAAACTAAAAGAGATGTTTTTGGCAGGATTAGTTTTGCCTTGAGCGATGTTACTTAGGCAGTAGAGTGGAGGATGAAAGGTCAGGAGTGAGAATCTTATGACTAAAGTATGAAAAAGGAAGTTGATGTACAGACATGGAGACACCAGAATAAAGGAAGTAGTTTAGAATCCATGGGGATGTCTGGGATAACCTTGGAAAAATAAGTAGAACAGGATTAGAAAAGGAGCAAAGACAGAATCCTATGAATGAACAGTATTTCAGGAGTTCAAGGAGGTGACAGATGAAACAAGATAGATTGTTCAGGAAGAAAAATTTAGAGAGAGTCAAGGTGGATGGTATCAAACATCTCCATCCTCTGAGGCAGGAACAGGGAAGGTAAGTGGCCCCATGAAGGAAAACAATTTCTTTGCTAGTCACTGTGTTTATTTACTGATTATTAATCACTGATCTGATTTAGTCATTGTCACCCCAAGAGTTAGGCACAGGGGTTTCAATTGCCTAAGGAGAAATTAGAAGCTAAGAAATCTTCAAAGGTTTGCCCAGGATCACACAGCTATGTGAGATGCAATAGGGAAGTATAGCAGCAGAAGGATAGTAAGTTGAGTGAGTTCTTCCGTAGACTTTATTTTCTCTGTAAAGACTGGAATGTGGAAAAAGAGAATTCATGAATAAGGTATACTTTGGGAATAAGCTATCTAGAATGTGAAAGGGACTTTTCCAGAGAAAATAAAACACTGCTGGACCCTGTGGAGATGGGAATTGGTAACCTCAACAGTAGTACCAGTTTTCATAACTGTGGTTTTCTGCAGCAATGTTTGCCTTCTGAGAGCAGAAGAGAGAATACACTCATGAAGGTTGTATTTCATCAGTTTTGCTCTGTTGAGGGATTTTCATGGACTCTTTAGGTCAAGGTCGTAACATGAAATGCTTATAGGAGTTTGCTAGGCAACTAAAATTCGAGGCACTTGGCCATTGGCTCCCTGGGGAAGATGGAGCTGTGAAGAACTGAAAATTTAAAGGAGCTTCAGGTACGTGGACCCTGCAAATTATTGCCATGAGGAAGCCTGGGTCACAAGATATCAGATCTTCAAATTTTTCAAAATAGAATGGAAATGCAGATTTTAACATAAAGTCTAATTTTAAAATATTGGCTCTTTAAAAGCAAAACTATATTTCATAAATAACCTACAGCCCTAGTTTTTGACTTGTACTTGAAATGACTCTCCTTGTGAACTTGCAAAGGCTAATTGTATATAAAATCAACAATTGTTTTTATAGTTCCGTATACTCCATTCATATGTTAGTCCTAACAGAATAAAGTTTCACCCAAGATTTGGACACCATTCAGAAAATATTTAAAGAACTTCATTTGATGACTTGGCTGTAACCAAACCTGAATCCAGAGACCATTTGGGAGTTGGGATGTCATCACAGTTTCTGTTATGTTTCCTGTATTCTGGTAAATCACATTGAAACGGAAAGACATAACTAGTCAAGGTTTTCCCATACTCTGCACAGTGACAGTCTTCTGGGATGCCTAGGGAAAAACATATTTTAAAACAATTGAAATTTTAGGTTGACATTTCTCAAAACTTTTTTCCTATATGGGTAATAAAAAACTGAATATATTATACAAGATAACACTGAGAAGACTAATAAAATGTTTTTCTCATCTTCTACATGCCATCCATGTGCTATATGCTGGAAACACAGAGGTTCAAATCACTATCATCTTTCCCTGGGACTTAAAATAGTAGAAAAAGCACAGATCAGAACTGAACATTCTCCAAGTCTTGTCACTTGCATACAAATGTACAGGTGACACAGCACTACTTAGAGTAAATCTGGAGCAGAAATAACTCTGGCTTCTGACTGATTTCAGTTTCACTTGTTCCTGGTTTAGAGATAATAATAATAGATTAGTATTAAATGGAAATAAGTCAAGGTCATGGTTTTTTGGTCATAAGTGAAATTCATCACCCTCGGCCTTTTTTCCTATATCTCCTCTGACTTCTGCTGAAACTTTTCCTATTCAGATGACTTATGTGGAGAATTTGAGTAGTATTTCTGTAGTAGGCTTCAATACGATATTCAGTCCTTAGTAAGAAAATTACACTACCTGTCAAATTGATGTTCAAATGCTACCATGGCTTTATGGGACAGCCTTCCTCTCCTTTGATATTAAATGTTTCCAGTAGAGCAGACAGATTTGTTTCAAGTTGAGATGAGACATTCATTATTAACTTAAAAGGGTTTCATTGGCTGATTAGTTTGCTCTCCAGTCAAGTTCTGAACACTCACATTTCTTTTAACTATTTTTGATCCACAAATAATTTCTTTCTAATAGCTTCAATTTTTCCATCTTCTTATAACTGGAAAGCGTTTTTTTATTTCCTTATTTAACATAGAGAAAATGGTACTTCTGGATCTTCATCTTCCCTTTATCTACGTGGGGATAACAATTATAAACTGAGGAGTTCTGGTTTTTTCTAAGATGCATAGGTTTTTGACCAAAGACACCATTTGTGCTCACAATAAAACATGACTAGAGATTCCTTTCCCATAACCTGGTGAAAGACAGTGACATAGATGGTGGGGAAGGGGTGTTCTTAAAGTTATTTGATGGCACAATACCATGCTGTCAGGAAGTGTTGCTCAGGCATCCTCGCCGTGTCTGGTGGCAGTGTGGTGATAACTCGTGTATGGCAGACAGAGCTATGACCGTCTAAATTGACCAAGGTTTGAGCTACGGTAAAGGCAAGGCCCCAGGACAGAGTGTCCAGAAGAACCTCAACTGATGTGAACAGATGTGAGGCATGACTAGTACAGTGAGTTATGAATTCTGTTTGGCAGGAATCCCTTTACTAACCCCCTTGGTGGCTGTGTGAGCTTGGGAATGTTATTTACATTCTGTGACCCAGTTTTCTAATTTGCTTAATGATAACAATATTTCTCACACAAAGTCCTTATAAGGGTAATGGTAAGAAACAAAATGTCATTTAAATTCACAAATATTTACAGATGCTGCTATCTTCCAAGGGCTTACTTTTTTTTTCCCCTTAAAAAAGTTTTCTCTTTTGCCATTTGGTTGTAAAAAATTGAGCCTGAGGACATGTGTGGGAAGACCAGGATTCTATAGAGTAGGGAGAAGAATGCTAAATTGCTCTGCATGAAAAAGTAAAAATTGTGAAATTTCTGGGAAAAAGAGATGGACCTTTTCTGATTTATGAAGTATGAAGAACCCAGCAACTGGGGTGTAGGAGGGGTGTGGAATCTGTGGTTAATGAAAATGAACGAGAGTGAAAAATATGTGCTCGGGTTCAGACTCTGACTCCAGACTGCCTTATTTTTACTTTTTAATTAGCTCTGTGAACTTTGGGCAACTTTATTAGCTTTTCTGTACCTCAGTTTCCTCATCTGTAAAATGCGGGTTATAATAAAACCTACTTCGTTGAATTGCTATGAGAACTAAATAAATTGATATGTGAAGAGTTGAGACCCATGCCTGGCACACAGTGTTAGATGTGATACATAATATATTTTCCCAGAGTCCAAATTATTAAATTTAGAGTGATACCATGGTGACTAGGAGTGGGGAAGGGGATGGTGGTGAGGTAAGATGCAAGGGCTGGTTTCAGCAAGACAGTTCAGGGAAGGGTTGACCACTCCTGGCCTGGGTAAACTCAAAGCCCTGTGTTATTCCTAATCTTTCATCAGATAATTGTTGCATCAAACCTCACAGACACATAGCTCAATGACAAGAAATAATCGTCAGAGACAATGCAGTCTGAATCTAGAGCTGCAGTGCCCCATAGAAACATAATATGAACCACAAATATAATTTTATTTTTTTGAGAGCCACATTTTAAAAAGTAAAAAGAAACAAATGATGTTTAATAACTATTTTACTTAACACCATACCTAAAATTTATGATTTCAATATGTGATCAATATAAAAATTATTACTGATATAATTACATTCTTTTTTTATATGCCAGGTCTTCCAAATCTGGTGTGTGTTTTACATTTACAGCACATTCTCAATTCAGGCTGGGCATATTTCAAGTGTTTAGTAGCCACAAGTGACTATTGGCTATTGTACTGGACAGCACAGAGCTCATTTAAGGAAGAGAAATATACCCAGGTGTCTTTTTTTTTAAGTATCATTTTAACTTTATTTATTTATGTTAATTAATTTACTTATTTTGGGCTGTGTTGGGTCTTTGTTGCTGCACGCAGGCTTTATCTAGTTGCAGCGAGAGGGGGCTACTCTTCATTGTGGTGTGTGGGCTTCTCATTGCAGTGGCTTCTCTTGTTGCAGAGCGAGGGCTCTAGGTGCGCGGGCTTCAGTAGTTGTGGCACATGGACTCAGTAGTTGTGGCTCATGGGCTTAGTTGATCCGCGGCACGTGGGATCTTCCTGGACCAAGGATTGAACCCTTTTCCCTGCATTGGCAGGCAGATTCTTAACCACCACCAGGGAAGTCCCCAGATGTCTTTAAGTACATAAAAAAATCTACTACCACTAAATTCTCTTCAGTCAACAGAGCTTTCAGCCCCTTCATGCTTGTCATCTGGGTACAAAAAGATACAACAGACATTTTAAGACTGTTTTCTCATCCTTAGAACAGGTAAATTCTGAGGTAAGCTCCCCTCTCCACTTTATTTTTTTTCCAGTTACATTTGTATACAACTGAGTTGAATTTATTTGAAGCATCAAGTCATGCACATGTTAGTGCAAGTAAAGATCTTATTACATTTAAATATGTCTGCACTAATCCAGAGTTGAGACATAACAGTCCTTGAGTAAAATCTTTGTAAATCTGCTTCCCTAAACTTGGGATACTGTGAGAAACAATTAGAAAAACGCAACATTATCCTTAGAAATTGTACATGTTGAAGGAGTGGATATTAAACAAAAGTCTGTCAATGACCATAAGTACAAAGTAAATACTAAAAAAATTTTTAACCAAGTAAGAGAAATATTCTTGCAAAAATATCTAGGTTTGCCAAAGATTGTTTCTCATTAAAGCGAGATATTTTATGACACGCCCAATTATTTGTTATATGATTTCTGTGCAAATCTTTATAATTGGACAAAGCCCCAATCCTAAAATGTGCCTCTCTAAATTTATCCAGACTCAATCAGAAGAGTCCATTTGAATTTGTTGTTTTACATAAACAACATTAGAATCTATATCTAAATATCAATAGGTCTCAGTTCACATGTATGATGATATGTGTGTGTGTATATGCAAACTAATTATAAAAAACTTTAAAAATATTTAACTGTGTTCCTATTAGGCAGAAATTATGTTTCAAGAGAACACTGAAGTACAAACATAGGTTATACAATAGAAGATTTGACAGCACCCCAAGCAGCTAGTCAATAAAAATGAGAAATAGGAATCTATAGTCAGCCACATTATCTCAGAACTATAAGAGTCCTCTCAGGAGAGTCGATCTAAACCCAACGGTTAGGTAACTGGATTAAAGTCTCACAATTATTATCAGAATCAAGAATAAATCTAGATTTCTTACCTAGTTTCTCATCTGGACAGTTAAAGAGAAACAGTTGTAAACAGTCTCTGTTCAAAACAAATGCAACACTTTGGACATTGTTTCTGTTTATTTCTCTTCTTATGGAAATGCCAATTAAATAAGATAATGTGTATAAAGTACTTAGCAAAATGCCTGGTCCATAGTTCACACTTGATAAACTATTATTTTTTATCATTGTTAGCCTTGCATTGGACTTTTCTACATCAGAGGTGTATGCATGATAATACTCATATGCACGATCTTCAGTCTTGAAGGACAACAGCATATCTATTTGTGAAATAATCTAAAGCCCTGTAATGGGTGTCATTAAATCTTGTCTACCTGAGGCAGTATAAATCATTCGGGTAAATGAACCAATTAAAAACCAATTACCGACACCGTCTGACAATGGAAGATTGAGGAATGGAGGGAAAGGCTGATAGGGCTTCCCTGAAGCTGGTAGGAAGGCTCTACCCCTGAGGTTCCAGGGAATGGATATGACAAGATGGTTAGATTGTGGCTGTTCTTCTCAGAGACATTGACTCCTGCATTTCTTAAAAATAAATGCTTGCTGGCTAGCTACAAAAATGAACTGCATTGAGTAAATGATCATGTACACGTTGGCTCTCCATTTGATATTTTATTCATTTGGTTTGAAATTCACTTGGAGCAAATAGTTTTCCTCTGAAAATTGTCTGGATTTGGGTCTCTGATTTAAGATCTTCGAATCAGTACAAGCCATAAAATTATGACTTCATTTTCAAGGTGAGAAAATTTGGTTAAATCAGATGGGCAGTCTTAATGGAAGCTGAAATTGCCATTTCAGTGGCAAATTTATTTGATACAGTTGAGAGGAAATTGAACAGACATGTTGGGGTGTTTGTTTTACAATAGGCCAATACTTCATTGTTTCACATGGACTTTTAATTTTTCATATGTTGGCTATTTGCAATGGCACAAAACACATTCATATACTAACCATAAATAAATGTAGAAATCATCTTTGTTATTCATATGTAAGAAAACCAGGTCAATGTTTTCCCTTCATATATATAAAAAAGAAAACTTTAGTCTGCTTTATTATTGATATGTGGTTCTAAGGTCCTATGCTTTTATCTGTACTTTCTCCATTTCCAGTCATTGTAACATAATGACAACAGGAAAACACTGCCTGGGTTTTTCTCCTACACTGTTTTTGCTGCACTCTACACAACTGGATCCTTAATGTGCATGTATTGCCTCTCAACACTGCATTTTATTAGCATCCTAATAATGACAACCATTCCTCTAAGGCAGTGGCTCTCAATCTCTAACCCACATTAGAATCATCTGGGGTGCCACTTTAAGGACGTTCCCTTCACTCACCAGAGATTCTGATGTCCTGGGTCCAGGGTGGGGCCCAGGAATGTGCACTTTAGCAGTCACTCTAAGTGGATATGATGCAGGTATATGATGATTTCCTATAGAAAAATGTGGTTCCTAAATGAGTCCATCCTGGCTTTCTTCCCATTAAATTAATAAATCTATTGGGTGTTTGTTACTCTCTCTGACCACACAGTTTAGACTATCATTCTTGTCTAAATTGACCACACCGATCATCCGCTGACCATTACACTGATTTAGTGGAATTGGTCTGGTTGTTGAAAACATGTGTTCACCGAGCTCTCGGTTGCAGGTATAAGAAACCCATTTGAATAAGCTTAAATGTAGCAAGAAATTTATTGGAAAGGTACCAGGATATCATATATAACCAAGTTCAAGAAAGTGCAGGACTAATCTCCAGGATGACTGGTCCATAATCGTCTTTGCTTTCCTCTTTATGTTGGCTTTATCTTCTTTTGGTGCAAACTGA
Source organism: Pseudorca crassidens (assembly GCF_039906515.1). Lineage (NCBI taxonomy): Eukaryota > Metazoa > Chordata > Mammalia > Artiodactyla > Delphinidae > Pseudorca > Pseudorca crassidens. The sequence continues at coordinate 73,620,217 of NC_090303.1, read as the reverse complement.
CATTGCAGAGTTTGGGAACATGGTAATGAACCACTCAGTGTTATACTTCTCATACATATAGAAAGTACTGGCTAACATTACCTATGGTCCAAAGTAAAAAATCCAGAGAAGGGCTCTGACTGGTCTAGCCTGAGTCAGGTGTTCCTTTCTGCTTTGAGGTATAAGGCCAGTAACACCATGTCATCTCCCATTCAAAACACAAGCTTGGACTCAGGGCTGGGTCAAGTGTTTCCCAGAAAACGAATGGTTCTTCACTCAGGGAAGAAATGGATTCTGAGTAGCAATAGATGATCACTGTATTTTTTGGTACATAGTATTTTGAAAGAGTCCATTATCTAATTGGCCCCTACCCTTATTACCTGGATGAGAAGGACTAACATCCAGAGAATGTGGCCCGAGAAAGAGCCTTTTTTCTCCATGTTTTCCTACTTCAAAATTCCCTTTTCTGCTCTCCATTTCTAACTCACTCACACGTGCACACACTCATATACACACACTTATGCTCTAATAAATTCAATGATGAATTAAAAAATTTTCGGCATTCTAAATCCTTTTCTGTCTACCATATTTCACTTATATTTTCATTAAAGGTATTGATTAATTTAATTAAGCATTCTCTGTCAAAACTAACTACAAATTTTGACAGAGAATGCTTCTCATTTTCTGTTTCAAAAATATCTTGAGAGTGATCATTTTTATAAGCTTCCATCTTTTCTTATTGAGATGTAACTAATATATAACATGGTATAAGTTTAAGGTGTACAGTGTCATATATGTTGTAAAATGATTGCCCCAATAAGGTTACTTAACACATCCATCACCTTACATAGTTACCATTATTTGGTGAGAACTTTCAAGATCTATGCTGTTAGCAACTTTCAAGTATACAATAGATTATTGTTAACTATAAGTCACCATGATGTGCATTACATCCCCAGAACTTACTCATCTTATAACTGGAAGTTTGTACGCTTTGACCACCTTCACCCGTTTTTCCCACCCCACCCCTGCCCCTGGCAATCACCAATCTACTTTCTGTTTCTATGAATTTGTTTTTTTCTTTCTTTCTTTTCTTTTTATTTTTTAGATTCCACATGTAAGGGAGATCATACATTGTATAGTTTTGTCTCTTTTGTCATAGATTAGTTGACCATATGTGCCTGAGTTTATTTCCAGGCTTTCAGTTCTGTTCCATTGTTCTATGTGTCTTTTTAAATGCCAGTACCATACTGTTTTGATTACTATTTGTAGTATAGTTTGAAATCAGGAAGTGTGATGACTCCATCTTTGTTCTTTTTCAAGATCACTTTGGCTGGTCAGGGTCTTTTGTGATTCCATATGAATTTTAGGATTTTTTTTTCTCTTTTTGTACAAAATGTCATTGGAGTCTTGATAAGGATTACATTGAATCTACAGATGGCTTGGGGCAGTATGGACATTTCAACAATATATATTCTTCCAATTCATGAACACAAGATATCTTTCCATTCATCTGTGTCTTCTGTCTGCAATTTCTTTCATCAATGTTTTAGAGTTTACAGTGTAGAGATCTTTCGTCTCCGTGGTGAAATTTATTTCTAATTATTTTATTGTTTTTGCTTTTACTATAAATGGAATTATTTTCTTCTTTCTCTTTCAAATAGTTCATTATTAGTGTATATAAATAGAACAGAAGTTTGTATGTTGATTTTGTATCCTGCCACTTTACTGAATTCCTTTATCAGTTAGAACAGTTATTTGGTGGAGTCTTTAGGGTTTTCTATATATAAAGTCATATCATCTGGAAATGCAGATATTTTTACTTCTTCCTTTCTGATTTGGAAGCTTTTTTTTTTCCTTTTTCTTTCCTGATTGCTCTGGCCAGGACTTCCAGTACTGTGTTGAAAAAGAGTGCTGAAAGTAGGCATCCTTCAAGCTTTCACCATTCAGTGTGATGTTAGACTGAGAAGGACTGCATTAGAAGAATGGGTTGCATTGCAAAGTGCTGGGCAAATGCCATTTTATGGCAGAAATCTCTTGAAAGATGATCAGATAGTAACTTAGAGGTAAGAGGAAAAGGAAGACACTAGAGACTTGTGTGCTGCTTCTGCATCTCCTGTGAAATCCTTCTTGAATAATACATATTTTAAAGTGTGATTTCCATGTTTTTGGAATTTCACAGTTAATTCAATTAAATATATTAAATCCAAGACAGTGCTCATATGTTTGACTCTGTATCCATCACAGAGTTTTCTTTTTTAAGGATCCCATAATCCTACTTAAGATTCTCTGAATCGCTGTTCTCTATTTTACAATACATTCCACATTTTCCCTCTCAACATTTTTATTAGCATTTTCATTGTCTTCATTAGTTCCCCTTTATTTGTCTTCATTCTTTTTTAAAGACATTCTTTAAATGGGCTCAATATATCAGCCTTCTTAGTGTAATAATTCTTTGCTTCCTCTCATTTATTAGTTGTCTTATTTTCTCTTCTGTTTCTGTCTTTCCCCGATACATCTGTTACACATTTTTTCTTCTCATAATGTATCGTCAGTATTTTTTATTTGCTTATTTCTATTTGATTTGTTTTGCTCTTCTATTTATATATATCTATCCTTTTGTTGGAAGAGGGCGAATGAAAATGTATGGTAAAACTTACTATGATACTCTAACTTGGCTTTTTTTTTCTTTTTTCTATTTTTTCACAATGTTTAATTCCTCCTACTATAAAAGTGGTTCTTTGATTCCTTTTACTTTGTGACTTTTTCATAGACCCCCAAGTTGCCTCAGGATGCCAATTAACCCTATCTATAACAAGAGAAAATGGACTCATTGGTATATTGAGAAAGATTGAGTTTTAATTAAAGATAGTGTTGTTGGGGTTTTTTTGTTTGTTTGTTTTTAAGTGAGTCTCTTCCCTTGCCCCCACCCCATACACAACTTTGTTCTTGTTAGGGCCTTAATTTAATCTTAGAAGACTTATTTTAGAAGATAAGGCAAACATATGTTCTAGTAAGGACAGTAATCCTAATAAATGACAAAATACTGTGAAAAGGAGTTTTATATTAGATCTTCTTTGGATCATTTTAATTTAGCTCATGTATTCTAGGTTTGCAAATCTTTACATTAATGGAAATTTGTTCTTGTGAATGAAATCACGAGTTCTTAGGAAAATCTAGATAACACTAGGGGGCAGCATGATATCTAGAAAGAGAACAGAGTTTAACTTCAAGGAGCCTGAGTTCTAATCTCAAATTATCAACAAAGAGAATAACTCTCTGAGTTATTTTTGGCTCTTTTTTCCCTACATCTATAAAATTAGAAGTATTGACCATGTAATCCAAAGGGGACCTTCAAACTCCCAGCATCTATGTTAAATTTGCCATTTTTATACTTTATGCCAGGATAAAAATTAAAGCCAAGTCCAAATTCACATAAATTGGGTTTATATTAAACCAATATGTTCCTTCCATCACCGCAGTTTTCATCCTTTATCATTCGTGTGTTGGGGGGAGCTCCATACAGCAAAACCCTTCCCTTAAAAAGTCATATTTTATTTTATGGACAGTGAGCTGACTGTGAACCAGGGAAGATTCAGAGAAATGGCCCAATTCCAACTGCAATACTAGGTAGCTGTACAGAATAACCTAGAAAAAGCTGTGCCTCAGCAATGCCTCAGTTGTGAACTGTGCTGAGAGAGCAATTATGCACTCTTCATTCTCCAAGGGGCTTGCAAGCTGTTAGCAAGGCACACAGGGCACTGTCAGAAAGAGAAACCCATGGGACACCCTATCACTGTTAGCACAGTCAACAGAAGCAGCTGATGGTGTTGACAGAAAGCGATAAAAGCCACTGTTGGGAACCATTGACTGGAACTTCTTTGGGGAACTCCCTTTAATCGGGATTTTTAGATTGAGTGTCGTACCAGAGAGGACCTTTCAAAGTCTCTGGTCTGCTCCACCATTCAATATCTCCCTTTCATGTGGACAGTGCTTTGCTGAGAACAACAACTCTATTTGATTTCTAACACAGAGGTGGTGACTATATTCTCTACCATATGAACTCATGCCACTGATTATAGGTGACTGAATTAGAAATTGACTGTTAACTCAATGAGAGCCAATCTATAAGGATGTTCAGGGTCTTATGAGGAGGCTTGAGGTTTAGTCACTTTCAAGAAGAGATATTATTAATTGGCCAAACCAATCAAAGTCAAACCAATCAAAGGGAGAAGAAGCTAAAGTTAAGGATAAATTCTAAATTAGAATATTCTGTTAAGTCAAAACAAATCATGGCAGAGTAAAAACGTGAAGTATTTGGTTGGTAGGTGCAGAAGAAAAGATAGAGATCACCTGAGAAACTACATTGTGAAAGAATCATTCCCACCATTGAGGAGACAATGAGGTAATACTGTTACTAGTTCAACATTGGATTGTTCTACTACCTGAAGTGTGTTCTGATTTCAGAGACAACTAACTACATGATTTTTCCTACAATACATTCTTATGAAGACTGATCACATGGATAAGATTCCTATTTCTGTACTACTTATTCTCATGTACTTCCTTGAAATAGATTTCCTATTAATTGAGGTAACAGTACTGTAATATGCAGCATGACTATAAGCTGATCTCTTCAGGTGAAAAAGCCGGTTATAAAAAGCCATGTGAGGTAGCCAGAATTCAATCAGATAGCATTTTAAATGTAGATGGAATTATATGATGCTGAGAATTTGAAATTGTGCAGAATTCTGTCAAGTTCAAAAGTCTTTAAGCTTTTAGACAGGTATAAGGAGCAAAATGAATGCAGAATCCAATCAAGTATTTAACCTGGTGTTCCAGTAATCAATTATTTTCTTTCAGCTCCAAATCCATCTCTTTCCCATGCTATGTGATAATGAAACTGGGCCCTGTTAATATATTTACTTTGCCAACTGGCAAAATGTTAGGCATCATCAGTAGAGGGCACTGGAGAGATGCTCCAAGCGTGTAACAGCGGAAGATACCTTCCTTTGGGGCTCTGGTCTTGCATTATTATTATTCAATGAGAGAGCACAGCAGCCTCCTACAGAAGCAATCCAGCTGTGCGCTCTGATTATGATCTCCTATCAGTGGTCACTTATGAGCAGCTCTGTCCTGACCACATCCTACAGCAACTGCAGGGTACTTCTACAGACTAGTCCCCATTCCCATCCTCAGGAAGTTTCTTTTCCACTGGTAGTCTTCATGTTCACTGTATTTAAAAAGTTATGAATCTCAACCTTGAGGTCAGGGCTCTCCCACTCTTTCATGTGTCTGGTTTTGGTCTGTTTTTGTTTCAGTTTTATTGTCCACACACCCTCAGATTAGAGGTAGTAGTTGCTTTCTTGTATCTGTTGCTTCTGAGTCTTCTTTTACCCCTTTTGTCTACCTTCTACTAGTTAACAATTCTTTTTATTAAATTCAAATAACCACTATGGTTACTGTCTGCTGGTTGGACCCTGAATGATGTATTTGCATAAGTTTTACAGATTTCTATTAGTACTGATTCAAAGGTTTGGACTACCTGATCATTTCCTTTGAGTAATGAAATTATTGACACAACAAATATAAATAGGGTTCAGAGGATGGCCAACAAGAATCTAGTCAGCCTCCCATTTAAAAGCTTAGATAGTTGTCTTCACTAGTGAGAGTGCATCTTTTAACTCTGGGAAAATTTTAACTTAAATATAGAAAAGCATCTTAGGTTGGATTCCAGGAAAACAGAGTCTGAGATGGAGACTTGTGTATAGGAACACTTTTAGGGAATGCTTTCAGGATCAAAGCCTGTGGGGGAGTAAAGAAAGTAGCATTAGGAAAAAAGAGGAGTTGATGTGCGATATACCCCAAAGAAGGTCTCTTAGGATCTCACAGAGCTCAGGCAATTCAAACTCTTCCACTTTCATGGTGTTTAGGACAAGAGGATGTTAGCACCCCTACACCAACCAGTCATGTGGTATGAGCTGACTCCAAGAGGGCAAGTTACTTAGGGTGTTGTGTGGCAAATCTCTTTAGCTAAGGGCTATTTCCAGAGAGTGACTCAGCTGAAAACCTTCCCATCAGCTGCCCATACTCTCACCAGCTGGGGAAACGGGTGCCACAGTCCTAAAGGGGGTTTCTGAGCAGCTGTATTAGCTATCTACTGCTGCTTAACCAACCTCCCTCTTTTAGTGGCTTAAAACAATGACAACATGTATTATGCTTGCAAATTTGCAATTTGGGCAAAGCTCAGTGAAGATAACTTTTCTGTTCCACTCAACATCAACTGCAAAAGCTTGGAGGCTAGGAGCTGAGATTATCTGAAGACTTGCTCATTCGCATGTATGGTGGTTGATGCTGGCTGTCAGGTAAGACCTGAACTTGCTGTGAGCCTCTCTGTGTGGCCTGGGCTTCCTCACAACATGGTGGCAGTATCACTTTTTCTGCATTCTATTTTTTGCAATAGACAAAAACGTGCCCAGGTTTAGGAGGTAGAGAAATAGACTCTGACACTTGATGGGGAGTGAGGTGTGACCATCTTTCTGTGACCATTCTGGGAAAATATAATCTGCCACAGCAGCACATCCCAGAATCTACTATAAAAAGAAATGAAAACCATAGTATAAATATTTTGTTAGAAAAGAATGTATGCATGATTGACATTTTATTTACTCTGACATTTAAGAGAATCTTGGCATTTAAAGTAAAGCCTTATAACTCCAATTTAAAATGTATAATTGAACAATATATTTAGAAATGATTTCAAGTTGAAATCATAGTGTTTCTTTACAGAGCAAGAACTTTCAAGAAAATGTAAAGCATACTACCTTTTTATGTTTAATTCTTAAATTGATAAAATCATATCTAGTATTTGGCAAGATCTGATTTATTAATTGGGTTAAAATATGTAAAAGTAAAAAAGAATGTATAAGTTTATAAATGCCATTTGAAATATGTCAAAATATGTATATGTGTGTGTGTAGATATCCATACATGTAAATAAGACCAAACATTATTCAAAGTTATCTTCAAAAAGTTTATTAAAATCTGTACTATCACAAATATAATATTAAAATTCGCAACTTGAACTTAACTATTAGGGGAAAACAGGAGATTTGAATGTGCAACTTTATTAAGTTGAATAACAGCCCTTGTTCCCAAAATGAAATTCTGAATAGTCTTTTGTGCATACAAAACCCACCTCTGGATGCCATTGTTTTCCTCCACTAAAAATTCTCATTGGGGCTTCCCTGGTGGTGCAGTGGTTGAGAGTCCGCCTGCCGATGCAGGGGACACGGGTTTGTGCCCCGGTCCGGGAGGATCCCACATGCCATGGAGCGGCTGGGCCCGTGATCCATGGCTGCTGGGCCTGCGCGTCCGGAGCCTGTGCTCCGCAGCGGGAGAGGCCACAACAGTGAGAGGCCTGCGTACCGCAAAAAAAAAAAAAAAAAAAAAAAAAAAAAATCTCATCAATGTAATCTAGAGGGTCAACTAACATAGAGACATTAATTATAAACCTCAAATCTTTAATACAAGTTTTTGAGCTTGGAGAATAGGTTTGTACAAATTTACAATATCAGCACAGATCAACTCAGCTATATGTATAATGCAGCAGACTTAAGATGATGGTACACAAGCTACTCCTTTGCTCCCCAAGATCGTCTTCCAAAGGTACTCATTTTCAGGAGCCTACAATGTGAAGTAGGCAAAAGCAGAGCTGCTTTGTTTATAGAGACTAAGATAGAGCTGGGGTTGAATTTGGCTATGACCAATGTACTTTCACCTTCTCTTTACAGCATGTTTTGCAAACCATTGGTTGGTCTAACAGATAAAGAAATCCAATTTTAGGGCTCAAGGTATCCTTAGCAATTTTATTGTCAGTAATCTACTGATTAACTGGAAGTGAAATATTTTTTTTCCTGAACTTAAAGGCTCACAGTGTCAGCTCTACAGATGACAACTCTTGCAAAATTCTTTCTTTTGGAAACTTTTGATTTTAAATTGTGTCTTTCAGTTATATTTTCTAGATATACTATAATTAAACTTTCAATGACTGTCTTTTATTCTGTAAATATTTCTTTTGTGTCACATGAATTTTACAGCAAAATAGTATTATGTTAAATAAATTGACTTGTGATGTAATTAAAGATTGTAGTTTTCCCTCCAGAAGAGATATGAAACATGTCAAGGTTGTGGGTCCAGCTTCTAAAACTCTCTTTTTACGTTGCCCAGATGACAGATTCTAGATTTGAGATTATGTGATTTAAAAATGGAAAGGTTGATTCAATCCCAGATCTGCATGCTGGCATATTTGAGGTATTTCTCAGCAAGCAGTGCAATAAAATATCTGGAAACTGACTGTTGTAGTCCTAAACTGATTACACCCTAACTGTTTATTACTGTTCACCATTGTCATTTATCAGAATAACCTATCTGCTCATACCCCTAAAATACTACATATTGATGAAGTCTCAGTGGTAATATTTCTGATAAAGAATAGCAAGTTAATGCTATCATAGTTAGGCTGCATTATATTAAGTTTATATTTGATTTAGCAAGTTCTTTCAACTTCTTGTCTAGTTTCTATTATGTAAAGAAAATAATGGTTTTGTTGTAGCATAGCTGTTATTTTAAAACTTGCTTAAAAGTTGAAAGACATTAGATACCTGTTACAGTTGGGCTCTTCAGGAAGCAGCCTCTGAGACAAGGATCACAGACTTTGGTTTTAGATATATCTGTGGCTGAAAATGAAGTGGTGTAGAGTTTATAGCAAGCCCCAGGAGAATAATCATAATTTAGACCCCTTGACTTCTAGACCAAAATATTCAGCAGAAAATTTTACACCACTCAAAAAATAGCAGCTGGGAGTTTCCTGGTTGCCTAGTGGTTAGGATTCCAGGCTTTCACTGCCGGGGCCTGGGTTCAATCCCTGGTCAGGGAACTGAGATCCCACAAGCTGCAAGGCATGGCTAAAAAAAAAAAAAAAAAAAAAAAAAAAAAAGCAGCTGGATGCTCCTGGGCTCTAATAGTAAATGAGCAGCTGATCATGGGACATGAATTGACCACGTAGCCAGAGCTGATCATCATGAGCTGGGCTCTGTTAGGCTTTCCAAAACATAAGATTCAGGGGGCCCAGCAATTTATTGTAAGACAGAAGTGGTACAAGTGGCAGCAGGCAAGAGCAGGGCCAAAGGGTAGACTATCATGTCATCCACCACTGTTGTACTTGGGCCTCTTGTTCATATGTGTTGCTCACAGCTATGGCTGCAAGGGTACCATAGAACCAGCTGATGGAGAGAATAAATTTCATGCTTAATTTATGTTTGGACTGCTGCCTCATTCAAGGCTAACCTTGAAATATAGAGGTGAGGGGAACTTCTCCCAATGGGCAGAACTTTGGGGATGATGTGCCTGATCATCTACCTTGTATGGGAAATGATGTGACATAGATGAGGATATATATACACTTATAGGCTGTGGTGACCTGTATTGGCTGGTTGGTCAGGGACCCAGAAAGAGAAAGAGTAGAAGATTAAGAACAAGGGAATCTGGGAAAAAAGCATATAGATAAACCTGTGAGACAGAAAATGAGAGAGTGAAGTAAATTAGGTGTGAAGATCTTACCAGTAAAGCTCATAAGAGTTACGTATACTTTGTGTCTCCATTTCCTCATCTCACATGTTCTAAACGTACTTCACTTAACCTTTCAACCTCACCACTTTACTATCAAGGTCACTAATGGTCTCTGGCTTGCCAAATCCAGGGTCTATTCTTCACCTTTATTTACCTTATCGCAACAGCATTTGACATTAACCATCACCTTCTTTGTTCTTGAATTAAGGTTTTTCACATCTTCTAGGATATCTAACTCCCTTGGTTTTCCTTTTATTACACTGAATACTAGTTTTCAGTCACTTTTTCAGGCTTCTCATCTTCTTTATGTCCTTTAAATGTTTAAGTGCTCCAACGCTGAGACCTTCGCCCTCTTCTCTTATCTATGTTTGTTTTTTCATTAGCTGATATTACATAGTCCTATGGCTTTAGATGCCATTTATAGCCGTCACTCCTCCCTGAGCTCCAAATTGGTATTATCTGCCTGCATGACATCTGCACTTGAATGAATAATGGCTAAATTAAAATGTCTGAACTGGAACTGTGGATTTCCCTCTGGAAATCTGCTTCTCCATGGGGTCATCCTTGGATCCTCTCTATCACACATCACATCTGGCCCATCAACATCAGATCTCACATTTGCACTCAAGATACAGCCTAAACTCAACCCCTTCCCACAACCTTAGGCAACCTCCCCAGGCTAAGCCTATTAAACTACACTGAAAGCTAATGTATTGACACCCCACAGTTGTATTCTTGCTGTGCTATAGTCAGTTCTCAACAGAGCCATCCCGGTGACCTTTTTTAAAAACAGAAATGAAGTCATGTCACAGCTCAAAGCCCACCACTGGTTTCCATTCTGTTCTGAATAAAATCCAAACTACTTGCCATAGACAAACATGGTCTACCTGATTTAACCCCTGCCTATATCTCTGACCCTTTCTCCTAGTCCAGTCTTCTCTTCATTGATTCATTCCATTCCCTCTTGCAGAAATTCTTCTTCCTCCTATCTTTTTGTGGCCCTTTCCCTTATTTGTTTCAAGTCTCTGGTCAAATGCCACCTTCTTGAAGAGTTTTTGCCTGAGTTGCTTATTCAAAATGCGCATCTATCCTCCCCTTAGCTCTCACTATTTTTCTTCAAAGCACTTACCATTATCTGACATGCTATAATCTTTTCGTTTGTTTATTTTCTCCCTTTTCCTATAGAACATAAACTCATGAGGGCAGACATTAAATGTCTGGTTCACTGCTTATATTCATACCTAGAACTGTGCCTGAAATACTAAGCAGCATAGTAAACATTTGTTGAATTAAAAATCAATTTTGTAATTCATTGTCTCACCAACCTTGGAAGGTATACAAGATATACAATATTTAAGCCATTTTGCAGATGAGGAAGATAAGGCAGGAATGTTAAGTAACTTGGTGAAAATCACATACTTATATTATTCACTGTTTGTATATAGTGGCTTAAATTTCTTTTAGACTTTAGCACCAGGAGAAAAATGTCTGCTTGGGAAATATAATGAACGTGATTTTTTTTTTCAAGTTTATGTTTCCTTCTTGAGCTTTGCTTTAGAAACTTGTAGCCAGGTTTCCACTTAAATCACTGCATTTTTTTGGTTGTTGTTGATCCTTACGCTTTATTTATTTTATTTCACATTTTCAAACTTTCCTCATTTAAAAAGTCTTATCTCTTCTGCTCATGGTCAAAATGTGCTTTATTTTAAGGTTTAAAATTCAAGTGAATAAATTTGGAAAAGTAAGCCAACTTCAAATCAGAATAACTAAGAAAGAATAAATTGTAAGGTATGAATTTGTTGTCGTTTTAGGTAAAAGTGTTAGCAAGGGAAAGTGAGATGATTTCCAACAGTCTTTCAGAGACTTTACAGATTTATCAGAGAAGGAAGAGCTCAGGAAAAAAAAAGACCAAATAATAAATGAGGGTTACGTATTATTAATAATTCTGCTAAAAAGGCTGATATATTGAGCTCATTTTAAACATCTCTCTTTAACAAGAAAAATGAAGAAGGTAACGTGGGCAATTAGCTACTGACATGACCACTGCATATCTAGGTAATGATCAAAAGCGTGTGGGTGGTATGACCAGCCCAACCTCTCAAAAGGGGATGCGCTTTCTGACATGAGGCATGGAGTCTGGGCATTATTAACTATTTAAAGTTCACAGGGAATGCAGGTAAATTATTAATTTGTTTTAAGATTTTGATATTTATCTTCTGCTTAGTCATTTGACCTTACAACACACTAATGCGCTTTAAGTTTACTGCAAAAGAGTTTAAGCAATTAAATATGAAGTAAGATTTATAAATGTCAGTTTTTTAAAGGGAAGTAAAGCATATAGAATCAGCAACCAACAGGAATATACTTTCAGAATTTTTTGCCTCTGAAAGAAACTTTTCTATTTAAAAAATAGTATCCCTGACATCCTTAGGAACAAAATGGATCCAAAGGCACATTTAATTATCACACTACCTGATAATATGATTTGTAATGTTACATCACATCATGCCATATTTCTTATTATACCATACTGTATTGTATTATATACTTGTTTTTTATTTTGTACCTATATTCCAAGAAAAGAATATAAGTCCTATGGAGTTGGGGATTGTATCCCTTTTTTTATGGTTATATGTCTGGAATATAATAGATCCTCAATAAATAGTTATTGAAGAATGTGTCATCTGACCTAATTGAATTTGAAGGCACAAGGGTCTGGTTAGAGGTAGAGTATAGAACAATAGTAGTCTTTGTCAACCAGTGGCAACAGTTCCTTAAGAAGAAATGTCTTGCTGGAATAAAGTGTCAGTTAAAGGCATACCTTTGGCAGATCACACGGTAACTGTCACATCATAGAATGATGAGCATGAAGAATACAAAAATTTTGGATGGCCTGACTGTGTTTAACTGTACTTGGGAGTTAAAGGAAGAACACGACAGGCTCAGGGCGGAACAATCTCAGCTCAAGGCAACGTCAGAGGAAAAGAACATTTCATCTCTTATAACCCAAATTTACATACAGAATCTGATTCTACAAGTTGGAGAACCTACAATACCAAGTGAATTACAGCTACATTTTTATGTGAAGTTTAGTGTTTCCATTTGAAAAATGAGGCTCTGAGAATTAGAATAGGGACATTTGGAAGGATTCAGATGACTCTGAGTGACCCAGCTCCAAACTGTATTGAACAAAAGCAGTTCGACCTTCCAGTCTGAAGAGGCTTGTTTACCTTGTTTGGAGAACCTAGAATAACTTTATCAAGGATATTGCTAGTTATCCTTAGGCTCTACCACAACCATGCCGCACGACCTCCAATCTCGCAGCCAGAGTCAGATTTCGCCACGCCCAAGGAAGCCAATTACCAAGTAAAACCAAGGATAGAAAACTTACATATCAAAAGAATTCAAATATGAGATTAAAAGAATCCGAAACCTGAAGAATATATATGTGGATTCTTCAGTGATAGATAGACCATGGAGAAAACAACAAACTTTTAGATAGGGCAAAATTTATTAACATGGGGCATTTACCTAAGATGCTGGATTCAGTGTGCTAGCCTGAGCAGTTAGCATTTTCTTAGTTGGTTAACTAAAAGCAGGATGCAACTGTGTTCTACAGTGAATGAAATGAACAGTCCTTGATAATTATGTACAAGAAGGAAGCCAAATACATAGAGAGATAGGGGAGTATCATGTGCAGTCCATTCACTCACCCTCTAACTGTCCTCACCTCCTTCATTTCAGTGGGAGTTACGAAATCCTGGTGTTTTGCTGTCTGAGACAATGAAGGCAGAGTTACTATGACAGACACAACGTGGGAACAAGAGTGAGAATTGTGAGGATCTTTGCTGTGGGCTCATGGATCATGGGGTCTCTAAGACGAAATAGGTGAAAAGTACACTAAGGCACTGCTTGATCTCTTCAGTGAATATAACTAGGTTTGGTGTGAAAAACCTTGCCCTAAGTTCCATGAAAGAGTTATATCCCCCATGCAATTCCCAGAACTGAATTACTGGGAAAGTGGTTATTGTTGGGGGAAGATCCCACAATGATATTTTACATCATCTTCCTTCAATTGCAACTATTTGCCAAAGTGACTGAGCACTGGGGAAGGGTAAATACCCAGACCTTTTAGGATTATGGGACATTGGCTCTTAACCAGCACTAATCCTTCGAGACAGAAAACATCACTATTCAGCGTGAGGGTTTAAGGGGTCAAAGGAAGAATGGAATTTCGCTCTGTGTTTGTCTTGTAATTGTCTCAATGGATCTGTCACACCCTGCGGTTACTATTGCAACCCTGAGTGTTAGATTGAAAAAGGGACAATTAGAAATTAGCAGAAGCCCTACTCTGACTCCTTGACCCATAGAGTCAGAATCATCATCATAGGAAGCAGAAGCTGCTTCCTGGTGCTGAGATAGTAAACCAAAAACAATACCATTCTTGGGTAAGTCAGAGATATTAGTATTGTCCTCAAAGACTTGGAAAACACAGGGGTAGTAATTCCTACTATCATATTTAATTCTTCTGGATAAATCATAGAGAATGACAGTGGATAATTGTGAGCTTAATCAGATGGTAATTCCAAATGCAGCTGCTGCTTCAGGTATGGGTTCTTTAGTGGAGAAAATCATTATTGCCCTTTGCCACTGGTGTGCATTAGTAATTTTGAAAGATAATGCATTTTTTCTTTTTTTTTGAATTTTATTTTATTTATTTATCTTTTATACAGCAGGTTATTATCTATTTTATACATATTAGTGTATACATGTCAATCCCAATCTCCCAATTCATCCCACCCCCCCAACATTCCCCCCTTTGTGTCCATACGTTTGTTCTCTACATCTGTGTCTCTGTTTCTGCCTTGCAAACGAGTTCATCTGTACCATTTTTCTAGATTCAACATATATGCATTAATATATGATATTTGATTTTCTCTTTCTGACTTACTTCACTCTGTATGACAGTTTCTAGGTCCATCCATATCTCTACAAATGACCCAATTTCGTTCCTTTTTATGGTTGAGTAATATTCCATTGTATATATGTATTGCACTTTCTATTGATGAGCACAGACCATCAGAAACAGTTTGCATTTACCTGATGGAGACTGAAGTACACTTTTCCTGTCTTACTGTAGGGTTGGGCTAGCTCTTCAGCTCTTTCATAAGTTAGTACACAGACTCCATGACCTTCTCACCTTACCACAAGGGTTTATCATGTTCTGTTACCTTGATGACACCATGGAAGTTCTATAGGCTCAAGGAAAATACCACCAGGCAGAAACCTTGATCTACAGAAAGGACTAAGTGTACCAAAAATAAGTGAGTGTATATGAAATATTTTTCTTAGTTTCTTTAAAAGGATATTAACTCTCTAAAGTAAAATACTGGTAATGTATGGTGGGTTTATAAGTTATGGAGATGTAAATACATGACAACAGTAGTGAAAATGGCAGGGGGTATTGTAAGTTTCTTATATGTGAATTAGTATAAAATTAATTCAAGTAAGACTGTAATAAATTAAGTATGTACATTATTATCTCCAGAGGCTAAAACAAAGACTTATTGCTAAAAATCTAAAAAGGTGGTAAATGGAACATACTAAAACGTACTCAACTAATACCAAAGGAAATAGGAAAATAGAAACAAAAAAGATGGAGAAGGCAGTTAACAAAGAGCAAGATGGAAGAAATAATTGTCACATATAAAAGGAGATATAGATAAATCCCAAATCATAGTCGGAGAACTTAACACTACATTCTCAGCAATTTATAAGACGTGCAGGAAAAAGAAATTTCATTAAGTGTATAGAATATTTGAACAAATGTATTAACAAACTTCACCAATGACATTTAGAGAACACTACACACAACTTCAAAATAAATGTTTTTTTCTGCAAGTGTATGCAGAGTAATCACCAAGATATACCGTGTGGTGGCCATGAAACAAGTCTCAATAAATTTCAAAGAACTGAAATTAGAAACAAACGAAGGCAGAAGAAGCAGTGCCACTATTTAGCCTCTGTCACTCTTGTCACCCTGATAAAATCAGTGGGTTCATTTCAATTATTCCTTTTCTCATCAGCATCTCTCTCACTGTAAAAAATTAATGAACAGAAACCTCAGATAGAATCGGAAGACCAGAACAGGGAGCTCTCATGCCCTAAAATGATAGCAGAGCCCAACAGGAAGAAGAAAGACACCTCTTCTTTCCTGACGAGGACTCAACCAATGAAAAATCATGGACTCTTTGTTTACTCTGGCGCTCCCAACTTCCTTTTCCCCTCTATAAAAGAGTTTTTCTTCCCTTTCCATGCTGAGACTTGCACGTGGTTCACCATGGTTGCAGACCCCGAATTGCAATTCTCTGCTGATCCCAAATAAAGCCATCTTTGCTGAAGAAATATCTGGCAGGCTGATTGTTTCAGGGCAACATCACCTAAAAAGAACCATCACCTATGCATTTCTCAGATACATGTTCTCTGACCACAGTGGAACTAAGTTAGAAATCAGTAACAAGATGCCTGAAAATCCCCGAATATTTGGAAATTAAGCTGCACACATGTAATATTGAATTGACTTTTAAAAATCACTTAGGAAACTAGAATATAATTTATATAAATGAAAATATAGAACACAACATACTAAAATTTGTGATATGTAGCTAAAACAATGCTAAGAGGTAACTTTAAATACATACATTAAAAAAAGATAAAGGTTTTGAAATCAATTATCTAATTTCCCAGCTCAAAAAGCCTGGAAAAGAAGAGAAAATTACACAATAATAATTAAAAAAAACACTAGAAGGAAGGAAATAATAAGAGAAGAAATCAATGAAACAGAAAACAGAAAAAAAAAATAGAGTAACTTGATAAAACTGAAAATTGGTTCTCTGAAAAGATTTATTTTAAAAAATTGATAAAGCTGTAAAAAGGGGAACATTGAAGAGTTACAGACAATAAAAGGATAACAAAGAGAAATTGTGCACAACTTTATGCCTATACTCCATTTATATGAATGTCAAGAATATGAAAAACATGGTAATGCAAGTCAGAATATTCATTTCCTCTGGGTGGGGGCATTAACTGGGAAGAAGCATCAGAGAAATTTTGAAGGTACTAGAAAGGGTCTACTTCTTCATCTGAGTGGTGGTTACACGGTATTTACTTAAAAATTCATATTAACTGTATACATAATATTAGAGTGGTTTAGGCAATTTGTGTGTGTATTACCTCAAACAACAACAGTGACATATATTCATGGGGCCTGTCTGCACGACTACTTAAAACAATAGTTAAATCTTTTTTTTTTTTTTTTTTTTTTTTTTGCGGTACGCGGGCCTCTCACTGTTGTGGCCTCTCCCGTTGTGGAGCACAGGCTCTGGACGCGCAGGCTCAGCGGCCATGGCTCACGGGCCCAGCCGCTCCGCGGCATGTGGGATCTTCCCGGACCGGGGCACAAACCGTATCCACTGCATCGGCAGGCGGACTCTCAACCACTGCGCCACCAGGGAAGCCCAATAATTAAATCTTATACCAAGTGTCTCTGCTGAGTTCCTATACTTTTCCTGACTATGTAGTTATTTACATAGAGTTTCAGTGAGACTCTATCCTTCTCCCCCACACCCCCAAAAAGTTAAAATTTACAACCCTACCACAACAAAGATCTTGCTTAATTAGATATGACAATATCTTTGTTAGAAATGAGAACTATGTATCATATGTTAAAACTATGTCTATAAAGTTCTCCCAGGAAAATGGCTTGAAGGTCTTGTCTGTGACACGTATTCACAGGTAGTCAAGAATGTTACTCTTTGACAACTAGGTCAAAAAGTACATTCCCAAACTTGGGACTCTCTGAGAAAGGATTGGTAACAGGTTTTACAGATTATAGATTTTATAGACAGAACCTGGTAAATGTAATTTTGATGATTCATGATTCCTAATCTCAATAGATAAGCTTATGAAGACAAAAAATATTTCTGATACATAACAGTAAATTATAATCCTAGATATTTTACAAATCCTCCACATGGATAGTTTTTCACTCATAAGCTTTAGAATCCTCTGGGTCTGTTTTTAAAGCTAGATATTAAGGAGTTTTGTATCAATTAATTAATATCTCTCAACTTCCACGAATAAAACTGACCAAATAAAATACCAAATTAACAGTATTAATTTTTTTTAAATGTGTGTGGTCAAATTCATTCCTTAGGGACAGAGATCTGCCTACAGTGAGAGATCTTGGAAAGAAGGCTGACCCTCGGTTCTGAGGCAGTAGGCCCAGAAACACACAATATGTCCAAGAGTCAGAAAAAAACACACACTTTGTACCTTTAGGTAGCAAAAAATAAAAGGATTGTCCTACCTAGTTCTAGTCCCCAAATTGAAACCTTAAGCACTTCCTGCAAATTACTGCTTCTATAATAAAAACATTATCACTGACTTCTGCAATGCTGTTTTTAGAGGAAATATGCCTCCTTTTGCAACATGAACAAACTAAGGTAAACTTGCTAACCTTGCTTTTTTTGTTTCCTTTAAATACCTCTTGTGGTTTTCATTTGGCAAATTGGGCCTTGTCGCATCTGTACAAATCGATTTCTTATTTACTTTATATTGTTTCTGAATATTCCTTTCACAAAAGTGAAGTATTCAAATCATTATTAGTGTCTTGGTTACCTTCAGAACACTAGAGGGAGAGAGAACTTTGAAGGCAGTTGTGACTCATGTACAACAGAGAAAAGGGGTTAATGTAGATATATTCACAGAATAGCTGTGAATATCATATCTGATATATTTCAATGCCTATAGTAAACACATTAGTCTCAGTAAAAATTATTTCAAAAAGGCAGGTTTCACAATCATGATTCTATTTTAATCAATAACTTTGTGCCACACGATGACCATAAGTCAGCCATTATAATATATTCAATTACGTGACAATATAGTTTGACTTAATTCCTTGTCAGTGGATCCTCAGTTGAACCATATATTCTCATTACTGTACTTTTTTGAAACTACATGATTTTAGAGATGAATGCCTGCTGGAGTAGGTTTTGACAAAACCCCTCAACATCTGCTACAAGTAAAGTCATTTAGGAGTTAGATAATATTTAAAGACTCCTGGGAAATAATGTACCCTATAACAAACAAAATCAGAACATGCAGAGATTTATGGAACCCCAAAACCACAAATTTAAATCTCTTAACCAAAGGAGAAAAAGTTTAACAATTTTACTGAAAGATTTCAAACAGTGCAATCGTCCTCATTGGCATGGTCTGATAGAAATAGAAATGTGCCCAGTAAAAAATAATAATGCTAATTGGTGGCTCAGGAAAACACATAGTTCTTCAGTAATCTCACTTGTATTACATTATTTTATTTGGGAGAAAATGCATTTAAAAATTTCCAACATTTTATAAACTATAGCAAGGTGTAGAACAGAAAAGGAAGACATGCCCCCCGCCCCCCAAAGAAAGTAACTGAAACCAAGAGTAGCTGGCTGGGCAGAGGAGTAAAAGACTTTCTAATTAGCCCTCCGATGCATCTACAATCATCCTTTTTTATAGTTCAGGCGGCAGGATCTAGCCTACACTACTGTCAGGGTTTATGTGTAATCTTCCAGTGTCATTGAACATAAATCTCAGTGAAAATCATGGTGATAGTCAAGAAATGAGCCCTTTCTTCAATTTTGAGCAACATACTGAAAAAACATCATAAGAGTTTGAAAAGGAGAGAGTTTTTTTCTCTCTGCTAGATGGAGAGTGGTTTTTTTTTTCTTTTTTCTTACCAAACTGACAATGATATAAATTTTTTTTAACTTAAAAGATTTCACTTTCATTTTTAGCCAGCTTACTTGATCCGGGGGTTAAGAATAGCTTCCTCTAATGGTGTCAATCTGGAGAAAGAGAAAGACTTTCTCAGAGGAAGTAGCTAGTCAGTTGCTGTGTGGGCAAAGTGTAATGTAAAGAGGGTGGGATCATCCGGAACCCTCCTACTCTGTCTCCTGCTCTTTCCACCACGTCCAGCTGCTTTTTCCTCAAACTATGGCTTGAGACTGAGAAAAAAATAAATGGACCTGGCAGAAGCACGTGACAAAAGCTCTACGGAAAAGTACCTTTACTACAACACTGACTCTGTAGCTCACAGCTAATTAATCCCACAATAGAATGTGAGTTGGCTAGTTGTATTTTGAATGTCCTCATGTGGCCTCTCTTGACGGGACTTGCCACCAAGGGTTTTAAGCTTTCACCCTATTTAATATTCATGTCTAAAGAAGCAAGGTGCCTTGGGATATTAAGAATTTTTAAAAAATTGGTCCTTTAGGTTTAGATTATAATGGAAAATTCAACAGCTATAGCTGCTGGAGACAAAAGGTGAACAATTCACATTCTGAAAGTAAACTATCAACTATATGCTGAATAGGAAAAGCCATAATTATTGAACAGTGAAGTGACAGGCTTTGCAATTGAGTGGTTTAGTAAATTGTACCCACCAGAAGTTAATATCCCACATGACATGATTCCTGAGAGCAAAGTTCCTTACAGCAGTAACAATATTTCAATGAAAGATTTACCTTGGATGAAGGGAGTGAAAGCAGATATCAAAAATATATTGTTAAAATGTATGATACTCCTTTTAATGAAGCACCAATCCCTATGTATAACTCATTGTCCATTAGTCATTCAGGCCTTTGACATATATTGTGACTTGAACCATATTTAATCCACGGGAAGCAGATTTGAAGTTTGCTAGGAATTTTCCTCACTGCAATTCCACATTGCTGCCAATATTGTTCTAGTCTCATGGTGTGTGCCTACAGCATGGAACAGGTACAACTGAAGACAGATGTACAGCAGCAGCTCTTGAGTTACTATTCCTGATGTGCCCCAGGGCTGTTCCTGGCCGGGGGGCCCATTATGGAAAATCTCCCAAGCGGTGCTGAGGGGCATCTTTGGTTAAGAACTGCCATAATGAGGTTAGAATGAGAAGGTGGATGCTCCCCTACTCTTAAGGGAAAATATATCTGGAAAACATTTTTATTTTACTTCTCTGTAGCATTTTTTGTCTTTTTTTCTTAACCATACTCTGTGTTTTTATCTCCAACTTTCTTCCCCTTAGTAATATACACTATCCACTCCCGTGGATTTCTGTATGATGTGCCAGATTATCACATTTGATTCATATAATAGTTCAAATATTATTCCTTTCTAAACTTTACTTATGAGAGAAATGAGAGAGAGAAGGGTAAAAACAAGTAAGATTTAAGGCATACCGATAGTGAATGGTGTTTGTTGAGGTTGTTTTTTTTTTTAATTCCATGATTTTTCTACTATAGTACGTTTCCTGGATTTTCTGTTGCCTCTAATTAATTAGGATTCATTCTGCCCCTTAAAGGGAGTACCAGCTCCCAGCAAAGTTTACTGAGTAAGGGAAACATCATCTCACGCTGACTCAGTCCTGGGCATAAAGACAGCTGCGTATACATTATGAACTCCAAACATATCTTTTCTTTACCTTGTTATATTGGAAATTTTACAAACTTTCCCCTAAATTCAGATAGATGGTAATAATGGATAAAATGACTCATATTCCTTTGGATTTAAAAAGTGTATTTCCAAGACTCCACCATTAAAATAAAAATTCCTCTGGGAAGTATAATATATAAATTCCATATTAGGTATTAAAACTTACAGCTGGACTAATATTCCTCGTAATTTTTCATCACTTTGGCAAATGAAGACAAAATATTCAGCATATAGGGAAATCTGTACTTTAAAATTTTAATAAGCAAGTGGGTATAAGAAATGTCCAGAAACTGGAATAATCCCAACTCTTGCACAGGGTTGGAGAAACACAGAGCATCCTAGACAGCATGTTGGCCCTGGACATCTGAGAGAAGAAGGGGCTGAGTGTACCAAATATGGGAGAGGAGAATGGGTGGGTGAAAGGGTACTAATACAAACACCGATGACTTCATTTAATTTAAACAGACCAGTATGGCACATAAGCTCAGGCCAAGTAGGTATCTGATGCAAAGAACCTTAGACCTGGAAGAAGCATAGCACCCTTTTTCTAATTTGAACTCTGTAGATAAGGAAACTGAATCTCAGTGATATTAAGTGAAGCACAAGGTAATATCTTTCATACATGGTAAATGGTTTAGTGTACACTTTTTGTTCAGCTCTTTGCATAGTACCCACAACCTACTAGTTTTTGCTAAATATACAGTGAATGATTGCTCAGCTGTCAGTCATTTATCCTTTTATTTGAATGAGTTTTTTAGTATTTTAATTTTTACAGACTCCTTCCTTGATAAGTAGTATGCCTGAATATGATTTAGAACCATTTTTGCTGTGGTTAAAAAATTCCAGATTTCAACAGATTTTGAAGAGTGGAAGCTCTTATTTTGGACAATGGATAGATGATTGACACTATATATAAGATATAACATCCAGGCAATTTATTTTCTCTGTGTTGGTATCAAACACATGGGGAACCTGAATTCACATCAGTATATAGATATTTAGCATAATAATTGGCATCACTGAGAAGAGATCCTCCAAAGGGCTACATGGAATTATTTCTAGTTGCTCTTGGTAGACAGTTTGGTGAGTATGTTTTTATTGCTGGATTAAGTTGCCCATGTCAGATGGTAGAAAGAAAGGGCTTTCTAATACCCTAGTGGTCTTCCATGAAGAATAATTACTACTAATATTGTTTTTGTTCTTTTTATAAATATTGTAATTTGTATCCTATAGAAATTAACTAGGATTTTAAATGACTCAATCTTCACAGTAAACTCTAGTCATTCAACTGACAAAAATGTGTTCTTATTTGAATTATGAACATAAAACTCAAGAGTTTTGCCTCCTCTTTAGCCTTGAAAAGCTGTGAAATAAGTAATTTTGAAAGACAGTCCTTATGATTAAAGAAAACAGTGAAGTCATTCACCTTATCAAGATATCTTTTCACATTTTCCTCTTTTTTCCCCATGAAGAAATTGTGACTTCTAAAACTCTCGAACAATCTTTCAAAATCTTTCTTATTTCATTAAAACCATGTACAAATATAATGCCTACTTAAGTTACTTTTTAAAACTTCTTTTTACAAACTTTTCTCTTCCATTCAGCACCCTAAGCGTGAGTATGAAAATGCTTTGAATCAATGTGCTGGTGCTCTTAGCACACTAAGAGTGTGCTAAGAGCACCGTGTCCTTCTTTTAGATTATGACATATCACATATCTGATCTCTTTCATGTGTAGATCCCAGTTGGGAGACAGTTCTTGAGGGGTTTCCCGTGTTTCCCCATGACTTGTGAGCAGAGTGACAGCCTTTGTTCCGGAATATCTTTTCAAGGATGTTTGTATAATGAACAACGCTGGAAGAATAAGAGATAGTGTCTGTCAGAGCAAAAGGCAGATTTGTTTACTGTCCAGTATAATAAAGATAATGCCACCCTCTGGGAAAAGGTCAGGCATGTTTGCTTCCTTGCAGACTGTTATAAAAGGTTGTGATCCCCTAAGCTCAGGGTTCCTCAGCTGTAACACAAGCCCTCTGTGTGTGCAACATTCACTTGATGCCTCCACTTCACCCATGTGAGATGCGGGAGGCAAGGGAAGTTGATACACACATCATGGTGCTCCTACTGCTCGCTGTGCCATGAGTTATGACATCTTTTTTCTGTGTGATTCAAGTATTGTGTTTTCTGCCAGCATCCATGAAAATGTGTCAGCCTAACTCGCTAATTTGCAAGTAGGGTAAAATCTTAAACCCTTCACAGTTCTTGACCACACTTACATTTTTCCATTCTATAGAAATAGTAAGAAGTATAGTAAGTCAATTCTATACTTACTAAAAGTGTACATTTTATAAATATATGTTCAGTGGTTTTTTTAAAAGTCAGTTATACAAGCATTTGGAGGTACAAACATTGAGCACCGTCTCAGATTTTCCTGACTATTCCTTCCTTCTCTTGGTTAGCATCTTACCTAGGCTGGGTTGCCCTTCCACACCATAGGATGTGGCATCCAGCTTTCCAAGCATCTGCCTAAAAGCTAGATGATGAAACTTTCAAGTTAGATTGAGTTAGCTCCCCTTGCAATGGAAAAGTTTGGGCCATATTGCTTCAAATATTTCTTCTGCCTTGTTCTCTCTGTCTTCTACTTCAAAGTATTCCAATCAGGCTAAAGTTATTGGGTTTGATATTGTGTCACAGTTTTTGAAGATATGTTCTCTTCTTTTTTTTTCATTGTTTTTCTGTTTGCGTTTCAGTTTGGATAATTTCCGTGGATCTACCTTAAAGCTCACTGATGGTTTTCTCATCTGTGTTTAGTCTCTGTTGTTCCGGCCAATAGTTGGGCTGTATTTGATGTTTCTTGTAACTATGGGCATCAGAGGCTTCAAATTCCTCCCGTCACGTTGTCACCTTATTTTTGTCTCCCTGCTTGGCTTTGGTGCTTCATTTTGTGCTGATCCTCAGAAAAAGTCTGCCTCTAGAGTTCTCCTATTTGTACTCGACTGTTACTGTTACTGAAGTCTTATTAGCTTGGTGGTAGGATGTGGGGCAAGGGGAGTATTTTTGAATCTTCTAATATAAGCCTCAGTCTTTGGACTGCACGGGGGTGTCTGTGTCTCAGGGGTGTGCCTTGTCCCCGCCCCCCGCCCTCTAACCCTCTCCTCAGCTGCAGCAGTTACCTTCCAGTGCTCTCAATCGATAACCTTAAAACCCTCTCCCTTGTAGATAGCCAAGCAATGCTGTACCTGCATTTTTGATTGTGTTCTAATGTCATTTCTCCAATCAAGCTCTCTCTTTCTTGTTATAAAACATCTTAGTGATTTTTCTTCCAAACTTGAAAGTCCTTTAAAAGATGGATGCTTCAGTGCTGTTGTTGTTCAGGACAGTGTCACATGAA
This sequence comes from Pseudorca crassidens, assembly GCF_039906515.1. Lineage (NCBI taxonomy): Eukaryota > Metazoa > Chordata > Mammalia > Artiodactyla > Delphinidae > Pseudorca > Pseudorca crassidens. The sequence continues at coordinate 73,595,692 of NC_090303.1, read as the reverse complement.
AAATACCAAAGTTTCATCTTGTTAGCCTCAAAATAATAAAATGCATATTTTAAATAGGTGTCTAATTGCATCCCACATCTTTTTAAGTTGAAGCAATTCTTTGCTATTGATAAGTTAATTATTATTGGGGCAATTTAACCTCATCTTCATTGTCAAGTTCATTGTTGGGAGCCAAGAGAGAGCATCTGATCTGATATAACGCTAGATTTTCAGTTGTTTTGAATTTCTCTTATTTTTTATATACTTTAATAATGGCACAGCATTTATTGTTTTTATGAACTCATATGTTCACTGTTGGAAATTTAATTTAAACATATCATACATTTTATAGGGTAAGTAAAGACTGACATAAGTACATTTATATAAACAGAATTATTGGTACTGTTAAAATTATATTGTGCCTTGGATACTCTATGAATGTGCTTTCAGGGCAATTGTGACTGAAGTTAAACTAATTTGGGAGAGACAATGATTTTGTGTGTGTGTCTCTGTGTACATGCATGTGTGTAAATAAAACAAATGAATAAAACCGCTGGTTTATTAAGTTACAAACTCAGTTATCAGAAACCAGATGCTCAGATTGGTCCAGCTTCTAGCTCCTTTTTTTTTTTAATATTTATTTATTTTTTAATTAATTTGGCCGCACTGGGTCTTAGTTGCGGCATGCAGGATCTTCACTGCCGCGTGTAGGATCTTCATTTCGGCTGCGGCATGCAGGCTCTTAGTTGTGGTATGCGGGATCTAGTTTCCTGACCAGGGATTGTACCTGGGCCCCCTGCATTGGGAGCACGGAGTCTTAACTGCTGGACCACCATGGTAGTCCCAGCTTCCAGTTCCTTTGATGAGTATGATATTGAGAAGTTGACATCAGCCTGGTGGAATTTGCCTCTATTTTGATGATCCCTTAACTTTGAAATGATTATAGTACTTATATCATTAGTTTCTATCATGATAGATCATTTCATTCGTACATGATAGTTTAGAATGTTTTAATTATTTTACCAAAATTCTTAAGACAGGCCTATATTATTAGGATTCTGTAACTTTTGTTTTTGTGAAAATGTGATTTTAAAAACAAATGAAAAAACAATTCCTCCTGCCAAATCGTTGATTTACTCTTACTCTCTAGAAGGGTTGATCATATGAAGCTTACCCCACAGAAATGTGTGTGCAATTTGTGGAAACATAGGTCCATAGGATCATTTAGGGGTTTACTGCCAGAAGTCAAGGAAGATTCAATCCCCAGGTTAGGAGCAGACCTAAAGTTTTCCAAAATTCCTGGACATTGATAAGATTTGTCAAATAATCAAATCCAGTCTTAGTAAAGAAAGGCTATATTCAAATGATTATTGCAAAAGTAGGGAAAGGGACTACTGCAATAGGGAGGACACGGCAACCATAGCATTCAGTGAAAATAATTTTCTTCTCTATCAAGAGGGATAAACAGGACTGGAAAAAACTGGGTGTGTGGAAGTGGGATGAAAGAGTGGCATGGTCTGAGAGTAAATCAGAGAACCTTTTTCTATGAGGCCAGTCTGTTCTCATGAGGAGTTGTATGCTGGATCAGGATGAGGGTGGGTCAAAATTCAGGTCTCTGAGAGAAGGGGCCAAACTTAACCAAATTTCGGTTAACCAGCATTTTGTCCTGATTGATCTGTTGAAACAAGCAGTTCAGCTAATTGCTTATGAGGCAAAAAAATTGGAATGTGGAGGGTCTGTGCCTGGCTTTGTTATAGGTGAATGAGGTGGGGACAGAGATGTATCATGAGTCTTAACTACGTCATATGGGGAAGGGTGTCCTCAGAGCACGAAAGAGTGAGGGGATTTCTTAACCTTCACTATTTTCTTGGAGCACAGGGCTTAAGAAAATTTCAGCATTGTGAGATTAGAAATTGTTTTCTTTATTAGCTCTAAGACTGACTCTGCAGCACTTGTGCTTGTATCTATCTCATGGGCCTCTTGGGCCTTTACAACCTCGAGTGTTGTGTACAGGGCCCTGGATTGCATCTGGGCTGAAGGGAATAGAACTGGAACAGCAAGACAGGTGAAAGGTGCGCTCTGTTTACTGGCCTGACTCCTGGGTGGTAAACAGCATGGAACTTCTTTCATACTTTTCTTCCTGGGGAAGGGCTGCAGTGAATGCCAAGAATAGCTTTCTCTTGAAGACTGTCCTCTGACCCTTTGAGGTTTGAGATGTTTGGACATAGGCAGTGAACATTTTCTTCCACTTTGCTGCGGATAGAATATTCAGTTTGAATAGTTTTCTATTTTTTTAAACTGACTTTTAAATCCTTCTACAATTCTAATTAAGCTCATTTTCATCTCAGGAGCTTGGCTAGCTCTAAGGCAAGAAATAAAGGATGCTGGCTCGCCAGGCCAGCCTTCCTAAGCTCTCACATCTCTACTTGAATTGATTTGCATTATAATGCACATGGGCAGGAAGATAGGTAAATTGAATGTGTGATTAACTGAGCAAAGAATAAAGCCCATATAGAGTTAACATTATTGCTAGGCTACTTGCAGGTCATTTCTGAAGGATGGAAACAGGCACTCTCTAAGAATGAATGTATGAAATATGATGATTATCTTATTGAATATAAAACATTTATTACATCATCCAGTTTCTTTTTATTTAACATGAAATGTGTTAAACAATTTCTAAGATGAGAGCTAATCATGCTATGTGGAGGTAGTCCAGTGCTGGCAAAGTGGGAAACCCACTGGATCTGGAAATGATCCTTTTAGTACTAAGGAGGTACGGCACAATAATACAACCCTACCTGGGATGCTAGGATTTTCACATAGTTCTGCAAAAACTGAATTAATGGCTTTTTAAATATATATTTGGCCAAAATATATGTCCTATCTTTAATTGGGTATGGGGGAGTATTAATGCAGCCAGAAATATCTATCGTTGAGAAAAATAGATCCTAGATGAGTTAAGAAGTAGCTTTGTGAGAACATGTTTTAAAACATCATCCTGGGGCTTCCCTGGTGGTGCAGTGGTTGAGAGTCCGCCTGCCGATGCAGGGGACGCGGGTTCGTGCCCCGGTCCAGGAAAAGATCCCACATGCCGCGGAGCGGTTGGGCCTGTGAGCCATGGCCGCTTGGCCTGCGCGTCCGGAGTCTGTGCTCCGCCACGGGAGAGGCCACAACGGTGGGGGGCCCGCGTACCGCAAAAAAAAAAAAAAAAAAGTATCACCCTGTACATAAGCAAAATGTTTTGTTTGGCATATGACAGGCTGCATGACCTAATGGCACCCAGAGTAAACATCCTTTTGACATTCATTGTGAATTCGGGTTCCCTCATCCTTGACGTTTTGTACAATGCTTTGATAATTTAAATATCACCTTTAAACTTTCACAATACAATTGTTCAGATAAAGTTTGTATTGATCATAACAATACATATATAAACACTTATATTTCATTGTCTCTTTCTATGTAAGGGTGTCCAGGGCAGATTTTGCATAGTCAAGTTAATAATATTCGTGAATCTGCATGATACTTCTGGTTTATTCTCAGTCTTGGTTCCTTCCACTTTATTAAAACGAATCATAATAAGAAAATGTTTATTTCATAGGGAAAAAAATCCTATCTGTAATTATTGGCACACCATATTGAGTGAGATTAAGCGGTGTTTTATAATTGAATTATGTACAATAAAAATGTGCTGGGAATAATGCTTCTGTGTGTTAAGAATGAAATCATATCTCTAAAATATGTATTTTTAATAAAAGGTCTATCAAGTCATTTCTAAAAAGCAATGTTGCTGATGTTACACATGCTGAAGACACGAGTACAAGTAAATTACGGCAGAAAATGTTTTTCCTTGTCAACGAATTGCTAGACTTCTGGAAGACATGAGCTTTTTTAATGAAAAGACATAAGAATGGTCAATTCTAATACCTAATTCAGCATTCAGCTATGACTTAAGGGACATATAATTAGTATATGAAATTTAAAACATTAAGGTTGATATTACTACTTCTTTATTGTCAAAGTAATTTTTAATTACTCGCTAGAGATCTCAGAATATTACTTTCAACAAGTAAGTGAAAACACACATGATATATCATTTGCCTACTTTAAAATGTGGGATTTAAAATATTTTTTTCATTAATTTATTTATAATTAATTAATTTATTATTGGCTGTGTTGGGTCTTTGTTGCTGCATGGGCTTTCTGTAGTTGAGGCGAGCGGGGGCTACTCTTCATCGCGGTGCGCGGGCTTCTCGTTGCGGTGGCTTCTCTTGTTGTGGAGCACGGGCTCTAGGGTGTGGGGGGCTTCAGTAGTTGTGGCACGCAGGCTCAGTAGTTGTGGCACGTGGGCTCTAGAGTGCAGGCTCAGTAGTTGTGGCACATGGGTTTAGTTGCTCTGCGACATGTGGGATCTTCCCGGACCAGGGATTGAACCCGTGTCCCCTGCATTGGCAGGCGAATTCTTAACCACTGTGCCACTGGGGAAGTCCCTGGGATTTTAACTGAATTGCAATTTCTCATTTTTAAACACATGGTCCTAGCTATCAAAGGTAAAAATCAAATTTCAGCCAGTCAGCATACATAAATGGTCGAGGTGGTATGATACAATAACACAACTCGTAGGTTCCATGAGATCCCCATGCCTGTTAATTTCATAGATTCCCAATGCCTTTTAATAAGTTTTTAGGGACTTCCCTGGTGGTCCAGCGGTTAAGATTCCGCCCTCCCAATGCAGGGGGCCTGGGTTCAATCCCTGATCAGGGAACTAGATCCCACTTGCTGCAACTAAGAGCCCACATACCACAGCTAAAGATCCGGTGCCCAGCAAGGAAGATCCTGCACTCATGAGACAGCAAGGATCCCGCGTGCTGCACCTAAGACCTGGCGCAGCCAAATAAATAAATACTTAAAAAAAAAAAGATTTTAAAGAACAAGAAATGATACAAAATGAATTCAATCATGTGGTAATTCCAACAAAAATTTAAAATTCTACAAACTTACCGTATCTGGTTACTAAACCATATTTTTGTGTGTTTGTTTGTTTTGCTCAATTTAAAATCTCCAAGTCCCCCTGCTTTTGACTTGTAAAAACAGTATTAACTTTGGTCATTTGTTTTAATTGCAAAGCTGGTGAGTGTATTTACCTTGTCAAAGAGAATTATCCAAAATTTGAGTTTCCTTAATTCATGCTAGAGAATTATCTAACAAGGTTGCCTGAGTCTGAGGGTCACCTGATTTTCTCTGGGAGTGTAACTTTGTTTTACTTAGAATTCGTGCTTGACTAGAGCCCAGGCATTGGACAACTCTGAAAAGTTGGAAGTTAACTTTAAAAACTAAGGTGTGATAACATTCTTTTCTGTCCAGTAGAAAATTTAACTCTAAAAATTACATATTCATTGAGCCAAAGGATTAATCAAGCTTGTAATTTCCTAATCTTATTTCACCATTCTTGTTTCAAGGGCTGTACACAAGCCCAGTTCCTCTCATCTTTTTTGAACTAGCTTTGCCATCCTGCTGGTTCCCTCATTGTTAAGTTAAATAAGACATTGAGAGGTGCTCACTATTTATTGGTGAGAATTAGGTTTCTTTTAATATTTTGAGAATTATGATTTAATAACCTAATGGCTTTTAGAAATAAAATAAGTAGAAATATAAGCAGAAAAAGAAGCAGAAGGAGGAGAAGAGGGGGAGAAAGAATTAGGTATTTATCTCTGAGATTATTCTGGATGGTGCATTCATTCCAGTTGTTGTGATAAAATATTATAAATCTTTTAATCAATAAACTGAAATTGTGCTGTCCAAGAATAACTGCTTTCTTTCTCTTTTTTAAGGTATAATCCAGAATTGGAGCACATACTTAGAGAGTAGACTTGTATTAAATCAAGTAATATCTGATATAAAACTTTGTGGGAAAGAGGCTTTTTATTCCTTATTCAATCCAACTCTTACTATATTGGACAGGTTCTGTTGAATCCTTTCCTGTCAAAAATTTTAGTGAGTTTTACTGTGTATGTATGTTTGTACATGTATGTATATTTTGTGATTACATTTAAGATGTTGATTGCCCACAGAAAGGCTTTATGGATAAGAAGAAAAGTTTTCAAATGATGTTTAAAATTGCATTGCTCATCAAATCAAAAGAAAAAAGACACCAAATGTTGGAGCTTAAAGACAGGAATGCTTTGATATTAAACCTAGAGAACTTTGGTTAAATTCTTTCTACACTAGGTATGAATGACACCATACCTCCCTGAAATTAGTATTGAAAAAAAAGGCACACACACACACACACACACACACACACACATGCAAGCACGCATATATATATTTCCTCATTGAGGATCTCTTATATAAAAAAGGTCTGCATATAAAAGACAGTCCAGAGACATCTTTGAAGGTTCTCTTTCAAAGCAGCTTCACTTTCTCATGTGTCTGGGGATTTCTGTTATTAATTGAAGTTAATTTTCTAGGATATCAGTTTGCCATGCACGTGGGAAAGATTGATAGCCTCTTCGATTCTCAAGAGCGTTGAAAATGACACTGTTCCATCACCGGGTGCCTTCACTTTTATCATCACAAATCAAATTATAAACATCGGGGCAACCTTGCTGGAATCTGGCTTCGGGAGATTTCCATAAGATTAATTAGGCGGCCAAAGCAAAGATGGTAAAATAGAAAGGGGGAGGGGTGGAGGGAGGAGGGAGAGTGGAACCATTCATTCCTCACAGAATGGAAAGTCAATTCAACAATGGGTAATTAGCGTGGGCCACAGATTCTCAAAGGCACTGAGGACACTGGACTCTTTCTCGCACTCTGATGTTTAGTGCTGTATTGTGGACCCCTCATTTAATTAGTGCACTTTGATACCCACAGGAGTTTGAGGCTCCAGGGCATGCTAAACACAGACTGACACCAGCAAGCTTCTGCCTCCTTCCACTCTAATTAGAGACACAATGAGCTGCAAAGACAATGTTTTACTCCAAGATTTCTTCTGCAGATACCTCTGGCAGGAAACAATCGTTTATTTTGTGTCTATATTGGTATTCAGATTAAATTGTTAGCATGCAAAAGATGAGCTAAGGGCACATATCTATTAAAAATGCTTAGCAGGGTTCAAAAATTATGGAAGCAATTTGTGAGAAAAAATGTATTTTCCCTTTTGGAAACTATTTTCTGCTGGTCTAATTAAAATAAACTTTACACCAAAATGCAGGTTGCATTCTAAAATAAATATCAGTACTTTCTTAAAATAGCCATAAGTTCTATGCCTTAAACAAATGGTTCTAAAATTATCTAAAAGGGAGAGGGAGGAAAAAGAGGGGAAACGCCTCTCCTCCTCTGACTTCAACTGCATTGAAATAAGTAGCCAGCACGGGGAAAATGACAGAGGTCATTTTTACAGGAAGATTGCTAATCTGTCTAGGGCTCTTTAAAGAAAGCCCTGAAACATTTCTCAGTGCCAAGTTAAAAAAAAATTTATAATGTTAGTTTTGATGGACAGTTCCATGCTGATTGGAAGAATATAAATGTCCCAAGGGAGACTGCATATTGAAAATTAATCTCAGCATACACAAAATACTGGTATGTGTTTCTTTAACTATACACAGTAAATTCAGTGCCCCTAAAATTTAAACATAAGACAAATATTTCTCTGTGGTATTGTTGTCTCTATATTTCTATAACACAAAACCAGCTTGTAAAATAAAATGTTGCAAAGCACGGTCAACCAAAATTAATCCGTGCTGTTACCTCCTTATGTACCTATATGTCCACCCAGCTACTTACCTGTCTACCAATCTGTATCTAACTTTTGAGAAAATGAAGCCAAAAAGCCTCAAATGAAAAAAAACCAAAAATCCATTCTGAGATTGTCTCCACAAAACGAATACGTCTTAACTAACTTTCGATGCCCTTTGACACCAAAAATCTCCCCCCGCCCCGCATGCCCTGTATTATTCATTACGAAATCAGAAAGGAAAGACATTGTTTTTGTAGGAAAGTGGCTTGTCCTGTTGCTCAGAGTTACCCTGACACTTTCCACAGATATTTTTTCAAGCCCCATTCTGAATTTGCGTCTATGTAAGGATCGGTGCAAGGATTATTAAATAGGTTTCATCTACAGTGCCGAACCCAGTAGATTGTGAGGATTTCCTGGGAGGACAATTTTAAGAAAGATTGTGTATTAGTGGGAAAGAATGCCATGGTTATTTACCAATGCCTTTCCTTGGTTTGCTTTGGGGTGAAGTGAGAGTCAGAGAACACAGGAGTGGTGAGATCAGCTCCATGATTTTGTCAGCTCTGCACTGGACTGAAGAGTCAAAGGTTTAGACCTAATGTGCCCACTGTGCCAGTTACCTCGAGTTCTTTTACAGTGCATAGAATTCGTGCCCAAATCTAGGAATCTAGTGGAGCCTGTCCTACCTATGTGCCTCTCTGGATAGACTCATGGCATTTTAGATTCCATTTCTTAAAACTACAATCTCCTTTGGGCATTCTGGCAGGTTATGGTCTGTCATTAATATACACTAACCTTGCCTGTGAATAGTGGACATGTCCCACATCTGACTTGAATCTCAAAGTGAGACATCTAGGCCAACAGACTTTGATAATGGTCTCAATGCGTTATTGATGAACTTTTCCATCTGAAAATGCCCTTTTATGTTTGAGAAGTTCAAATAGTTCTAAGTTAGTCACTAAGAAGCCATCGCCCTGCTCAATGTCCTCTCATGGTTTTCGTTGGTATTCAGAAAATGACAAGAGTATGCTGCCCAAGTGTGGGGAAAAGACTATACCTACGAAAGCAATATTAAAAACTCACAATTAAGCCTAAATTAAAGAAAACTTTCTTGTCTGTTTTAACCAAGTAGATATTTTCCAAGCACTCAATGACTATGCTCCTATTAAGCATTTTATATTTTAGAAAGTGATGTACCTATACTTTTTGGGAGAGAATTAGCAGTAACAGGTACTATATAACTGTTAGTACTAATACTTTAGTTAGCACCACTTGAAAGCAGAATCCTGTCTCCCAAAGGAAACCTATTCCCCATCTAAGTCACTGAAGTAACCGCTGAATAATTAGCTAGCAATACCTTACATATTAATGTTTCAAATCATCCATCACTCGAAATCCTGTATTCAGCCTCAGCACACTTTCCTAAAAAAAGATTCATGCTTCCAGCTAAAAAAGCAGGGGATTCTTTCAGATATAACAGAAGACAGTGTGCTCAACGAGAGACAATCAGTCCCATTTTGAATAGTTTACAAATGGTTAATATGCTTTCATACTTTCTGTATGTCCTATTGAAAATCATCTCATCTATTATTGACATGCACTAGATTATAGGTGCTTATGGGAAACTATTTATTTTTTAAAGCAACAGACTAAGGAGGAGTTCCTTGAATCTGCAACAGCCATAGAAGAGTTGAACTTCATTGGTCAAAAAGGTGGGTAGTATTCTCAAACCACCTATTTGCAGAGTAGAATTACCTTACATAGAGTTGTATTTAGACATCCCTGAAGGTAGACGAATGTTAAATGCCATGTAGCATTTGGTTAAATGTGACAGCATGGGGCACCACGCTATGACATTATTTTAGATTACAGGCTATGCCAAAAGCCATTTAACAGCACTATCAGGAAGAAGTGAAGGGACCCCAATGAAAGGTTTCTCTGCTCATCATACCTGCCTTTTAAAGTTTCCCTTGTTTCCATCAGCCTATTTTCTTCCTGTTCTTCTCTATCTTCCCTTTTCATTTAGAAATTCATTTCATTCCCTCCTGTATTCAATGATGCTCCTTGCTTCAGGGGCCCTTTATAGTAATTTATTCCATATGCTTATTATCCTTTGTGTAAAAGAGTTTTGCCTTCTTTTTTCCTTGTTCCCAACTTTCTAATTTTCAGATCATATCTACTCACTTCTCTGGTCTTGAAACATAAAGAGTTTGCTTGGATCAATTTTATCAATCCACCTTATAATTTTTAAAACTTCAGTTGGGTTACATGAAGTCTTTCCTTTTCCACTGAGAATTTGCTCAACTTTCCCCATCTTTTCACATAACTTAATCGTCGAGATCTGGTATCATTCATATACTTGCTCCACACTGTTCCCCTGAAGAGCAATTAAACCTTGCAAAGGTTTGGTGACCAGCACTGTTTAAATTATATAAGGCAAGGACTAGAAAAGTTCTATCAATAGCAATACTATAATGCCTTCAGTTGATAAAAGACCTGACTGCCTCAATTTATATTTACTATTACTAAAAAATATTATATCACACACTTCAGTAAACATTTATTATCTATCACTTGACAATTAGAGGAGTGGTGTGTGTGTGTGTGTGTGCGCGCGCGCGCGTGTGTGTGTGTGTGTGTGTGTGTGTGTTTTAATAATCCAGTTAACCCCAAAACAGACAAACTTTTTTTGTAAAACACATCAATGCCCAGATTTCTATTAGGGTCATGCCCACACAGTTTGGAAGGCTGGTTTAATAAAATCACATTAACTCATCTCCCAGAAGGCTTATTCAAGCTTCCCCTGCCCCATTAGATAGTATTGGTACATTTTAAGTAAATAGATATTTCTTTTTCCACAAAACTTCCCGCCTCTACCAATGAGTCTGTTTATTTCCAAATGGTAAAAAAGAGGGATATTAATGCACAAGGAAGACAAGTAAACAAGAAATATGCCCTCAAAGCTACCTTTAGATAAGGCACTTCTAAGGTTTTTTTTTAAATCATTTACTACGAGTCGTCCCTCAGTATCTGTGGAGGATTGGTTCCAGGACCACCGCCCCACCCATACGAAAAGCCATGGATGTTCAAGTCCCTTATGTAACATGGTGTAGTATTACATTTTGCCCTCTTATTCAGCGGGTTCCGCATCTGCAGATTCAGCCAATCGCGGATCTACCGACCCCAGCGTCAACTGCATTCAGCAATATCCATAGAGTGGTTCGCTGCCTATGGAAGTCTAAATTGTTGTGTATTTTTACAGGGTAATTATTCATTCATTGAATTGATGTTTATTGAGTACTTACTATATACCATGCACTATTCTAAATACCAGGAATGTAAAATAAACAACACAACATATACACAGAAAAATCAAAGAAGGAAGAAAGCAAATGGCAGGACTTCCCTGGTCGTCCAGTGGCTAAGACTCCGTGCTCCCAACGCAGGGAGCCCGGGTTGCATCCCTGGTCAGGGAACTAGATCCCACATGTCGAGAGGAAGATCCCATACGTGGCAAGGAAGATCCAGCGCAGCCAAATAAATAAATAAATAAATATTAGAAACAAAAAAGAAAGAAAGAAAAAGCAAATGGCAAATGCTAGAAGAGACGTAAATGGCAATGGGGTACCTGAATGACTGGTAGTAGTTGAACACAGGCACTCTTTGGGGAGCTAATGTTCCAGCCGAGCCCTTGACAAGGCTGATCAAAAACGTTGCTTGACATAACCGATGCTGGGATTGACTTAGGACAGTGAGACCGTTTATTTGTGAGAACTTCCAGCACTATAACTTGTTTACTCTGCGTCAGTCCCAGATCCCCACCCCTCCTCCATGTGCCTGACAACAAACATTTCCTGCCTGCTCTTTTCCTGTTATTTCAATTATTTATTATTTTTTTAGAAGATGTTGGGGGTAGGAATTTATTAATTTATTTTTGCTGTGTTGGGTCTTCATTTCTGTGCGAGGGCTTTCTCTAGTTGCGGCAAACGGGGGCCACTCTTCATCGCGGTGAGCGGGCCTCTCACTATCGCGGCCTCTCTTGTTGCGGAGCACAGGCTCCAGATGTGCAGGCTCAGTAGTTTTGGCTCACGGGCCTAGTTGTTCCGCGGCATGCGGATCCTCCCAGACCAGGGCTCGAACTCGTGTCCCCTGCATTAGCAGGCAGATTCTCAACCACTGCGCCACCAGGGAAGCCCTATTGCAATTATTTAAAGCAGTTTGTTAAGTTTCAAGACAGTTCCCCACTCCTCCACCATCTTGCACTTGCCCCCCTGCCCTCACCCATACTATCACCCCAGCCCCGCCCACAAAGCAGTTTTTAACAAGTCCCTCCTTCCCTCCCCAGCCACTGGCCGCGGCATATCAGAGCTTTGTTCCTCCATTCCTTCCCTGAAACAATTCTGGCTAACACTAGGCGTTTCCTCCTGCTGCAATAGTCCCTCTTAATAAAGTCATTCCTTACTGAAAAAATAAAAGTAAATAAATAAAATCATTTACTACTTACACATTTAATTGAATACCAGTTTTGACTTATAATAAATATTGAAATGAAGTCTTAAAAGTATTGGATGATGGAAGCTTTAAAAACATCTTTGTTAATGGTGGATTCTTTCTCAAAAAGAAGAATAGTGCTTATTTTTAAAAGCCTTGCTATGGCCTTTACTTAGTACGAATTAGGTGACTTGGGAAAAACTAGTTCTCTGATAATAACTGCATTTACTTAAAAATTGTTCAAATGAAGTTAAATTATAAAATGATTATTTTTAAAGACAATGAAAAAAGCCTTTTAGAGGTTTTTCTACACCCAGATGTCTACAAATTGCTTGTATGTAATATCCAGTTTTAAAGCTCTGAATGAATATGGATGGAGGGCAGTGTGCAAACTGCCCAGATCTCATATTATCTTAATGACTCAGCAGCAATTCTCACCCACCTCACTGTCCTGTACTTTCTGAAACACCACTTTGATGTTCACCATTCTCCATATAGAGACAAGGGACCCCACATAAGAAATTTCAGCACAGACATTCTTTTGACTAATACCCACCACTGAAATGACTGTATTTTTAACTTAAGAACAAAATGATGGGTAGTTTTGGTGATGGGGTCAAAGAAACACCGTTATTTTTCTTAGACCAGTGGTTCTCAACTCATGCTGCATATTAATATCACCTGGGAAGCTTTAAAACATGCCAATCTCCAAGTCTAACCCCAGGCCAATTAAGTCAGTCCATGGGCTTTGGAGTTGATGTTTTTAAGCCAGAGTGATACTAACGGGCAATCAGAGTTGAGATGCATTTATTTAAACCAATAGTTCTCACCTGGGTCAGGGTGCGCATTGTAATCACTAGACGGTATCTTCCAGAACGCCCGGAATGTGGGGCGGGAGTGTCGGGGACAGTATTTTCAACAGTCCCTGCAGATTGTATTGCCATTCTTGTTTATCCAAAGTAGAATCTGAATGATATATCTATGTGTATTTTTATAGAACTCACCACATGATTCTGATGTGCCCTTCACTCACATTTGAGAATCACATACTTGGGTTATTTGTCCAAGCACATATGTATTAATAGAGTCAAAGCAGCAAATTAAGTGGTTCTAAGAGCTGCAGTTGTATCTGGCAGACTAATCCTGAACTCAACATTTCTGAAATGTGCCAGAGGATACCCCCAAATTCTTATTCATCACTGGGAGATGTGCTACACTAACATGTTTCTCAAGGTGTTTTCTTTAGAACAAAATCTTGTGGAGGGATAATGGTTATGTCTTTGCCGAAAAAAATACATGTTTGGAGGGGCAGGGGCAGTTCTTTGATCTAATAAGATTGGGAGATGCGGTTTCAAGCAGTACTAAATAGATTTCTTTAAAGCATAATTTATGAGAGCCTTGAATGTACTGCTATACACTGGGAATTTTCTAGAGCAGTGCTCCTCAAACTTAATGTACATACAAACCTATCTGGTGGCATAGTAGAAAGAATACTTGTTAGGACTCTTGCCACTGCTAATAATTAGTCAAAACAGAAAAGAAGGGGTCATGAAAGAAACTAGTATTTCTTGATTGACTACCATTAAATAATTTAATGTGGTTAACACATCTATGAGATAGGTGATGTTTTCCTATTTTACAGGTGAGGAAACTGAGGTTGAAAGAGATGAAATAAGTTGCCCCAAATCATAGAATTATTAAACTCAAGCTATGATTCTGAATCCAGGTTCATCTTATTTCCAAACCTGTGCTCTTTTCACCAAATCTTCTTTTATCCCTTCCCCTTCCTTTTTAAAATAAGGTATAGTTTTCATACAGTAAAATGAATAAATCCTAAGTGTATAGCTTGGAAATTTTTAATATATATTTATACTCAAGTAACCATCACTCAGAGCAAATTAGTATATTTCCATTCCCCAGAAAATTTCTTCATACTCCTTCCCAGATAATGATCCCCCCTCCCAGAGGAAGCTCTATCCTGATTTCTATTACCATTGGTTAGTTTTTGCCTATTCTTGGACTTCATACAAATGGAAATATACTTTTATGTACTCATTTATGTCTGTCTTCTTTCACTAAATACAATTGTTTTGAGATTCATCCATATCATTGTGTGTATATGTGGTTTGTTCATTCTTTCTCCTATTGGTAGACATTTACACTGTTGCCAGTTTTTTGCCTATGCTGAATAGAGTCTCTATGAATATTCTTGTACAATTTTTTAAAGATATAAACACTCATTCCTTTGGGAGGTCTACATAGCAATGGAGTTGCTGTATCATAGAGTAGGCATGTATCAAGCTTTATTAAAACCTCTCAAGCACCAAAAGTAGTGGTGCCAGTTTACAAAGTCGTTGTACCATCAGCAATGAATGGCAGCTCCAATTATTTACTTTTTGCCTCCTCTTATTTCTTGACTGTCTTTTTATCCATTTCTTCCTAGATATGCAAAATCAAGAAAAGTGTAATCCTTCTAAAAGACTATCTTGGAATAGTGTGCAAAATTAATGGAAAAGGGCTTCCCTGGTGGTGCAGTGGTTGGGAGCCCGCCTGCCGCTGCAGGGGACACGGGTTCGTGCCCCGGTCCGGGAAGATCCCACATGCCGCGGAGCGTCTGGGCCCGTGAGCCATGGCCGCTGAGCCTGTGCGTCCAGAGCCTGTGCTCCGCAACGGGAGAGGCCACAACAGTGAGAGGCCGCATACCGCAAAAAAAAAAAAAAAAAAAATTAATGGAAAAAAAAATTCCCTTGACAACTGGATGGGGCCCCACCCTACCCAATTTTAATAGGGTGATCTTTCAAACAGTGAAATGACCATCATAGAACCCAGAATAAGGGCTGAACATGGCTATTGATAAGAAAAAGACAAAAAGGAATATGAACAGACAAGATGCCTTAGAAGGAAAAGGAGGAATAAGCAGGGGAAAGCAGGAGGCATCAAAGACAAATGCAAATGTGGATAGAACAATAAAGGCAGGTTGCAAGGTGACTGGGATCCACAGCAGGTGAATGCCTGAAAGCCTTGATTGGCAGGCAGACACTGAACAAAGAAAGAGTGGCTGCCAGGGAGCCGTCAGGAATTGCCTACTCTGAATGGGTTCTGTTTAAAAATCAACATGGAATCATACTTTTATATAAGTTTTTCCTAAGAAGAATCACATTTCCCTCCCTCACTTACTAAGAGACTAATGTGATTTTTAGCCCTCGCTTTTGTTCATCAGTCACTCTCTTTCATTCATCAACCTGGTTTGGTGCAGGTGCATAATTTACTCGGTCCTTTTCCCCTATGTGTGCTGAACTCAGATGCAGCCTCATTTTGGTTTTGCCTCCTGCAGTGTTACCTCAGTGCTGTGGCGTCTCTTTATGTAACATGCTTCTGTTTCTAGGCCAAACATTCAACAACTTCCCTCAGTCAATTCCAAGAGCTCAGCGGTATCATCTAAATTTGGAGCTCTAAACCAGTCTCCCCAGGCTAAAATTAATCACAAATCCCCAAAAAAGCATTTTAAAGACACTCACAGCTTCAGCCTAAAAGTAGCTCTTTGAATGACTAAAAAATAAATAATACTCTGCTGTACTTATTGATTCCTATTCTTGTCTGTTAGCTCAATTTGGTCATGGATATTGGTATGGTCAGGCCATTCAAGATGGCTGTTCTCTTGCTCTCTGTCCATCCTCTTCTCAACCAGGACCTGCTTCACTCACATGAGTATCCAATTCTCTTAATTACAGGGCTTAATCAGAACTGCTTTCGTGCTTGTCCCCCGCCCAGTCGCTGGTTTCCCCGGTAACTTATGAGCCAACCTGAAGTCAATTCCCCCTATAAATGGTAGCCTTCTTCTCCTTCAGGTAGCCAAGTTTTTTCCTGTGTCCTGCCTGCTGTCTGCTAAACATCGTCGCTCCAGGACTTCTGACTTGTAAGTTTCCCTATTCAATAAGTCCTTGATGTCCCTGTCACTGCTTCTGGGCTCTTTCTTTGGTCTTGCCGCTGGGCAATTACAAGCCTGCAGGCCTGAGGGGTGCAGCCCAACAATGTGATTTTACACTTGTGGAAAGTTTGCTGTATATGGTGATATTGAATTTAGACCCAGCTTGCTATGCTCAGCTCTCCCATTTGCCCAAGGAATTCTTAAAAACCCATTTATGAGACTAGAGCCTAATGGGCAACAACTGTACTAAACTTTTTCTAGCCACCACCACATTAGAAGTGATCATTCATGTAAGGGTACATAGAAGATAGACCTTGCCGTCTGAATATCCTTCTTAGAGTACTTACCATTTGGAGATGCATGACCAAAAAATACAACTGATTGGCCAATAGCAGGGTGATTTATTTAATCTGTTCATCTCTCTTATGTTTTATGCATTGCTGAGTAGCAAACTTCAGATGGACATGTGAAATACATGAAGCATTATAAACCAATGGCCCAGAGTGTATATGATTGTTTAGTTCTAGGTTGCTATCCATATCAGGTAATTAAAATTTTTTCAAAGGACTGATTTTTGAAAAGCATGTTTTAAATCAGAAGGCTGTCTTGCTCAAAGTTGCTAAATTTTTTACTTATTTTCATTAAAAGTTATACAGGGTTTCTGTCTCTTTAGATATTTCATAATTGTTTAAAATTAACCCAATCAGAACAGAAAGCAGGTGATAGGTTTTACTGGTTCTGTGGAGATTAAATAAGAATTTTACCAACTGTTTTTTTTTTTCTTTCGTCAAATATCAACCAAGGGTAAATAAAACAGGAAATAACGTAGGAAAGCTATATGTGGCATATAAATGTATGACAAAGGATATCAACAAAATTTTGGAAAAGTCATCTAAATTTTTTATAGTTCTAAAAAATATCCAACTATTCTAAAAGGAAAAATAAAAACAATATAAAGACAGTAATGGAGAAAGCAGCACCTGCTTTTTTACGTAAGAACAATCCCCATAGTTTCATAAACTATACACTGGAGTCACAGTCCTCACATTCTATGTATTTTAGTTTTATATTTAAAAACTCACTCATATAAGAACTAAGAAAAGATCAGTTATCACCCACTGCATAATACCTTAAAAATTCTACATCTTTACCTTTTCACTTTTGCATTGTATGTCCACTTGTTACAATTTATGACTACCAATTAATATAGATGCAAGAAATGCATATACTGTCAAAATTGCTAACTTTATAACTTTTTTCTCTACAATTTTCTATTTGAAATAAGTGAATCAAAGACCTTTTTCTTTTTTATCCTATTGTTTTTTTCTCTAAAAGCCACTCAGCTCTTAATAAAAAGAAATAGTAAGTACTAGCTGTAAAATAATCTGTCAATCAATCAGGCACTTACACTTTGGGCAGACCACTCATGGAGCTTTAGAAAAGATTTTTTAAAAACACAAATAAAGGAAAATCACAAATGTGGATTGGAAAATTCCATTTTATATTGATTTTATTACTAGAATTTGGAAAGAAACCTTGTGACTGTATTAAGCTAATGTTGTAATGGGTGAAATGAAAGAGACAATTTAGAACCTTGGGCAGTTGATCATGGAAAAATTGTTCCCCTGAGCCCTTCATTCAAGTACCTGGGAGAAGGAGAGCATCCCCTTCTACTTAATTGGTCCCTGTAAATCTCTTGGTTAGTTTTTGGTGTTTTACTGTATTGTCTATAATGGGGAAGATGAGATGAGGGAATCAAATCCCCAGGAATGAAATAGAAGGTGCTATGCTACCTGCCTTCTTTTGCGAAGCTAATTGCAAATAATAATGACTTGGGTAAAGATTTTAGATCATCTGGTATGTACAATAAAATATTTCAAAATTCTATCCTGCTTTTCCTTTTTAAGATAAAGTTTGTGGATATAAGTAAACTTTCAGGTTTTTCAAGAAATTTTTTAGGGAGGCTACTCTACCTTCTAACAGCATGGTCTCTAAAATTGTGTGCATCAAATAACATCCTCAAACACTGCGTTTTTATCTAACTGCCAGAAGTATTTGCCCAAATAATTTGTGTTTGCAAATTTAGAGCCTGGGTTAAGACCATTTGCAAAAATTGGCCCTGGAAATGTCAAGTACACAGAGCCTTTATATAGCATCATAAATATTAAAAGGTAGAAAACCTAGATCATTAAGTTCCAGAGAAGTAATACACCATATGTACCCATCTGACACTCAGAAGAACAAGAAGCTTCAAATCTTTGGGGGAGGGAGTCCTTAGAGCTTCAACTTTAAAATTCCCCACCTTAAGCACAATTTATAACATGCTGTCACACATTCTTGGGTTCAAAGATAAATCAAGTGCATTTTTTCCTTTTTAAAAATGGATATTTTGTTTTCCATTGGCCTGTTGCCATGTTTAATTGGACACAGCCTGAAAGGGAGGCTGATCTCCAGGGGTCCCTCGTTTTGGCCTGTGAGGAATGGGTGTGATAAGTGTTTACAGTACAGTTCTGACTGCAGCAAGTCCAAATGGCCATTGCTTCCTATTACCTAGTTTAAAAATATACAGTTGAGAGGTAAAACCTGGATAGTCTGAGGTGCTTAGAAAAGGAGAAAATTGGGTTTCATGACATTTTTGCAGCAAACAGGATTCAGAACATAATGGTTAACAGCAACTAACCCATAAGATTCTAGATGAGACTCCAATTCTAGATTCTATATGAGAAAGAGCAGTTTTGCTGAACAATTTCAGAAAGAAAAATCCCATAGGCCCCTTTTTTACTGAAGGGTAAATTTAAAAAATAATGAGATAGTATTCTTAATACTATGCCTTAGAGTTAACAAAATGTTTTCCCACAAACTATCTAAACTTGATCATTATAACATAGTGGATGGTTTGCCTTATTATTCTTATTTGCACATTGAGAACACTGGAAGCCAAAGAACTAAAGGATTTCACAAAATACTATGCCATTAATAAGTTACATGTTCATTATTCTAACACATGAGATTTAATTCCAAAGTTTAGGACATACTAAGTACCTAAAACTATTTTAATTTATTTTAATTATGAAAACTGTCTCCAAGTATATTGGAAACTATTGGAAATCTCACAAGCTTGTGTAAAAGGGAAGTTTATATTTTTAGACTTTAGTGTTTCTGACCAAATAAACAGTGATACAGCTTTTTAGATTTTGACTTTATTTTTCGAATCGCTTTTACTTATGCAATGTTTTATATTTCGATGTGACCACAAGGTGGGGAGGGTTCACTGTGTGAACTTAAATTTCTCCATCAATTATTTTCTATGGTTTCTTAACAATGGAATGGGGCTATTCTTCAACTTGAGAATTTAAAACTTGTTGGTGTGGTATTATTTGGGCTACATTATGACCTGGGCATAAAATATGCCATTCCTGGTGTACTCGGTTGAGTAACATTATCTGAATGCAATTCAAGACTAAGAAATAGATCAAGGGATAATTGTTCAAAGGTGGCTTTGCACTTAATTCTTTCTGGGACTATTAGGGTCAAACTCTCTGATCTACTGATCTGACTCTCTGATTCTGATCACTGGCTTGACCGTAAGCTTGGCTGCAATGTCCTATCACATCTTAATTTAAAAAATAAAAATAAAAAGATTTGGGAATTTAAGGAGGGAATGAGTCCAGGATTCCACCTTTCATCCTATACCTCTGTATTAGTTTGCTAGGGCTGTCATAATGAAGCACCACAGACTTAGGTTGAACAACAAATTTATTTTCTCATAATACTGGAGGCTAGAAATCTGAGATAAGGTGCCGGCAAGGTTGGGGTTTTTTTGAGGCTTTTTCCCTTTCCTTGCAGATTAATGTCTTCTCCCCATGTGTGTTGGTGTTCTAATCCCCTCTTCTTATAAGTACACCAGTCCTATGGATTAGGGCTCACCCTCTGAAGACCCCATCTCTAAATACAGTCATGTTGTGAGATACTGGGAGTTAGGACTTCAGCATATGAACTTTGAAAGGACATGATTAGCCCATAGCAACCTCTCACTTCTTCACTATCACTTCCTGTGAAGGAAGAGTTGCTTACCTGGTTGCTCAGCTCTGCCACTGATGAAACCACTTTGCTAGGTGGCATCAGAGGGTGGTAGGAGGCCATGCTTGTGGGTGTGGTTCTTCAACATCTTCTCTACTTTCTTTCTTGTACTCACACCAACAAAGTGGCATGACCCTAAAGTGCTTCTTTTTCTGATTCCTCCTGTGTGGTCAGAGAAGAAAAGGACAAAAGAAAGACAAAAACATTATAATGTTCCACGTTGCCAAGCAAAAATCACAAAATCTAAGCTTTTGTTAAAAATATGTCCACATTAAAAAAAAAAAAAAGAATAAACCTCTTGGCTCCACGTACCCCCTCTAGCTTCTGTGATGGCTCTCCCTGTCACGTCCCAGACACAATTCTGACGTCTCCACTTTTTTACCTCTCCTTCGTTCTTCCTGGTACTGCATCTGGTTCACTCTTCCATCAGTTCAATAACACTGTTCTCTTGAAGGTCACCACAGAGTTCTCTAAAACCACATCCAGCCCACAATCTTCTTATCTTCCTCATTGAACTTCACATTGCAGTCTTTTCCTTCTCCAATCCATTCTCAAATCCACTTTGTAGCTCCATATAGTTTTGAGATTTCTGTAACTTCCTGGTGGGTTTTTAAAAATTATTATATGTTGACATTTTACGTTGTCTTTTTCCTTAAATTCTACTTTGCCAGATGTCAAAATGACTAAACCAGTTTATTTAGCTATTGTTTGGCTGGCATATATTTTCCCAAGACTTTAATATAAATTGTTCTCTATGGTTTTGTTTAACATTCCTTTGAAGATAATCCCTCTTTTTTCTCTAGGTGATTTTTTTTTTTTTTTTTTTTTGCGGTATGCGGGCCTCTCACTGTCGTGGCCTCTCCCGTTGCGGAGCACAGGCTCCAGACGCGCAGGCTCAGCGGCCATGGCTCACGGGCCCAGCCGCTACGCGGCATGTGGGATCTTCCGGGACCGGGGCACGAACCCACGTCCCTGCATCGGCAGGCAGACTCTCAACCACTGTGCCACCAGGGAAGCCCCGTCTAGGTGATTTTTATGTGCCATTAGTTTCTGCCATTTCACTATGATGAATTATAATTTGTAGTTTTTTCAATTTACTCTCCTTGGAATTTGTTGGGCTATCTGCTTCCCTAAATTGGTATAAATATAAATATATATATACATATTTGTATATATATGTATATATATATTTGAGTCTATATATATAACATATATATGCCAATATATAAACCTATATATTTCTCACTTCATCCTTCGTGTCTCTCAACCACTCTTTAATATTTTCTACTTCTGTCTTTCTCTGCCACATTCTGGGTAATTTCTTCATCTGTATCTTCCATTTGCTAATTTTCTTTTTAACAATCTATTGCTAAAATGCTATTCCTGCCCATTAATTTTTTCATTCAAATACTTGTATTTTTTTCCTCTTTAGAAGTTCTATTCATTTCTTTGCCAGATAATTTTCTTTTTTCTTGATTTCAGCCATGTGTCTAATACCTTTTATATATGCTTGTACTTTGTTTTCTGGTTATTCTTATTTCTGAAGGCTTGGAATTTTATTTAGCTGCCTCTTTGTTTCTGTTCTGTTTTGCTCATGGTATCTTATTTCCTTGTTTGTTTTATAGATTTTGACTGAAAGCTTATTTTTTTTTATTGAAGTATAGTTGATTTACAATATTGTGCTTTAGGTGTACAGCAAAGTGATTCATATACACATATATATTTAAGATTATTTTCCATTACAGGTTATTACAAGATATTGAATATTATTCCCTGTGTTACACAGTAAATCCTTATTGCTTATCTACTTTACATATGGTAGTTTGTATCTGTTAATCCCATACTCCTAATTTATCCCCTAAGTTTGTTTTCTATCTGTGAGTCTGTTTCTGTTTTGTATATAGATTCATTTGTATTATTTTTAGATTCCACAAATAAGTAAAAACATATAGTATTTGTCTTTCTCTGTCTGACTTACTTCACTTAGTATGATATTCTCCAGGTCCATTCATGTTGTTGCAAATTGCAATATTTCATTCTTTTTTATGGCTAAGTAATGAGATATATATATATACACCACATCTTCTTAAACCAATTATCTATTGATGGGTATTTGGGTTGTTTCCATGTCTTGGCTATTGTAAATAGAGCTGCTATGAACATTGGGGCGCATGTATTGATATCTTTTCAAATTACAGTTTTTGTCTTTGCTGGGTATATGCCCAGGAGTGGGATTTCTGGAGCTCTATGTTCAGCTTTTTAAGGAACCTTCATACTGTTCTCCATAGCAGCTATACCAATTTAACATTTCAACCAAAAGTGTAGGAGGGTTCCCTTTTCTCCACACCCTCTCCAGCATTTATTATTTGTAGACTTTTTGATGATAGTCATTCTGACTGGTGTGAGGTGATACCTTATTGTAGTTTCAATTTACATTTCTCTAATAATTAGTGATGTTGAACATTTTTTAATGCGCCTGTTGGCCGTCTGTATGTCTTCTTTGGAGACACATCTTTTTAGATCTTCTGCCCATTTTTTGATGGGGTTGTTTGTTTTCTGACATTGAGCTATATGAGCTGCTTGTATATTTTGGAAATTAAATCACTGTCGTTCACATCATTTGAAAATATTTTCTCCCATTCTGTAGGTTGTCTCTTTGTTGATGGTTTCCTTTGTGCAAAAGTTTTTAAGTTCTATTAGGTCCCATTTGTTTGTTTTTGCTTTTATTTCTTTTTGCCTTGGGAGACTGATCTAAGAAAATATTGCTGCAATTTATGTCTGAAAATGTTTTGCCTATGTTTTCTCCTAGGAGTCTTATGGTGTCATGTCTTATATTTAGGTCTTTAAACCATTTTGAGGTTATTTTTGTATATGAGGTTATTTTTGTATATGGTGTGAGAGAGTGTTCTAATTTTATTGATTTACATGAGGCTGTCCAGCTTTCCTAGCACCACTTGCTGAAGAGACTGTCTTTTCTCCATTTTATATGCTTATCTCCTTTGTCATAGATTAATTGACTGAAGGTGTATGGGTTTATTTCTGAGCTCTCTATTCTGTTCCAGATGTCTGTTTTTGTGCCAATACCATGCTGTTTGATTACTGTAGCTTTGTAGTATTGTCTAAAGTCTGGGAAGGTTATACCTCCAGATTTGCTCTTTTTTCTCAGGATTGCTTTGGCAATTCTTGGTCTTTTGTGGTTCCATATAAATCTTAGGATTATTGGTTCTAGTTCCATAAAAAAAGTCATAGATTTTTTTTTTTTTTTTTTGCGGTACATGGGCCTCTCCTGCTGTGGAGCACAGGCTCCGGACGCGCAGGCTCAGCGGCCATGGCTCACGGGCCCAGACGCTCCGTGGCATGTGGGATCTTCCTGGACCGGGGCATGAACCCACGTCCCCTGCATCGGCAGGCGGACTCTCAACCACTGTACCACCAGGGAAGCCCTCATGGATATTTTTACAGGGCTCACATTAAATATTTAGCTTACTTTTCTTTTCTTTTTTTTTTTTAAATTCAAACAGAAAGTCACAAAAATTATAATCATCCTCATCAGTTCAATCAGTCCCATGTAATTAATTTTTTTTATCTTGATCTTTTGTTAGCACTTTTATGAAATCATCAGTTTTCCATTAAAGTTCTGAAAATGCTTATTCATTCAGTTCAGCAGTACAGTTACCAGAAACCTGTACTTGTCAAAGTCTTTTCCATGTAGCTTACTTTTCTTGTAACTTTTATCTGTGGTGATTCAATAAGAATGGAGATAGAAATCGACTTTTCCAGAAAAAATTGAACTTGCTCTTGATAGCCATCTGAGGGCACCATCAGTCCAGGACCACTTTTTATCTCTGGAATACCTATTAGTTATTTATTGGAGGCTCTTGATTATCCTCCATGTCTTGCGATATTTTTTCCTCTCTCTTTTCTAAAAATATCTTTTCTTCTTTTTCTCTGGGTGTTATTCTGAGTTAACCCCGCAGAAACCTTTTGTTTCACCTATTGTTTTTCCTCTGAGTTCAATATGAAGTTTATTCTAGGTATAGACTTTTGTATTTTTATAACTCTTTTTTGTGTAAAATTTAAGGTTTGTTCTTTTTGTATACTTATGCTAATTATTTTTGTATGGACATTATGAGATTTTTAGCATCCTCAACTTATTTTAAAAAACACTTTTTTCATACTATTCTAGTCATTATTTTAATCTCAGTGAATTGACTTCTGGTAGTATACTTTTGGGTATCTTTTTAATGTGTACTCTCTTCCTTTCTTCCTCTTCTCTCTCTTTCATTTTTTCCTCCTCCTCCCTCCCCCCTCCCATCCCCTTCTCCCTCACCTCCCTTCCTCCTCCTCCTCCTCTCTTGCTCACTCTTGCTCTCACTCTCTTGCTCTTGCTTTCACTCTCACAATTTCTCTCCTCACCCCTATCTAATGGTTTTTCATTTCCTGTGATACCAAATCCTGAAATGCCTTCTGCACCAAGGTTCTATTGGGGTCCTTGCATTCCAGTCCCCAAACAATTTTTTCCAGTTTTCTTGTGATACTGTGTGTATTTTCAGCTGCCTCTCAAAGGTTGAAGTTGTATGTAAAGCACAGTTCCAGTCTCTGTATCATCAACATCTTGGAATCCACAATATCCTCTGTTTTCAAGAAATCTTCCTACCAAATGTGAAGCATTTTAATCCCAGTTCCCTGCATAAGCTGAATCCCAGCTACCTTTGCTTTCTCTGGAATTTGACTTCAGTGGGCTAATTGCTTCTGCCTACTCTTTGCTTTGTTTGTGTGGTCAGTTGGGAAGAGTATCTTATTTCTGTGCCAGGTTGAATCTTTATTTTTTTTTTTAACTTTATATATCATCTTTTTGTGGTTGGAACCATGGAGTTACCCAAAAGCATGAACTTACAGAATCATCTTGTCTAGAAGTCCAAACTGTTTCCTATATTGCTATTTCTTATTTTTCTAAAACATAATTTTGACCATTTTACTCTTTCCTAAAATAATTTATTGAATTCTCAGAAGTATTAACCTAGTAGAATAGTGAAGTCTCTGGTTCAGAAATTTTAAACTAAGTGAAATTTTTTATTTTTTTAAAAAGTATTGAGACTTCCCTGGTGGCGCAGTGGTTAACAATCTGCCTGCCAATGCAGGGGACACAGGTTCGAGCCCTGGTCCAGGAAGATCCCACATGCCGCGGAGCAACTAAGCCCGTGTGCCACAACTATTGAGCCTGCACTCTAGAGCCCACGAGCCACAACTACTGAGCCTGCGAGCCACAACTACTGAAGCCTGTGCACCTAGAGCCCATGATCCCCAACAAGAGAAGCCACCACAATGAGAAGCCCATGAGCCACAATGAAGAGTAGCCCCCGCTCGCTGCAGCTAGAGAAAGCCCGCGCTCAGCTACAAAGACCCAATGCAGCCAAAAATAAATAAATAAATTTATTTAAAAAATATATTATTTGACTCCTTGGTTAATGACAAATTTTCATGGTGAAATCCCAAAATTATAGCTCTTTAGATGCACTCTTCTTACCTTCTTTTAAAGGGCTCATGTCCAATTTAACCAGCAGTAACCCATTTAAGATGTTCCCATGAGAAGTAGCCTGAAAAAAATATTATTTTCTTGACTAGATTTTCATATGGAAAGAGAGCATAGGTAGTAATTTATGAATCAAACTTGAAAACAATATCTAACCAAGTAAATTTGATTTAAATGCAGAAAGTTGATGCCTCCATTATATACAAATTTACCAGTTTGAAATGTCTTTAATTATAACATTAGCTGGTCTTTGCAGGATATCTTAATACATTTAAAGAAGTTGAGTTATATCAGTTTCCCATTGCTGCTGTGTCAATTTATCACACACTTCGTGGCTTAAAGAAAACAAATTTATTATATAGTTGGGGAAGTCAGAAGTCTGAAATGGGTATCACTGGGCTAAAATATAGATGTCAGCAGGGTGCATTCCTTCTGGAGGCTATAAGGAAGATCCATTATCTTCCCTTTTCCAGATTCCAGAGGTCACCACATTCCTTAGCTTCTGGCCCCTTTCTCCATCTTCAAAGCCAACAGCATAGCATCATCAAGTCTTTCTCTGACTCTGGTCCCTTTTCTGACTTCTTCCATGTTTTCAGAACCTCAATATTTCCAATGGCTCCACTCAGATAATCCAGGACAATCTCCCATTTTAGAGGTCAGTTGATTAAAAACCTTAATTCCATTCATAATCTTAATTCATCTTTGCCTTGTAACCTAACATAGTCACAGGTTCTATAGATTAGGATGTAGGCATCTTTGAGGGAAAATTATTCTACCTATCACAGGAATATTTAAGAAATGTACAAACTCTATTCCAGGAAAAGTTTACAGTTAACGCTGGTCAGTTTGTTTTCACTGTTTTTATCTTATTTTAAGATTTTATTTTATGCCATAAAAAGTGCTTCTGATCTTAAAGATCCTGATACCTACAACTTGGAAGTATGAGGTATTACTCATGGCATTTGCAGATTAGACACTATTCTATTCTATTTCATCTGCTATGCTCTATCTGGTAAGGTTGGAATTTATTCAATCATAAAATATTAGATTTACATAGTATTAGAATATCAATTTCTCAAAGTATTTTCTCATACATGAGTGTAATTAATATGAATATTTTATCACTTTCTGAATGTTAATCTTAAATAAAAATTAATATTTCAATATTTTCTATTTTACTTTCTGCATCTTATATTTTTTAACTTTAAATATTTTCTTTTTAATATTAAGCATGTCATCAGTCTTAAAAACAGCCTCAACTATTTTTTAAAAAATCTTATTTTCTGAAGTCTTAAGGCCTACGTTTCTCATAAAAAATTTTTTGTATAGGTATTGTTAAAAAATGATTAAAGAAAGCAATTTAGGTGATACAAACAAACTTTATATATGAAGCAGATAGTCACCTTTTGGGAGACTGCAAAACAGGGCAGAAGGAAAAAAACTTTTATAGCATAGGTAATGAAGAATGAGGAAGAGAGAAATAGAAAATATCTGATTGGCTGGGGTCACATAGTTAACATTGTTTGGGGTGAGAAGGCCCAGAGTTAGCTTCGTATTTGGGGATTGGCTGACTGAGTATACTGCATTTCTGATCAAGTGGAGCATTTACAGGGACATGAAAGTTATCTTTCATTTGGTTGATGTGGCACCCTGAGCAAGAGCAGCTCCATCTTGGGCTTAGAAATTTTTTTCAACAATATTTATTTTTCTATTACAATAGACTTTTTGTTTAAAGCTAACAAGTCATTGGAATCATCAATCAAACACAATGATCCAAAAAAGTCTATCATTATTTAGATGATAATTTTCTGAATTTTTCTTATTTTCTTCAAACTAAATGTCTTATTTTCTTCAAACTAAATGTCTTATTTTCATGGAAAAGTTATAAAATATAGCAACAGTACTAAGCAAACTATTTCAGAATGTTGTCATATACATACATTTTACACAGAAAATAATTCAAAAATTTTAAAGTATCTACAACCACAAAATAAGAAATGTATAATCTCATTAACTATTCCTCTGAAAACAACTTAAAGTACTGCATATTTTGAGAAGTTGCCTTGGCTGTTTTAGTGAGCTGGTATGGAAAATAACTTTGTTAAATGCTATATTTAATGTGCCAATCTTGCAGCATTACGTTTGATGTTCAGAAAAAGATAACAGCGCCCACTATCACCACTTTTATTCAGGAGATAGGAGTATCTGAAAAAGCTAAGAATTAAGCAGTCTTTCACAAACCAAATAAAGACACAAAATCCAAACACAAAAAATGAGGATGCTTTGAGGGATACACACCAGATGTGGTTTCTAAGCAAAATAATTTAAAATGTGGAAAGAAAGGTAGTTTTCAGGAAATGTTAATTAATTATACTGAACCCAGCTGAATTAGAAAATCAGACAAGACCAACAGATCTGAGACAGTGTTTTATATGTTATCTTTTCTGTTAAAAGTATTTTTCCCCATTCTTTGACTCTCAAACTTGAATTATTTTGTAATCATTTACTTCTCAGTTGGCCGGAGACATTCTCCCACCCCCATCTGAGGAAGGATATTTTTTTCTAAGCTTCTGTATGCTCATTTGATACGATGCTCCATTTTTTTTCTCCTTGTATATGGCAGATGTTAATCACTGTGAGTTTGCTTCTGTTTGCTTGTTTTCTTCCTAGATATTTACAGAACCTTTTTTTTTAATCTTTTAAGCTTTTCACTTGGTATCCCAGCATTACCTTTCAATTTTTTTCATGTTTTTAAATTTTATATTAAAATGTTTTAGCCTGGAGAAAAGTTGCAAGAATACAATAAACAACTCTATACCTTTCACCTAAATTCATCAATTGATATATTGCCATATTTGCAGGTTCTTTCTCTCAGTTGTTTATTTTTTGCTGAACCATTTGAAAGTTACAGACATCATGACCTTTCACTCCTAAATATGTCAGTACATGTCTACTAAGATCAAGGACTTCTCACATCCCCATAATACAATTATCAAATGCAGACAATTTAATATTGATACAATAATATTATCTAATATTTGTTTCAAATGCTAATTTTAAAAAAGTGTCCTTTATAACTTTTCTAATTCAATATCCAATCCAGGCTCACGCCATGCATTTAACTATCCTGTTTAATAAAGGTTTTTCTGGTTCCCAGTGAACTCTCTTGATTCAGAGAGTCTGTTTTGTTGGTTTATTGATATCGAAGATTCCTATTATATAAATATTGAATCATCTAGCTCTGTTCTCTGTAACTCTAATATTTGTCTCTTTCCCCTTCCCTGTTTCCCTCTCTTTCTTTTTTCGGTTACTTTAAGTGCCCACCAGAGAGGTGATGGTGGGCAAGAGTGGTCTTCAGAACTGCAAGGGACCTCACTGACTCCTGCAGACCCACCAGCCCAACTGCCTGGAAACTGCCATTGTCCAAGATAATCTCCCATTTCGGGCCCCCAATTTTAGCCTGCCAACAACGCGGGATTCGGCCTCCATCCAATCCAGTGATTGCATCCAGTTCTTGGAGCAGCATGGCATCCAGAGTCCTCTCTGGGGTGCCCTTATCAACATAGCACCAGATTATCTACCCAGTCTGAGAATTTAACGCTGCAACTTCGTTCTTCTCTGTGGCTAAAACCAACATTTTAGATCCAGGAAAAATTCCAAGACGGCAAACTTGAGCTTCCCCAAATACCGCTGTCTCCAAACTTGCCCGCTTGGTCTCTGTAGACAGCAGCTGCACAGATACGCAGGGAAGCCCAGAGTCAGAAACCAAAAGCCTATGGGCACAGCCGTGATGGGAGCCTAGGCCCCGCCCACTGCCGGCCCAGCATACACCGCGGCGCAGGCTCGGACTCCGTGGAACCTGAGAGTTGGCACCGCACGCAACACCTTTGGTGAGTTGCTCTTAATACTTATTTTCTCGGTTTTCACTTCTTTGTCCGTACGAAATTGCTGGGTTTTTTTTGTTTGTTTGTTTTGTTTTTTTACGGTACGTGGGCTTCTTAACTGTTGTGGCCTCTCTCGTTGCGGAGCACAGGCCCCGGACGCGCAGGCTCAGCGGCCATGGCTCACGGGCCCAGCTGCTCTGCGGCATGCGGGATCCTCCCGGACCGGGGCACGAGCCCGTGTTCCCTGTATCGGCAGGCGGACTCTCAACCACTGCGCCACCAGGGAAGCCCCCGGTTCTTTTTTTTTTTTTTTTTTTGCGGTACGCGGGTCTCTTACTGTTTTGGCCTCTCCGGTTGCGGAGCACAGGCTCCAGACGCGCAGGTTCTTTGTTTTTTATAACTACATGCTATAGTTTTATAGATGCAGTATCCTTTTGAGAAATGCATAAGAGTATTTAGTTAATCTCTTAGTTTTTTAGAGTAACTTATTTTTTTCCTGAAAGAAGTTTACTCTTGTCTTAAGAGAAATGTCCTCTTTTCTGGCTGCATTTTCTCTACATGTGTTGAGTAATGTTTCTTTGCTTACATGGTACAAAACCTCACTGTGCTGGCCTTCTGCCTATAATGACCACCTGGTCCAGAAAGAAAACTTATGCTGACTTTCGGCTTCTGTATCCTGATGGAAAGCTTACCCTTATACTATTGTGTTAAAGACTCTTTTTTTTGTGTGTGTGTGTGTTAAAGACTCTTTAATGGAGTTGCCCCGATACACACATGAGTGTCTATGTCTGTGTATATATGTCCTTTTTGAGAAAATATTTACTGTGAGAGGAAAAGGTGTTACATACCTATATTCTTGTAGACATTTTACCTCAAAGACCTCGAGAAATCACTGTGCATATCTACATTGCCTTAGAGTAGTTCATACTTGTTGTGGCCTGATCATTTAATTTCTAGACTTTTGTCTTAAGAAATTAGTTATATATTCAGGTTTCAATATAAATATTCTTATTATTGTTATATTTGTACTTGTAAAAATAGAAGAAACCTGTCATTAAGTGAAGAGTTACATAGTCAAGTTGTTTTTTTTGTTTGTTTTTTACACTGGGATATTCACAAGGTCAAATGAAAACAGCAGGATACAAGAATGTGTGTAAAATGGAATCCCACTTTGGTTTTATATATTTATGTATGAGGGGGAAAATGTGGTTGGAAGGAAATATATCAAAATGTTAACAGGTTATTTTAAATGCCTTCTTTCCATTTTCCCTGATATTCAGAATTATCTACAAAACCAAGCATTACTTTTATAATCGAAAAGAAATAATAAGTATTATTTTAAATTAAATCTCATTATCCAAAATTGAATTCTTCATCTTCCTTTCCAAATGCTCTTCATTTACTGACATCTCTGTCACTACGAATGGAATCATTTTTCTGGTTTCCCAGACTTAAAACTCTGGATAGTGATTGATTCCACTCCAGTGTATTCCACTTACAGGGCAACACCTCAGCTGTCAATACTATGGCAAAGGCATATACATATACTGTTCTTGTGGGAGTTGGGAGTAGGGTGGAGATGTTGGCTGGAAACAATACTGTAATCTTTTATAGGAGCTCTGATTGGCCAGGCCTGTATCTCTCTCTTCTTGCCTGGAGCAGTGGTGTAGCTTAACTTGAACCGCATGCATGGAAAATGGGGGAGAGTTGGCACCTCAAAGGAAATTTGTGGTGCTGTTAGCAGAAGGGGAAAGTATGCTGGAAAGTCAAAAAAAAAAAAAAAAAAAGCCCACCGTGATGCTTCTGCTTATTGTTTGGGGATGTATATGCCAAATACTATCAAAAGCATATCCTTCGTTTGGTCCTACTTATTTTGATCTGTGACCTGGCTTACAGTTGTTTTAGACTGTGTGTTTCCTTAAGGCAAGGGTTATGTCATTCATATTTTTATCCCTAGTACTACCTATGTAGTACCTGAATGACACTGAATTGCTTTCATTTGTTAATCATGCCCCCTTTCATGTGATATTTATTGCCTTCTTAAGCAGTTATTTAAACATCGTATGTTCCAAAGCCTCTACATGTGTTTCCTCATCTTAAGAATTACAGTGCTCAAAGTTTGAACACTAATGCTTATAGTTTTCATACTGTATAATCCAAATACATTTACTACACCAAAAAAGAAAAAAGAGATCATAAATATGTTTAAGCCTCTTTCATTCAAAAGCTATCCCTCCTTATCAGTGAGTAGCAAGTAATAGAGAACCTAATGGGAATACAATTCCCTTAAGAATTTAATAATCTTTCAGTCTGTTTTCTTCTGGTCAATTCCATGTGCTAGTAACTACATCTAAAAATTTTGTCTTGGAAAATATTTCTCAAATTTAATATGCTTATGAATCACTTGGGAATCTTGTTAAAATGCAGATTCTGGTTAAGTAGAATTGGGTGGAGCTTGAGATTCTGTAGTTCTAATAAAATCCCAGATGATGCCAGTGTCGCGGTGGCAGCAAAGAGTCTAGAGTTACTCTTACATTTAGCCATTCCAAGAATGGATCATTCAGTGGCTCAAGGACATTATCTAGGAACCAGGTTCTTTCCGTCTTTCCACTGTTCGATCTTCAGTTTGTTAGCTTGTAGTCTTAAGCTAGTGTCCTTTAGTTTCTGAAGATATTTGCTTTAGACTCAGATGTCACATGCATACAACAGTATTCAGAGGCAAAAAAGGTCTTTTCTTTTTACATATAACTTTTTAGGAGAAGGATTCATTTCCAGGAAGTCCCTAACGTAATTCTCTTAAGTCTCATTAATTAAAATTTCATTACTTATCCTGGTAAGGAAAACACAATTCCATGACTGGCTTAGAATATTCTAATGTTTTAATATTTTACTTTGAATCTCTAGTGACTGGGTGATGGGCAGTCCTGCTTGTTCTGATGCACAGAAACACCATTTTTCAGCACAGGAATGGAAGGAAATGGATAGATATTTTACTACAGTCCCACTCAAGGTGCAGAGAGAACATCCTAGTAGATTTGTTTATTTTTCCACTGCACGTGGAAGGAGAGCTGACTTGAGAAACAAATCTACACTGGTAGTGTTGGTAGTGGCTAACAAGTTACTTGGCTTGTCAGGGACTTGGAAAGAAAACTTTTTTTAATGGAAAATTGAAAAATTGAAAAAGATTTGGGGGTTGGATATGTGTGATGGCAATTCTGGAAAGGTACAGAGTGTGGCACTATTTGTATTTTGTGTAATGCTCGGCAGAGGTAATCCATTACTGAAGAGGTTCTCAATAGATAACTAGGTAAGATGACCTGCCCAGTAGATAACAGTTATCTTTCTTTAGATACTCAGTGCTTGCTCATTGTATCATGTATACAGTGACTATAGCATCAGGGATAGAGGCATGGGTTTTCTGCCAAGGCTGGTTCTGGTTAGGAATTTGTCTTCAGTGTCTGCAGTGCTTACACAAGCAGCATTATTCATGAATTTGTAGAATTACTTATCAGCTATCATTTTCTTCCATATATATCTTGTGTGACTAGGGCCACATTTCTTGACAGTGGGCCCACAACGTCAGAACTCACTAGTTTTTACCACATGCCTCGTCCAGAAGTAGCTGGCTTGACAAAACATTGAAATGGCCTTCTGAAGCCTCAGCTATAGTGCAAACAAGGAGAAAACACCTTGTGAGAGGGGAGTGATATTCCTATAGGATGAGATGTATTTCTTAAATCAGTAGTCAATGCCAGTGTAGGCTCCCTAGATGGAATGTATAGATCTGAGAGTTAAGGCATGGAAATGCAAGTGGCCCCTCTTGCAATTACTCTTAATACAATAGAAGAATTTTTGTTTCCTGCCCCCAAGAGTATGGTTCAATGAGATTGAAGGTCATAGTGCCTAAGAGAAGCATACTTCACAAGGAAACATCATCATGTTTCCAATAAATTGGAAGCTCAGACTATTCTCTGGATATTTTGAATTTCTCATGCTGCTGAACCATCAGGTAGAGAAGGTGAAGATCACAATAGTGCCCTGGGTGAATTATCACAGTTAACAAGAGGAAATAAGGTTGCTGTTCCAGAATAGAAGAACAGGGACTAACGTTTAGAACTCAGGATAATCACTGGGTTACGTCTTGATACTTACTTCCTTACCTAACAGTCCTTGGAAAATTTGAATCATATTTGAAGAAACAAAAGTGGAAAGGAAAACTAGAATCAGAATTCTAATTTATAATCTTTCTCTTAGAAAATACCCAAAGGGAGGAAGTACAGTACTAATAGTGATTTTACTTTAAGCCTCCCCACCCCATCTCTGCCTCTTTGCTCCACCCTCCATGTGGACAACAGCTGTTCCTCCCACTGTACCCCTTCACAAAGCTCAGCTCTACTATATCTTTCTCCTGCTTGTGATTTCTCCTTTTTCCAATATAAATCTTTTAAATACTCTCACTTCTTTTATTGAGACAATCCTTTTCCCAGTTATCCTGATTGTCTTTTACTAGGCCTTGAAGCTATGTAAGAAAACATAGACTCTTCCTTAGAAATTAGAGGAAAAGGAGAAATCAGGGAAGTAGAGCAGAGCAACAAAGCGTTAGTTTGTTAAGACTCATACATTTTCCTCTAGAGAACTGATGAAGAGCCACACGCCTATTCCTTCTGTTTGGAAGCTCCTTTCATCCCCTAACTCTCAGCCTCCTGTCATTCCCCACACACATCTTGCCTACTCCCTTCTGTTAGGTCAGATGGCACTACTTTTGGTATCTGTGGAGGAACTGCTTAAATCTACTTTGTTGTGTTCTTCCAAATTCCTGTTAGTACACTGGTCAGCTAATATGCCAGTGCTTTGATTTAAAAGGTCTCTGCCTGGGATAAGATGATGACTCATTCACTGAGTTATTTTTTTTCCTATGGGTTCAGTTAGCCATGCAGTGTGCCTCTTCCACAGCTAATATAAATATGGGCCACCTCTATGGGCCTTCTGATGTCTGGGCAGAGCCAGGGTTAGACTTGTGGTCATTGCCATCCTGCTTGTGACCTACCCTGCCACACTTGAAGAAAATTGCTAGGCTTATTTTCCAAACTTGGTTTAGTTTGGTTTGGGGAATTTTCCTGGCAGAGAATGGAAAATCTGACGCAGTGGACTGAATGTTTGTGTCCTCCCCAGATTCCTGTGTTGAAATCTTAAGCCCCAATGGTGGTATTAGGAGGTGGGGCCTTTGGGAGATAATTAGGTCGTGAGAATGGAGCACTCATGAATGGGTTGAGTGCCCTTATAAAAGGAATTCAGAGAGCTCTCTTAGTCTCTTTCTACCATGTGAGGATACAAGGAGCGCTTAGCAATCTGCAGTTTGGAAGAGGGTTCTCAGCAGAACCCGACTGTGCTGGCACTCTGATCCTAGACTTCTAGCCTCCAGGACTGTGAGAAATAAATTTCTGTTGCTTATGAGCCCACTCAGTTGATAGTACTTTGCTGTAGCAGCTGGAAAGGACTGAGACACCTGACTACTTATACCTCCTACAAACTCTGCTGCTGAGGGGCTTATTTCAGGAGGCTGAAGCATATCTGCAGCTCTCCATGGATTTCATTTCCATTCTTGAGGGCAGCTGTGGTTGTCTTTTTTTTTTTCCTCCATAATTCTGATTAATGAACTTTACCAGGAGCGAAAAAACTAGGGATTGCTCAGCTTTAAGATGAAAGACCAGGCTGTTCAGTTTTTTACTACAGAGCCTCACAGAATGGCCTGCTCCAGACTCTTCTAATTCCCTGGTGTGTGGCCCACAATGGTTGTCTTTCAAAACTGATTTTAAAAGGTGAAACATTTTTCTTGTTGGTTGGTGCATAGTTAGGAATTTAACACGGGAGTTACAGACATTCTCTGCCCTGACTTTTAGTTAGCACAGGACGGTCTGCCATCATAATGGAGGTTCTAGAGGACTTGAGTCCGAATAGTCTCCACTGCTGGGTCTCTTGGATGCTTCCTTCAGGTGCCAGCATTCCTCTGTCTCTGATGCCTACCATTCCTACAGAATTTCAGCAGTATGTTCTAGTCAGTAAGTATATTGTTTTTCCTCTGACCTCTGGCGTGGCGATCCTTCTGAATTCCTGATCCCATGTTTATGCTAACAGTTAATCCATGCCAGTCGTTCTGCAGCCTGCCTGGCTCCCACGGTGGATACTAAGTCTCCAGGGGATCCTGGATCTCTGCCCTCCTTCTAAGGATAACTAATTTCTTCATAAATTTGATGTTGATTAAGAAAAGAATTTTTAAGCTTATAATTTGTATATGAAGGAAAGCAGAAAATTTGGGCAGTGGCTGGAATAGGGAGGTAGGACTAAGGGAAAAGTCTTAAGATTGGTGAAAATTAAGCCACATTCTGCTGATAGGAAGGTTTAATTGCATCAGTGAGAAGTTTAGTTATAATAACGAGACATCCTAGGAGTGGAGGGGGAACATTATAGGAGCAAAGTCCAAGCGAAGATGAGAGGGAATGCCATCCAGGGGACATATGAGTAGAGGGATTTCCTTTAGAATGGAGTAAAACCCCGTGTAATTAGAGAATGTCAGGCAAGGAGCTTATATTCACCGTCACTACTTCTGCCACTCACTCAGCCCTTTTCAGTCATCCCCATCACAGTATTAAATGACTTTTATCAAAGTCACCAATTTTCTTCATCTTGCCAAACTAATGATAATTCTTTTTGTTCTTATTTTTATTGGCCTCTTGCCAGTATACTATTTGACTTCTCCTTTACTCTTAATACATTTTCTATTCAAGGTGGATTTATCTCAATTTCCTTTCTTTGTTTCTTTCTCTATACCAGCCTCTAAACGTTAGAATTGCCCAGGGTTCTTCACCTTCTTTCTTTTTGTGTAGTCTTGGCTTCAGATAACATCACTGCAGATGGTGTTCGAATTTTTATCTCTCTCCAGTCCTTTCCCTCTGGTTGTGATCGCCTCATATGAATGTCCAGAAGGCATATTGATTTATCATGGCCAAAACGAAACTCTTGATTCCCTACTTCACATGTCTCCTCCCCCATCAAACACATGCTCCTTCCCTGAGCACCAGCAGCTTGTATTGACTGAATGGCCTCCTGACAATGTGCTCTGTTTCCGCAACCCTTGCCCTCCACTCCAGCCACCGCCAGCACCAAAGGCTTATCCACAGAGCAGCCAGATTTATCTTTCTAAAACGTAAAATAGGTGTCATTTCTCACTTAAACCCTTTAATGATTCTCATTATAGCCAGAAGGAAATCCAGACTCTTTTCTGTGGCCTCTGAGATTGTACTATCTGGCTGTTGCCTATGTTTTTGACCTCATTTTCTACTGTTTTCTCTTATTCAATACATTCTGGCCACACAATCTGTCTTGTGTTCCTCAAATATTCAATAGCCCAAGGTTTTCCTGTCCAGCCCTGTGTCCTTCTGCTCTTCTGTGTGGGATGTTTTACTATTATCTCCACATAATTCACCATTCTGTTCAGAAAGCATGTCTTCAGAGAAGTCTTCTCCAACTGCTTCAGCTAGAGGAGACTCCATATTTTTGTTTTGTTTACTTAATAGTACTTGAAATTATTTTTTATTTTTACAAACTGTTACATTTATCAGTCCTATTGAAATGTAGGCTCCTTGAGAATAGAGTCTGTGTGTCTCTAAAGGACCTCAGTGTTTGCTGACTGCTGTAAACTCCTGAGGACATTTTTTATACTTCTTTTCATTTTAGTGAACACATATTTCTGGGTCTCAGCCTGAAACACCAATTCCTGAGCCGTACACCCCCTATCCCCAAATCACAGTTCCAATCTCTGCATTGCTTCTAGCATGTTGCTTTGTTTTTCTGGTAAAATTTCAGGAATAATCAGGGCTACTGTTTGCATTTCTTCATACCATTTAAATATTTATTTTCATATTTTCTGTTCTCAGTAGTCTTTACATGGATGGCAACTATTCATCCCCAGATTTCTTCCTTCCCAAATCTCAATTACTAACATAAACTTCTCAAAATAAAACCTAGCAGTTCTTAACACCTTTGCTTCTCCTCTCCTTCCTGTAGAACTACCTAGTAGTTCTACTCATTTCCAAAGTAAATCTTTTTTGTTGTCTTTATCACATCCACTATGGTAGATCTGTCTCCTCATTATTCTCATTAACATAATCAAAGGCCTTAAGAACTAGGTAGGAAGGAGGCTGGGAGGGACCCAGAGGCAGCAGAAAGAAATGCAGGTGCACTTACATAAATTTCTTCCTTGGAACCCTCCTCCTGCACTGATGGCACAATTGTCTCCATAAGATGTAAATTACAACTTGCCAGTTTCTAGCTTAGTTAGGTCCAAAGTCTCTAACTGGAGAGTATGAGTACAGTGAAGTTAGGGCCTATCCTATATATAGGTCTCTCTATTTCACCTCTGTGTAACTGAGTGACTAGTATAGGTCCTGTCTCATGACAGACACTCAAAAAATATTGAATGAACAAATGAATGACAGCCTTTTACAGGGTTCCTTTACATACTATTAGCCCAAACATATTTGTTCCTGTTTTCCAGTCGATCCTCATATTGCAATGCTGGATCATTTGAAGTTCCAGAATCATGCTGTGCTGTTTCCTGCCCTCATTTTGTTTCTCAAATTGTTCTCTCTGAACCA
The DNA here is from genome assembly GCF_039906515.1 of Pseudorca crassidens. NCBI lineage: Eukaryota > Metazoa > Chordata > Mammalia > Artiodactyla > Delphinidae > Pseudorca > Pseudorca crassidens. The sequence goes on along the minus strand of NC_090303.1, from coordinate 73,557,405 downwards.
AATGGCTCTCTAGCCCCAACTTCATCCCATTTTCTGCTTTCATCCAATTCATTCTTTACAGTTTCCACAAGGATAAGATCTATAACTTTCATATCCATTTCTTCTCTCCCATTCATTGTGGATAAGAGCTAATAGGTGCTAAGTAGAATGCTTGTTTAATTAAATGGAACTGAATAATTTTGCCTCCTACTACAAAGATTTTTTACATACGGTATTTTATGAGCTGTCCCAATTGTCTTTCTACTTTGGTAATGTAAATATTACCATTCTCATTTTGCAGATAAGTTTGTTGAGGCTCAGAGAATTTTATGTGGTTTTCTGGATGCAACATTTGTGACAGAGGTAGTACTAAAACTCATGTCTTCTGATGTATACTTCCTAGTTCATGTAGACACCTTTGTTTATATTTTCATGGTTCTGTGGGATCCAGCTTGATTCAGCAGCCTTCTAGAGTCCTAGTGGCAGAACATGCCAATTTTGTTTTTGTTTTGTTATTTTGTCTTTTTTCCAAACTGGGAACTGGCAAAAGGTCCATTTCTATAGAGATGCTGAGGAAATATTTTCTCCCTTTGAGCTTCAGAAGTTCCTCTGGAGACATGGGGTGGAATGAGGGTTGTTTTGTTATAAGAATTTTTTTAAATAATAAAAATACAGTATTACATTTGCAATTTTATCCCACTTCACAGTATTAAGCACAATTTCTAAAAAACTTAAAACATGCCATTTTTATTAATGGTCCATTTAAAACCACCAAACATTTTGATGTCAATTACTAAAACAAGGTTTAACGCTGTCAAAAAGCATTAGTGCTAAAAACAGTCATCCTCTCTGTATTTTCATCTGCAAAGCATTACAGTTTATAAAACAATTTTAACTCTGGATACGTAAGGCCCTATATGAAGGTTTCCATATGTTAAGAATTTTATTTGTGTGTTTGATTCTAAATTGCTTTGAAAAACAGACAGTTGAGTTTTATAGAAAGGAATCTTTCTTTTAGGAAATAAATGTCTCAAAAGTGCAGGGCACCAACAGTAAAAATATTCTGACCGCAAATCAGAAACACATTGGGAAGTGTTTGTTGAGTACACCTTCTGAAACTAGTATTTTGTTTCCATTTGCTGGAAAATTGAAAAATCTGTTGTATCTTGGCATGGCTTAGCCAAGCCCCTGGCCCAGTCCCAGATTCCTTGTGCCGTATATAGCATTATTGTACACACAGCTAGACTGCCTTGACCACTGTTTTCATCACATATATTTTAACTGTAAAATGTACCTGCTAACAGTACCATTATTCAGCTATAGTTGTTCTCCACATCATATTAGCTTGCATATTCTTTTTTTTCCCTTAAAAATTGTGTCTAATACAAAAAAAAGTGAAAGAGAAGATGACAGTGTTTCAGCTGCTGAGTGGCATCTGGCCAAAAGCCACCAGGCTGACAACTGGAGTTTAGAGTGTGTTTTTGCAAGGCTAATTTAAGGTGAACTTAGATGGATTCAAGATTTATAAGCCCTGAAATGTCCTGACTGGAGCAAAGTTCAAGTAAAGTAATTCGCTGCTTGCCACGCAGATGGGGCTGAGCCCACACTGCCCTGTGATTTAGTCTATAGTCTAGGAGAATTTTTTTAAAAAACAGGCAGAAGGGCTGAGTTTCTGTGTTTCACTTCAGAGGTCTTCTAATAACTGAGAAGATTATACTCTTTTGACCAGCTAAGAAGGTTACGTGGTTTTGAGCTAGTGCTTTTATAGCTATCAATAATTCTAACTTTAAGGATTGCCTCTCATGTACGTCTCCTTTAACACATTAATGACTGTGAGAAACTCACACTCCTAATGATTTCATACAAAATTCAGAATAAAGAGCAGACATTTTTAAGGGATTGTAAATACCCCTGGTGCTACAAAGAGTGGTGGGACTGGGGTTCAAAAACAATCTAGAAAATCATTTAATTAAACATATTTAGCCTGTTTGAAATAATTTTTAACTGCCTAAGTATAAGAATTGTTAATTTGGAATAATTGTCACCCAAAATAAGAAACAGTCTTCGATGTTAGTTTGCTGTACACTAGCCTGTTGTAGGCCAGTATTATCATATCAGAAGGAAGTTCAAATGTTCGCTAGTGGCAAAAAAAAAAAAAAAAAGAAAGAAAAGAAACCTTTCCCCATATGAAACACTAAGGATTGTTTAATTGAAATGAAAAGGGACAAACAGGAAATTGCTGTTATTTTTAACACGGGAAAAAGCATTAATCATATTGTGAAGAAATGCCCTTCATCAAAGGAGTCGCATTTTCTTTCTTAATCCTGCTTATCATTATCAGTACAGAGTTAAAATATTCTACAGTGCAGTCACTCTATCTAATAGATACTTAAAAGGTAAACAATCAGAAGGTTAAAGTGCAAAATAGATTGGTTAAAAATAAATGAAATTGTCACATAAAAAACACTTGTATTATTATTTCATGAATTTCCTTTTTAAAGGGGTTCAGAAAGAGACACCTATGAATGGTACAGGGAATTGCAAATTACCTTGTTTAAGTATAATAGAATGACATTTCCGAAGTAATAAGTTACATCTGGTAAACAATAGTTGATGTTTACAATGGCTCTGAGGAAAGGAGCTTTTGGGATTTTAAGTAACATTGCTTTTTATAACTATAAGTAACAAGATAATTAAATAGTTGTTGCTTATTTCACTTTTAAATATTATTCATAAGCTTCACTAGGATATTTTTTCCTGGCAGTAGCAGAGATAAATATGGATTTTTGCACTACAGATGAAAAAATAATTGTGGAGAACCTTGTCAAGTGCCAGACACCAAGACAGGGTTACTCATTCCCTCAGCACGCTTAACTTAAACAGTCTTGATTTTTCCCCCTAAATACACCTTTTATTTTCTACAAATGTGCATGGGTTGTGGGCTAAAGCTTGGCAAGTTCTTTGTCTGCTTCTTTTATTTTAAGGTCTATTTTTCCACCTGCATTGAAATGGGGGCAGCAAGACATAAAACAGTCTAGCCAGGCTGTGGGTACAAACCCTCCGTGGGAGAGAAGTCTGATCTATGTTTTCTTCTGTAAAATGAAAGAGGCTCTCGTGACAGAGAATCATATCTTTTACCATGGAACTTATTTCCTAACAAATGCAGCACCTACTTTGAGAACAGAATTTGTGCTGATCTCAGGAGCTGAGAGTACCCAGATGCTCCATTAAGTTACCTACTGGTTTCATCCTTACGTAAATTTGTTTATGTTTAGACTCATTTGATTAATTTTCAAAATCTCTAGCTTATGTCACACCAGAAGTCTTCCATTGACTTAGCCTTTTGCCCTGAGGGTTCCTAATCCCAGGAGCTAGAGTGGACCGGGGGCCTCAGCAGAGGATGCTTAACTGGTAGAACCCATTGAGTGAGAATGGAGGACTGCAGTCCTTAGGAGTTGCCCACACAGGAGAGGATTAATGTGGGCTTTCCGCTAATATTCCTATGTATTCTAAAGGATACTTTTTTTTTTTTTTAAAGCCAGGGAGTATTGCTTTGCTGCTGGAAAATGCCAGGTGTTTCATTAAGTAATACCTGACCAGTTTAAAGTGGGCCTTCTTTTCTAGCAAGAAGTACACATAGTGAGGCTGATCCTGAAGATCTTAACCTTTTCTCTGTTTCCAATCAGTTAGGGATTAGAGCCTGAGCATCTTCAAGGTCACACCTTTAGCGTCACCTCTGGCCCATGAGAAATATATTTTAAGATTGGATCCTCCGTTGTTGGAATAATCTTAAACTTTGATTATCTTAAAATCTTAAATTTTGATTTAAATCAAAAATTGGAAAGAAATAAATCTCCATTTGTGGTTTCTACTGAATTAATGATGTTCCGTTTCTCTGACACATCTTGCTCTTTTATTATGGACTGCCATTTTTCTCTGTATTCTTTAACAATGTGTAGACACTGAATTTTAAAATGTGTATATTTATCATTGATTTTCAAGATATTTAGTTAATAATATGGAAACATTTAAATATATCTTCCCCTGAAGATATAGCGACCCTCCTGTGTTCGGCGTAATTTCATATTGAAATTTCTCCTCTATATACCTTCTCCACTCTCCGCAACAATTGCAGAACAAGTGGTTCTCCAATTTTGGCTACAATGGCAGTTATTATAAAAACAATCATGGAAGAAAAATTTCTTGCTTTTCTGCCCAGACATATTTCCTCCTATCTTCAAAGAGAGTCCTGAATCTTAACTATCAACTTACGCTTTCTCTAAGAATATGCTTAGATGGATCTGGGGATCCAAAAGATTTTATTGTTTTTGTCAACTCAATATAAGATGCAAGCCTATGAAGTCATTTATTCAATCAGCTCTGCATAGCTGAATGTGGCATAGGGCTGGTTCTTATACACTTTTGCACACAGACATACCCTGAACCTAGCAAAGCAAGTAACAGTGTTTTCAGCCAGGTTTCTTACACTAGAAAACCCAGAATAAAACCAAGCCTAGCGAAACGAAAGTAAACTTGTCTTGTTAGGTGCTCTTGCTAATTTTGGTTTTTTTTTTCTTTTCTTTTCTGAAGCTGGGTTAGGGAGGGCAAAGATTCTGAAGTTGTTGCTTTCAGTTCTTTAGAACATGAACTTTGCTTTCACTAAATTTATAGTCTCCAGCAGGTTTGTTTATATTCTGTAGAACCAGAGGGAGTTCTAGAGCCCAGTTAGAACTATTTCATACTCCAGTTTACCTTCTTCGTAGATACCTTCTTGGAGTATCATTTGAAGATGTGGGAACTGCTTGATAATTAGACTAGTAACTGGCTCAGTTTTAGATATGACTATAAGAGGGGCATATAAAGCCTGAGACTATTCCTTATTATTATGCATTAATTCGTTGAAAACAACGAAAAGTATGTTTAAAAAAAGTCTTGTTATCTTATGAAGGGTCTCTGAATTTCTCTTGCTACAACTTAGCACTGTTCTTTTTTCCTGATAAAGAAATGACAGGAGGGACATTTATAAGGAGCTCTCAGGATGGTTCACTCTCCTCATCTGAAATTAGTCCATGTTTTAGGTGATGCTTGCATTCATCTGAAATCTTTGTACAGGTTATCAAATCTTGTATGGAATTCTTCCACTTTCAGCTATCATCTGACCTTGTTTGCATTTTTCTGGCCCTAAGTAAGTCTGAGAGCACACTGGAAGTCAAGTGCTGCTCAGATTGGTGTACTATTGCATAGTTACCCATCTCTAAAAACAATCCATACAAATTTAAAACAGAAATGAAGCCTCTTGCTGCCATGAAGCTAAAAGTCTATTCAGAATCCCTAGGTGGCATGGAAAGCATTTAGACTCATTTCATTCACATGTCAGGTAAAGACTTTCATTTAGCAGTGAGATGAATGCTGAATAATAGATCTTTTGAATAATGTAATTAAGAATTCATTAAGGAAGACTTAAAAAAAACCCTGACAGAAAGCAGTGTGTGTGTACTCCCTACACTGAACTCCCAAAATGTATCACAGGGTTGATGACTGAAAAAAAAAAAAATCAGCTGAGAACCAATTAGAAAAATACTGACATTTCATTTACAAAATACTGACATTAAAATTCCGTGAGGAACAAATATATGTTTGAATTTATTAGAAATTATGTTAAATCAGGATTAAAGACCATTTTTATTATTTTAAAATGTGCTCATAACAAAGGACTTAACCAACACTTTGTTTTCCTGAAAAGATCTCTTAGTGTTCACCATGTGAACCTTACAATATTGAAGAAATTCACTTTGTTCTTGGATAGCTGATCAAATGAGAAATGGCAAACTTCCTTTTTTATTCTTTGCTTTATGTGAATTGAAATGACGAAAGTTTTAAAACAGACCCAAATGTGGCAACAGCAGTCAGAGATTTGCCTGTAACAAAAGAACAAATATTGCTCTTTGTATTGCTGTTATCTGCACAAGAGGAAGGAGGCGAAGAGGCATATGAAAAGATGCTCAGCATCACTAATTATTAGAGAAATGCAAATCAAAACTGCAATGAGGCACCACCGCACACCAGTCAGAAGGGCCATCATTAAAAAGTCTGCAAATAACAGGGCTTCCCTGGTGGCGCAGTGGTTGAGAGTCCGCCTGCCAATGCAGGGGACGCGGGTTCGTGCCCCGGTCTGGGAGGATCCCACATGCCGCGGAGCGTCTGGGCCCGTGAGCCATGGCCGCTGAGCCTGCGCGTCCGGAGCCTGTGCTCCGCAACGGGAGAGGCCACAACAGTGAGAGGCCTGCGTACTGCAAAAAAAAAAAAAAAAAAAAGTCTACAAATAACAAATGATGAAGAGGGTGTGGAGAAAAGGAAACCCTTTTACACTGTTAGTGGGAATGTAAATTGGTGCAGCCACTATGGAACACAGCATGGAGTTTCCTTAAAAAACTAAAAATAGAGTTGCTATATGACCCAGCAGTCCCACTCCTGGGCATACATCTGGAAAAGATGAAAACTCTAATTTGAAAAGATACATGCATCCCAGTATTCATAGCAGCACTATTTACAATAGCCAAGACAAGGAAGCAACCTAAGTGTCTATCCACAGATGAATGGATAAAGATGTGGTGTGTGTGTGTGTGTGTGTGTGTATATATATATATATATATATAATGAAATATTATTGAGCCATAAAAAAGAATGAAATATTGCCAGTTGCAGCAACATGGATGGACTTAGAGAATATCATACTGAGTGAAGTAAGTCAGAAAGAGAAAGACAAATATTGATACTGTATGATATCACTTAGTGTGGAATCTAAAATGTGATACAAATGAACTTATTTGCAAAGCAGAAATGGACTCATAGACACAGAAAACAAATTTATGGTTACCAAAGGGGAAATTAGGAGTTTGGAGTTAACAGATACAAACTACTATATATAAAATAAACAACAAGACCCTACTGTATAGCACAGGGAACTATATTCAGTAGTCTGTAATAAACCGTAATGGAACAGAATATGGAAGAGAGAATATATGTGTGTGTGTGTGTATATATATTTATATATATATATATAATCACTTTGTTCTGTACTGGAAACTAACACAACATTGTAAATCAACTATACTTCAATAAAAAAGTTTGAAAAATTCCTTGCATATTAAAACTTACATATTGTTAATATTTGTGCAAAGTACCAGATGTCCATCTGGTGCTGACCTTGACCAGACCCCACTAAACGCTCAGTAGTGTGGATGAGGAAAGAAGGGGGCACTGAGGAAGGGGGCAGAACTGAAGACAACATCACCCTGGCTCTGGGTGTATAATTTTGTTTAACCTTCAAGTCAGCCCCAGGGAATCTGAAGTTTGTTTGTTCAAATGATAGCAACCTATGCTTGGCAAATTCTGTCTATGTGAGGAATACATAGGATTTTCTTTTTATCTATCTGTCTATCTTGATGTATTCTATACATTTTATTCCCTCATACTCTGCCCTCTTTTTTTTATTCAGAATTTTGAAAAGGAAGTCAAGTTGGCCTCAGAGTCAGGAAGGGAGGGACACTATATATGTTTTGGAAAATGACTGGTAGAGGCCTCCCTTTACTAAAATTTGGGGGACAGTCACATCAATTATTCTCTACTCTGCCAAATACCAAGACTTGACAGATTTCATCTGTTACCAACCTTTGAGGGGATTGAAGTTGAGAAAGCCCGGGAAATAGAAAGATGTTTGTCATTCATTCAGTAATTACTGTGTATCAAATGCGATGATGGAAAATTGACCTAAATTATGTCTTTCAGTCCTTACAATAGCTGTCTCAGGATGAGTAGAACAAGCAGAGTGGTTAAGAGCACTGATCAGGAATCAAGGTGCTGGGTTCATATGCACACTCTATCACTTGGTGTGACCTTACTTCAGGCTGATAAATCATTCATTCGTTCATTTAACAAATCCATGTTGCCACATTCTGTGAGCCACTCGTTCTTCTAGGCACTGGGAATTCAATAGTGAACAAAGTAGGCTAAATCCCTCATGGAACTTACGTTCCTATGGGGGACCGAGATGATGATGAAATAGATAGTAAATGAACAAATATATAAAATGGTAGGTGGTGGCAGTTGCTCTTGAGAAAAGTAAATCAGAATAATTTGGATGGAGGAAAACAGGAAGAGGGTGCTGTTTCTGCAGAAGGGTCAGGAAAAGCCTTTTTGAGAATGAAGATATCCTTTGAGCAGGGATTGAAAAGAACAGGAAGAAGCATGTATATATCTTGGGGGGAGACGGTTCAGAGAGAGTGAAGAAAAAGTACCAAGGGCTTATGGGGGGAGCTTGCTTGGCATGTTCCACGGAGAGAAAGGAAGGCAGTATGGCTAGAAAAGGATGAGCCAGGCGGGGACTGGTAAGAGATAAGCCCAGAGAAATCAGGGTGGAAACAGGGAGACCAGTTAGGAGGCTATGGCAATAATTCTGTTGAAAGGATGGTAGCTTTGACTATATTGTGATAAGAAGTGGTAGGATTCTGAGTGTATTTTGAAGATGCAGCTATTTGGATTTGCTGATGGATTGGAGTGGCATGTTAGAAAAAGTGAAGAATGACTAAGGTTTTGGCAAGTGGAAGACTAGAGTTGCCATTTACTGAGTTGGAGGAAACTGGAACTGGGGCACATATGAAGAACGCATAAATAATTCTGTTTTGACCATGAAAAACTTTGACCATGAGAAATTTGAAAAAATTTTCAAATTCAAAGGGAGATACTGAGCGAGCAGTTGAATACACAGAGTTCAGTGTGGTGGTTGGGCTGTTGTCAGTGTTTGGTAGCATTTAAAGATACAGTATTAGGATGATGGTCATCGGGGGATGCTGAGTCTCCCCCATCTTCTCCCCAGTCTCACTCACATGCTAGTATCTTGACTGTTTTGAGTCTGTATTAGTATTTTCAATTTTAATAAAAGTTCAGGAGATTTGTTAATAGAAAAAAAACCTGTTTAAGCATTATCCCCAGAAATACAGCAAGTAATATATCACTCATTCTTCATCCTACATCTGTCAGGAGGGTTGATTTAACTTATAGACCAAGAGAATCAATATTATCAATAAAATAGATGTATTCATGTATAATAATTTTTGGCATATTCCTGATCTTCAGTCCTACCCTCTTATATGGTGAATTATTTCCTTTACTTATATTTTCAATATTCCCTTTGCTTATTTTCTTCTTACTTTTGCCTGTGCTTCTTTATTTACATTGTATAATACTTCACTTTGCATTTTCTCTTCAACTTTCTTTAGAGCGCTAACCAATCCCCACTTAAGCTCTCAAATGTTCTCATGCTCTTAACACTTCCTTCTCTGTCTTCTGTTCAGTGTCGACCCTCAGCAACTGGTGACATTTAACTTGGAGAAGGGCAGGACAAAATTATGGCTTAAATGCTCTCAATTCACTCCACAAGCCTTTGTGGAATAAGGCTCTTAGTATAATGTAAGTTTAAGATAGTGCTTACTTCAGTGGCACATATACTAAAATTGGAACCGTAGAGAGGTTAGCATGGCCCCTGAGCAAGGTGACACACAAATCTGTGAAGTGTTCCATGTTAAAAAAAAATAATGTTAGGACAGAGATGATTAACTCACTGTCTTAGTGAAGACTCAAGTCTAGTTGATAAATACAATGTTCCCAGATTTAAAAAAATCAGAGGAAAACTACAGAACAATATAGAAATGTAAAATTTTAGGGTACAAGCTGTACATACAAATGTTGAGGTGCAGTTGAGTAGCTGAGTACCGCAGTGGGATATTGTTTATCTCACAAAGGTTTACATTATCTTAATATATTTCCCATTACCTTAAATTATGGGAAGGCATTGTCAACTGAAAAAAAAAAAAAGCACAGCCTGAAAGATGAGAATAATGTTTTATTCAGGGACCTTATTAAGGACTATAACCCAGAATGGCAACCTCTCAGATAGCTCTGAGGGACTGTTCCAAAATGGTAAGGGAGGAACCAAGATATGTAGGATTTTGTGCTGAAAAAAAAAAAAAGACCCCCCCCAAGAAACAAACACCCCAAAAAACAAACAAACCCCCCCAAAACACAAAATGTAGTCAAACATCAAAAGATTACTGCTAATCACAAAAAACATCTCAAGTTAATGATTTTAGTGCTTTTCTATGTATGGGAAGAATACAAGTCTGGGTTTATAGAAATCATTCTGTTGATGTGCACCTTAACTACCTAGGGCCAGTATCCTGCTTTTCTCCATCCTGATTCCCCTCAGGGTGCACTGTTGGGGGTGGCTGCAGTGGCTGAGGGCCTGATGGCAGCAGCGTTCTTTGTTTACTGAAGTGCCTTTTGTCTGCAGCATAAAGTTGTGTTATGAAAAACATTAAACAACAGGTGAGGCAGGGTTGCTGACCATTCAAACTTAAATTGGGTGTCATTTGTGAAGTACAAGTTAAAACCATCATGAGATACCACTATGCACCTATTAGAATGCCTGTTTTTAAAAAGTGCTGTTGAAGATGTGACACAACTGAAATTCTCATACATTACTGGTGCAAATGCAAAATTGTACAGCTACTATAGAAAGCAGTTTGGCAAAGTTTGTGGTGGCTTTATTCATAATTGCCCCAAAGTGTAAAAATCAAAATGTCGTTCAACAAGACAAACTCTGATGCATTCATACAGTGAAATACCATAAAATAAAAAGAGAACAACTACCGGTACATGCAGTGAATGGATGAATCTCAATGCATTATGCTTAGTGAAAGAAGCCAAATTCGGAAGACTACTTCGTAATATGTAATTGTTCTGTTTAGACATTCTGAGAAGGTAGAACTATAGGCACCAAATCAGAATTGCCAGGGGCTTTAGGCATTGTGAGAGATGGACCATAAATAGGCATGAGGAAATTTCGGGGTGATGACACAGTTTGTGTTTTGATTTTGGTGGTTATATGACTATATGTGTTTGTCAAAAGTCATAGAACTTACACTAAAAAAAGACAAATCCTACTGTATGTTAAATTATACCTCAATAAGCTTGGTTTTAAAAAATAGAAGAAGAAAAGATAAGAAAGTCTATTTTCTGAAAGTGATAATCCAGTGTTTTGGAGTTGAGTTTGAATAGTCTATCAGGTGAGAATAATACCTCATTTATACTATAATTAATTGTTTAATTGTTTTATTTTTATCATGAAAAAGTTCTTTCATTGACCAAGTATGTAGTTTTAGGAGGAATTCATCTACAGTAGGGAGGGAAGACAAGGACACCTACCTACATATACAATATTCCTGAAAATAAAAGGACATAAGATTGAGCAGTGCTAAAAGCTGTAACACATACTGGGTATCTCCCTCATGTAAAGTGTTTCTTGATTGTTTTACAACAATCCTTTAAGATGGATGCCATTATTATCATCTCTAGTTTACTGATGTGAGAACAGCTTCAGAGAATTTAAGTATTTTGTCTAGAACATGGATCAGCCAGGATTCAAACACAGATTTTTCTTGATTCCACAGTTCATGTTCTTTCTCTGATACCACCCTGTCTTCTAGATCATTCCCACAAATGTTTTCACAAAGATAGAATAGACTAAGTCTGAATTATTTTATATTTTAGCTAGAGTTATTAAATAGCGAGTTCCCTCTCTCAGAAATTGCGTCTGCTCCGTAAATTATTGAGCACTTCTCCAGCCACTCAAGGCACGCACAGTTTGGTTCTGGATCAATCCCCCGCACTGCTTGCCCTTTACACCTATGTTCAGAATGATAATTTTGGGGGTGGGGTCTTTGTCAGTCCTTCCAGATCTCTTCCAATGTGTTCGTATGTAGAAAGTACAGAAAAGTTGTTATGCAACCCAGGATAACTATATAATTATTTAGATACACCTCTTACATACTGAGTCCTTTGAAGACCGTACGCCCTGTAAGTAACTATAAATTCTTTAAAGATAAGAGCTGTCATTATAGTTTCTGAGATATATCATAACATCAACTCCAAAACCCTTCACCTAGGTGATGTTCAGTAAACATATTTTGAAGGAATAAAGGAATGAATGAAAATGGCAATAAAGAATAGAGTAAGAATCTTTGGAGTTGGATAGAGACTTGTATCCAAGTTCTAGCTATTCCATTCACTATTTGGTTGACTTTGGGTTAATTATTTAACCTTACCGAGACTCACTTTTCTCTGCTATAAAATGAAGATAATAATAGCACCTATCAATTATTAGTTGCGAGAATTAAATGAGAAAAAGTATGGAATGTATTTAGCACAGTTGCAAACATAGTAAGTGTTCAAGGTACAATGTTTATTAATGATATTTGTAAAATTCTCTTATTCCATATTGCTTCATTAATAATACGAATTATAAATTAATAATATTTAGGTACTTCCCCAAATTTCATTTATTCTTTTACTTTTCATAATTCCTGCCATCATGCATAATTTAGAGAGTGAGACTCTATGAGTAGAATGATGTAGTCCTGTTTTTAGTTGTTTTCCTTGAATCAAAGGGGAGGTGGTTGTGATGGGAAGGATGAGTTGGGGTGGCAGCTCTGGGCTTTTCATGCATCTCCATGTCCACGTCTGCTGTCATCATTTTTATGGAATGGGAGTCATTCAAAAAAAAGTTATTTTGATATAAAATCATATTGGAACCCTATAAAATAAATAACAGGAAACTTATTCTCATTTATTCATATGGTTAATGATTGGCGGCTCCAGGTATGGCTCGAGCATAAGCTGAATCAACCTCTGGATTTACGACTGTTAAATTAATGTTGGAGGAGTGGGTCTATAAGGAACCAATTTTCAAGAGGGCCTGAAGAGCCTCTCAGTACAGAACTTGTTCTGAAGGAAGGGAAAGCTAGCTAGTGAGCTTTAGCTAGACACAAGGGCTTTGTGTCCAAAAGGAGAGGCTTCCTCTGAATAAGCATGGTAAACATCCTTTGGATTTGCCTTTAAGTTTAATCAGTAAGTCTGAATCCTGAGGAAACTGAGATGGAGGTAGAGTGATGAAATTAACAATGGGAAGAATTATTTCCTGCAGAGTGAAAACACCACCAAACTTCATTGCATTGACGACTTGAGACCATTCAATTTTATTTTGTGTCCTCAAAATTTTTAGGAAATCAGCAGTTACCCGTTAGCCTTTAGCTGACCATACCTTCTGAGGTGCACTGGTTTTGATGTTTCTTTTAACCCATGAACATTTTCCCTGTTGTCTAAGTGATATCTGTTTCCATAGAACGAAGAGTAATTTAGCCCATACAAATTGTGACTTCGGCTGTTTTGCACTTCAGCCAACTCTGCTAAGTGTTCACGGCCAGAGCAGCAACAAAGCCAGTAAAATAATGACAATGCTTCAAAGTTGTGTTAAGAAATTGTAGTGATCCTACGTAGTTAGGTGTCCATTCAGTCTGAAGAGAAAAGGCAAGGAGACAAAATATTGGTGAAAACAGCCTAAAGCAAGTAATTAGTAGGAGGGGAAAGCAATGGCACATTTAGATTATTACACTTCACTTTGTATTGGTATCAGCTTCTGAATATTTCAGCAACATTCATTTGCATACCCACTGAGGATTGCTGAGCAGAAATTACCCTTTGTTCTCAGGCATAGAATTCAGTGGTGTTACAAGTTATGTCTAGACTTTGGCCCCTTCAAATAGAAAGAGCTTTGTGATGATATGTTAAATGATATGTAATCTCCACTTTTGTTAAAGTAAAACCACAGGATTTTCCTACAGAATCATTTGTACGTGTCCACATCATAAGAATTGACAATCTGTCTATTGTGAAGATGCTCTTTGGTGAGAATATTTTACAAGTAGTTCTGAAATGTAATTTGTGTACCTGCATTTTAATTTCCTGTCACACCCATCCCTCCCAAGTCCTTTTCCGGTTCTACCACTCAAGCTCAGTAGAAGGTAAGTGTACTTTCCAACATCACACAGTTAGTAGTTGAGGAACAGCAACCCAGGTCTGTGTGAGCCTACTACACCGTTTCACTCCTCAGGCCTGGTTGGACAGTGGCTTCCTGAGGGCTGCCTGCTGAGGTCCAGGTGTCTGAGACAAGTTGTTCTTAGGTGACTGAATGAGTATTAAATGCAAAGTTTGTGATCTGCTGCTAGGAACTATCTAGACCTTGCACATAGTTATTTGGATAGAAAAAAAATTAGAAAGCAAGTATTAAACATCATACACAGATACTAAATAAAATTGAGTTGATAAAGTATGAAAAAGACTGAATAGAGAGGGAAAACATTTCCCCAAAGAACTTTCTAAATCACTGGAGTGTCTTTTTCAATCCATATTCTTCTCGCTTTCCACCCTTGCTCTGCAGTCTCCTCAAAGACCCTCTGCCAGGCAATTTCAGATGTATTATAAACATGCTCTTGTGAACAAGAGCGATAATTCTCCTCCACGCGGGACCCTGCTGCTGCTGACAATCGGCCCCAGGTAGCCTTTCACTTACCAATCGCTGTTGGCTCCAAAATAAGTTTTGAAAAAAGTGAATCGGAGCTTAGGATCCAAATGATAAGTGAAATGAAGGAATGCTTGTGTTTTCACAGCTTGTGCTTCTGAGGTGGTCAGAAGTCACTGAGCTGACCCACCCACGAGGGCCCTCATCACTGCATTCATCTATTAACAACCATTTCTGTTTGAGTTCAGGCTGCTGACCTTTTCTTTAGAGTCATGTTTGAAGATTAGCCTTGTAGTCAGGCTAATAGCAATTCCTCCAAAATAAACCACAACCTATATTTTCCTGTTATTCTGTTTTAAAGTTTTGGCTAGTTTATTAAACTTTTGACGTCTAGAAGCAGAGCATACCTTAGATATCACATTGGAGGCACCTATTAGAAAGAACACTATAGTGACATTATTAGTTTTTAGAGATGATGTGAGTGGGAAAGAAGATTTTCACCTGCACAGAGGGTGTTTTGGTCATTGACGTAACTTAGCTGGTCACTAGTATCCAGGATGATACAGACTTTAGTGTGACACCAGAATAAGTTTGAAAAAATTTAAAGCCTTCTAGTGTCAGGCCAGGATAGCTAGAATTCACCTAAGAAATTTTGGACAACTCTCGCAACGGACTAGACTCTGGGCTGTGCTGGACTCTCCCTATCTCTCAGAAATTTTCATTCTTTTTGGTAGAAAACATGAGGTCTTGGAGAACTGCATGTGATACAGATTAGTGGGGACAACCAATGAGTTGGACATGTAACAGAACTCACAGAAGAAAGAAGCTGTTTTGGCTTGGGTGGTTAAGGAAGATTCAAGGAGGGGTGGCATAAAATAGAACTTAGATTTCACTGAGCAGAGATTTTCATTTTAAAATAATTAGCGAACAGTTCTATTTTTACTTGCCCAGTATATTCAAAGATAGATACTGGATGCTGTGCACAAAGTTAAATATTGAAATTTAAGGAAACGCTGCTCTGAAAACAGAATTACAGAAGAATACCTAAATGTGCTTGTGGAGTCAGTTCAGTGAAAGTTTCAAAGTAAAATGTTGTTTGTGCTGATTCTTGAAAGGTTGGTAGGCCTTCAGCAAGTGGGCAAGAATGCAAAACCATTTTAAGCCACCTTGACATCAAATATAATAAAGTTCATGAACTAAACATATGCCCAGGATAAACTTAGATGTTAGATAATCCATTCACTGGAGGGAAAAATGTTAAAACCATCTCTTTCTTTCATAGGATTTCTTTGAAGGAGATTTCATAAGTGCCCACTCACCTATTCCCATATTTCTCTGGAATACAAGCATACATACTCTTTGTTGGAACATTCACATTGGTTACAAATCTAAAGTTGACTATCCATTTCCCTTTTGATTGATTACTTGTGCTAGTAGGTAGTAAAGGTGGGGAATAAAGAATCACCTCCAGAGAAACTTCTATTTTGGTTTGAAATACAATCTGAGCTTTTCTGTAGGAGACTGAATAGGTTAGAAATCACATCCTTCCAGAGGCCACTGTTAACATGAGTCTGTGTATGCAGAGCTCCTGCTGACTGACAGCAGTCGGAGAGTAACTATGTAGAGGGGAAAAGTCAGTTTGTATTAAAGTTTAACTGGATATAATACGTGAAGTAAGCCCACAAAACTTTCAAACACATTTTCAAAGATCAAAACAAACCATAACTAGCTGGATTTGAATGTAAGGAGCGTTTGGAATATGCGTTTTTGTACTAACCAATAACCCCCATGTCTGTGTGCTTATATAAATATGTCCATATAAAGAACCACGATACTTATCCTTGTTATATATTAAGGTGAGACAGACAGCTTTTTGCTGTTGACTGTGAGAGTGTTTTATTAAAAGCTTGTACTCTACTAAAGAAAACAAGGTCAGTGCTGGGGTAAATTTCTGGCAGATTATTTAAACTTCTGAGAGGGTGAATGCCATTTAGAAATAATGTGGTTTTTATTAAATAAATCTGTCTAATAATGTTAAGGTGCTATTTCAATTTTAAGAACAGACAAAGCCAATCTTAGGTACTAAGAGATGAGGGCAGAAGGTTGGGGTCAGGGCGAGGAGGGAGTTGAGTACTGGTTAGGACTGACACTGAGCACAGGAAAAAATGAAAAATAAAATTCCCGTTTTGTATTGAAGGATGTTTTATTTATGTTTAAATTCCCTTTTGCTTTACTGAATTTTCAACAAAGTGAGGTATGATATTTGAGTATACTTCTACTGTGGAATTAAAACAATAGGTTTTCTTTAGACATACAAAAATAAGACCTTTTGTTTTCAATAACTCAGTGAAGATTAATGATGAAAGTTATAAAAGGTAAAGACAAGGGCTATTGTTATTATGATTCAGTATGTCATGAAATGCAGACTTCGAAATGTTTAAAGTCAGTTTATATCTGTGTTTTCTTAAATTATCATAAGCTAACGAACAAATTGCTGTCTTTTTAATCACTCAAAAATTTACAAGCATAGAGAATCCCACCAAGGCCTAGAAATTTTGTGTGTTTACCTTATTTGATAAAATTCTTTATCCCAAGAGAAAACATTTAAAATCTTAATTATTATCCTCATAGCACCTTTTTATATTCATTAGCTCTAAATTAATAACAGCTTCATAATTTAGCTTTAAACACAGAATTAATATTAGTACTGTTATACAAAACATGTTTTGGGTGTGTTTTATTGAAACCAAAGCTGTAACAAATTTTGAGAGCCTTGTAAACTGAAACTACATGAGATTGATATTTACATCTCAAAATGTATTGAAGTCTTAACAGGAGAACTATGATTATAGCTTTTGGATATTTGTCATCAATATGGTTTTGGTGGCCAGAGGGAATCTGTTTTGCTTTTTTGACATGAGTTAGACACAAAAGCCCAGGGACACCTAGTGAGACAAAAATCTCAATAACTGAAGGAAAATAATAAACAGTAAGGACCTTTACTCCTGTCAGCCGTAGCAGATTCATAATGTGTTATGGGATGATGATATAACACATACAGGGTATTTAGACATTGAAAAGCAACATGTTGTCCTTAGAATATTTTCTATTAGCACATTGGTCTTAGAGGAAGGAAGAAAAGAAGGAAGGAATGAAAAAAGAAAAGAAAGGAAGAAAAATGAATTGATTGAGGTAGAATTTCTTACATTGAAGACTTAACTTCTAAAAATCTTGGAAAACACCTTGGGATATTCTGAAGAAGGCAGCAGTGTGATTTGACCTTGGACAGATGGGAGATTCATTGATACTTCCCTATATAACTGCCAACTTGATTTTCGTTGCCTTAGGTATTACCATTTTACTTCTATAGTTTTCTCACCATTCCTCTGGTACGTCACTTCTGAGCTAAAAAAGAGAAATACTATTTTTATTTTCTTCTTTTAAATCCTGACATGATTTTTTTTTTTTTCTTTTTGTGATATAGCATCCCTCCACCCTCATCTGACACGGTTAGTACACGACTTTACAGGTAGCTCACATCTCTTTGGGTCTTTGCAACATGCCAGACATGTTATAGCAATAATGTTTTCCATTAGAATATTTACAATATTTTTTAAAGTTACATTATTTATTAGTTAATTCTTATTTGCACTTTTAGGAGAGAGTGAAAGAAATCAAAAGATTTTAGCTATATTATTTAATCCTTTCTTAATACTCTACTTCATTTTTTTCATTTTATTATTTCCTTAAACAAACAAAAAATGAAAAAAAATCTTTTACTCATGTGCTTTCATTCTTCAAAAATGGAACCGCTCTTCTCAGGTAGTTTGGGTTTCCCTTTCTAAATGATCCCTGTTCCTTCTTCGCCCTTCCTCCACTTTATACACAGTCAACAAGAATTCTCCGATTTTATCAGTAGTCTCACATCAGCCTTGTTCTTTTCATTTTCACGGTTACTGCCTTAGAAGAGGCCATCATTAATTCTCCTGTGGATTCTTGAAGTGTTTCCAGAGGGTCTTTACAAGTAAAAACTCCCCAGAAATAACTAGTCGATGAATTAAGTTTCAAAATTTGCCATTGAATTGTTCATTGCATCACTGTGTATCCTCTGTTCCAGTGATTTCTAAACATAAAAAAAAATGATAGTAAGGATTTTTTCATTGTGATTTGGTGTATCTATTAATATGGATTTTTATGTGTACATCTATATCAATATATATATTAGCTCTGAAAAATCTTTCATGAAATAGTATTTATCCTGACTGCCTGAGATGAGCACTAATATTTTTTTCCTATTTTATTCCTCTCCATTCACTTCCAGTATAGAGTCAGTCTTCATTATTGGTAGATTCTGTATTTGCAGATTTGCCTAAACCCTAAAGTTTGTTTGTTAAGACCAAACTCAACACTCATAGTCCTTTCACAGTCCTTTGTAGCTATGTGTATGTGCAGCATGGTGAAAAGTTTGAGTTACCAGATAGGCACATACCAGCTGAGGTCACACATGGTGAAATGCACTGCTTTCTTGTTTAACTCTCATACTGTAAAAGTTTTTCACACTTTTGTGCTTTTCGTTGGTGATTCTGCTGTTTTAAATGCCCCCAGCATAGTGCTGAAGCTCTGTCTAGTGCTTCTAAGCACAAGAGGGCCGTGGTGTGCCTTACTGAGAAAATATGTGTGTTGGATAAACTTTGTTCAGGCATGAGTTATAGTGCTATTGGCCATGAGTTCAATGTTAATGAATCAACAATATGTATTAAATAAGGTGTCTTTTAAACAGAAACAAACATAAAATAAGGTTATGTATTGATAGGTTTACAAAAATGTGGCCAGACAGGTACTTAATGCTGAATTTCTCCAGTGGCAGTGAATCAGTATTTACTAATTCAGTGTTTGCAGGTACTGTATAGAATATAACTACTGTAAATAACAAAAATTGACTATTGCATTTTAAATTTTGGTCAGGATCCAGTGACATTATTTCATGGGCTGGCCTACAATTTGCAAAACACTGCCTCCCATGAGTCATTTTTCTCAAAGTTTGCTGCTAGGAAAAACTTTGTTTTTCAGGAGCAAATTGCAGCTATGTTTTCTTTTCTCTGAGAGATTTGTAACTTGCTGCTTTGTATTTTTTACCTTGCCTGCCAGGAAACTTAATGCAGGCTTTATGCTCAATTACAGCAGCAGTATTAATCCTTGATGTTGGAATGCTTGCTTTCCTGTTTTTAGCCCTGGTTTCCTCCTTTTATTTCTACTATATTATTTTTGTTTGATTTATTCTTTTTGTAAAAGAGTCTTGAAACCTCTTGGGGAAAAGACGGAAATGAATTAATGAATAGGTAAATAATTGAAACAAGTAATCCTGGAAGAAAGATCTGGAGATAAGAGGCTATCTTTTTAGTAGAGACTCTAAAATATAATATTATTGTCAAATGCTTTGATGGTATGTGTTCTCCTTGTTATTTTTAAAATGTGTTGTGTGTTAACTTAAAAACATTCTTTGTGAAGATGAAGTAGAAGGGTTTTCTGAAGTGTCAGAATAATTAAGTAAAGCTTAACAACTTAACGATAACAGTGTAAGAAAATTACAAAATGTGTATTAACATGCTCCCTTCTAAGATCACCTATCTCTTCATTACTGTATGAATAGTCACCAATATAGATGATATAAAAAATTCTTGCTGTTCTTTAGCAATAGCAAAGTAGGTATAGTATGGATAATTAAATCATCAATAGTGAACATCTAGTCATAACCTCATTTTAATATTTCTACCTTACTCACTAGAGTTATTCACATCTTTCCACATCTCTGTGTCCATCTATGAAGATAATCCTAGATAGTCAAGAGTTGCTGTACCAAGTTGCAAACGAAGTGAAAGTTTATGTACTCTCTTCACTTAACTAAAGTCAGTATATTTTATGGATTGCTTCAGTGAAAAAACAGTAATGGGTAATAAATTCATTAATCCTAAATTTCTAAGATTATATTTTGCCACAGTGTGTGAAAAAAGTTAAAACATTTTGTGAAAAAAGTGATAAAGGACACACTGTGTGAATATATTCTCCTAACATTTATTAACATCACAATTGAGGATACCTCTATTGTTAAAAATAATGGGCAGTGTACGCTAAAGGATATTATGTCTCAGACTCACAATTTAAAAGGGCCTCTTAAAATAAGCTTCCTATAGTCTATCTCTAGTATTTTTTAAAACAGTAGAATTAGATGTTTTTCTATTTTCATTTACTAACGAATTTGAAAGTGTTAAACCTCAAGGTCTATTTTCAAGCAATATACCAATATTTTCCAAAATATAATCTTCTCTAAAAGTAATTCATATAAATAATATGAATATTTACTCATTTATGTTAATCTGACCATGAGAGCATCAAACCTTAATGATGGTTATATTCTTGTAGTTGACAGTCGCACAAAGGCCATGTTACATTATTTTACATGGGAAAAGTCAAATTTTAACATTGTTGGGAAGAGATAAAAAGCTCTCATATATCTGAATCATTATAGACTTGTTAAAGGATATTAATCAATCCACATTTGTATCACTAGTATATCACTAATACATTTGAAATATATGAGAGATAGAGCAATGTAGGGATTAAGCCCAATGGATTCTAGAGCCAGCAGCCTGGGTCCAAGTCCTAGTTCTACCAGTTGCTATCCCTGTGACCTTGGAGAGATAACCTCTCTGTGCCTTTGTTTTCCTCATTTGCAAAATAGGGATCATTATATGATATCTGTCTTACAAGAGTAAATGAGTTATTATTTATGCAGTCGTCAGAATCGAACCAGGCACATAGAAGTCACCATCTAAGTGTTTAAGTAAATAAATAACTAGGTAAGAGGATTTATAACTCTTTAGATAAGAGATGGTTATTCCAATGTTAAAAAATGTATGGCATTTTAAAACTGAATGAAACTCAAGATCATGTAGAAACAGTCCTTTCGATTTTTTAACAGCATTACCACTCCCACACCTTTTTAATTTTTTTCAAATGAAATCATGGGAACCTCAAAATAGAAAACAAATTGATGTTATTGAATGGGGCAGAAGGTCTGGATCTTTGCCCATGCTACATTTGGTTACATCTCTCAGAGGCTTCTGAATTATGCCATAGACTCCAGAAGTTCTAAGGATGAAAGTTTAAAAATTCCCGATTTTGATGAAAGCCTTCTTGTACAGATGAGGTAACTGATGCTCAGAGTTGGTAATGGTTCACTTTCAAGGTAACACAGCTTATTAGTCTTCAGCAAATGCTAAAAACCAACGATTCTTGTCCACTGCACACTCACTTACTCCCATGGCTCTCTCAAAGCCCCACATGGTTGAGCCCTTACTGGGCAAGATGAAAACACATTTTAGTCTTTATTTTCCAGGTGATCCCAATGTCTCACTTTAGACATGTCTTCTAACAATATTCCTACAGTTAAATGCCTTTCCATCCCAATCTATCATTATGGCCTATATGAAAAGAAAAATAATTTTTAACTTTCATATTTTCTTGTCAGTTGAGTAAGGCGCTCCATGTGCAAACTAATTAAGACTGAGTCAACACAGTGTTAAAAATATATTTGAGTGTGAATTTCACCAGTGATAAGAGAATGATCCTACCATCTACAAAAGGAATGGGCATTCAAATTATAACTTATTATCTACATAGCATTTCATGCTGTGCAGAATACCTGCACAAACACACTAATGGGACTCAAAAACGTTTGAACGGATGGTTCAAAAGATTGTGGGAATTAATATGGGTAGCTAAAACAAGAGCCAGAGTTTGAGTTGGACTCAAATCTAGTTGGGCTGAATTTTCATACCCTTGTAAAAGACTTAAACAATTGATGTGTGGGAGTCTTATTGTTGATTGCTAATTGCTAATTATATAAAAATCAGCTTGTACAAGTGATTGGAGCTAAGGTAAAATACAAGTTATATAGTGCAAGCCAATATTACAGGCTTAGAGAAGCACCTAAAATTTTTAATACTGAGAAAGTGTTTTTGAGTGCAAACAGTTAAATTTTCTTTATCCTTGATAGGTACAAACATTATTTTATAATTGATTTCCCTTCTTTGGCCCTTGACGAACATACAACTTAACATGTCATAAAGCAACTTACTGCCTCAGGGCCAAAAATAAAAATGGTAGCCATTAATGGCTATTTCACACATTTGAATATTGAATGAAATATTAATAATGTGATTAGTTTTTGCTTACGAGAATTTCAGACTTTGGAGGAAGACAAAACAATACTAATTGGATCATTGAATCCCTAATTACATCATATTGGAATAAACCTTAATCTTGGATTATGAATAAGGTTAAGGATTGTAGCATCATCTCTATAAGCTACTAGCTTCTGTGTGGTCATAAAAATTTGGCTGAATACTACTTTTTAAGTAGAGCAAAATGACATGGAAAAAATGTGTGCCATCAGCTGCTCTTCCTTTAATAGGATTTTCTGATGTGCAAATCACTACAGTAGAATGATGCAGTGGGGCATAAGGACAGTGAATCAGGTAATTAATTGAGTGTAACACTAATTATATTCACTATGAACTGAAATATATACATTTGATGGCCATGATGGCACACCAGTATTCAAAGCCCAAGGTGAGAAATGCATTTCAACTTCTCTCTTTATAAAAACTCAGCAGTCTGCTACAGTCTGTATCTGGTATCAAATTCTATATATCTACCTGTGTTTTTAACGTGGAAACCCAATTCCTAAAGGAAAGGTCATTATCATTATTAAGTTTTATAAGAAAATCAGTACGTACCAGTATCTATTTAATAACGGAGACATCATGAATGTCAGACTTAACACGCTTTGCAGAGTGCTAATAACTCCTAAAGTGTATCTTTGTCTCAAGTTAAAGTCAGTATTGGAAATTTTATATTACCTGCTCTGCCTGAAAGCATTAAAAAGTACTTCTGTAATAGCGAAGCTAAAGAAGAAAATAGTGACTTTTTACAACTTTGCCTAATTTTTGGTTCAATTTCAAAGCTCATTTATAGATAAGTCATATGAAGTTGGGATTGGCTTGAATTAAGCAAGGGGATCATTTTAACCACATATA
The DNA here is from genome assembly GCF_039906515.1 of Pseudorca crassidens. Taxonomy (NCBI): domain Eukaryota; kingdom Metazoa; phylum Chordata; class Mammalia; order Artiodactyla; family Delphinidae; genus Pseudorca; species Pseudorca crassidens. Next base: position 73,533,915 of record NC_090303.1, on the reverse strand, counting down.
TTTTATGTTGCCTTCAGGATGAAATAAAAAAAAGTATTTATGTGTGCCTCTGTTTGGAAGTTTTGTAAGGTATATGTGTTTTAGATACATTATTAACTACATCAGAATGCTTTTTTTCATATTTCTTTTAGTTTTGGAATTTCGTGGACATAAAATATGCATTTATTCAGAAACTAAACACAAAACTTTAGTAATTTCTGCATTGCAATGATCCTAATTCAAGTCCAGTGATAGATTGAAAGAGATTGTTTCTTTTTCTATTATATATTTAAATTAAAAATAGGAAGATGTAGTTTCTACTAATGAGTTTTGTAGGGCTGTTTTAATATGATGTCCCTTAGGAGGTTTCCTCACTCGGTATGAAGGCTCCTAAGAGGTGCTTGTGCACCTGATTAATTCATAAATGGCGCTGAGGGCTGCACATTTGCCCAATCCTAGTTAAATCGTAGTAGGCGGCTATTCCTCTGTAGGATGCATTGCAAATTGTGATGCTCTTATTATACACCTAATTACGGCATTCTACACCAGTCTGATTCTTTCCATAAATTCTTATAAATGTGGTGTCCATTTTAGAAGTTAGAGATTGAGGTTCATTAAAATGACTCCAATCCATATGATTGCAGTAGAACAATGACGAGACTTGCTGGAAAATTGCGCTGAAATTCTATAAAGAACATATATGTAAAATATGGCGAAATTAAAATACAGTGATTTACAAAAATTAATTTTGTATTGTAAATAATTAAGCAGATACTGTGGAGATACAAGAGGAAAAAAATGAAAAACATCTGAAAGGATAGATGTAGTTGTTTTGGGGTGAGTAACCAATTTAAACATTTCGTGATTTGAAGCATAGTTCTTAACCCTTCTGTGCCTCAGTGCCTCGTGGGGGGTAGTAATCCAACCTATCTTATTGAGTGTGAGAGTTGATTGAGTTAATATATGTAAAGTGCTTAGAACGGTGCCTGACACATAGTAAGTTCTGTGTAAGCCCTTTTACAGATCCTTTTCTCTCAGGCTCTACCCAATCTGATTCTCACCTGAGATGTACTGTTTTCTACTATAAAGCTTTAGCCAAAAGTAATATTCTAATATTTCCACTGCTGTTCCTCCTATCCTTTGACATTGCTTCTTCTTGATGTTTTTCTGGCTGAGAGGAGAGGAGGTTTCCCTTTACAGTTTGAGAGAAAAGATGGATTAGAGTTTCATCAAACACAAATTTGTAAATCCCTAGATTTACAGCTGAGAAAAATGGCCCAGTGTATAAATACCATGTAACTCAAATTATTTGTCTTCAAATATGCCTTTTATAATTTCTCCCTATTATACGAAGCAACAGTGTTTTATTAAGATACAGCCATTTCTTGCTATATCTAAGGTAAATGTTCAGGTGTCTTCTGAATCCCATCATTGTTTCTGGGGATACACAAGTTCTATCTTCATAAGTTAGGAACCATTCTACTGAACTGAATTCATCATTTAAATCAGGTTTATTGTTATTATTTATCTGCTATTGTGATGTAGATACCAGGTCCAGAAACTATCTGAACATTTATCTAAACCTGGAGGATACTCCTTCAATATGGTCCTTTCCTTTTATTGAGGAGCTGTGAGATGTCAATTACATTATATTACAGAAAGGAAAGGAGTGTGCATATTATTAATGTTTTAAATGAAACATAAAGAAAAATGAAGCTCAAAGAAGTTAACAGGCTTATCTCAGATTTGACAACTAGTTAATGGTGTGGGTAGAACACATGGCTTGTGATTCATGGATATTTTTCCTTCCATTCTGCATTTTATCATAAAACACAAGAAACAGGAAAAAAAAGTTATGAAAAGGCAACAATATAAATGTGAAAACATATTGTGAGTGTAAGTTTAACACTTTTTTCTTTTAATTTACCAATCGCATAGTCACTCAGAATGTGAAACTCTTTTATGACCTTTCCATCTGACACAGCTGAATTGTTTCAGATCAGCTAAGAAAAACTTAGACATATTGTGCTGACTTATACGGTCTAATGGGTTTAACAGAAAATGTTTCTCCCCTAGATAAATATGTTCTAAGTTTTAATAATACAGGACCTTTCACTTATAAAATTATCCAGTTTATAAAACATAATTATCAACATTTAAAAATGCTTTGGATGTGTGCCATTTGACCATCTTTTTTTTTTTTTTTTCCACATTGTAGACCAAAGCATAGAGAAACTTGATCACTTTAGTAAAGCTGTTCTGACCCCAGTAAAAATAAGGTAAAGAATTAAATGGTTACATATGTTGGTAGGATAAAATCTCCATTAAGGTTGAATTAACAGGATGATGCTCTGATCTCTTATTGGACAAAGAAGTGCATTATATTTAGAATAAATAGCATACCTGAGATCCTGATCCTTTAACACAGGTGGTTCACAGTGTATATAGTAGCAGTGGTGGTCGTATTTGCGTGGAGACAGATTGAAGATGAATTTAAATATACTTTATAAAAGTGAAAAGAGAAGTTGCTTCTGTTGTCATAGTTAACTATAATAGAATAGTATCTTGCTCAATATTAGCTTGTTATCCAGCACTAGCCTGAGAAGTGGACTGATATTCAGATTTAGCATAAATAGAGTAAATAGAATTGTAAGAAGTTTAATTTATCAAATGAATCTGCACAAATACAATTATAAAATAAAAATTACTTTCAAAAAGTTTAAGTTGGTAAAATATACTGGACAAACATCACACAGTAACGTTACTATAATCCTAATAAATATTACTTCTGAGTTTTATCCCTAGCTGTCATATTGCCTTTATAAAGACTTCAGAATATGCTCTCTTGAGATTTTGACTGCATCCATGTGTTAGTAGCCCATACCACCTCGAGATCAAAACATTACAGGGTTTTTTTCTTTTTTTTAAGTGGGTCCTGGGTAGAAGGGAGGGGTGATTGGGATTCAAATGAATCTCCAAATCCTGCATTAAAACAAAGGTCTGTCAGGCTTCCCTGGTGGTGCAGTGGTTAAGAATCTGCCTGCCAATGCAGGGGACACGGGTTCGAGCCCTGGTCCGGGAAGATCACACATGCCGCGGAGCAACTAAGCCCATGCGCCACAACTACTGAGCCTGCGTGCCACAACTACTGAAGCCTGCGTGCCTAGAGCCCGTGCTCCGCAACAAGAGAAGCCACCGCAAGAGAAGCTGGCACACCGCAACGAAGAATAGCCGCCACTCGCCACAACTAGAGAAAGCCTGCACACAGAAACGAAGACTGAACGCAGCCAAAAATAAATAAAGTAAATAAATTTTTAAAAAAAGTCTATCAAGCTATGTAAAAGTCATCCTTAAATCTGGAATAAATATATACTAAAAACAAACTCTCTTGGGGATTTTTTGAGGCTTATTGGATCTGGAATTTCTTTCCAAAATTAAAGTAGATTTTCTATTATTATTTGAATATATGAGTTAAAAACAGTGTATTATCAATTAACTTTACCTGTTCCTTTTTACGTTTTTTAGATTAGCCTTAGCTAGCCATTCAAAATCCCTTGGATTCTATACAGTACACTGGAGATCACATTAAAGGTACTAGACCTCTCATGAGGTGGGGAAGGGCCACAGAAGTAGCTGACCATTTGCCAGTGAACCTGAAGGGGTTTCTGATTAGCATTTAATGAAAAGGGAATTCATGACCCTGGTGACTGGGGGGCATGGATGCAGTAGGATTGGGTACCAAAAATGAATGCCTCTATGCAAACTGTAGAAGTTAGAGCAAGTTGGAGGATAGTGATGGACAAGTTAACTCCTCCCAGCCTCCCTTGTGGATCACTCATGGAGAGATGGCATGAAACATGGGAAAGGGCAATATAATCTTGAAATGGCAAATTTCAACTGAAAGTGGCTGAGTGTACCTTAAAATGACAGGATTATGTAAAGATGGAGGGCCATGAGCTAAGTTAAGTTACAGAGAAATAAAAAATAATTTTGTACATCTGAAGTTGTGGTTATAAAATCATACCCCATCTCTGGTATAAAAATTTAAAGAAATTATTAAAGAATGCTTTAACTTTCAAAATGTCTTGGCTTAGGTTTTAGATTTAATGTGGAACACGAATATTACCTTGTCTTTTGTTCAAGAAAATTAAAGCAAATTATTTTTCGTTTATTGTCCAGCTTCAGGATTTTTTTTTTTTTTGTCAGTTTTAGATAAATAGCTTTTATTGTTCTAAAGTTGCTTCTTTGAGTTTCTGTTTCTTTTTTTTTTTTTTAACATCTTTATTGGAGTATAATTGCTTTACAATCGTATGTTAGTTTCAGCTTCACAACAAAATGAATCAGTTATATATATACATATATTCCCATATCTCTTCCCGCTTGCAGCTTCAGGATTTTAATCCAAGCAATAGTTATGAGTAAGTCAAAAGACAAAGAGTCAGATAAAAGCCTTGCAATCTGAAATCACACAAATTAATTACAAGGGTCTGACTGAAAGTTGGACTTAGCAGAGTGTCTGCCAACAGTAAGCTGGAAATAAATGTTATGATTGTCTTTATTACTTTTATTACATTCCACTCCTAACCAGTTTGGGAGAGAAGCAGGGCATTCAGGGGGAGCCTTCTTGGTCTTACCCATAACTACCTCCATGACAGTGTTGTAGGAGTTGGAAGCAGGCTTTGAGAGAGAAACTTGAACTTGCCAAATGATTTCTTATACTGGAATTTTTGATTGCTGATCTGAAAGCCACAGCACAGTGCCTATACAGTAGTGGTGAGGGAGGGAAGGGGCAGCTCATGGACACATATGTTTGAATTAGTCTTCAGCTGTATTAGTCCTAAGGCGCCTTGATCTTGCTGGTGATAAAGCCCACCTATTGCTTCTATTTACAATCAAGGTTAAAGACTGTTAGTATTAAAGTAAATTTCATGGGCAGGAGGATTATAGTAATATCTCCATTCCTTCCTAAAACAACTAAGTTTCTGCCTATTCCAAATGGTATTTATACAAGTGTGTATGTGACAGTTTAACACCCTAAATGTGATCTAATAGTTCTACTGAATTTTAGACTGAATGCTACCATAAACATCTACTATATTAAAAATATTTGCATATGGCCTTCTCCTATTCTGAAAATTTATGAATTTTAATAAAGTTGCTTAGATTGTATAGCCCACAGTTATAATCGCTCATAATCCAGGAATATTATTTAAAGGGAATTGAAATTATATGAAAACACTTAAGAGCAGAATTATGTCTTCAGCTTTCCCATTACTTTTTGTATGTTGATTGTTAATTTCACCATGGTAAATGAAAGGATACTTAATTGAGATGAAAACTCTACCTAGCTTTGTAAATATGTTTGTGAATTAACATGTGTACAAATGTATCTTCATGATAACTTAAGATTTATCAACAAACAAACCTATAGAGTAATATGTGCTTTGGTCCAGCCATTATAACAATTAAATAGTTGTTTTCTTAAGGCAAGACAACAACACCACCAAAAAGAATACTATGTAATTATAATGAAAGATTAAAAAAAACAATTAGGCTCCAGATCAATAATGTACATCCAGTTTCATGTAATAAAAAGTAACAACTTTATACATTAGAAAATATAAAATGGAAAATAAAGTTTTAGAAATTTATTTTAGAGCATTTTCTAAACTGGATAATTCCAGAAATCTTCCCTCACTGTCCTTCTCCTTCTATAGTAAACCACTACTAACTGTTCTTTTGAATTTTTTTGTTTTTTCAATTTAGTTTAACACAGCTTTATTGCTGGGTATACAGAAGTCAACAAGAGACATTAGGTGTCCTGAAGAGTTTCACGATTAGTAAGGAAGATTATTTGTTGGCTCATTTATGTATGCTCCAAATGTATAAAAAATTATTTAAGGCAGCCTTAAAAAATACATTGTAACAGTATAAATAATATGAATAAAAAACAGGTAAGAATGATGAAGGGGAGAATAAACAGGACTAGGGAAATAAAATGTAATTAGAAATAACATCCATGCATTATACACATGCAATAAAATCTTAAATACTTTCAGTGAGATATGTGTAAAGTGATAAAATGCAATGTACGATTAAGTATAATAATTAAAAAGTACAGGGCTTCCCTGGTGGTGCAGTGGTTGAGAGTCCACCGGCCGATGCAGGGGACACGGGTTCGTGCCCCGGTCCGGGAAGATCCCACATGCCGCGGAACGGCTGGGCCCATGAGCCATGGCCGCTGAGCCTGCGCATCCGGAGCCTGTGCTCCGCAACGGGAGAGGCCACAACAGTGAGAGGCCCGCGTACCACAAAAAAAAAAAAAAAGTACAAAGTAGAGCTGTAACAGAAAGAGAATTGAATGCATAACTAGCGAATCTTTTGAGGTTTTAGCTAAATGAAACAGGTTTTTGGAAGAGGTGGTATCTGACCTCACTTTTGAAGAAACAAGAGAAAGAGTAGACACATGGAGTAGAGGGTGGAACAATACCTGCAAAGTTGTGTAGGCATGAAACAGAATGGTATAGAACATGGTACTAGTGTATTTAGGAAATCAAATGCAGCATTATAAAGTAGAAGAGAGGACAGGTAGGCTTATTGGTGGGTGTGGAACTGGCCAGATCTAGAGTGCGTAACTTTTTGTATTAAAAGAATATGGATAAAGGAGAACTTCAGTGACCCAGGTTTGAGATGCTGGTTCAGTTGAATGATTAGGAAGAGGTGTGAAATAATTACTGTTATTTTCAAGTTGGGGTTGGGAAATCAAAGAATAGTATCGTGAACCTCCAGTTTTTACCACCTAGATTTTTGAAGGCAGTGTTTTTTTCATCTATATTTTCACCAACTACTACTTGCCCTACCCCAGCAATACCACTGGAATATTTTGAAGCTAATTCCAGAAGTTATATAATTTAATCAGCAAACAGTTCAGCATGTATTTCGATATGATAAGGACTTATTAGAAACATAACTGGAACACACATAAAACATTAATAGTAATCCCTTAAGATTCTCCAATACCTAGTCAATGTTAAAATTTTCCCAATTATTCTTCCAAAAATTCGTAGGGATAATATATTAAGGACACTTTTTTGCCTGGCTTTGCGTGTATATTTCATATAAAAGTATATTTCTTGGCTAAACTAATCAAAGTACTATTAACATCAATTCTAAAACATACAGTGTTTGAAATGATAGTGGCTTATAATGAAAGTTTTGGACTATTTAAATTCTGGGACACAGGATTCAGTTGTCAGCAGCTAGGATGAGATGAACTACTACAGAATCCGTATCGCCTGTAGTTTTACAGATAGAGGAAAGGTGGTAGAACATAGCACAATTCAGTTTTCAAAGATGCATTAGTAAAAGTTCATTTAATAAATGATTTTTTTTACTTGACGGAGAGCCAGAAACTACTTGAATATCCCCTGTATCTGTTTAAGAAAATAGTTTGGGTAGCTATAGGAAATGGGTGAAATGATTACTAAAATCAGTAAATGCAAAGAAAGCAAAGGAAAACATAAACCATACAAAAATATTTCCAGTACCAAATTTTTTGTCATTTGTTAAACCACAAATAGGCATACACAGAGCTGTAGTTCAACATGCTTTTGTTGCTAACTTAAAGTTTGGAGCACTGCTCTGCAAATCAACCAGACTGGACCATGAGTTACAAATTTTATATATACATATAATATATATGTATATTATATATATATAATATACATATATGAAGTGTAAGAGACTAATTGGGAAGTTATAGTTGGACATGAACAAATGTTAGAGACAAATTATTAGAGGGGTAAGAAGACTTAAGCTGGGAGGAACTGACTAGTTCTTTACAGGTAATGCATAATTCTAACTGATAAAATTGAATTCAACATAGATATTTCAGAAAACTTATTTTCTAGTTGTAATATTTATATTAGAATTCATAGTCTGCCTCATTTGAGCTTCAGTAAGTCTGCAAGTGGCTCCCTAACTTGCAAGTGAAAGTGCTTATTACGTGGTAACAGATGGAAAAAGAACCAAACTGCACATGGGATAAAATCAGAGTCAACATATAGTTTATTTGCAAAGGAATATTTTTTCAACTAAAATCATTGCACCTACTAACTGACCAAGAGTCTTTTCCTGTATTAATCATTAAAAATGACTTTTAAAGTGTTCATTTTAAAGGGAGATTTTTCATCTTAAACAGGTTTGTTGGGCAAGAAAGTTATTTAGTAATAAAAAAATGATCAATACTGCTTTTGAAATTGTTCTTCAAAACGTATCTATACAAAGTTCTTTATGAAAGATAGAATAAAAAGGGATTTTAGCTCATCAGTAACTCTTAAAATGTGTAAGTCCTTTATGACTATAAACTCCATCATTTTACTCTTGTACAATAGCCAGCAGTGCTACACAGAGTAAACAGTTGTTCCCAACTTCAGAAGCCTGCAGAGGTCAGTATAGCGACAGCAACAAGACATCACATGGATCAGTTGATCAATGCTGAAAGTGGACCATTAGATCTCAAACTTATTATTTATACATACCACCATCTTGAATATTAAAATGAAGTTTGTCATAATTAGGATAGAATATCCTTTGAGTAATTGGTCTTTATAACATTTACATTTAAAGAAAATCAACATTTGGAAACTCATTCTGCTCAAAAAGGGTGGTGGGCAGAATAAGAAATGAAATTTAAAATTACAGTAGTGACCACTTTATATAAAAATAAATGTTCTTTATGTGTACTGAAGGATTTGAAAAATGTTCTGTTCCTTTGAACTGGGGAATATATTCTTCATACTTGGTTCACCAGCTTCTGGCACCTGTCAGTGAAGCTCACTGTTAACCTGGGCAAAGCTATGATTTTTTTTTTTGACATTGATACATCAGTGAAGTTTTCTTATTTCTAGTCATATTCTGTATAATTCAAAGTAAAAAATGCTTCCAAATATAGCCATAGTTCTCAGGTACAGTTTACAATTTTCTGTACCCACATTGAAAATAAGTATTTTAAATTTGGACATGGAAATGTGCACAGATATATTTCTTATGAAAACATTTTTACAATTGGTTTTTGTGAAGGGGAAGAAAACAGACAAGTTTTAGAAACTGTACTTTGATATCCAGAAGCTGTCTTATCCATGATGACCTGTCAGTGACCTTTGTCATGACACTGAAGGACTGCACTCTCCAGGGGTGAGAAGTAATTCAACTTCAATTGTTCCTGTGCGCCAGACATGTATAAAACAGAGACTATAAACATATACTGTAGGCTTATTTTGGCTCCAGTTAAGCTGACACCATCAAACTCATTTAGTTTGAACTTGGAGACATGGTTTCAGTATCAGTTCTCTGCTGCAATCCAGAAGGTTAAAGAAAAACTAGCTAAAACCAACATTGGGCTTTTGCTGGGACAGCAGTTACCTATTGTAAAGTAAGTTCCTCATACTTTTTGACAATAATGCCATGTCAGTGTTTGCTGTTTCTAATTCCACTATGGATGGGCAAAGTCAAAAGCTTTTTCAAAAGATCAGAGGATAGAAAGTGAGACATTAAATTGACATTTTAAAAAAAAGAATATGTTTACTGTTTTAAATTTAGCTTTGCTTTTCCCTAAATGTACTTCGGTAGGCACTTGTGCAAAAATATGAATGAAGTATGCAGGCAAGCAGTTAGTTTTTATTGTCCACAAATAAATGTATACTAAATTTTTTTCTACTTACATATTTGTTACAATTTTTATCTAAAATTTTAAAAACTTCTCTGAGAACAACATCTCAGTGTTCTTGTAGTATGACCATATATCCTAATCCATGGCAGTATAATGGACTGTAATAGCCTACAAATTAGGCAAAGATAAATAACCCTATAGTGGATATAAAATAAAGTTAATATAGTTAATAATGCTAATTAATATCACATTCTATATCCTATCAAAAAGTAACTTGAATTTATATAAACTGGTTACTTATTAGGCCACAAATACAACCTAAAAAAATCTCAAAAGGCATAAAGTATTTAGGATGTTATCTTAATACAATGCATAACCAGAAATTAATAACAAAGTACAAGTTTAAAATGTCACTTGCAATAAAAATAATTCTTTCTTGAATAATGCTAAGATCAAGGAGAATGTCAAGCCTGCGATTACCAATTGTAAAATGACAATGGGAACATCACCAAACAAAGTGTATGGTGTGCATCCAAAGCTGTAATCTGACAAGAATTCAGAGATGTAAATGCTTAAATTTAAAAATAAGAAAAAATAAATAGGTATTAAACAGTTGGACAAATGAATATAACCAGAGTTGAAGAAAACAGAAACTTATAAATAACTAAAAAAACCCCAAATAAACAAATCGCTCCAAGATAATGTTCTTTGAAGAAAACTAAAATATGAAATCTGTAATATAGCTAATCTGGTAATAATCTGGTAGGCCTCCCAGAGATGTCACATCCTAACCAGGAACTTGTGAGTGGGTTATCATAAATGGTGAAAATGACTTCGGATATATGATTAAGTTAAGGATCTTGAAAAGGGGAGAAAATCCGGAATTATCCCAGTGTGCCCAAGGTAACCATAAGATTCCTAGTCTGGGGGAGGCAGTAGAGGTAGAGTCAGAGAGCTGCAAGGACTCAACAGAGGTTAGAAGGAGAAAATATGTTACACTGCTGGTTTCGAAAATGGAGGAAGGGGCCATGAGCCAAGGAATAGGAGCATCCTTTTGAAGTGGGAAAGGCAGGGAAAAGGATCTCCCCAAGAGCTTGCCAAAAGGGCACAGCCTGTGCACATGTTTTAGACTTCTGAAATAATTATATGTCATATATATGCATATAATATATAGAATAAACTATAAAAACTATCATGTTTTTATATGTACAATACAGTTGTTACATAATTGTGTTGCTTTAAGACTCTAAGCTTGTGATAATTTGTAACAGTGACAATAGGAAACTAATATAGCTAACAACTGAAAGGGAAAAGCTCATAAGGAGAATTAAAAGTAAGGCTAACTATAAAATAATATGTATGGCTGAGATTAAATATGTTGGATCACTAAATACAATTTAATGCTAATAATTTCAAAATCTGAAAGAATGCAAGAATCTCCTGAAATGGTTCCAAAGTCTGGCCAGTGAAGTATACAAAAATAAATGGTACAGTGTACTTCCAAAGCTAGATACAAACATAACAAAATAAATTCAGAGAAAACCCAAAAGAATATTAAAAAGTAAACCATCATTATATGTATTAACACTTTAAGCTTCAAGATAATCCCATGAGGAAAGCAACCTTATTATCCCCATTTTGTAGATGAAGAAACTGAGGTTAATAGGCCCTAAATTATATAGTTAATAAGTTTCAGAGCCAGTTTTGAAACACAGGGCATCTGGTTTCAGTGCTTATGTTGTAACATTTTTACTTCAAAATACAAGGATGGATCAAAATAGATCAATTTCAGTAAGTCATTGAATCAATCAATAATTCAGAAAAAGAAATATTTTGTCATATTTCAAAGAATATCTTGATGAAATGCGATATCCCTTTCTAAAAAAAATTGGCACAAACTAAAAATAAAACAATGCTGTGATAAAGTTTATTTTAACAATAATCAGCATTTTACTTGATTTTGAAACATTGAATACATTTTAATTAAAATTAGGAACCAGAACAACATAAGGATGTCTATTATTGCTGTTATTCAAGATGATTCTGAAAGTTCTAGAGAATATAATAAAGGAAGAAAAAATTTAGATGTTAATATTGGAAAGAAAAAGATAAAATTATCGTTGCTAGAAAACATACTTGTTTAGAAAACTCAGAATAATTGATTAAAAATTTTAGCCCTAACAAGCAAGATTAGTAATGTAATCAGTTACAAAATCAATTTGTTTATAATATATCAGTATGAAAGTTTAGTCAGTATAATGGCAAATATTCTCATTCACAAAGCAATGAAAATAAGTAATACAAATGATTTTAAGGTGAAAATATGTTCTAGACTTGTTGAAGAACCTCTATAAAGATTAGGAAAGGAAAAGAGAAAGAACACTTCAATAATTGTTTTCCTGAATTAGAAACATACTAAATCTGAGTACCAATTATCCCCCTAAATAAATGATAAATCCAATTAAAATTTTAAAGTAGTATTGTGTAACTTTTCTTAAATGTTTTACTCTGGGGTAGATATTATGTCAAGTAATAGATGTATAAGTATGCATGCTTTTTTAAGACTTACATAGTTTACTGGTTAGGATTATTATTATTTGTAGATGAAGAAACAGGTTTTGAGAAGTCAAGTGTTTATGACACAGAATTAAACATTGTCTCAGCCTGTACAATTTGAGATCCTCCCACTTTAATACTTTATAACATGACTCAAAATCCCTATTAAAAATGTTGGGAAACTTTATCAAATGATTCTAAATTTCATGTGTAAGATTAAATCTATGAGAATAGCCAGGATAATTCTATAAAAAATATAGCTTATTTAATGTTGTACTTGGCTTTTAAATGTTAAAGTACATTGTAAAATTATAGTAATTAATAGGGAGATATCAGTACAAGGAACAGAAGAGAAAACTTAACCATCAAACCTAAGTATCAGTGAAAACACTAGTATGTGATAAAAATGGTATTTTAACTCAGTGCAAATTGATGAAATATTTTCTAAGTAGTGCTAGGACAATTATTTTTAACCATAATTACATTCCCAATAACATGCCATACTTCAGAACTTCAAAATATAATCCGGATTGGTTAAAGAATTAAATACAGCATATGAATCTACAAAAAAGCAAAAAAAATTAGGCAAATATTAATGTGATTCCACAACAAGAAGGTTTTTATAAAAATGAAATAAAAAATGATAAAAGAAAAATGGATGGATTTCAATAAATAGACATTTGAAGTTTTGCATATAAATCAGTACTAGAAACAAGGTAAGCCACAAATTGGGAAAGAATTTTCAATGTATTTGATCAATGACTGATGTTATTATGTGGACAATTCTTATATATTAATTATAATAAAGTAAGCAATATTAAAAAATCAAATCACTAGACAGATGATTAAAATAAATGCAAATGTCTAATGAACACTTATAAAATTATTCAGCCTCACTTTTAATCAGTGAACACTAAACTGATCATACAGCATTCTCTCCCCCCTCAAAAAAGGCTGATTGAATGGCTGATTTCTGACTGTTAATGAAGAAGTCTGTTAGTTTACTTTTTTAAGTAATGGCTTTATTGAGACATGATTCACATCATAAAATTCCTCCTTTCATGGTATACAATCTACTTTTTAGTATGTTCACAGTTATACAACCATAACCACTATCTAATTTTAGAACATTTTCATTACCCCAAAGAGAAAAATTATGCCTATTATCATCATTCTCCATTTCCTTCTCCCCCTTGGAACCACTAATTTACTTTCTGTCTCATCAGGTTTGCCTGTTCTGGACATTTCCTATTAATGGGATTATCCATTTTGGTCTTTGATATTGGCTTCTTTCAGCTGGCATGTTTTCAGGGTTCATCCATGTTGCATCATGAATCAAAGCTTCATTCATATTTATGGCCAAATGTTCCATTTTATGGATTTCCATGTTTTCTTTATCTGTTCGTCAGTTGATGGACATTTGTTGTTTCCACTTTTTGGACTATTATTAATAATGCTGCTTTGCACATTCATGTACAAACTTTTGTGTGGACGTTTGCTTTCAGTTCTCTTTGCTATATATCCAGGAGTGGAACTCCTGAGTTATGTAGTAGTTGTACGTTTAATATTTTGAGGAGCTGCTGAAATGTTTATCAAAGAGGTTGCACCTTTAACAATCGCAGCAGCAATGTAGGAGAGTGCCAATTTCTTCACATCCTTGCCAAAATTTGTTAATGTCTGTGTTCTTAATTTTAGTTACCCCAGGGAGTATAAAGTGATCTTTCATTATGGTTTTGATTTTTATTTTCCTAATGACTAATGATATTGAGCATCTTTTCATATACTTATTGACCATTTGTGTATCTTCTTTAGAGAGATGTCTATTTAAATCCTGTGCCACTTTTTAATTTGGCTGTTTGTCTTTTTATTGTTGACCTGTAAGCATTTGTCCTGGATACAGGTCCCTTATTAGGTACAAGTCTGCAAAATATGTTCTCCCATTCTGTGGGCTGTATATATATTTTCTTGATGGTATCTTATGAAGCACAAAAGTTTTTAATTTTGGTGAAATCGAATCAATTTTTTTTTGGTCACCTGTGCTTTTGGTGTCATATCTAAGAAAGCATTGTCAAACTCATAAAGATTTACTCTTAAGTTTTCTTAAGAGTAAATTTTAGAGTTTTAGTGCTTACATTTACATCTGTGATATAACTTGAGTTAACTTTTATATATTGTGTGAATTAGGGGTACATTTTCCTCCTTTTGCGTGTAGATTTCCTGTTGCTCAGCACCAGTTGTTAAAAAGACTGTTCTTTCCTCATTGAATTTGCTTGATATCCTTGTTTGTTGTTGTTGTTTAGTGATTTAACTGCACTAAGTTTATAAAGTCTATTTTTAGTTATGTGGAAGCATTGGAAACTCATTAAGCTTAGTGGTCAATTAATGATGGGACAGAGATTACCTTACGTATCTTGAATTAATAAATCTTCCAACCTTTGCCAAGTGGTTCTCTGTGTATTGGAAGGCATGCATCACTGCTCCAACAGGCAGTCTATAACCCTGCCTTAGCCTTCTATTCCTGCCTGGGGAGAGCCTCAAGTTCTGGTAGAGGTGGGTGATTAGGGTGTTTTCAGCTTTTCCTTGAAATGTGCACGGTTCTGCATGTGTGCTTGGCATTCTAGATTCTCAAGAATATTATCAGAGCTTTACAGCACTACTTATGGAAGTATCATTCCTCAGATATTCCTTTTAAGATTTTTAGTCAGCCTCTTATTTAGCACTGACTAGTACTCCACCTCAGGCTGCTTTGATGTTGAATAATTGCCACTGATTATTTTCAACAAATGCTCTAGGAATATGGCTGTTCACACAGGGCAAGCTTTGAGTTTGATCAAATGAAGGCAAACCCTAAGAATGGAGTTTTTCAGGGAGCTTCCAAATGGCAATATTTCTCTGTGAATGGGACTTTTGGGGATCTCCAAACCCATCTGTCTCTTCCAGTGGCTACTAGGTTGCTAATTTTTATAGCCATCATAGTTGTGAGGCTGTTGGTTTTCAAGCATGCTGTGGACCTGGGAAGAGAGGGATAGGAATAGAGGAAATTTAAATGACACAAAGCTTACTGTTCATACTGAGATTCAGTCATTTTTCTTGATAAGTTCTCCTTGGATTATTGCAAGTCTTTGGTTAAATTTCCAAGATTCTGAAAAAGTTGATTTTGGTAATTTTTGCCAGTGGTCTCATTTCATCTGTGGCAGAGCAGATTTTTCAGAAGTCCTTTTCCACCATTCCCAACATGCTTCTCTTAACTTACTTTTAATATAAATTATTCTATTCTAAGTTTAAATTGTTTTAAACTTTATTTACAGTGTGATGCTTAGAACATGCTAGAAATTGCATAATTTACAACTACTTAAGCTTATTAAAATTATGAGAAGCTTCAAATGAAAACTTAAAAATTTCCAAAATGGTACATACTTTTAGAGTTCTTTTTGAGCTAAATCACCAAAACATATTTGACGTCTGTCTTAATAGGAAAGGAGTTTGAAGGACCTATTTGAAGAGAATGAGAATTTGTGACAACACAGATGGACCTAAAGGGCATTATGCTCAGTGAAATAAGTCAGAGAGAGAAAGGCAAATACTGTATGATATCACTTGTATGTGGAATCTAAAAAAAAAAAACAAAAAAAACAAATGAACAAGCATGACAATACAGAAACAGACCCATAGATACAGAGAACAAATAAGTGGTTGTCAGAGGGGAGGAGAGTGGGGGAATGAAAGGAAAGAAAAGGTAACTAACTATGTGAAATAATGTGTGTGTGTGTACATCACATTGTACACCTTAAATATATATAATTTTTTGTCAATTGTACCTCAGTAAAGCTGAAAAAAGGAAAAAAAAGGAGTAAGAAGACTTTAAGTATTATTTAGATTGGGACAGTAAAACACAAAGTTCTTTTGACTTCTCTATTTAAGAATATGACAGTGTTGAAGGGAATATATATGATATGAGAGAAGATAGGAAAAATTGTGAAGAAAACAAAGAAGAAAATGAGGAGGGAAGTGCCATGGTTGGAGATTGGAGCCTGTGGAAAGAGGCAAGTGGGAAATTCCTTAGGGCAGATGGTTAAATATCTTTTAAGAAAAGGTATTTCTAAAAATCAAATTTAAGTTTGTTATATATGCATACCCAAGCTCTCAATTAAGTCATAACCAAAAAAATTACATATACAAAACATAAAATTAAAAAAAAACAAAAAAGGAAAAGTGAGAGCCAGTACGTATAAACTTTTTTTTGACCCAAAAGTTATTTATTAAACTTACAATAAAATATTTTTCAATGCATTAAAAAATTGCAAAATAATTGATGCATTTTTCAATAAAGATACCAGATTTAATATTTACTGACAAGATAAAGATATGTTTAATGACTTGTTCTATTTCAAGGTCACCTTATTGAGCGATACATCATGAAATCAGTAGTTGTACATGTAGGAAATTTACCAATGGAGCTTTCTTCCACGGGTGTGTATATTTTAATTTGTCTCATGTGGGTATCTCTTCCGTTCTGATGATTGGCTAGAACAGCAATCTGTATCATGAATGTACGAGTTGGCTTCTTATGATTATCAGTTAAGGGAACGTGAATCCAGCCACTTGGTTGCACCAATTCAAGTTGCCGGATTTCTTGAAGATTATGAAAATTATTTCCTACTCTGACTGAGATCTTGCTTGGAGTATAGCTGTCATCAGATTTGTAGTCCACATAAATACATAATGTCTTCACTGTTGTTTTTCTTCTGAATTGGATGTTCACTAAATGAGGCTGGGAGCCATCTGACTGCCAGTAAGTTTCTAGATTGTCATCTCGTAATTGATCCACTTCAAATCCTGGTTTGCAAGATGAGAGAGCACATATAAACTTCTGGTATTCTCTGGAGGGTGTATTCAACTCTCTGTCCTGCTGTAGCACTGTCTTCCAGTCTTATCATAAAACTGGATCACCAGATCACATGGACAGTTTGTATACTCTCTCGGGAGGATGAGATGTTTCTACAGTGTATTTTGGAACCCCATCAGTAGAGACCTCTGATTCATTGAGGATTCCAGAGAATGCCAACTTGAAACCTAAAAACAATTACGATAAATTTGAGGAACTTCAGTATTAATTTAGCATTGAATCCCATGACCTGGATGCTACTTCCCGAAAAATTTTGGCGAAGAATGCTTATAGTATTATCCTTGTGGTTGGAAACTTCTCAACAAAGCAACACACATAGATGAAAGCAATGCTTTGATGGACTTTTTGAGAAGGATTCAGTTTCATCTCCATCTATGACTACATGCCCAGAATCATATAAACAAAGACTTCACAATTTAGCTGATGTTCCAAGATTGAAATTAGTTGCCTTGGTTCTCCTTGTTGAATCCCAGAAGATGGGCTGAATTCAGGAAGCACTGTGCCTTTGCACTGCTGAAGCGTGCTTTCAGTGTGTCCAGCAAAATGGTCCCAGAACACCAGCAGAGCCACAGAGAGCTGGAAAACACTTTGGGACTAGTAATGAGAACCTTTAATGATTCCTTTCTAAAGTCCTCTTTAAAATCCTCTCTAAAATCCATTTTCTGATCCTTACTGTCAAGAAGAATAATGGGTAATGCATCTATACCTATATTTTGTGGAATATAAATTTTTCTCCCTTTTATTTAGGTATGAAACAACCAAGTTTTTTAGCGCAGGTATTTTTTTGTAGCTATGGCACTTAACAGTTTTTTCACCATCATTTGAATCAGTTTGACTTCCCAGTGAGTGATGTACAGCAGACAAATACTTCACTATACCTGAGAGTGAAATTAAATCGACTAGCCACACACTGTTAGCTCTAAACTTGGAATTCTTGTTGACAATAAAAGATTACAAAATATCTTGCTTTAGAGCCTATGGTAAATAATTTCAGATATAATCATTTTATGCATTGTCCCCCTTGAGGCTCTGAAATATTCGCAGTATCTCTCCACACAGTCTACACTAGGACACAAGCACACTCACTAACTTGCTCATCTAAGTTAATATTTTACTCTTGTTTCTTTAGTCTAAATGCCCTTTCCCTAAATTTCAAGTCTCATCCCTTAAATCTGGGCTCTACTGCTCATTCTTCCATACACTCTTTTCCTCATTCTCCTTGTACTTTTCTCAGAATACTGCTTGCACCTCTGTTTGGCTTAATTTCCGTCAACAAGGTATTTGTTGTCTGTTGGAGGCAGATGCAAAGCTCCTTGTAAGCAGATTCTCTCTCATTTATCTACTTTTCTCCGCAGCTAGCTTTGAAATATTTGGTGATCTGAATAGAAAAAGGAGCCCAAAATTCAGACTTCCATGGAAAACTAGTGGAGAAAAATATCCAGTTACTCTGCATTTTTTGTATTTTGTATTAGGAGTTTATGGAGAAAACTCCTAGAAAAATCAGACAGGGAAAAACACTACACTGAGGCCTATGCCGTAGTGCTTAAATTTCATACGTAGGCTCTAACTGTGTGGAAATTTGCTACAGTCTCTGAGTAGCAAAGACTTCCACAATGTGCACAAAGGTTTTGACTAATTGGACTGAAATGACAGGTTACTTTAATTGAACAAGTTAGATATCATTTTGAGCTACACTCTTATTTGGTGTCTAGAGAGCCAATAACAAAGGGAATTGACTGAACTTTTCAACTTTTCACTATTTATTTAGACACTGTATAGACATAGCCCAAAGGAAATCTCTCCCAAAATACCTCAAAGAATTTTTTCTTCAACTGCATAAGATCATGAGAAAATAAAATCCCTCTGTTCTCAAATGACACTTTAAAGTTATGAGTATAATGTGGGGAAATCAGTTCAGCCATGGATTATCAAAACAACAGAAATATAAAACAGGTATCAATTTATAATATTTGCTGAAATAAATTGATTCAAACTGTCAGCTAGGTTCTTTGACACTGAAAATAAAATACCAAACATACTAAAGTAGAAACTTAGCAATGAAAAGCCTGACCCTCCCTTTTTATGATATTATCTTACTGTGAATTGAACTGATTGATAAATTAAGTTCAATTTGGCTCATTTTGCATGAATTCAGTCCTGGGTCAAAAGAATTTTTAAAGTTTTCTCACACCTTTTCTACTGGCCCATATTTTTATCCTTTGTAGAAACCATTCTGCAGTTATACCGAATTGATTCTACTGAGCTCCATAGCAATGGCTTTCTATCACTCTGTTCCCTTTGAAGAGAGCGGTTTTTCTGACATGATCTGGGTCTTGGGTGAGATGAGCGCATCTCTTCTTTTGTTGGTTGTCAGAAAGTCTCATTTGTGTGACTAGTTTAATACCAAAATTAAAAACTTAAGTAGTAAATGGACTGGGGGAGATTCAGGTGCAACAAGTTAAAAAGAAAAACAGTAGGCTTTAAGAGCGTATGCATGAAAGAGCAATGTGCCAGGATGGAGTTGTGTACCTCGATGGATGACTGCCATCAAAAAGCACGCATCCATTGAATGCTGCCATTGTATGTCGGCCCAAGCTGTGTTGAAACACTTTCTGCTGAAGTGTTCTGCCCAGGGTGGTGACCTGTGGTCCCCTAGGTTCTAAGCTGTCCTATGGGTAGAAATACATTTCCTGTTTCCCATATCCCCCGTCTCCCCACCCATATATCAGGGATTGGTTTGAAAGAATGAAACAGAGACCTTACAGATGCTTAAAGACCAGAAATTCTATCGAGGGGAAAAAGAAATGGAAAAGAGAAGAAAGAGAATAAATCCCCAAATCCCTGCACATGGAAAGCTTTCTTATTTTTTTTTTCACACTTCTAAAGTGCCCATTCAAAACCACATGAGTAAAAACGAAGTTGTGTGTTTTTCACATCCTTCAGAACAGGCTAAGGGATGAAAATGAGGGTGAGTTCCCTATAGTCAAACATGCCCAGAAGTAGCAAACTTTGACTTAGCCACAAGCCAAATAAACTGCTCCCGAATAATCGGGTCTTGGTTTAAATCCATAGAGATGCTCTTTTCATGTATGTGAGGTGGACTTTTGATTTCATCTCTGGGACAAAGTTTGAAGTTATTCTGTGACTCTGGCCTAGAAAATGAAGAAAACCCTTGTAACGGGATGGCTCATGTAGGCTTATTATGAGTGTGTGTTTAACTCCCTCATGTGAATTATATTTTGAATCATTACCACTCAAGAGTCACAAGGTTTCATCTACTTAAGCTCAAGATACCCGTGTGGGAAAGCATTCTAAACTCAACTCGCTGGGCAAATACCACTTTAATACTTGAGTACTTAAATACAAACATTATAACAGAAATTAGAGCTTTCTGGTTTTCTTGACTTGTATCACATTAAATTAACAGACACAGTAACAGACCTACATTACATATCAAAAGAATAACTTTTTAGAATTCATATCCGAGGGAAAGAGACAAAATTTAGTTTTTATGTCTTTTTACAATGGGTAGAAAGGTCCGTGAGACAGAAGGATAAGATGAGCTCTCATCCTAGCATATGATATAAAATGGATCTGAAGAAGTAAAAACATAGATGCTTAATGAACACTGAAAGCATGAGTGACACCAGGACTCACATCTAATTTATCTCTTTCTTTTCCCTGGACTTAGTATATTGGACTGATAAACTTACCTCAAGATGGATAGTTCATAGATAATTTCATCCCAAATCCCACCATTACAAATGGATTTCAAGCCTTTAAACTTTGCACTGTCCCCTGAACTTGAAATTTTTCAATCCTACTTTTGTCAGAGTGATAAATCTTTCTGGATGTATCTGGAAGGAAATTTGCTTTAAAATTTAAAATTTGCTTTAATCCCCTGTGGTCTGCAATAAGGTTCTGAAAGGGAAATACCAATATACCAGGTCAATACAGGAATGAAAATTTTTAAAGTACCAAATCCCAGCATGCATGTTCATAGTGAAAACCTAAATGACCAAACCAGGACTATGTTTTTTTTCTAGCTCAAACAAGCTCCAGTAATGAAACATCTAAAGCTATATAATAAAAATGATACTTTGTTATGGAAAGAGAATGGCTGTGGAAGTTTATTATTCTGTAGAATTTTATCTTCAGTAATATTTGTCTACATTTGGCCATGGAGCATATGAATTTAACCATTTGTTAAGAAGAGTGGAGGTTGTCTAATTTGAGGCAAATGCAAACGTAGCAATAATATTAGTAAGGGGAGTTTATTGTGCAAAGTATATTTTGAAAAATATACAGATAACTGCTAAGGTCATTGGAGAATTAATAAATTCCAACCCTAAATGTGCATGGGATGGTCTTTTACATGAATGTGTAATGCTCTTAATTTAATAGCCTGACATCAGCAATGGAAATAACAGTGTTTATTCTGCTATAGGGATGTAGTAAAGCCTAACCACAGAGGCAGTATTCACAGTTTTAGAAAGGATAAAATAAGAGATCAACACCAGTTTTGTCTTTTTAGTGGCAGGGATTTTGCTTCTGATAAAAAATAGTTCCCAGTTTTCATAAGAGAATTCCTTAATTAATAATTTCTTGCTAAAACAGATACTTATAAATGTTTATATTATATATGTAAAAAAAATATATACATATATAAAGCATTGTAATAGTGGAATACCTTCTTAAACAGTCTTATTTTTCCATCTTCTTTGTTCCTTTGTGTCAGAAACTAGGAGTATCCTGTTAGGTATGTCACTATTAGTTCTAGAAGTAACAACATTGTCCTTATTCACTACAGTAAGACCTCTGTGGTAACAGTGCTAATCTTAACCACTGACCAGTATAAGAATGCCACCCTCTATCTAGGGCCATACCTTCTATCCAAGTATATATACGATCAAACAGCAATAACCAACAAAAGATCAGTATAATAACGACCCAAGCTGTATTTCTATGGCAGAATCATTTTTTGTAACTTTGAAAGTTCAGTTATCCTTTTTGGTTAAAATTACGCAGCCCTTAAATAACTCTGAGTAAATGGATTATGTGCCATTAAGAGGTTTCTTGAAAGTTTTCATTAGCTACGAAATAAAATAGCTTTAAGCTTTAGAATGTTCTACTCAGTTGGAGACTCTCATGTCTTTCTGATATTCTTGTGACAATTTCTATTCTAAGTGTCAAAAACAACTCTGCTATCTGGAACAAGTCGTGTAGTATTCTCTCCTTTTAATATTCTAATCGTGAGGTGTGAAGTGAAATGGTTGCACAGTGTAATGGTGGTAAAAAGTGGAGTGTCAATGAGACGGGGAAGGTGACAGACTCGGAATAGGTCCCTGAGGTGCTCTCCAAGTGCACTGGATAAAGATTCCCTTGGGAAAATTTTCTCATTAGTTCTCAGACACAGTTCAGTAATTCAATAGCGCGAGGTTACCATTAGTCACAAGACCAAAACATGTTACTTTCCATGCTTTAGTTCCTTTATTTGTATATGTCATTTTCAGACTGAAAATTATGAGCCCTACTCTCTGCAAAGGCAGTCAGCGAGTTGTTTACATACTGAAGTATGAACCATGACAAGCAGATTCTGTAGAGTTTTCTTTTAATTGTTGATGTATGAAGCAATTCAAAGGGAAATAGACATTTTAAATGATTCTAATGATACTTCCCTAAACAACTGTCAGTTCTTTATACCAGAATTACTAAACATGCACACACATACACACGTGTGCACATTTTCATAAGAAAATCAAGAAGCATTCAGACATGGTTAAAGAAAAGATCACATTATCAAAAACCTCTCTCACCCTTATTTATGCTACTTACAAAGTAAACTTGTCACTGCTTAAAACCAGTTACTCTCTAGTGACTATATTCTGTTTCAGAAATTGTTAACGTTCTTTCTAAAATCAGAAAATATTGAATGATTTACTGTACATGTGAATATGAAATATTCACATTTTGTACTGCAACTGAGGGGAAACTCAAAGACCGTGGCCGTTAATTTCCTATGTAATTAGTGAGAAAGATGTTAAAACACATAGATTATAATTCTGCATCTTTTCTTTTTCACTGTCATAAACAATATGTACCTTTTTCTATCTTTTGAAAATTAACTGCACTCCCACTCTACACTTGAAGGCATAATGGGTCGGGGGATTGTCTGCCTCATTACTCACTAGGTCAGAAAGAAAGGAGTATACACCCGACAACCCTATTGGTCACTTAAATCCTCCTTGTTACATTAGGGAAACATTAATGAAATCTGTGAAAATGAAAATTAGATGCTATACTAACAGAT
Source organism: Pseudorca crassidens (assembly GCF_039906515.1). Taxonomy (NCBI): domain Eukaryota; kingdom Metazoa; phylum Chordata; class Mammalia; order Artiodactyla; family Delphinidae; genus Pseudorca; species Pseudorca crassidens. The sequence continues at coordinate 73,510,494 of NC_090303.1, read as the reverse complement.
TGTTGTAGATTTTTGTATTTCATAAGATAACTCAGTATTTTACTTCGCAGACTTTGCAATGATAGTCATTCTTGTGTTTAAAAGATAACTAGTGTATGGTGTTGCAAAAAATTACTCCATTTACTTTATAATATATATTCTAGAGGAAATATAATTTAAATGTATCCACCTAAACATCATGACAGAATGGAAGAGGAAGTTAACCTTTTTTAAATGCAAAGTATGTTTCTTACAGAAATAAAATGTGGTAAGTAAACTGCAAGGGGAAGTTATCTATTAGAATAATGATGAGACATAGAGGAAAGACTAGACTTTTCCATATGAACTGGTAAAAAAAAAAAAAACACTTCCTAATAGAAACACACTCCTATCAAAATAGTAATGATCAGGATTCCAAACAAACCATCAGAGACTTCTGTTTATGTGCTACCCATAGACTTATTGTTGAATTATGAATTGTAAATATTTATAAGTGACTCATTTTAAAGAAGTTGTCAGCTGCAGCTACAGTTGTTCACCTTCTGTCATCCCAGCTATCAAGGGGGCTGACTCAATCACTTTCTTGTCAGGCTACCTTTCTTCCCTAGAATACTCAATTCCCAAAACACAACAAAATATAAATGAATGGAAAGTGCTAATGATGCCTGATTGCCAAGAGGTATTAAGTTTTTAAAGGTACTTTGCTGACTAAATTTTAAATGAGCAAAATCCTGAAATTAATTTCCCAAGGCAATAATATTTTTATTTTTAATAGCTGTCCACTGAAAGGAAATATATAATATTGTCTTCTGGTATGTCTGTCTTTCCTGTGGTAGGAATCATATCAGCTTTTAAAGTCCCAAGTATATGTAGTTTATTCCATGTTTAATTATATGATCTACACTCATAAAAACTAGACTAATGAAAAAAACCCAACATTTTAATTAAAGGAAAATGGCTTGAAATGATAAGATTTGGAAACTGTCCTGTATTAAAGGTATATTTTAAATCTTTAGGATCAGGCTGATGTCATTTTCAACAATTGAGTCAAAATCTTTATATTTAGCAAATAATACAGAATGGTTCTCAAATCTTATAATTTCATGCCATTTCCCCTTTAAATCACCTTAAAAGTGCCACTCTGGGGGCTTCCCTGGTGGCACAGTGGTTGAGAGTCCGCCTGCCAATGCAGGGGACACGGGTTTGTGCCCCGATCCGGGAAGATCCCACATGCCGCGGAGCGGCTGGGCTCATGAGCCATGGCCCCTGAGCCTGAGCGTCCGGAGCCTGTGCTTTGCAACGGGAGAGGCCACAACAGTGAGAGGCCCCCACACAGCCAAAAAAAAAAAAAAAAAAAGTGCCACTCTGGTGACAAAAGCTGTCTTCTCTACTGACTTCATAACAATCTAAACTTGTAATTTCTTTACCATTTTTGACTTGGGTTGGTTATATTATGTTTCTGCTGACATTGTGTTTTGTGGTATGTTTTCATAACTGAGAAGAATCTTTTCTAAGCAGGAGAGATGGATGGTTCCTGAAATCACAGCTTATGGGTTCAAATTTTTAGAAACAAGTGAAAAATTTTCTGTTGTGTTTGTTTATTTAGTCATTATTTTAGAAAAATTAGGCTTTTACTTAAATTTTATGCTGTGAAGAATTGCTTATATCTATATATATTTTAGTATACACAAAAGTCAAAATCAGTAATGGAAACTTAGCAAAACAGCTGAGTACTTTTCATTCAAATAATCAGATAGTCTCATTGAAAGGAGGCCTTAAAGTAGGAAATCAGTGGTTTTCCCAGGTTATGGTATAAGTAAGCTAATGACAATGTGTTAACCCTTCTTTAAGTATCTGTCCATTTAAAAAATCTTCTATGTGAAATAGCTCTTAAGGATCTTTTAGAAATTTGTGATGTCCTTACTATCATTGTAGTGCTGTGACTTACACATGCTCTCACTGACACTCACAAGCAAACAGACTCTATACCCACATGCAAACACATGAAAGTCAGGGCCCGCTCAACAGATGTACTCTTGTGTGGGAATCATACCACTTTTTTCTGAAACACTGAAGGCACGACTTTCAAGTAGTTTTAAATTTCAAATCAGGTTAGCGCATATTTAATTTCAACATGTTGGTTTAACACCAAGCCACACCAGACCTTTTAAAAATTCAGTGGCTATGATATAAAATTCTTCGCTGTGTTGCACCAATAAATTGAGAAGTGCAGTATAATTCTCCACTATCACTGGAACCATCGTGAAATGAAATAAAGACTTTGATACAGGTCCTCACTCAGGTGCACACTCTTTCACAGTTACATTCAAAGTGTTTGTTCACAAAACTTCATAAAAACCTACATAGAAGATGCATAATTTATGGAAGTGAGTAGTAAAAAAGAAAATCAACTCCACCATTTTCTTTCCTATTGGTCACTTTACATGCCAATAGATTAAAAGACTCTGAGTTCCTTTTCTTTGAAGACCACCTTTGTAACTGAGTTATTAAGTTTTTTTTATTTTTTTAAACTAAGCAGCCAAAAGAAAGAGGCACTTGACACCTCCAGCAAGTATCTCAGTTCTTTTCATATTGTCAATAGCTCCACTGATAGCACTGTTCTTTTGACAGCTAAAAGCAGATGTGCGGGTTAAGTATGGGAGCAATTCAGATGTCCACAGTAAACTGCAGGGGGGCAGAGAGAGCTCAGAGAGCAGCAGCTTTAAAGTAATTGACTAATACAGTAAGGATATTAAAGTCATTTAGTGCCAAAAGGGAACACACTGATCCCTGACCCTCAGCCACTTTGGAGTAATCTAGTATTCAATCCAGCGTGTAATGACTGCCAGGCCTGTCAATCCTCCAGGCTCTCCAGTCAAGTGCCTGTGGCTACTATTGGCTTATGGTAAAAGGACAGAAATGCAAGGAAATGCCTCTCAATCAGCCTGTGATGTGATAATGTTATTGCTCCAGTGTATTCTGTATTGTCCCCGCATAGTTTAATCTGTTGAGACCCATGTCAAAAATTGCCCGTGGTCCCTAGAGGTCTTTACTCAATCTTTTAGTAATACAAGTGGATTTAAAAGGAAAGGGGGTAACTTACTTGATGAATTGTTTCCAGCTAATATATACATACTTATATATATATATATATATATATATATATGTACACACACACGCACAAAATAAGAGGTCAACTGTGGCTTAAAGGCTATCTGTGCAAGGTATAAATTAGAAATGTGCTAGTCAGCTAGTAATCTGATTTGTGAACCCTTGTTCTTCTTTTACTCCAATGGGCAAAATATTTTACAATAAAAAATATTGACACAGAAACGTATTTACATGGTGGCTGATTCATATTCAGTGCATGTGCCAAAAGGAGTTTTAACAGGGGAAGTTGTCAGAGAAAATGATTTACTTGTTTCTGCCACTTTGAGCACGTAAGAGTTGGCCAACTTCTGGGAAGCTTGCATTTTAAATGAGGTATTTTGCATTTGTAAAATATAATTATTGCTACAGGCTGCAATCGGGGGAAAAAAAAAAAAAAGAACCTAAGAGAAAGTGTAGGAAATTGCCATTTTTTGTTATTTTTATTTTGCTAATTAAGGCACTAGAAATTGACCCATATAGAGAGAGACTCTAAAGTTGAAAAATCAAAATGGGATAATATTCAAATCCTATTTTATTATCTTACAAAAAGTCTTTGCATTTCTTAGTCATTCCCTCATTTACTTTTCCAAACCTACTGTATAGAATCTTTGGAAACAGAAAGCTCCAGTGATGAGAATACACTATTATTTTTAGAGAACATTAAGGTTACATAGGGGAGGCATTTTGCCTGTTTTTATTCTGTAGGAATCTGCCCAGTTCACCACTGGCAAGGTGCTATACAAAATTAGAAACAAAAGTGAACATCTATTTGCTTGTAAGCTTGAAATAACTTTGGTGTCAAAAACAACTGACTTTCCCCCTCCGTCAACCTGTCCTCTTTCCATTCAGCACTGTAATTAATCAATGAGTGGTTGTATTCTAAAAAACATTCTGCACATTACCCACTTTTGCCACTTGAGATATTCTGAATTTGTGTACAATTTTTGGTAGAATATAAGAGATAGAGGAAAATCTCACTTTTGTGTTCAGTGACTTTCCAGACCTCAGGGGCAGAATGAATGCAGGAGGAATCCCATCGGGTAATTTTTCATTAGTATCCACGACAAGCTGTTTTACCACAGGCTATTGTTTTCATGGAAAGTTCAAATACAGTAGGATGGGATAGGTGTGCTATTAACACACAATGGTGTGATTATTACCTATTATATATATATATGACCTTTGTCACCTAGAACATTGATACTCTTCATTATGATGTACCATTCTAGTATAAGAGGAATAGTTGGACAGCTTTAGAGTTCTTTTGCTAGTTGTCTAATTTTATGTTTAAAGTTTTCAGAGCTTTCCTAAGAGGAGAGATAGAAGGGAAAACCAAATAGGTCAAAGAATCGTAGAGCTTTAAAGGACCTTGGCATTAATTTATCTACTCCTTCTACATCCTGGCATCAAGTAGCTAAGCTATTTAAGGGGAGGCTATTTTTTTTTTTTTTTTTTTTTTTTTTTGTGGTAGCGGGCCTCTCACTGTTGCGGCCTCTCCCGTTGTGGAGCACAGGCTCCGGACGCGCAGGCTCAGCGGCCATGGCCCAGGCCCATGGGCCCAGCCGCCCCGCGGCACGTGGGACCCTCCCGGACCGGGGCACAAACCCGTGTCCCCTGCATCGGACTCTCAACCACTGCGCCACCAGGGAAGCCCCAGAGGCTATATTTTATATAAAATTCTAAAATTCAGCATCATGTGTATCTGCAAAAAGCAATATGACTCTAAAGTAATAACTTGATTCTACAAGGACAACAAAAAGTCAGTCTTTATAGCTAACCATTGTATTACAAGCTTCTTCAATGAGTTGAAACTTATTTCTTCCTACCATCTCCTTACACAAAGCAATAGTCCCTTTTTATTTATTTTTTGTATAACAACCTCATGTTCCCAATGACAGTTGTTAAATACACATTTAGTTTTCTCTAGAGTGAATGTGAGTAAAGCATCATTCGGTTTGGGTTCATTGAGTAGCTTCTCCTTTAGCTTCAGCAGAATTAAGGGCACATATCTTCATTTCTCATAGTCAGTATGTGGTTGAAAAAATTTCATTCCTTCAGCAAATGTGAAATTTCAGCTCTGCACATGGCATTATGCCAAGCTCTATAAGGGGTATAAAGAAGAATAAGATATGATCCCTAATTTCAAAAAGCTTACAGACCAATATGGGAAGTAAGACACTAGTCAAGTGACTATAGCAAACAGTTGAAACAGGAGAAGGTAACTAAAATTATTAAGCACCTATAGGTGGCCAGTCAGTCTGTATAACTCCAATGAATGGACACAGGATTGTGAGATACTTTCATTCGTTAAGCTGTCCTTACTGAGGCTCGGGAAAGTCACCGTGTTGCAAAGTCAGTGACTATATTTGAAACAAGTTCTTTCTGGCTCAGGGGCCACTCTCTTCCAGCAAGACTGCATCTTTTCCATAACAGGAGCCATGATGGCCTAATTGCCCCCATTTGAGGAAAGCCACCTTATTCTTTTCCAAATTGAAATTCGGTTTTTCATTTTAAGGAAAGGTAAGACTCTGAAGGTAACCATGCCATGCAGTGTATGCAAAGTGATCTTTATGTGGGCTCATCTCTTATTAAATTGATCTCTGAGTCCATGAGGTCAAAAACTATGTCGTATTTCTTATGGTAATCAGAATATACTGGGAGTTTAATAAACATTGAATTGGTTAAATGGGTGCACGGAATGTCTTTATTCTTCTCAGGCCTGGAATTTTCTTCAGATCTAGAACAACTCCCAGAGAATGAAGATAATCCCACCAATTTACAAAGTTGTAAGAAGCCATAAACTTATTAGCCATCAAAATGTTTAGCCTATTTATATTTATCAGGGTTTTTCCCATACTTTTAATTAAAGCATGAGGATAAGAAGGCAGAATACTTGTGTGTATGAAAAAAGTATTATTTTCTGGGACTTTTATAATTCCATATTTAATGGCAGAATTGTACCAGCAGGTTAAAATCAATGGATGATTAGTCTACTAACCAGTTATATCTATATTTACATTTCTAAAGCTACTGGCTTAGAAGCTACTATTATTATTAAGGGCCATTATGGCAACCTACAGAGCTTTTTTTGAGCCTTAAAAATTATGAATATCTCTTTATTCTTTCCCTTTAACCTGCCCTTTCTTGTTTTTTAAACCTTTTACTGTAAAGTATAACACCCATTCAGATCATTTGCACAAAACATAAATATATAGTTCAAAGAGTGATCACAAGCGAGCATCTGAGTAGTCACCAGGCAGGTCAACAAATACAAAATTGGCAGCAAACCAGCAACATCCTTTGGACCTTTGACAATTGCTACTTCCATCTTTTTTCCTTCCTCTTTTCCAAAGGTAACCACTTTTCTGACTTCTAACTTTAAAGTTAAATTTTGTTCGGTCTTTATATACATGGAATCACTTTTGTATCTGGCTTCTTTCACTTAACATTATATTGGATAGATTCTTCATTGTAGTTGTATACTTCAGTAATTGAGTCATTGTCATTGTTGTTATCTATTTTATGAATACCACTTGACTAATTTATCCGTTCTACAGCAGATGAACATTTGGGTTTCTAGTTTGGGAATATTACAAATCATGCTGTTTTAAACACAGTGTGTGCAGGTTTTTTGGTTGTGTGTATGATTAGGAGTTGAATTAGGGTCATAAATCAGGCATATCTTCAAAATGACAAAATGATGCCAGTTTTTCAAACAGGTTGTACCAATGTATTTCTTCACCAACAGTATAAGAGAGTTCCTGCTGTTTTATATCTTAGTAGAGATTTGTGTTGTTAAAGTCATTAATTTTAGTCATTCTTTGGTGCATGTAACAGTATCGCATTGTTGTTTTAATTTGTATTTCCATGGTTACCAATGAATATAAGCATATTTTAATGTTTATTGGGTAGTATCAGTAGATTTTGCAAGTTGCCTTAAAAAATTGCACTTATATCATCAACAGTATAGAATGCATATTCCCTCACACCCTTAACAGCGCTGGGAACTATCAAACTTTAAGTGCAAACAAACAAACAAAAAATCACATTATTACCATGATGCATTTCTTTTGTTATGGCTGACTTTGAGCATAGTTCTGTGCTTGTTGTTTTTTTTCTTTTAACCATTTTTGCCATTTTTTTGGTGTGATATTTACTGCTGTCTTTGATCTTTTTTTTTATTGGATTGATTATTTTATTGATTTCTTAAGGATTCTTCCAAATTTACTAAGATTTTTGTCTATGGCAAATATTTCCTTTAGTTTGCCCTTTGGTTTGGCTTATCCTATCTTTAGCCACACAAAGGTTTTTGTTTTTATGTGGCCAAATTTATCAATCTTCTTTCTTCATGGTTTTAGGGCTTTGTCTATATTTAGGATGGCCTTCTCTACTCAAAGCACCACAAATTATTATTTTTTTAATTAACTAATGATCTCTTCTAGATCTCTTATGGTTTCAAATTTTACAGTTAAATCTTTGATCTAGGGGGGTTATTTTGGAGTAAAATAAACCCAGAAGCATTTATTGTTCCTTTTTTATCCCTAAATGGCTAGCTAGTTGTCCAAATACTATTTCTCAATTAATACACTATTCTCTACTGATTTAAATTGTCAACTTTGTCATTCACTAAATTCCAATACACACTTGAATTTATTTCTGGACTTCCCACTTGGTTAAAACTTTCTGTCTATTCCAGAACTTAATTATGAGCTGTTATAATTAAATTTGTTTTTTTTTAATGTGTTTTAATAATAGCTTCTTTTTCCTTTCAAAATGTTTTAGATTTTTTACCTTAACATTTTGGATGAACTTTATTAATTTATTTATTTTTTACACCTTTATTGGAGTATAATTGCTTTACAATGGTGTGCTAGTTTCTGCTTTATAACAAAGTGAATCAGTTATACATATACATATGTTCCCATATCTCTTCCCTCTTGCGTCTTCCTCCCTCGCACCCTCCCTATCCCACCCCTCTCGGTGATCACAAAGCACCAAGCTGATCTCCCTGTGCTGTGTGGCTGCTTTCTGGATGAACTTTAATATCATTTGTTGACTTCTCACCAAAATTTGTGTAATATTAAATTTACATTATACATTAATTGTTGGGAAAATTGGCCTCTTTGCAGTATTGAGTGTCCCCAAGCCAAGAATAAGATGTATTTTCATTTACTCAAATTTTCTTCTCATTCCTCTTCTATTTACTTTTACTAATTTGCCAGCTTCGGCAAAGAGAGCTTAAGATGGCCAGTTGGACACATAAGCCACTAGGTTTCAAATGAAAAGATTTAAATAAGCTAATTTAATAACTAGCTCGTTACTGAATGTCATATACTTTACAAATGTTATAGTTTAAAAATGCCCTGAAGTTAATACGTACATTTGTATAAATATGTTGCCCTGTATGTATTAAATGAAAATGCACTGTTTCTCTTATAATTAATTCTCTGGACCCACCAGAAGTCAACTTACATGTATAGGCATACGTATACCCATGTGCATATGATGTATGCTAGTGATCTTTATACAGGTGGAGAGAGGGATTCAAGGTAAAAGTTATATATATTTATTCAGATATATCTCTGATTACATTTAAGATGCAATACCAACAGTAACATAAAGAAAATTATGTACCTCAAGTAAATATTAAAAGTAATATTTTTTCTATGTGGTACAAGTTTGTAATAAATTAACTATAGAATTTAGGAGTATTTTTCCTCAAATAAAAAAGCTCTTATCATGATCAAGTTGTTATTTTTTATTGAAGTAATCCAATATCTGAAGGCCTCATATCCAACCAATATGGTAGCCTTCTTTTCCACAAGAAGGCATGGTCTGGTTGGATAGCAGTAGAGTTGGGTGAAGTTGTATGCAATCACATCAATCTATCAAATAACTAGAAGCTATGTGCTGAATGCTTATCATGTGTTTACTTGAAATATAACAGCAGATGAACTGCATATTAACCGACTCTAAAGGGAGGTCAGAGCCATGAAAATTGCTGTGGGCTGGAAAGGAGGAAGACGATTTCATAAATTAAGTAGGATTTATAGAAAGTCTTTTAGATTTCTTAAGAAAAGAATGCTACGTGGAAATGGGGAAAGTAGGACATTCCAAAGAAAGAACAAACTGAGCAGATAAGAAGTAGTGATCAAAATGTTTGAGAGATGGAACATGGAAGCTCTTGAAAACCCTCCCTCTTTTTATGTTTTATCTACAACTCTCCAGTTTGACAACTTTCGACAATAAGAGGCTTAAATTTTGCAATGCTGTTCACCTTCTATTTGAGTTCAAAATATGCCTCCATAAAAGATCAGGCATTGTTGTGATGCGTACAAGCTCTAAGGAGCATCGTAGCTGCGTCAGTTCTCCTTTTAGATTAATTCTATTCTCCTTTTACTCAGAAATCTAAGAGCTCACATGCCAGCTACCCAAGGGATTTTGTTTTTGTTTTTTAGTGAAGTAGTACTAAAATCCTAGCCTTCTGCTTCACAGTTGAAAGTAAATAATTTTATCTTACACCATAAAACTATGATTTCTCCTGCACTATTCCTTCAGGTACATTTTAATCTAATAGAACCATTTTGTAAACATATGAAATGACAGTGCAGTCTTCTCCAAGTTGGATTTCAAACACAAATATATATGTATATACACACATGCATAAATACACACACAAACGTATACACATGCACACTTCTTTATTACCTCAGAATGAAAATGCAAATGAATTTATTAGCCTAAGAGTGGCACCGAATGGAAATTTATGCACATACATTTAAAAAACAGAACCCTTGAAAATAAAGCAGTTGCAGCTATTAATTTTCCTCTTTGACAGTTTTTTAAATTCCTCTAAAAAAATGAAACAGCATGAATACTATCAATATATCACAACAGCCACATTAGGTTTTGTGATATACATCATAATATAAAGAGCACTATTAGAGCACAACCTGGGAACCATTAAATCATTCTAAATCACTGTTACATTCCATTAGTGTCAATGGTGAAACCACATAATAGGCTTTATTACAAACTTCACCTTGGTAGGCCATTGTCTCTAATAACCACTTCTCTATGATGTGGTATCATACTCAGAAATCCAGGGAGATAATAAAGGCTCCCTTATTTCTTTTTTATTGGATGGGTAAAGTTAAATTTAGCTGTAAGTAAAAAAAATCCTGAAGCTTTGTTCACTAACTGCGAGTTGCTGCTATTTGGACAAAAAAAAATTAGGCAGGCTTTGGAAGAACAGTTTGAAATAAATTTAAAACCTGGCAATGCTGAGGCCAGGGTAGGCTGGGCAGTGCCAGCAATTACGATGTCATTTTTGAAATGCAGTTTAGCACATTTGTGCACCTCTTTACACTTTTGTTCAGGAGCAGAGTATTGATTATAGAAACACTGTAAGTTTCAAACCTGCCCTTTCCCTCATTCTCCACTGGTTTGTGCTGTACCCTTTTAAAAAGTCATTTGGGCACTTTGTTGAGGTGAGGCTGGTAAGGACTTCAGCTCAAACTGAGATCAATTTTCAAATGTTTCAGGGAGAATTGTTGTACAGTGTTCTGCGCCCCTCTTCTTTACAAATAGAACCATTTATTCCCCTCCCCCACTACGAATTTAGTCACAATCCCTTCACTCTATTTCTTAGATACACTTATAAATATAATCTCACCACAAAGATTTATACTACACGATAGACACCTTTGTTATTGGCTAAGGATGTTTTAGGATAGGATAAAATAAGTGAAATTCAGATGCAACTGCATAAATGAATAATAACGAATGGTTGAAATAATTCATCATTTAATAGACTACCAGATCAAAGACAAAATTCTTTATGTTCTCTCTGTATTAGTTTTGATACAAAATTCTTTATATTCTCTCTGTATTAGTTTTGATAAATTGTAAAGTGTTTAAACAGTTATTGATTCTAAATAAGTACATTTATTTTTGTAAAACAACAGTCTATCCTCTGCCCGTGAGCTTTGAATAAGCCAGTTTAGGGCATTGAAATAGATTATTATTCTAATGGCTCCACTTTGCTTTTGGTCCATTCTTTAGGAACAGACTTAAAAAAAAAAACAATAATACTACATGTGTCCCTATGATAAGATGATGTTTTAAAGTTAGGAAGAGAAAGCGATAAGGCAAAGAGGAACAAATAACAAATACATTAAGGGGAAGTAGAAGTCACCAGGAGTTGAATACTTCAGAAGGATAAACAAATAAAAATCATAGTGAGGAATCTGGTAGATGTACGTTTATACGAGTTATCTAATAAAAGGGACAAAAATAAATAAATTTGGAAATCATAAAGTAGATAAAGTATAAGAAATACAGAAATCTGGTCTCATACCTGGTAGACTTATTTAACGTATCCTCATGCCATGAAACACTTTTAGATTTCTCTGTTAATAGTGTTAGATTTCTTTATTAATTTGCTTACCCAAATCAGATATACCAGATTGAATAAAACATGTCTCTCCATCCCTCCAATTTCTCTTCCCTTCCGTTTTCTTTTCTTCTTCCTCTCTGTATCTGTCTACCTGCCTCCCTCACTCTCCTTTCCTTATCTTTTTCCCTCTGTCTCCCTCCCTTTCCCTCTTCTGTCCCATCTCCCTCCTGTTAGCTCTCTTGCCCTCTCTTCTTCTTTCTTTCCTTCCTTTTTAAAAAATTAAGTCTTTTTCAGTGCTGGTTTATGCATAATATGTTTGGAAATAACAATGCAGGAAAGTGTTAACATAGCACTTCATGGAAGGAAAAATAAAAACCTGAAGTATTATGGCTTTTTTTATGAGGATTCGAACAGAAAAAAGAATAAGCTTGATTTGCTGTCTCTGTTGCCTAAAGAAAGTCTTTTAGCTAAAGCCTCACCTCTGACCTTGTTTTCCACTTTCAGGGTATATTGTATTTCTCTTTTTTGTTACATGTCTGGTTTGCAATGTCATTGATGTTCATAGGAAAGAGAGAGAATTGCTGTTTGAAAAGTCCATGCTCTGCTTTATGAAGGCTAGCTTTATTTTCTATTTTTGTGATATTTTCTTTTTTTGCTTTTGAAAAAAAAAAAATCATGATAAAGGTCAACTCTTAAATACATTGGAAAACTTACCTGAGTCAAAATTACAACATTTAAAAAATAATAGATGTTATCTTCTGATGTCAAATTGGCATATCAGACTTTATCACTTCAGAATTGAATCTCAAAGTGTCATGAATAAACTGGTATCAGAATTAAAAGGAAAACATTGTTGATGTTTGTTCTAAAGCACTGGTTTTAGGCTTCAGATGGCGAACACACTAGGTTTGATTTGTATCACACAGTTATCCGACAGAGTAGTTGTGTCTTCCAGATCAAAGGAAAAAAAAAACCCAAGTCAAGCCATATATTATTGCTTCTTAATTTCATTTACCTTCTGATTCCAGAGAAGATTTTGCTGAAGGCTTAGGAAGAGAAAGAATCTACAGGGAGTGCTTCACTTGTGGCTTTGCCTAATTCTACATTCCTTCTAAATGGAAATGGTGACGGTTGGAAAGGTGGGGGGAAAACTTTGCGGTAGGATCATACTATGGCTAATCTGCCAGGATCAAATAACGTACTTATTACTGAATACGCTAATCTGTTTTCCATATTCTGTACATCCATTCCAATTTTAAGAAACAGTGCTTAAGGAATCTGGATTAATATGTGATTGTAAAGCCTGCATGGAAAACCAAGAAAAGCAATGCCATTAAATACTCTTTCATAGACCTGGTGTGTATTTTGTGCGATTTTTTTGTTAAATGCATATACATTAAGATTTATAGCACTGCAAATCCTGAAACATCTTGCAAATTGTATACAGATTTAGAAAAGTAGACTTCCAGATCGGGCATTGGTTAATCAAATATAACTTTTTTTTTTATAACTTTTTATAGTGACTGATTTTGAGAGTATAGTTTTGATATTATCCTGTTTCTGTAGATGCTATACATTTCACTTATTTATGAAAATAATTCCCTTATCGTCTTCACTTGCCCAAATAAAATGTAGGGTCATTTTCTTTAAACTATCACATAAATATACATGGATTTTCTTCATGGGAATGATTACTTCACATGGTTTCCCATATAACCTTTACACATTAATGTATAGGATATTTAGAAGTCTGTAACTTTTTGGAAATTATAACTACAAGCTGAAAGATTATTTTTCCTTAGAAGACAGCCAGTAGTATTTCATTCAGTTCAGTTATGACAGTATGTTAGAAAGCTGCCTGCTAAACCACAAATCTCATCCTGTTAACTCACAGATTCCTATAACCTTGAGCTATTCAGATTTCAAATGGCCAAGTGAAATGTCCCTACCTTGCATTTTTTAGTAAATACTAAGGCATTTTAAGAAAACAGAATTGTTTGAGTGCCACAATTATTGTGAACATGTGGACAGATGAGACTTATTTGATGTAAAATGTATGGGAAGAAAAAAGTCACAAACATGTCATAGTCTAAACATAGTTTAGACTAAATACTAAATACATTTTTCTCAGTTTCTCTGTTGTCTTCTTAAAGATCATCCCATGAGAGGTTCCATTCTTCTTTAATAAGTTAATTGAAAGTGTAGTTTTAAATAGGGGAGTTCAGTTAGAAACAGAGAAGGAAACAATGTGAAGCAAACATTTATTGAAGGTTTGCTAAGCAGTAGGCACTTAATTTTCTATAAATATCTTATTTAACCACTTAACTTTATGAGGGATGTGATGGAAATGGTGTTTCCCATTTTTTTTAAGTGATTAAACTGAGAACCAAAGTTTCTTTCTCAAGGTAATATAACTAGGTCTTGAGTTTAGATGTTATAATTCTACTGAATTAAATGTAACACAGTGGCTCCTGCCTCAGGGTATGTTTCATTCATTCATTCAACTAATTTTATTAAGGGTCTAGAACGCCAAATACTCTGTCAGTCTCAGAATACAAGCCTGTGAATACAACTCAGTGCCAGTCCTCAAAATTAGCATATTCTATGTGGGAGAGAGGCACCCAAATAGAAAAGTTCAATTTAGTATAACAAATGTTATGATAGAGGAACACATTCGGCACTGTGCTACCAATATATTGGGGGCGGGGGAAGTTATGTTCTTTGTTGGAGAAGCAAGTAAAATCTTTCTCAGAAGAAGGAGTACTGGCATTGAACCCTATGAGAAGTTAGTTTAGTGGAGCTGTGGGTCAGACAGAAAAGCAGCCATGTAATAATAAGGAGTCAAAAAGAGCAGAGACTATTAAGAATTTTAGTGAAATTTGATCTTTCTGTTGTGGGCATCAAATAAGTTGAGACCTTTGGCTGTATTTTAACACAAGTGTAATCAGTGGAACAGAAATGATCATGGTTGATTTTTATTTCCAAAAGATTCCTCCCGCTGCATGTAGAGCAGAAGAGGCGATAGTGAATGCAGGGAGACCAGAGAGCTACTACAGTTATTTAGGTGACAGAAGAAGAAGGACTCAGGGATAGATTTTTGAAGTGGCATAGAAGGAGTTGCTGATAAATTACTTGTGGACAATAAGGGAAAGGGAAAAAGAAAATCAAAGATGAGTGTATCAATTAATGTTTGGAAGCTTAAACACTAAAATGACTCTTTAAGTTGCAGTAGTCTTTTGAAAATAGAGTTTTCAGGAGTATCCTAACTTTTACTTCCTGAAAGAGTAAGAGAATGTAGAAACTTTTGTGGTAACAATTTGTAGAGCTGAATTATACTAAGACTCATTTCTAAGGCTGTCATGTCGATTTGTTTTCTGTGGATTTTGAGATCTGATTCAAAAGGCGTGTATTAATCACATGACAACACATGAGGAACGGACGGTCTCTTCAACAAACGGTGCTGGGAAAAGTGGATATCTGCTTGGAAAAGAATGAAATTGGACCCTTATCTTACCCCATATATAAAAATCAACTCAAAATTAATTAAAGATTTAAATGTAAGATCTGAAACTGTAAAACTTTTGGAGGAAAACACAGGGGAAGAAAGAGCTTCTTGACATTGGTCTTGGAAATTATTTCTTGGATATAACACCAAAAGCACAGGCAATAAAAGTAAAAATAAGTACAACTACATCAGGCAAGTTATCAATCAGTCATTCAACTGATCAGTTTATAGTTTGTTTTTGTCTCTTCTGATTAACAAAGCAAGGTTCCAAATCAGTTCATAGGTAACGGAACTCCATGTACACTTAGGTGAAGTCATATGACCATCACTGTCCTTTTCTCATAGCAGCCTTGGACCTGGTTAGGGACAGAAGGAAACACATGCAGAAATGAAATAGTCAAGCAATATACAATAATAGCTTCTATTGACTGAACATCTATTATGTGGGACTACATCAAACTTAAAAGCTTCTGTACAGCAAAAGAAACAAAATGAAAAAGCAACCTACAGAATGGGAGAAAATATTTCCAAGTCTTGTATCTGATAAGGGTTTAGTAATATAAAGTACTCATACAACCCAAGAGGAAAAAAGAAAAACTGATTAAAAATGGACAAAGGAGATCCATATATGTTTCTCCAAAGAAGATATACAGATGGCCAACAGTTAGAAAAGATGCTCAACATCATTAATCATCAGAGAAATACAAATGAGACTCCAATGAGATACCATCTTACACCTGTTAGAATGGCTATTATAAAAACAAAACAAAAACACCTACAAAAGACGAGTGTTTGCAAGGATGTGGAAAAATTGGAACCTTGTACAGTATTGGTAGGGTTTCAAAATGGTTCAACACTATGGAAAACAGTACAGAGATTTCTCAAAAAAATTAAAAATAGAGCTACCATATGATCCTGCAATCCCACTTTTGGGTATTTATACAAAAGAATTGAAATCCTGATCTCAGAGTGATAGTAGCACTCCCATGTTTGTTGCAGCACTATTCACAATAGCCAAGATATGGAATCAACCTAAATGCCCATCCATGGTTGAATGGATAAAAAAATGTGGTATATACATGCAATCGAATATTATTCATCATTTAAAAAGAAAGAAATCCTGCAATATGCCACCTCAAGGGTGAAACTAAGGACATTATGCTAAGTGAAACAAGCCAGTCACAGAAGGACAGATATTACATGATTCCACTTATATGAGGTATTTAAAATAGTCAAACTCAAAGAAGCAAAAAAAAAAAACAAAAAAAAATTTGAATGGTGTTTACCAGGATTCTAGAGCTCTGCTGTACAACATTGTGCTATAGATAAGAATGCTATATTGTACACTTAAAAAAATCTGTTAAGAGAGTAGTTCCTATGTTAAGTATTCTTACCACAATAAAATAAAATTAACAACAAACAAACTTCTGAAGAGGTCATGATTATTTAATGTTCAGTTGCAGGGCGTGATGGGAGTTGTAGTTTTCAGTTGTTCATATGTGGTTTGTGAAGCATTATCTAGCCTTGCAAAATTCCACTCACCTGTCAAAAATATCACTTGCCCCAGGCAAATGGTTGAATGCAATTCTGCAAGACTGATTTATATAGAGCAGTGGGTGACAACCAGTTGCAATTTATAATTTCTTGGAAATAGCGCTACAACTACAGGTCTCCTTCCTTCTTCCTACAGAAAACATCCAGGCATACCCATAAGGTTTTTGGTAATATAGTGAAGCTACCAGCAGGTAAATAATTACCACACACTGAGCATCATTGTAGGTATTAATAGTGGTTGTCAGGGCACTTAAAGTGTGCACAAAACAGACCCAAAGAAATTATATACACAGGCTATACTCTGAATCAGACTCAAAAGTAGATAGTTCTGGTTATAAGAATATTTAGGGAGATTTTTAAAAAATGCTTAGGATGACAGAATTTCATTACTGGATTGGGGATTACCCTTTTATTCTTTCTGAGAATAAGCAATGATAAATGGAAAAATGCCAGACCAAAGCAAACTCATCTTTAAATGATGAAGTGAAAAGAACAATGATGATCAAAAGCCTTGGTGACTACTAAACAAGTTACAGTTTGTCCCCCGGAGAGCTATAATGGGCTTTACTTGTCATTAGGAGGAAGATTAAGTGCCAGTGGTTTGGACTTGGTTAATTATACACTCAAATCCTTTCAGTATATCACAGAAGCCAGGCTTTTTGCCTTTGCATATCTGTATTGTGGCTCTTTGGATTGCTTATTGGTTATTTCTCTTGACAACTTGAACCTGAACATTAAATCCCATTGGCAACAACTATGTGTCAAGAGCAAAAAAATAAAAAAAAATAAAAAAAAATAAGATTTGTATATTTAGTTTTCATTATAGAAGTGTTTGTAGTTGAAAAAAATATGTACCTGTCAAGTTTTCAACATCTCGCTGGGGATGCAATGCTGTTGTGATTTCAGAACCTGGCTGACAAATTCACGTTTCAGTATAAAGACAAATCAAGGGTTTTTCTTCCACCCCTCCCAACTCCTTTTTTAATTCTTTTTTTCTTACCGCTTTGACAGTCATACATAACAATTTGAGACCTAAGTGCCACTTTGATGCACTATTCCATTATTAAGTGGCACAGTCACTATAGACTAGATGATGGGCCTCTACTAAAGGCATTGTGAATTAAACAGCTTTCTATGATGGGAAACTGAGTGGTCCAAAGAATTCTGAAATATTAAAAAAAATAATTAAAAAGTCTTTCGGAAACATCAAAGTATATAATTTAAAATAATCTCAGGTAGTAAATGGTAAACTATGGAAAACAAAATATTTTTTAGCAGAATAGTTAAAGTTTAGAGGAAACATTAAATACATTAGCAAACATCCTAAACCCCACAATTACTCATTTCAAATATGAGTGCATGCTGGGTCTTGAGGAAAACTAAAGAGCAGCATGAACCTATGCAGACTTTAAGAGGGGAAGAAATGAATGTTTATTATGTGACAGTGATTTTACACCATATTAATAGAAGAATATTCTAAGAGTATTTCTTTATACCTAAAAGGTAAAGTGTCCACTCAAGTAATATTGACTTAAAGTACTTAAATTAATTCTTTTGTCAATATCTCTACAGTAAATCAATACACCTAGAATTAAACAGCAGTTTTTGCCAGAAGGCAGGCTAATCTTGGTAATTTTTAGTTACAATTCATTAATCAGTTGGTCACAATAAGGAAAAAAATAAAAACAGAGCAGCAAGAATTTGATAAAGATGCCAAATAATAGAAGTTTAATATTTCTTCACAGGTTCTTCTTTTAATTCAGGGATTCAGGGAATAAAATAAATCAAAAGCTACACTGTTACATATCCCTATTTTAGCTAACAAAATTAAGTAAGTACTTTTTCTAGAGATATATTAAAAACAAAATTTTGGGGCTTATTGCACTCCAGGATATAATGGGTCCCCAAATATTTTTTTCATAAGGTTATTAAAGGCAAAGGCATTATTTTACAGACATTGATCCTGTGATATGTCCTAGGGCAGGGTGGGGGGAAAGACAAGAAGAATTGAAAATTCTGTTAATCCATATAGTTCTGAAATATTTGCCATAACAGTTATCTCTTTATGGTTTTGACAACTCAGTCAAACTGATGAGAATCTGAGGATGTGAATTACAATTTCAGTGCTCAGTACTCCAAATCTGTGTTTTCTTTCTTATTTTTCTGCACTAGAGAGACAAAATTGAATTACTACTTTATCCTCTTTAACTGGTAATCCCACAAAGCAAGAAAAAAATACATCAAGGATAAAGGGGGTGTTTTATACCTTTTATAGTGTGATGGTAGAGAGCTATGGCTCTGTGAAATAGCAGTCAAAAGTAAATATATTGTTTCTGATGTACTTGAGGCTGAGTCATTTAAGAAAGATAGAAAAAATGAATTTCATCAGTTTCCCACTTTACACTTCTGAAGTGCTAAAGGAGTTAAAAAAAGAGAGAGAGAAAAAAGTAATTATGGGAAATAAAATTTTCTTAGTTACAATTCCTGGCCCTTTGCTGATTGCAGTAAATTATAAATTATGCAGTCAATGTAGGCCAACAAAAGAAGACATCTTCAAATCTCAGTCAAAGATAATTACTTAAGTCGGCTGAATGTTCCCTTTTCATAGAGTGTGATCTCTTTCTGACAGCTCACACTGACAGATGACCTTCTCGGCATCGTTCTTATCCTTCGGATCATGAGCAGTGTGCCTCTCTCCCTGAATATCTCTATATATTTGTGACACTAAGCTTTCAAATACAGCTATTGACAAATCAGAACATCAGTCTAAGTGCTGGTCTTCCTATCACTCACAATAAAGTAGCTATCACTTGTGGTGGTGTAGAGCAAGCACATCTCTGAAAAATGAGTTCTCACCAAGTGCTAATTTGACACAGCTCGCTTGCCTTCCCATAATTGCTCTGTCATTGTCAGTTGGCAGTTCGGGCTCATTCCTGGAAGCTGCGCCGTACAATTGGATACAATTACTCCCATTTACCACCACTATTATGCCACTGATGTTGCCCAGTCCGCATATTGACATGCCTCATTAAACCTGGATGCGGGCCATTAATGAACATTGTTAGCATTTCTCTTAAACTTTTTTGCCTCTAATAAACAGTCAGTGTTCCATGAAGGAGCACTGCCATCCTTGTGATATGATATTTATTATCTTATGGGGGAAGGGGACTCTGCAAATGGAAACTAGTTGCGGAGGGAGAGATATACAGTTAGATCAGTGGAGAATATCGCTGATCAGCGGGAACCTTTCTCTGTCAGGAGCATCCTAACCATTAACCGAGTGACCTCTTCTGTCCAAAAGAAGACAAGCAGGATAAACATGAACACCCCGGAAGTACCCACACCACAGCAGGCTTCTCAAGGTTGCATCATTGCCAACACTTCTCTCTAGCCCTCTCCTACCCCCAGGTGGTGCTATGTGCCATGACAAAGATAATTTTGCCCTGGGTCTTCAATCCATTATGTCCAGCTAACTTCAACGTGCATTTTTATTCAGAGATAATTATGTGTTGATCAGAGAAGTCAGCAGCTGTCACCCATATAGCAGGCACACCTGCAGTGTGACATAGGTGGTAACGATGGCATGCTCTTGAGCTGTCATGACACGGACAGGGACTTTATTATGTATATGTCATCATTTCTCTTAAGAAAATTATACTTTCCCACACAATGATAATAATGAACCTTTAGAACAATCCCATAAACCTCATTTGCAGTTTTATTCTTGACCTTCATTAAATACATTCTAAATATGTAGAAACACCTATAAATATACAGTGTGCTTTGAGTCTCTATAAATAAGTTTGTATCTGTAACCAAGTATGAGATATCAAATTGGAAACTAAAAATGTCTTGAATGCGATTTGAATTAAAAACTAAAAATGTCTTAAATGAAAAATAATTTAGCCACTTTGGCATTTTTAACTTTTCCACAATTATAAGAACATAAATATTTATACATTTGGAGGTATTTGTTGAACTGTTATATGAGTCTTACCAAAATGGACTTTACTGGATTAACTAGTGTCAAGTTATCATGTATATTCTATAATTAAATTTACGTGATAAAACTAAAGAGAAAATCTTCATGTAGACGATGTTGACTTCTAAACCTTTATGCATATAAGATTTAAATACAAATTTCCTATTAAGTCATTGTAATAACTGAGTTGACATCCATATGACGCTGAGGCATATAGAAAACAGAGGCAATTTTAAAATTTTAGTTGCAAACCTTGTTCATAACTATAGAATTAAAGTATATGTTTTAGAAAGATGATATGAAATTGACCTGAGCTAAATTTTGGATAAGGTGATTCGTTACATTACAAACCTATAAAAGAATGGTTAAGGGATAATTTTTAAAATGCTGTTCTTTCGACTCCATAATCCATTACCCTTACAGACCTGTAGAGTTTGGAGGAGTACGTGGCATAGAGCATCCACGATCCTGGGCAATTTAGGGTCCTTAACATTTAATAGTTGGCCTAAGATTACCTCTGTATTTATTTCTTGTGCGTCCTTTTAATAGAAACAAGGGTCTCCCTCCTCTCCTTTTAGTTAGGAAATGTAATCTGTAGCAACTTCCAGGATTCGCTGAGCCCTGTCCCTTTCTCCCCTAGTCTGACTAAAACAGAAATTTATTTATTGAACAGTTATTATTTCCTAGATATCATAACAAGCCTTCTTTGCATTATTTCACTTAATCTTCAATCAAATCTATGAATTAGGTACTATTGTTATCCTCACTTGAGAGAGTATACTGAGGAACAGAGAAGTTAAGTAATTCTCCCAAGGTCAACAGAGCTCTCAGCAGAGGCAGGATTTGTACCCAGGGAAGATGTCTCCAATGACCATATTCTTAACCAGTATTTGACACGGCCTCTCAAACGACTGACATTTCTGTCTTTAAAATGGCAAGCCAGTTTGATTCATTTATTTCCACAGCATTAATTTTTTTATTGGAGTATAGTTGCTTTACAACGTTGTGTTTCTGCTGTACAATGAAGTGAATCAGCTCTATGTATACATATGAAGTTCACTGTTTTGCATAAGGCTCGCAAATAAAGAAAAACTGTTTTGACATAGTGAAAGAATTATGGAAAGTGTAGACTTAATTAGATTATGTTCTGTAACTTTCAATATTGGGGGTTATTCTGCATTTTGGTACATAAAAATGCAAGGTAAAAAGATTAAATTTATTTTTTATTTGAATGTATTCTGTTTTAGAAATAGAAATATATGTCCTTTGTCTCTCTTTTAAAAATATAGGTCTAATTTCTTTGATCTAGTAATTTTTGCTCCGTTATTTACAAAAAGAAGGTGATATATTTTCATATGATATGGTTCACTATTTTTTAGTCTGATGTCTAATTTAACCTCAAAGCCATTCTGCCTTTTGGTTTCTGCTGAGTTTTTCCAAAGATTTCAAGAGCAGTGACTTTATCTTTGATGTGGACATCTATCTGTTATATGGAACAGGGCTAAGATCTCCAACTCATGTAACCTGCTAGTTTGATAGTTGGAATAGTTGCTTGTGAAACTAGTAAACTCTGTCTTTTCCACATTTGATCATATTTTTTGTGGGTCAACTAAAGCCAATAAATAGTTTTATAGTTGAATGAAAAAAGAAATGTTTAAGAATTTCTTTGGCTAGATTTTGTTTTTTGGCAAGGGAAGGCTATGCGACTTTAATTGCCCTCAGTATGGATCTGTCAGCATAAACCTTGAAGTATTATTTTGGAAATTCTTGGGCTTGTTAATCATTTTAATTAAAATTAAGCTTAAAATTGTCTGCTTCTTCTCTTCCCCCCACTGTTCCAGCAGTGTGGGAATAGAAAGAGAGGTGTGAGATGTGGCTAGCCAGGTAAACACAAGCTAGTGTTAAATTTTATAAAGGGGAAGGATTATATTCCCTGCTGGTGTTCTTTTCCCTTGTCTATATGTTACGGAAGTGAGAGATAAACTCTGGTTGGCAACCAGAGTAGTCTCTTGATGTGAGGATAGATGGAACTGTAGCAGAAGCGATGATCAGGTCTGCAAATAGAGAGAAACATAGCTGGCTGAGTTAATGATATACTCACCAATGGCCTAGGAGTTTTATGGTGTCATGTCTTACAATTAGATCTTTAAACTATTTTGAGTTTATTTTGGTATATGGTGTGAGGGAATGTTCTAATTTCATTGTTTTACATGTAGCTGTCCAGATTTCTCAGCACCACTTGTTGAAGAGACTGTCTGTTCTCCATAGTATATTTTTTGTCATATACTATGTCTCCTTTGTCATAGATTAATTGACCATAGGTGAATGGGTTTCTTCCCAGGCTCTCTATTCTGTTCCATTGAGCAATGTGTCTGTTTTTTGGACCAATACCATGATGTTTTGATTACTGTAGTGAAGTCTGGGTGGGTTATACCTCTAGCTTTGTTCTTTTTTTTCAGGATTGCCTTGGCAATTTGCAGTCTTTTGTAGTTCCATATAACCATAAATCTCCTAGAAGAGAACATAGGTGAAACACTCTTTGACGTAAATCATAGCAATATTTTCTTAGATCGGTCTCCCAAGGAAAAATTAATAAAAGCAAAAATAAACAAATGGGGCCTATTTAAATTTTAAAGCTTTTGCACAGCAAATGAAAACCATCAGCAAAATGAAAAGACAACCTATAGAATGGGAGAAACTTTTTGCAAATGATGCAACTGGTGAGGGGTTAATATCGAGACTATAGAAAAAGCTCGTACAGCTCGATATCAAAAAAACAAGTAATCCAATCAAAAAATGGGCAGAAGACTTGAATAGACATTTTTCTAAAGGAGACATACAGATGGCTAACAGGCACATGAAAAGATGCTCAGCATCAACTGATTATTAGAGAAATGCAAATAAGATCCACAATGAGATATCACCTCTCACTGGTCAGAATGGCTATTATCAAAATGTCTACAAATAATAAATGCTAGAGGCGGTGTGGAGAAAAGGGAACCCTCCTACACTGTTGGTGGGAGTGTAAAATTGGTGCAGCCACTATGAAAAACAGTTTGGAGGTTCCTTAGAAAACTGAAAATAGAACTACCATATGATACTGCAGTTCTACTCCTGGGTATATATCTGGAGAAAAGGAAGACACTAACTCAAAAATATACATGCACCCCAGTGTTCATAGCAGCACTGTTTACAGTAGCCAAGACATGGGGCAACCTAAGTGCCCATCAACAGACGATTTTATGACTGGAATATTACTCAGCCACAAAAAGAATGAAATATTTCCATTTGCATCAACGTGGATGAATCTAGAGAATATTATGCTTAGTGAGATAAGTCAGGCAGAAAAAGACAAATACTATATGATATCACTTATATGTGGACTCTGAAAAATAATACAAATGAATCTATATACAAAACAGAATCAGACTCAGACATAGAAAACAAACATATGGTTACCAAAGGGGAGAGAGAGAGGGGAGGGAAAAATTAGGGGTATGGAATTAACAGATACAGACGACTGTACATAAAATAGATAAGTAACAAGGATTTACTGTATAGCACAGGAAATTATACCCAATATCTTATAATAACTTATAATGGAATACAGTCTGCAAAAAACTGAATCACTGTGCTGTATACCTAAAACTAACACAATATTGTAAATCAATTATACTTAAAGTTTTAAAAAGTATACAGAGAAATAAAAGGAAATGACCTAGGAGTTTGGCTTACCTTGCTGCAAGCTGCAGTACTCAGACCAAAATAGTTAGAAAGAGGTACATTTTACATCATGCTTATTCTTTTAGGAGAAGTATTTCTCCTCTCTCCTTCAGTGAGATATCTTAATGATTCACATTCATTCATTCAGAAATGTTTTACTGAATGGCTGTAAGTATGAGGCAGTGTTCTAGGACGGGGGGGATATATCAATAAAAGAGGTAAAAAAAACTCCTGTCTGCAACGTTGACCAAAAAATAATTCAGAAGTCTTCAAGTAAGAAAATTGTTTATTTGGAGTCTTAAGAATTAGAATCTGGAAGACAGGTTGTTCTTCCCCAGAAAGAGTGTTCTGGGGAGAAGGAGTCAGGGGCTTAAAAAGGCAAAAGCCATGAAGTTGTGCTCTGACACAAGAAAAGAAATATTTGTCTTAAGGGATGGTTATCATGAGTTATTTTAGATTAAGTGTTCCATAAGTATCTTGAGTTTCTGGCAGATGTTCTGGATACTCTCTTTAAGTACAATAAGTAGTGAAAAGATCAGATCCCATCCAGGCTGAGACATGCATAAGTTACACTTCATCATTGGCCTCCCAGCTCCATTTTAGAGAGCTCTCTTAGCAATACTGACTCCTTTTGATTTTCCTTTCCCATCAGAAAATATACCAACGTGTAGCAACGTGCTGTTCTTAAAATTGAGTCGTTGGTTTTCCATCTCCCTTTTAGAAGTGCTAATGCCATGCCCCTCTTATCTCAAACAGAACTGGAGATCATCATGCCGGAAACAGGCAGCACAGATTCTTATTTGGGTTCTAGAAGCCGTAATGTCAATAGTAGGTAACGAATCCAGCAAGTTTTTTCTTTCTGCAAGTATTGGGTTGGCCAAAAAGTTCGTTCAGGTTTTCCGTAAGACATTATGGAAAAACCCGAACGAACTTTCTGGCCAACCCAATACTATGTTGGAGAAGGACTGCATTGTCAATCTGTTCAGTGTGTTACTGTGTTGCACAAGTCCCTAAACAACATTCACAGATTGGCAATGGTTTATGAATTTATATTTTCCTTCAGAGGTTAATTTAGCTGGCAGAGTTAAAGACATTTGAGACTAATTTTGCATAATTTTTGTTTTCTTATAGCATATTGAGCAGAAAGTTTCAGTGAAGCAGAGTAAAAATATTAACAAACATATTATGTCCATTGCTTTCCCGTTATTCATTTATGTTACATATACATGAAAGAAGCACATTCTGCCCTACTGTACTAGCTGGCTTAGAGTTTAGTTATTTACTGGTTTTTCTCACTTTATATGATTAATAATTTGTATAAACTAGCTGTTCTAGGACATCTTAATTATTATTAATATAATAACACATTTTATTTAACACGTGTATTTTTGAAACATACTCTGTCCCATTATTTATATAAGCCTGTGTTGCGTTATTATTTCATCTGTGGTTTCTCATAGTTCCCACACATGGTGCTGCCAATTTTACACTTCTTATAATGTTTAAACTTTTGATTCAATAAATAAGAATTCAAAAACATTAAAAGTAACTGGTTAAGCATATAAAAAATTCTTGCAAACATACGTATATACTCTATTATGGTCCAAATAGATGACTCATATGGTTCAATGCAGAGAAGTTAAACGTTTTATGATGTCATTACCTGCCAGTCATATTTTGTATAAAATTTATAAATTAATTGGATTTTCTCGACATAACAACTGGGTGTTTGCTTATTTATTAACTGGAGCAATTACATAACAATAAAAGTTGAACTCTAAATATATGTATAAATTGGTAGTAATGATAGGAGGTAAAAATAATACAAAAACAATAGATCCTTATATATGTAGAATGCTTTGAAATCCATACAGTTTTTTCTATCGTGTTCTTATAGAAATGCTTTCTGATTGTTAAGATTGGAGTCTTTAATCACAAACTTGTCTCTGTGGAGAGTGGAACATTTTGCGACCTAGCTCTCCCCAGGAATGAAGATAATATGAAGCCGTTTATAAAAACTTGGCACATTTTGGCATCTGTTTGACCATCTCTCTTTGTAACCAAAAAGCTAGAAGAGGGAATTTCCATCATTACGTATAATTTATTTCTGCACAGTTATAGTAAACTACCCATAATTCACTTTATGGTATGGGTTGAATTCTTTTATTTTTTCTCTACCAAGAATTTCAGACATTATTAAAGAGAAGTATCTGAATCAAATGGATCAAAATAACATTACCATAAAAATTGTAATGCCAAGAAAAAAATAGTGAACAACCCCCCTCACAAAATGGCACTTTCCTAATATGACATATTTTTCATAAGCAAATGGAAAGAACAGCCAAGATCCATGTTTGCAAGATGGAGTTGAATATGAAGTTTTGAATCAACATTTAAAAATGATAGTTGAAATAGAAGTCAGCATTTCTGAACTGAAAGGTTTTCTTTTTTTGAACCATTATTCTCATCATATTAAAGTTTGGAAAATTGGGAACCAGAAAATTAAAATATAATAGTGAAGAAGTTGCACACATAACTAACATATAAAGGCAGGAAAAAAATCTGAAAAGAAGAATGAGGGAAAGTGTTAGAATAGTGAAGATAAATGCACGACAGCAAGTAAGAAGTTGTGAAAACATGATTGCACCCTCTCTTCCAACTCCTCATAGTCCCTGTGTAAAAGATCCTTTCAAAACTTTATTTTCAGATCTTTTCCATCTATTTCCTTCTTATTTAACATCTGATTAACAACATGTGGGAACATAAATGCCTCTACATGTATCCTTTAGCAGAAGGTTGAAAAATTATGGATGTAGAATATAGAATACAGATGGTCCCTGAGTTAACCATGGTTCAACTTATGATTTTTTGACTTGATGATGGTGTGAAAGCAATACAAAATCAGTAGAAACAGTTTTTCAGATTTTGAATTTGAATCTTTTCTCGGGCTAGTGGAATGTGGTATGATACAAGATATTCAAACTTTATTATAAAATAGGCATTGTTAGGTGATTTTGCCCAACTGTAGGCTAACTTACTTGTTCTGAGCATGTTAAAGGTAGGCTAAGCTAAGCTATGATGTTTGGTAGGTTGGGTGTATTAAATGCATTTGGGACTTCACAGTATTTTCGAATTAGGATGGGTTTATTGGGATGTAACTCCATTGTAAGTCAAGGAAGATCTGTATACTTTTAAAGAAGGATTCAGGAATTCAGTTGTTTGTAGTTAGTTCATGTCACATTTGTACCATTGAATCTCATATGATTTTGCAAAACTAATAGCTGCTTACATAGACTGGACACATAGTCAAGGAGTAAAAATATCTAAAGTGAATGTATTGAATCAATGTAAATATCCCAAGTTACACTGATTCACTTCTTTCCCTATTTTAAGTAACAGTATTTGTTACAATGCCTTAATATTTATGTCAAGATGCAAGACACATGATTGAGGTGTATACATAATATTCATTGCACATCATTTCTTATACTATGAGCAGCCTGCTGCAAAATTGAAATTCAAGTGTTTCCATCTATATATCCATTCATAAAAATTAAGATACTCTCAGTATAAGCCACATTATATTCCCAGTGAAAGTTTATGACATACTACTTACAATAAAATTTGACAAAAAGATTTAAGTCTACCAAAAACATGAATGCTGTTGTTTTCAGGAAGGTGTAAGTGGCTGGGAGCCAGCTGTAGCAGTTCATGCCAGAAAATCTGTACGCCAGAGCCTTATAGAGAATGATTAGTTAACATCATTTTAATGATGAATTAATGAGCAGTAAAAGCATTCTAATTCCAATATGTACAAAACCTTCTACTTGAAGACACAGGACCAGGGAGAACAGATCCATGACCTTTGTGATACTGGCAAAGGTTGGGTTCACTACAGTTAACGTCCAATCTGTCTTTCAAGGTTAACTACACATGCCATGCTGGGAAATGAAACAATTACTAACGAATTTTATAGGTATATTCTGTCAAATTTAAAAGGCAATCAGAAGTCTAAATGAAAATTATGCCTGAGGAAAGCATATAAAAGGAGAGAAACTAGGAAGGTGTGTGTAGGTACATCTATGTACGTGTGTATTTCCTGAAAAAGACACCTTCAGAAAAAGGCAGCATAAACTTTTAAAGGACACAAATGAAAACCCTTACATGGAATGAAGGGAATACCCAGCTTATGGGAATGGAAGTGTATTCAGGAAGGACAGCATCTAATCATCTGGGCAACACTAGCACAGCAAGGATAGATGATTCATTATTCTGTAATTAACTTTTAATTAACTTTACTCTGCTTTACTTATTTTAGGAAATTAAATAAACTTCATTTTATCGCTCATGCTAAACCAATGAGCAGAAGCTAGAGTTCTGCTCTAATTAAAATAAGCAGTTGAGCAAAATTGTGTGTAAAGCATAATGAAGAACTGTTTCTGTCCAATTGATATATTTCATATGTTCTGAAACACTTTGATAGGTTTTGCAAGAATTCTATTAGTTAGGCACTCAAGTCTTATTAAAATATGTGATTTAAGATATAATATTATAGGCCAGTCTTCAGTATGGGACACATAATTAATTTAAACTTGTTAAGTAACATTTCGAATTTGATGATTGAGAGAGAGAGAGAGAGAGGAGAGAAGAAGGAAGAAGGGAGGGAGAGGGAAATAATTCGAAATTATGCTATTTCATCAGTCATCAAAGCTGTATATATGTATATGTGTAGTATTCATATATAAGTAGGAGCCTAGGAGCCAAAAGGAGAAGTTATAGAGTTAATATAGTAATATTACATATTTTGCATCTGTTTTTTAGAGTCTAGCTGTTTTACTCATTTTTAAACATTTGCTACATGTTTTGATGTTAAGCCTAAGACAGTGAAATTCAATAATCAAGTGATGTTCTAATAGTTCTAATCATGTGCCACAAAAGAATATTTGATAGAAGAATAAATTACATTTAATTTGGCGAACTTGACCTTTAATGTTCTTAACATAAAAGTCAAATGAGTTTACTTGAACACCTAAATTATGAAGATATTTTCTGTTTTGTTTATAACTCCTAATGTATATAAAAACATCTACATAACTCTAATGTATCATTTACTGAAATCCTTTATTTCACCAATTAAGAACTTCTGGGTTCCTTGCTGACAGTCACCTGCATCTCCATTCCATAATAGTAACCCAATGACCACTCAATTCTGATTTCAGATTCTAAATTCTATAATTTGGAATTTCTGAAATCTTCTTTCTGACTATCAGCTCTGATTTCCACCTTCTCTAATTTTTAATTTCTTCTGAATCTACTTTTTCCTTATCATGTGCTCTTATTAAATATTGTGTTCTCTAAGGACATCATCTCTTTCTGGTTGCATTACTTTTCTACCCAGCCTTTAAACGTAGTCAACCTTATCAACAGTATAAACACTAGCATCCTAGAGATTGCCCTATCAAAAACTTCTAGATAACCAGTCTCCACTTTCTCCACCTGCAAAGCATTGAGCATTGCAAAGTTATATGTATAGGAAACTAGGGAAGTGAAAACGAACCAGGCCAAATAGCTGGATTGGATCAAAATCATCTTTAGCTAGAAATTTCTCATACTCTTAAATCTACTTAGTTCAGCTCTTGATACATAGAAGATGATTAGAAAATCTTTAATTTTCTTTTTTGTCTGTTTGTTTTAAAGTGGGTGAATTAATGAATTTGGTCCACAGCAAATTCCTTTCATTTAATGCCAGCTAAGCACTTCTTTATTCTCAATAATCCCTTTATTCATCTTTGACTACACCCTTTGCCAAGGGAGCAGCAAACCTCTTGTTACTCTTGGAAGCATCTCTCTTAAAACTGAAAAACTTTGGAGCTTTAGATAAGGCAGTAGGAGGTTCACTCATAAGAGGAAAGGATAGAGGAAGCAGGTAAAATCTGAAGTTTGAGCAATGAAAAAACCCAAATGATTGAAAGCAGTCTGAAATCAACAAACAATGAATTTTTCATTATTTAATCAGAGAATTAATGTTTAGTTCTTTTTAAGAAAAGGAAATATGTAATTTTTATTGGGTTTTCCTTTTTCTCAGGTGGAAAAGTATTATGTATAGAAAGAAATATGTTTGTTTTCAGTGGTCTCTTTATTATTTAATTACTGTTATTATTTAACATTTTCTTTAGGAGAGGGTCTGAACCTGTATAATTAAAGCAATTATAAAGAGTATGCTATGTATAGATCTCTCTGTGTGGGTCAAAAAATCTAGGTAAATCTACAATCATAACCTCCAGCTATCATCACTTAACTGCATTGCTCTTTATCAAATGCAAGAACATAGCCAACAGCTGGAAATTACTGGGTGTCAGAGTATAGTAGAATAGTTGGTTATAATATAGGCTAAATTTTTTCATTTATTTAAACTTTTCAAGTTTTGGTATAGTTTCTTAGGATGAGACTTAGAGAATCTTATTTAACGGAAAGATTGGCAGCTAACATTTCACACATCCTGAACAAGTGCATCTTCTGATCCTGTGAGTGTCACTGTTTTCCATTCTTCCCTTTGTCATTTCTGATTTATTCTCTGTACTTATAGGTACATCATTTTCAGGCCTTTTCTAAACTTTATGTATTGTCCTTGATTTTTATTTCTAATGCAAAGTCCTCCTACTGTTGCAAAGTATTTCTTAATATAAGGCTGAGACATTTTTTCTTTAGTTCCAGATCAGTGCTCCTTGTCCTTCCGTCTTCTGATGCTTTGAATTATCACATTCTTTCATTTATACAGATAGTACTTGTAAGGTATTTATAGACTGTGATCAAATCCCCTTCAATCTTCTCCTCTCTTGACTCTATAAATGTCTGTGACCCTATATCTCATCCAACACACTACTTGTATCATCTTTTGCCCTTCTTTTTTTATTATTAATTTTTCATTAACCCTCTCAATTCTTGTACAACTTTTCCATTGGCAGGATAAATAGACGTACAATAACTCATTTATTTTTATCATAGATTAAGTAGATTTAATACTTGAAAGGAAGGTATTGTCAATGTGTCAAGTTATATACTCATTATATAGACTGTAGTTACTCTTCAATTATTATATATTCAATTTTTTCTGGATTATTGTGTTTATGGCTCCTCCTTCAACTTCTACGTATTACTTCCTGAAAGAGCCTCAATTCTCTGATTCACTAGGAATACCTATGTTGACTCTGGAAAGAGTATGATGTTCTCAATAGTTTGTTGATTACAGCTGCAGAAACTTGGTCTTGAGCTTGTATTAATTCATCATAAAGTTAAGTAATTTCAAATGTGATTATTACTTCTGAAGTCTCTAACTTTGTACATTTTGTAGGAGTTTTTCTAAATAAATAACAATGCTAATTATCTCTGCTTTTTCTATGTTGGTGTGGGTGTCTATGTGCTTAGATATGTGTTTTACAAAAGTAGCTATAGGTGTTCTATTATACATGCATATTCATAAAAAGATGCTGTAGTGTTCTACTGAATTTTTAAATGTATTTGATAGTAGAGATCTTGAAGAATTTAATAGGAATATTTATTTGGCTCACTGATAAAAGTGAACCCAAATACAATGATTAAAAATTACATAAAGACCCCTGACTAAAGAATTGTGAAAAAAATAATTAGGGAAGCAGGGTGTATATGTATGTATGTGTGTGTGTGTCTTGAGGTGGGGAGATTGTACGTGTTTGTAATCTGGGGGATGATTAGTCCTCAGAAGTCCATAGAGTATTTCCGGAAGGAGTTCACCACAAAGAGGTGATTCACTTAAGGGAACCTAATTGTATGTACGTATGTATGTATGTATGAATGATATATTCATTCATTCATTTATTTTCTATTGAAGTTTGGGAAATAAATGGAGGGATAGAATATAAAGAGGTGATATTTAACTGGAAATTTTTTTAAAAACCTGATTCATTTTCTTGCTGACTCTGGGGGTAGGAGCAAGCATTTTTTTGACACGGCCCTAAAGTTCTTCATGGCAAAAATAAATATATAAACTAAACGTAAGTGGAAGACAGCCCAGACCAGTCCTCCAGGAGTCAGTGTCACCTAAGGTTAGAGAATATAAAGAAAAAATAATGCTAGAAATGCTTTCTCAGGAAAATAGACATGCAAAAAAGCTTTTTTTTTTTTCCATATTTGTTTTTCTTGAACCAAAGGAGCCAGCCTTTGTAATATTGCTACAGGCAATTGCAATCCTAAGGCAAAAGAATCTACGCAAACAATTCATTTTCTCTCACTGCCCCTATCGTGAAATACCAAATGTGTGCACTCCCCTCCAGTCTTACACATATTGTCTGTTTTATCCTCTTAGAGCTCTCCTCACAAGACCAATGCACAAACTCCCATTCCTTTCCCTATGGGATTAGAAATTCCCTCAGTGGGCATCACCTGAGAAATTTTCTCTGTTGTTGGTTGTGGGGCCTTTCCCTCAGTTTCTGTTCTGAACCTGAATGATACCGTTTTATTCACCATGATTATGCTTGGATTCAGATACATTTTGCCATTGCTTTGCCAGCTTGCAGGTCTTTTAGCAAGTTCAACTTGGGTTCACAAACTTGGGTGCATAATCTCAGGGCAAAATACCTACCATCCTTTGCACTGGACATACACTTTCATTTGTGCATCACATATCCCAGCCACAGCCTCATAACAAACCAAATAAAACAATATAATCTACTAATAATAACAATAATACAACATTCATTGTTAAAATAGTAACATGTTCCTTTGTAACACCCACATAATTCTGACATAAATGTTATTTTTATCTCTCATAAGTTCATATGTATAGAAACAAAATATTAATTTGCTCTAGTTCCATTTTGCATGTTAATGAAGGACTGGTAAACATCTTATTAACACTTCTTTACATTCTATGTTTATTTTAAGCCATCCTTCAGCTCTCAATATTCTTCAGATTTTCGTAATTATATATAGGTACCGGTTTTTCGAGTCATTTTTGCAAGAGGACTTAGGCGGGGTTTAGGCAGGCAAGGGACTGCGGCTTGAGTCTGAGATCATGAAACTGGGAATACAAGTTTCTGAGATTGCTGTAAATGAGGGATTAGGCAAGGGTCCAGATGACCCCAGGTCAAAGAGGCAACTAAACAATGTGGACTCTCAGTTCTTGGCAGCAAGCTGACAAGCCAGCAACCATAAAATCAAAGCAGAGGCCAGGAAACCTGTGATATCTATGATTTTGACAGGTCAAAAATCTGGGAATTGTGATGTCAAAGGCAAGCGCAGGATCAGTAACTTCAGCATGATCCAAGTATGTAACATGCCATGACTGAGATGTCTGATTTTGCAAGAGAACGGCCCTAATAATCAAACAGAGTGAACAAACGAGATTGTGTCTGGCCTCTTTCTGCTTAGCACAAGAAGCAGGAAGTGACAGGTCCCTAATATAACATGGTGTTATGGACAGAATGTTCTCTGAGGGACCCTAAGTAATCATTCAACACACGTTTATTGAGCTCCTAGGTGCCAGGGACAGTTCTGGGCATTGGGCAGACAACTACAATTAAGATATATAGCACTTATCCTTCCACTTGTAGTCTAGGAAATGATAGGTAAATAGGTAATTACCCAGTAATGTAATACATACTGTGATGTGAAGACATACCAGGGCTCTGGTCATACATAAAGGGGCATCAATTTTTAAAATCATGGAAAGTTTCTAGGAAGCTAAATTGACACTTCAGACATAAGAGAGAGGAAGAGTTTTAGGCAGAGGAAAAGCATGTGCAAAAATGTTAAGAAGTGAGAAAAAACATAGAGCATTAATAGGTATACAAGCAGTAATATGCCTGAAGGAAGCACTGGGGCTCTGCAGGAAGTATTGGAGACCCACAGGGTATTAAAAAATGAAAGGACACTACAGATTCTGTGATCTGGACCTTAGAGATGTGAAGCAGTTGAAGCACCTGACTAGACACTTGAAACCAGGTAAAGGGGTAAGGGCTTAGAAGGGTACAGTTCTGAACTTCCAAAAGTGGCCACCCCTCAAAATTTCCCACTAGAATATGCCTTAACAAATATGTACATATACTAGCTTTCCTCTTTATGTCTTTTTTTTTAAAAAACCTCTGAGTAACTCGTAATATACTAGGCTTAAGTCATTCTTTGTGCTAACTCAGTGTCTGAAGCTGGTCAGCCCCCCAAAACCTGTTTTTCCTCCGTGGTATTGGTTTTGACATCAAATTTATTTATAATTTCCTACCTTGTGGCCTTGCTTTTAATTTAGTGAGGCCTCAAATATATGTATCACAATATTCCTATTTCAATTTGTGCTCTTATACTTTTATTTATGTCATGATTTTATAAATATTCTAATACTTCAGTTTAAAACTTTGTTGAGTACCTATTATGTGTGATAAGCACCTAAAGGTGACTGAGACAGTCCTTGCCATCATGAAGCTCATAGTCTTTTGGTAGGATATACGTGTAAATAGAGAATTGAAAATATAGTTCGGTTCATACTAAAGCAGATAGATGGATCAAGAGATAGAGAGGCACAAAAGGCGAACAAAGAACTCTACCGGAGGCAAAGGCAGCTTCAGGTAATATTTGACTTGTATCTGGAAGAATAAAAAGGAGTGTACAAGACTGAGAAATCATCAAGTATAAAAGCCAGAAGAATCATACAAGGAGTAGGCAGGCCCCAAGAAAAGTGACAGAGAACTTCACTCTGGCTTGCAATTAGAATTGATGAAGTTGGGTAATATTCTGAAATGAGACTGGACAGAGGTTGGGAATAAATTATGGAAGTCACAGCTAAGTTATAGAATTTGAATTTTTCCTCTTGGTAACAGGGATCAAACAAATATCTTAACTAGGCAATAGTTTTCTTATCTTTTAATTGAAGAAAATAACTCTGACAGCATTGTAGAAGGTTGTTTGACCTGGAGAAAAATTGGTGGCAATGAATCTTGTTATCCCAGAAGTTCAACTTAATGACAAAAGATGAGTGTTGAGAAGGGAAGGTGGAATTCAAGGGATGTTTTTGAGCTATAATGGGTGAAACACCTGGATTGAGCAGCAGTAGTGAACCTGGAGAGAAATGCTCGGATTCTAGAGATACAGAAGATGAAGTTGACAAATCTTGAAGATTTTTCGGTTATGGATGTGGAGACAGGAGGAGTCAAGGCTTACTTCCATGTTTCTGGTTTGCACAACTGAAAGGAGGAAGATGCCATACACTGGGATGGAGGAGGTGGGCCATGATGTGTGGGTCACTTTAGACCTGTTCCACCTAGAGTTTCTTTTGAGACATGGAGGTAGAGATACCAGTAGGTAGAGGCTATACTGACCTGTAGCTCAGGGAAGAAGCCTAGGCAATAGATGTGTCACTACAGATGAAAACTGCGGCCAGAGTAGCGTATCAGGTTACCTTTGAAAAGCATGGGTGAGCAGATAACAGAGTCTAGGACAGATCTCTGAGAAATCTGAACATTTAAATTCTGAATGGTGAGCCAAAGGAGATGCCTTACTTTGTTTTAAGTAAAACAAACAAATTATGACGTCATGGAAGCTATCAAGAAGAAGGGAATAATCAATAGTATTGAGTCAAATTGAGAGATCAAGAAATTGAGAGGACAGAAACTTAACATAAAAGTCATTGATGACTAAGCCAAAGTTAGTTTTCAAAACAGTTTTGGAGGGAAGTCAGATTGGAGTGTTTTAAGGAAAGTTTGGGTAGGGAAGTCAATAGAGTGAGGGTAGATAATACACTCAAAATTTTTGACTGTGAAGAAGAGAAGAAAGGACAGTAACTGGGGTGAGGAGTGGGGTTGAGTTGTTTGTTTTACAATGGACAAAATTAGGGTATACTGATGGGGGAAATTGTAGATGGAGAGTGAAGTGATAATTGGCTATCCTTGCTTTTGTCTTTACACAAAATATTCTTCCCAATTTAGAGATGTCCTGTAGTAAAACAAAATGATGTTGAATTTTAGAGGCCTGAAAGTCACCAAGTTTGGGAAGCAGGAGTATCAGTAGGTAGTTCATTGTAGGAAAAGAAATTAATTCTGGGGTCTGAACCTGTAAAAGGAAAGGGGAAACCCATACATTTGCTCATCTTTTTCATCTTGAAATGTGAAAAAGTAACTGAATAATAATCTTAACTGTCTCCTCTTTAGTTCTATAATCCACATATGGATAAAATAGGATTCACTCAGCAGGTTGCAAGCTTGTGCCTCTAAACATATTTAGTTGAGCAAGAAGGCACAAAATGGAACCATATGTGTTTTCTTTTAAGGTAATCTGCTTCAGTAGTATTGTCAGCACTTCTGAGAGCCTCTTCCATATGCATCTTGCCATACTTTTTATAAATACTCTGTGTTGAGTCATTTTGATGTCATCTATTAAAACTTCCTTGCAAATATTTATTCATTGTTTTACAGGATTTATGAAAATAATAGCCTCTGTAATAAGATATATTGTAAGAATGTTAAATCACAAACAGATCCAGCAAAGATATTGTATTTCAAACATTCGGTACCGCCTAGGAACAGCCATTTTAAAAGATAAGCCTTGTATCAAGGTTTGATGGTCAATAAACACAGGTGAGTTTCAGACAAAAATGAGATTCCTAAAATAATTATCCTTTGGGAAAAATCTCATGTTTCTTGTCCATGGAATCCAAATCCTAGGGCTATTATTAATAACACCCAGAGCTACTTTACTTTCTTTGCTTTATAATGACACTTTAAAACAGCATTCATGGATTTTCTTGGCAATATTGACCTTGATGTGGCATTTAACATTTGCAAAGCAATCCTCTGACATGTTTCTGTTAACATTGAGAAATCTATTTATGTTGGACCACTACACATATATTCAATGTGGTGCATTTTCAGTGGTCTGTGCTTTGAGTTTATAAGCTCTATTTAAACTAGAACCTTGTTCCCCACAATCAGAATCACCTCCACTGCACCTCTCTCTCCCCACTAAGTCCACTAAGTCCTTCACACATGCTCTGTGCATGGAGCCCATTCAGTAAATGCTCTTTACATTTACAGCCATATCAATTGGAGAAAAATAGTTTAAACAAATGAACAATTGACAAAGTTTTGCACACTGTAAGTTTTTGTAACTAATTCATTAGCATTCTACAACACTTTTTTTCCCTAACACAAATGGAAGATTGCCATACAAATCTATTGAATTGAAATGCTGTACTACTCACTTCAATCTCAGAATTTTTTTCTCAGACTTACTGCCTGGTTTCCAAAGAGATTACAGCTTGATTTTGTACCCATAGAATTTTCCCTTAGTCAGTTGCACTGCAGCCAGATATCCTGGTTAGTTTATTCCCTTTCACATGCTGCTCTGTCAAAACTGTTCACTTACATTTTCCACAGATCACTACTAGCCACGAACAACATTGCTCTGCAGAAAAGCTGCTGTCCATGCTCTCTACACTAGATGCCATTATGCCTAGCACTGCCTTTCTTACTCTGGGACATGCCACTCATGTGTTTTAGCAATGCCAACTGTCCCTTATATCTAGTACTCTATCTCTCCATTGGGGACACTTTACAAGTATTCTATATTCATTTTACTTGGCGCTTTTTTCTATCTAGCAGATACCATTAATTCATTCACTCCTTCTGGCTTCTCTCACCAAGTACAGTATTCCCTATCCCAGGAATAAAATTTTGTAACATATTTCTCTTTTTCCCTTGTGACAATATTTTTATTCAGCCATTTCTTTTACTTTTGCAGGCTGCATCTCTGTTTTTTGTCAGGAGCCTTTTCAAAAACAACATGTATATATATTTTAAAGTGTATCTCATTATCTGTTTTTTCTCTGTGGACCAGAACAACTGAGGCTATGTGTACTCTAAAAATAGGTAGTGAAGAGCTATCACTGGAATATTGCATTTTTTTTCTATGTAAATGTATATTTCTCCTTTTGTGGAAGAACATGGGATATTATACACATAGTAAAGATAATCCCCTGTAATAAAAGCTATAATGTTAGAAAGTGAGTAACATTCATAGCTTTAATCTATGGCAATGAGTTTCATCAGTAAGAGTGTCAGAGAACATAAGCAGTTAAGATTCCTGGAGGCAAAATGTACCCAATTAAGGTGATTTACCACATTCCAAAATGACTTGACAAGTACATTTAACTCTACAAAACGATATCTGTTCTTACGTCTGTCATGGCTTAGAAAATTATGAGAATTCAAGATGTCATCATCATCACCATCGTCATCATTGTAATCAAAAGCATCTATTAAGTGTATTTCTATGATGGATCTGCTACTAAAACCTTTTCAATATATAACTCATACCATCAAAGAAGTTCTAATCTGCTGTAGTGATATTATAAACCTATATTGAACACATGCATACATTAAGTAAATGAATGCCCAGATTGAATAATACTTTGCTGTTTTAGTAAGTCCAAGATGTTTGTTGTAAGATAAATAAGTTGCTGATGATTTAGATCAGGGGTCCAAAAACCTCTGTAAAGCTAGACTGTAAATTTTTTTGGCTCAGTGGCAACTACTCAACTCTGATGTTATAGTGCAAAATTAGCCATAGAAATTCATAAATGAATGACCATGACTGTGTTCCTATAAAATTTTATTTACAAAAGTAGGCAGTAGGCTATATTTGACCCACAGACCATAGTTTGCTGACCTCTCATTAAATGGTGGAAGAAACTGTCATATCTGTAAAGTCTTATTTCTTTATAAAAAGTAAAACTAGAATAGATTTTTACATGTAAAGGGATAATGATATGAGCCACCATTATCAGAGCCATCGCTGGGCATTTAAGAGAGAAAAGAAAATTTTTAGAGGCTAAAGATAATGAGAAATGACAAATCCAGGGAGGTAAACCAGTACTAAAGCCTGTGACTGCTGTGGAATATTTCCCAATCTCCAGCAGCCTACAGCTTTGATTTGAATGACTCATGTGAGGAGGACTGAAAGCAAAGACTGGAATCTCTGTGAGATAGGAAGTCAGACTTTAAATCTCTATGAAAGTCTATAACTCTGAGAGAGAACCAGTGGTTGATCTTAAAATTTAAAATAACACTCTGTATATCTATCAATTGATTGCTACATGGGCTTGGATGGGCTTGGATTTTTAATTTATCTTTGGATCATCAAAAAAAGTATAAGCTCAACATTTAATTAAAAGTGGTTTTATGTTAATTGTACCCCTAGGCATCTAGAATGAGCAAAAAACCCAGACACATCTAATTTTCTCACACATAAAATTGCAAGGAATGTGAACTAAGACTAGGGGAAAGAATCATAAAGCACATACAGAAACAAGCTACCATGAGTTAGATTTAGTAGAACCAATAATAGTAATATCAGACCAGCAAAACCTACAGATATTGGAATTATCATATATAAAATTAGTAAATGTTTAAATAAATAAAAGAGAGAATAACAAGTGTGACTAAAGAGCAGGACATTATCAGAGTTATCAAGGTAGTATTGTAAAAGAAAGCCATAGAAATACAAATATAAAAACGGAAATTAGAAACTGATTGGGACAGCTAAACAGCAGATTAGTCACAAGTGAAGAGAGAATTAGTAAACTGGAAGATAGAGCTAGAGAAATTGTCCAGAAATCAACACAAAGAAACAATGAAATAGAAAATAAAAAGATATTCTAAAAGATATGAATTGTAGAAACAGAAGTTCTAAGATGTATGTAATTTGAGTTCCATAGAGAATAGATTGAATGGGAGAAAGGCAATATTGAATGAGGTAATTAATGGCTATGAAATTACAGTATTTGAAACCCAACTAATCATAAGAAATATAAATCAAAAGCCATCCCAATCATGATTTACTATAATTAAAATGAATACTGATGGAAAACAAAGTCAAATTACAAAGGAGCAACGATTAGACTGATATCTGACATTGAAGTAGATGCTCAATGGAAGCCAGAAGGCTGTGGAATAATATCTTTAAAATTCTGAGAAAATGTAATTTTGAACACAGACTTGTATAGCCTGTAAAATTATTTTTCAAGAAAAAGCATTAAGTAAAGACTGTTTTTAGATAGGGAAAATTGAGAGAACTTACTATCAACAGATCTCTCTAAAGAACTAGAGGATGAACTTCATGAAGAAGTTAAAAATCATTAAGAAGGAAAGACAGAGTGACAGAGGAATGGTAATCAGAGAAAATAGCAAGTATAAGGTTAAATAAAACTTGATGGTATAGAACAATACTAACAATATCTAGTTTGTAAAAATTAAATGTTAGAATTAAAATATTGGGTAAAAATATAAGTTTGGAGATAAAACACTCTAAGGGCCTATAATGTTTAGAAAGAGGGAACAGATATACCTTAACTTTGGACATGTAAAGCTAAATATACATGCTAACATTTTTGGGATAATCACAAATAGAATAAAGGTAAAGTATGTAGTTTCTAAACTAATGGAATGGAAATATATGGGGACTAGGGAGGGGACAAACAAGCAAGCAAATAATGAAAAAAAATATTCTATGTCAAATTTTAAAAAAAGCAGGAAAGGAGAAAAATGATATAGAAAAAGGGAGCATTAGAAAGCCCCAAATAATTAGGGTGGAAACAATTTCAAATTTCTTAATTATTATATTTATTATATTATTATATAACATATATAATGTTATATATTATATGTTATATATATATTATAATATTATAATAAATATAAATGGACTAGATTCTGAAATTAAAAGACAAAACTGTCAGAATAAATCAAAAGATACCAACTGTATTAATAATAACCAAAAGAATAACTAACCAGTAGTTACTAATACTAACTAATACTAAGCAAAAGAAAGTGTCCTATATTGTTATCCCACAAAGTAGACTTTAGGGTAAAGGACATTGCAAGCAATAAAGAGAAGCAATAATTAATGATAAAAGATTCAATTTCCCAGGAACATATAACAATTCAAAATTTTTATACTGTTAATAATATGGCTTCAAAATATAAAATGAAAAAAACTGAAATACTTCAAGGAACATAGCTTTTAAGTGCCATCTATTATATTTGTTAAAAGGAATCTGATAAGTTTTATGAGGTCTTCACTAACATTAAGAAACTCATGAAAAAATCAACTGTGATTGATTTTTTAAAAGCAAATGGATAACCTACCATAGAATTTCTGAATGGAGAGGCAGCTTAAAGATAAGCTAGCAAAATCACTGTTTTTAAGAATAAAGAAACTGAGGTCCCAACAGGTTTGGTAATCCATCAAAGGCCAGACAACATGTACTGGCGAAGCTAGCACTAGAAGTGAATTAACTGACTTCCAGACCCTTTAAGTAGTACTTGCATACAGCCCTATTCTCAATTGCATTTCTCTTGTAACATAAGTTTTGGTTTTATTATTTTTGTTTTCTGTGCTTTTTTCCCTCTTACCTTATTTGGTGTAGAGAAGTAGATTTGTCCTAAGATAAAAAGT
Organism: Pseudorca crassidens; assembly: GCF_039906515.1. NCBI lineage: Eukaryota > Metazoa > Chordata > Mammalia > Artiodactyla > Delphinidae > Pseudorca > Pseudorca crassidens. The sequence goes on along the minus strand of NC_090303.1, from coordinate 73,468,731 downwards.
GGAAGGCAAGGAAAGGCATGGGTGTAGACATGTGGGATTTCAGATAGGATGAAAAGAAGTTTCAGATAGGATGAAAAGTAGATGGAAGTACACAAGTGAGAGCAAAACTCATTTGGAAGAACATACGGAATTACAATTCTGGTACAGAATCCTTTCCCTTACAAGTCATAGGTAACACCCATTCCAGTCCTGGAAAGAAATACTCTGGATTCTTCTGGGAATCATGTCTGCCTGGAAAGAATCTGGACTATATCAAAAGTCTGGAGAATCCCATACTCTCCTTTGCCATTCACATGATGTGATGAAGTTTATAGGACTGCTGGGGAAAAAGATGTTAACAGTAATAGAAGTAGAGTTCCAACAAACGTCACATACATGAACAAATAAAAGTCTGTGGGCAGTTTTATTCTGCTAGAATTCTTCTATCACAAAATTCTTAAACCCCAACCTTATTTTGTTCACAGACTTTTATCATAATGTTACTCCCTACTCATTGCATTATGCCAACAATGTCTTTTGTTTATCCTCATTGTGATGCCCAGGCCTCAACTCCTTTTATGCTTCTAGTTTGAGTTAAATACTTCTGATTTAATTTTCTTCTCTCTCCATTGCCCTATTGCCAATCACTTTAACTGTCATCTTAATTTTCCAAAAGTACTCTTATCTATGGCAGTATGTAGCTGAGCTCCTGCTAACGTTAGAGAAAATCACAGGGCCACTATAGATAAGCCCCAATATAATACAAAACTGATAACATCATCTGCATCTTCAGGAAACTCTTCATATCTTTAAAGATATCTAGATTTCTCATTTTCTGTAACAAATACCTCAAACATTAGCACTGTCCTTAAATTTGTTACCATGCCTCTGTTGCTTTTCTCAGCATATTATCTTGAAACTATGACCATCATAGGAGAAAAATAGAGAACAAGTCTTCAATTTACCATTACTCCCTGATTTGCTAACATTCATTCAAGTCCCAATTATGAATGCCTACAATGTGCCAGGCACTTTCATTATCTCCTTTCTACTGTCTTAGATAAACCTTTAGCTCATATTAATACAAGATAAACCTTTTTCTTTGCCTTAGCTTTTGATTCTGTGCCTACACACACCAAGAATCTTTCTTCTCAAGAAGTTTTAAAAAGACATTGTTTTGTTTTGTATTTTCAACACTCCCTTCCATTTACTTTCACTTTGTCCTACACACATTTCTAAGTCCCTTCCATGTTAAACATTCACTTTCCTTAGGTCCAGATGCCCCTGGTCAGTCACTGCCATTGTGCTCCCCAGGCCTTCAGAACATCTTAAAAGGATGGTCTCTGCTTTAAGCTTCTACTTTTTACTCTCCATTGATTATTAGACCCTTTGAAATCTGGCTTCCTTTTGACTTCTTCCCAAAAAATCACTCTGGAAAATGATTACAAAAAACCCCCAAACTCCAATGACTATTTTTAGTTTTCATTTGACTTGATCTTCCTTGGTCTTTAATGTTATTTACTGCTTTCTCCTTCTTAAAGATGATTTTTTCCCTTGGTCACCGTGACATTATTTTCTTTTTTTCCCCCAAAAGCCCCTTCAAGTGCTTCTTTAATCCTCTTCTTCCTCAGTTGAAATTACCAGTAATTAATGTTCAGACTTCTTCTTTCCTTACTCTATATGCTCTTCCTCTGAAAGGTGAACCTACTATGACTCCTGACTCACATGAATTGAGATTGGACATTCATTCAGATGAATTAGTAGTAATCTCATTCTCTCTTGATTTAGCTATACAATAGCACTTTATTGATCTCTCTACTTGTAGTTATTTTTATATTTGATCCTTTCTCCATTATATGCCAGGTATACTTTTTAATATAAACTCTAATCATCACACTCTTACCCCTAACATCTTTATTTAACTCCCTACTTCTTGAAGGAATTTAAAAAATTCCCTCCTTAGCACAGCATGCAAAGCCCTCTATGGTCTGGCCCCAACTAAACATTCTAAGCTTTTCTCTAAGATTCTATACCATATGTATTATACTTGGAGCTGCACAAAACCCCTTATTAGTCTCCAAACATGCTATTTTCTTTCATGCTTCCATAATTTTGGTGTTGCTCTCTCAATGTATAGAAAGCCTTTTTTGTTTGTTTTTATGAAATTCTCTGCCTGCTAGACTACTGTTCATCCTTCAAGGACTAGTGTGTATGTTATTTCCTCACTGAAGTCCTTCTAGGCTCCCTCAGGCAGGGTTAATATTCTCTTCCTTAATGTAGCTATGACACTTTATTCTCTCTATTATAGCCTTTCCACATTATATTAGAATGCTTTGCTAACTGCTTCTCTTCCCCAGTGGACTGTGTGCTCCTCGAGGACAAGAAAATCAAAGCAGAGCAAAGTGCCTGGAACATAGTAAGCACTAGATAATTTGGTATTGGCTGAATAAATTATCTGCCCTGACAACTGATGACTTGCTAGCATTGATGAATGCCTGAGAGTCACCAGAATTGAAGTTTATATCTCACATCAGCTGAAGTAGTTGTCTCTGTAAAAAAAAAAGGGGGCAAATATTTAGAACTTTCTTATATATAAAACAAAATATAATTGAAAGCCAACTCTTTTCATCCTTTTGACTTTACTGTTTTTACAATTCTGTCTTTGATGTAGGATCCACTTCTTCCTTTGAACTCAACATTCAATCAGTCACTACCAATTAGACTGTCATTTAAAAAAATCACCTTCTCAAATATGCTTTAGATTCATCCTTGTTATTACTACCTGAATTTAGACATATCACACTTGGATTGTTATGATAGAATCCTAATTTTAAGTTATTAATTTCAACCTCCTCCGCCATAACCCATCCTATATATATACTCCTACTTTAAGTGGTTGTGCTAGATTACACTCCTACCTAAGTGGCAGTTTGAGCCTGTCACTCCCCTACTTGGGAAAAAAAAAAGAAATCCAGTGACATTAAACAAACCACACTAACTTAGTATTCAGATTTTCTCTTACTGGGGCTGTAGGATTCCTCTCTGGCTCCATTTCTTCACCATGAACTTACATGATCTTTATTTGTAGCTTGACTGTAAGCACCTTGAGACAGGAGCTGTGTCTCCTGTAGTCAGCATTCTATCGTTACCACATAGCGCATTTCCTGGGACATTCTAGATGCTCAACTTTTGTTGAATAAATTAATGAAAGTATGCAGAGTTTTTCAAACATGCTTCTTCAAGTTCTTTGGCCATTGGCCTGCATAGGGTGGGGAATGAGGAGACAGGATGGGTAGGTGGGTAGAGAATATGACAAGTGACTTAAGCTGGTGTTGTTGGACTCCAGCGCCCATTTTGGCTTCCACTAGAACAACTCAACAATGCCACATATGTTAGCTTTGTATTTGGGGGTCACCATAAGTTTTTATAGAAAAAGCATGAGTTTTAAGTCAGATGGACCATTTATTTTAATATAGAGCAGTGTGTGAGGTTTGGAAAGAGACCAATTAAGCTCTTTGAATAAGGCAAGTGAGGTGCTAAGGACAAAGTTGAAGGTGGCAGTCATTCTCACGGGCATGCATTTGATCTACCCAAGTCCCAGCCCTAGTGGCCAAACTAGACTTTAAAACTTTCTCCATCATCTTGCTCCCTCTTTACACCAAGACTGTGCTCCCTGCCAGTTACACCTAAGGAAAGCCTACTTAGAATACAAGCCTTTCTATATGAAGGCTTCGGCAGTCAGCCATCAAGGGAGTGTGTGTGTGTGTGTGTCTCCCCTCTGAACTCCAATGGATCTTCAATTTATACCTTTCAGACTTAACTCTTTCTAGTACTAGTATAAAAATTCTGCTGACTGCCCAGCTTAGCTCATACATATCTTAACTCACCTGCCTGATGCAAGTTCTCTCAGGGATAGGATCCTATTTAATTCAAATGTCCCTCTACATCTAATATAGTAATATACACATAGTAGCTTTTCAATAAAACAGTTGAGGATTTAATGAATATTCTTCCTATTTGGATGGAAACGTTTAGTTCTTACATTGGTATTTTGGCTCTGGAGAGGTAGCTACTTTAGCATGTGCATTGAATTTATTCTCAGATCTCCATTAAATCATTGCATTTTTTTTCCTTAACCATAGAAGCTTTTTTTTTTTTTTTTTTTTGGCGGTACGCGGGCCTCTCACTGTTGTGGCCTCTCCCGTTGCGGAGCACAGGCTCCGGACGCGCAGGCTCAGCGGCCGTGGCTCACGGGCCCAGCCGCTCCGCGGCATGTGGGATCTTCCCGGACCGGAGCACGAACCTGTGTCCCCTGCATCGGCAGGCGGACTCTCAACCACTGCACCACCAGGGAAGCCAAACCATAGAAGCTTTTATCCTTTTTCACTATTATTTGCTCAAAGATACCTCGGAAGCTATAGTTCTCTTTCTACTTAATGGAGCACTAAGTGGGGCCCCCTTTAACACCAGGTACCTGGCTCTGTGTCCTGGCCTGTCCTCCTCCTGCTGTTCCCATGGCCTGTTCTAATTGTCTGGTTTCACACA